>NW_027256888.1:60033840-60633840 GCF_029215685.1 Pituophis catenifer annectens
CGCTTGTATATTATCTTAATATTATATTAAGGGCCAGATGGAAACTGTACATCCAGCCTTGCTCTACTTGGCCTCTTGATGGCTTTCAATACTATCAACCATGGTATCCTTCCAGATCATGGGATTGAGGATGGGTGACACAGTGTTAACTTATTTACCTCTTTTGTCCAGGATTGATTCCTATCAGTGATGCCTGGGGAAGAGAGGTCTCATCCTCAGCCTCTACTATGGGGGTGCTGCTGCAGGATTGCTCCTCTCCTATTTAACATCTACATGAAGCTGATGGGTGAGCTTATCCAGGGCCATGAGGTAAGGTATCATCAGTACATTGATGACATCCAATTAAAATTTCAAATTAGGGAAAGCTGTGAACATTGTATCCTGGTGCCTGTAGCTGTGAGGGTCTGAATGGGAAACAACAGGTGTCAGGTGAACCCTGGCAAAACCATCAGGCTTTTTGGGGACTGTCAGTTCTACAACTATACCATCTTTGGTGCTGGTTAGAATTGTGCAACTCTGGTGGAAATCTGGGGGGGGGCAAGGGAGCTCCTGGATTTACAACTCCTGTTCAATGTTTTTGTACAGCTTTGAGTTGTGTGTCAGTTGCACCCATTCCTAGATCGGGGAGGTCCTTCTCACAATCATTCATATCTTAGTCATCTCCTGATCAGACTAATGTAATACATTGCAAATGGGGTTGTCCTTGAAGAGCATCCAGAAGATTCAGCTAGTGCAGAAGGCAGTAGCATAGACAGTTATGTATGCTTCTAGAGCAGCAAATACTACACCTCTGCTTGCAAGTTGCATTGGTTGCCAGTTTGATTCCAGGTCCAGTTTTAACTTTTTAAAGTCTTCCATGGAATGGGGTCAGGTTATCTGTGGAGGTGCCTCTCTCCAATTATATTTGTCCATTCCATTAGGTCTGGTTCGCCTTACAATCAGGAGGCTGTGAGCTCAATCCTAGGTAGAGCCAGATATTTCTCTCTCTGGGCACAATGAGAATATATCTGCTAACAAAGCTCCACATTGGCGATAGAAAAGGCATCCGGCCACTAAAACGCTCTGCTAGCTCCATTCAGTTGTCCAGACTCCACCCCGCAAGGAATTATGGGATCATTAAATGATGATGCTGATGATGATTCCATTAGGTCTGGTAGAGAAGGCATGCAGTGGGTTTCATCTGCTAGGAACCTACACTTGGCAAGTCCCAGAGGGTGAGTCCTCTCTGCCATGGTGCTCTCCTTATGGAACATTTCCCCCTCTGAAGTTAGGTTAGGTCCGTTCTGCTAATAGTCAGAAAGTCCCTTAAGGTTTTGTCATGAGGTCTGGGAGTTCCAGGGATGGTTCAGTCATTGTGGCTGAACCATTTGGTTTTACTTTTTTAAAAAAATGATGACTGTTTTTTTTTAAATTTGATTTATATGCCACTCTTCTCCGGAGACTCAGGGCGGCTTACAATGTGCTAAGCAATAGCCTTCATTCTTTTGTATATTTATACAAAGTCAGCTTATTGCCCCCACAACTGGGTCCTCAATTTACCTACCTTAGAAAGGATGGAAGGCTGAGTCAACCTTTAGCCTTGGCGAGATTTGAACCTGCAGTAATTGCAGGCATCTGGTCTTAATAACTAGCTTAATAACAGGGTGCCTTAGACCACTGTACTACCAAGGCTCTATAGGTTTTATACTTTTAATAATGATAGTTTTTATGTATTTATTGTAGGCCACTCTGGGCAGTCATATAAATTTGATAGATAGATAAATGATAGATGGTAGATAGATAGATAGATAGATAGTTAGATAGACAGACAGACAGACAGACAGACAGACTTAACATTTTAAACTTAAGAAATAAACAATAATTGAATGAAAAATCTAGTAGAGCACTGAGTAATCTGAAAGGAAAATTTGCTGCTAGATCATAGACTTGAAATAAAGTGGTGAAGATTTATGACTTCCAAATTCACTTTTGAGGAAATGTGATATGAAATGAACCTTGAACTTGGACACCTTGTCAAAAAGAAGACAAAATAAAATCATGATTCTCTCTCTTAAGAAATGAAAATAAATATATAGTGAGAACATTGTCATTATTATATTTTGTATATTTTTATATATGTTTAGTATACTTCTTACTTTTTGTATTGTAACTATATTGTAACATTATCGGATTATAATTTAACCTTTAAGCCTGGTTTTTTTTTTGTTTTGCTTATTTTTGTAATCACCGGCAAAAGAGATGTTGCATACAATACGTCAAGAAGAGTTTTCTAAAACAGAGGTGGGCTGTGATTGACATTGCCTTCGCCACTGTGACTATCACTGAATGCCTGGCTTATGGTATACCTGGAGCAGGAGTACCAAAGAGAGACATAGTAAGTATAGAATGAGTTTATTTTTCTTCAGGAACCAAGGTTCCAAGCCATGCAAAAAAATTATGTCTGAAATAACACTTTGAATTAGACCTCAAAACTAATTTGAATCAGATTATTAATGTGTGTTAAAGAGTGGTTTTCATGTACAGATACATACAGTGTACAACATTTAAGGTAGCTAGCAGTCTAGATAGAGCATAATGTAACACTCAAAGTTAACATGTCCAAAACTCATCATGAATTGTAATTTTTACAGAATAATATCAATAAATATAAACATGAACCTTTTTGGAAGACTGGGCTCATGTTATTCTCCTATTGGTACCTGGGTTGTTAGAATGATTGACTGATAGGACTGACGTTATGAAAAAGGTTGAAACCATGACTTAAAGGACAGCACTAAGTGTATTTAGAATTAGAATGATTGTTTAGGATGTTCATCAATGCCTCCTTTTTTTAATAGCAAGATTCAATGTATAATTAGTATATTAGTACAGAAGACATTGAAAGGAATACCATCATAGTTGGTCTTGTGTGTGTCTGAATTCTCCTACTAAGTGTTAAATGAGACTATAGAGTGGTGTTAATTAAAACAGTATTTATTCACTGCTTGCTGCTAGGCAAAATGAGGTTCCTCTTGCTAGAGATTAATCATTTAATAATATCTTCTTTATGTGTGTTCCAGTTTAATGCCAGAATTTTTTTTAAAAAAAAGTACAGCAAGTTGTTAATGGATTAGATCATACCCTTGCTGAGTTCCACTTTTTACTTCCACGGGTTTGTGCTATTTATTGTCATCTTCTAATCAGATTCTTTTTTCACCTGGCAGCTCGGATGATTTGGTGGGTATTATTTATATCTACATTAATATATCTTTCAGGGATTTACTGTACAAGTGCAACTGGAAAGTAACTTCGTATTTCATGGCAGGGGCATCTGTGGCCAGAGAAAGGGGGGAATAGGTGATGCACAGTTAAAAGGGGTATGGCTTTGGTCACACTGTCATGGCTGCCTCCTCCCTTTGCCCCTTCCCCCCAACACTGTTGTTCCATGGCTGTACAATGGAGGGAAATGGAGGATGCTGTATTCATTGCAAGAGATTGAAGATCTAATGTTTTAGATGTCTTTGAAAGATTTGGAAGATTTAGTAGAAGAAGAATATCTACAAGGATATCTGTATCTTAACCTGGGACTCTGGTAGTTGGCTCCAGATTTACTACAAGGGTAAGGAACTGCAAGGAACAGTTTTCCACCTTTGTCAGCCTGCGTTATACTAGACACTTAATACTTTATAAATAAGTAAATAAAACTACACACTTGATACTTTATAAATAAGTAAATAAAACTACACACTTAATACTTTATAAATAAGTAAATAAAAAAGGCTACACATTTACCTACGGGATCAGTCCTACCATTTGGCGAAATGAAGATGGCAACAAGATGCAGGACAGAACTGTTTTACAGAATATGTTTGCCATGGATCAACTAAGCTAGCATGCTACTTTCAAAAATAATGGAGGCCCTTTCCAAACATAATGATTGAAGAAATCTTCAATTTCCACTCCAGTGGCTTTATTATGTAGAAGGAGAGGGTGGCATCTTTTCATTCTTTTTTTCTTTTTTGTCTCAAATAATGAAATATCTTGGATTGAGTCTGGCTATATACTATATGACTATTTAGATCTATGTGCCCATTACTGGTTCTTATTATTGTTATTGGGGGTAAAATACAATGCATGTGATTGTAGTTGTTAAAAAGGCAGCCAGGTGATCCTATATACCTGCTCAGTTTATTCTCCATATGCTAACTGATAATGGATAAAGATGAATAGAGGCTGACCTAAGACATATTATATCTGAAATAGAGAAGCAAATTGCTGCATAGTGCCATTGCCAGCAAAATTCAGCTGGAATATGAAGCATAAATTCTACAAGCACTTTTCCCCGCTCCCCTCATTCTGGTACTAAAAATGCTGCCATAACAAACTAAGTTATTAATGTTTTCATGACATTTTTTAATCTACTGCCATCCTCCTGCTTCCATCAAATGGATGAGAAGATTTACAGTTTCTGCTTTTCTCTTTTCTATGGGTTGTTATCTTTAAACTGGACTAAACCTTCTTGAATCAAAAAGGCTGGGTCACAAAAAAATTGGTAACTTCACTTCATTTTCAGTAGAGTATACAAAAATTGCTGTAGAAGTCCTAAAATAGGCTTAACACATATTTTTTAAAGGAAAAATCTCACAGTTTCTCTACAAAACAAGGACAAAAGGAAAAACCAGACCTCCTTATAACAAGATCCTTATACTTTAGCTCATAAGCTAAACATTAAGTTGTTAAACTTTCAAATAGAGCATGGATGGACCATATGCAGGTCGGGCCAACAATATAGGAGGTGAAGGCTGTAAGAACTCCACCTACATTTCTCAACAGACAGAAAAAAAGATAGTCTACTTTCCCACTGAGAGTTTGGAGGGAATTGTAAAGCAATGGAAATAAATTGGAAGGAGATAGAAAGAGAAGAAGCTGGAAACAGTCAAAGAGAAGACTGATATAGAAGTCAAAAGTATACTGGAATGGGAAATGGTGACAGAAAGACTATGAAAGAAGGTAGAAAAAAAGAATCAATTGTATGTAAGCTGGACTCTGTGATTGAAGATGAGTGAAAGGTGACTGACCAAAGGAGAAAAAGTAGGAATTGGTAGACCAGGGCATATAAAGGGGAGGAGATGGATAATTATGAAAAGAAGTGGTTGATAGATTGCCCTTTTGGACAGATTTAAATTTCCAGTGGATGTTGTGGTAGAAAAAAGTATGGCTGTTAGGAAGGGAGGGAGGGAGGAAAGAAGGAAGGAAGGAAGGAAGGAAGGGAGGGAGGGAGGGAGGGAGGGAGGAACGAAGGAAGATAGATAGATGAAACTATGGCTTGGGTGAACAGTTTCTTCTTCTGGCTGGAAGAAGTGTAAAAACACAGCATGGTGTGGTAAGGAAACATGAGGTCAGAAATATCAGGAGCTTGGTGAGGGTAGGTTACCTCTATCCCAAGAGTAGGCAACTTGGAAAAGTGGGGGGGGGGTTGTAGGAGTAGGCTTGTTGTTGAAAATAGCCTAATGTATTAAAATATTCTATTTAATAGAATTATTATGGTACTTCATTCATAGGGGCAGGGGCAGAGATAGGGTAGGGTAGAGGTAAAGGAAGAGGGAGAGAGAGGGGAGAGAAAGAAAGGGGGAGGGAGAGAGATGTCTCACAGACAAAGATGCCTCTGTTTTAGAGAAATTATAATAGTTATGAACCTTCAAAGTAATGAATCAAACAAGTGAAGTAGTGTTTATAAGAAAATGGCAACCAATTTGAACATTTAATGTAATTTACCTAAGAAATTGTCTATGTGGCCTTACTTTTGGTATATGACAAATAGATAGATGATGATGATGATGATGATGATGATGATGATGATGATGATGATGATTATTATTATTATTATTATTATTATTATTATTATTATTATTATTATTATAGTTAATTGCACAGTCAGCCAGATGTTCAGACTGGATTTGGCATTTTTGCCTGTCCATCAAGTCCTTTCCAAGGACCTAGGATAGGCAGATGTGGATTTTTGATGGTGTTACAGATATTGTTACAGGATTTAAGCTGTTCCAAGCTGTTCCAAGTAAAGCTGCATTTTTGATTGACTGAATTGTAAAGATGGTATTCAGCTGGTGCTCCAATTGCTTCAGGATTGCACTCAAGGCGCTTATTATAATTGGTGCTACTACATTTGCTTTCTTTTGCCGTAGTCGTTCTATTTCTATTTGTAGGTCTTTGTATTTTGTTATCTTTTCCAGTTCTTTTGATTCTATTCTGCTGTCTAAAGGTACTGCCACATCCACTATCCAGACATTTTTGTTTTTCTCATCAATTGTTAGGTCTGGCATGTTTATCATCTTCATAATCATTAGGATCCACTGTGGATGGCCTACTGAGTAGATTGGGAAAGTGTTCAACCCAGAGGTTTTCCAATCCTTCCTGGTATTTGATCAGACTTGATCCATCAGATGACAGCAGGGTAGAGCATTCTAATTTAGAAGAACCATAAACTGCCTTTATGGGCTGAAGAATCCTTTGGTGGCATGCATGTCAGCATAGAGTTTCATCTGCTCAGCCTTTCTCTGCCACCACTCATCCTATATTTCTTGAGGTTCTGCCTGTAGTTTAGATGTAGGTGTTTAAACTTGTCTTTCTTTGAGACAGATGATGGATCGTTCTGCCAGTCTACGTAGGCCTTGTTCTTGGCCTGGAGGGCCACTGAAATGGTCTCATGGCTTTCATCAAATCAGTCTTGGTGTGCCCAGCTTTTCAGTCTGAGTACAGTCTGTGTGATGACATCTCTGAACTGAGTCCACTTTTCAGAACAGGTTCCTACAAGTGGTAAATTGCCAGAGAGTTTTTCATTCATTACATCTTGAAAACATGGGACTTGAGCTGAGCCTTGCAGTCTGACACTTTTGAATAACATTCAGACCGTCCTTGATTGCTTATGGTGTAACATGACAGTGTGCAGGTTGAGGTCCGATTAGAACAGCCTGTGATCAGTCCATCACTCAACACTTTGCATGGCCCAGGTGACGGTGATGTCTTTAAGGTCACACTGACATACTTGGACCTGGGATGCATCCGGATTGTTTTGTACTTTTTTTTTTTTTAATTTGATTTATATGCCGCCCTTCTCCGGAGACTCAGGGCGGCTTACAATGCGCTAAGCAATAGCCTTCATTCTTTTGTATATTTATACAAAGTCAGCTTATTGCCCCCACAATTGGGTCCTCAATTTACCTACCTTAGAAAGGATGGAAGGCTGAGTCAACCTTGAGCCTTGGCGAGATTCGAACCTGCAGTAATTGCAGGCATCTGGTCTTAATAACCAGCTTAATAACAGGGTGCCTTAGACCACTGTACTACCAAGGCTACTTGTTTGCAATTCTAAACATTTTGTTAGTGATGCACATGTTGTACTCAGCACATGTACTCAGGAACAGCAGGCCACTGTTATTTGCTTTTCCCCACCCCATGTCTCCCAAAGACTCGGTCCCAGTTGTCGCTGTCTGTCCTGACCTAGCCTTAAGGTTGTCCAGAATGACGAGTTTGTTTCAGGAAGGGATTGTTCAAATAATCTGCTCTGGTCCTTATATAAACCTTCCTTGTTTTTATCTGGACTTGTGAGAGTTGGTGCATGCATATGTCTGTGTCATATTAATAAACATACCTGCACATGTGTGCGTGTGCATGCACGCACACACACATTCTGTAGTTCTCTATTCCCCCCCCAAAAAATAAACTTAAAAGCAAAATACATCTCATCAAATGCAACATTCTGAAATAACTGTTGAGGAGGCGAAGTCTGCAAAAAAGATATATTTTCTTCCTCCATCTGCTTGAAAACAAAAAGATCAATTTCATTTTGGGGGGGGGAATGCAAAACCGTATAATTAATCTTTTGAAATATCACGTACATCTGAACTTTGAGTGTTTCTTCTTTGATACTTCTCTTATTGTCTTTTGAGAAAGGAAGAGGGAGCATGTTTTATTTTCCCCTTATATTTAGTGCAATTCAATGACATACTTAAAAATGTTAATTTCACTCCTTATCATGCATTCAGGTGCTAAGAATAAGCCTACATTAAACAGGGGGGCTCAGTTTTTGAAGGAGGAGGCTGCTTGAGAGGGATATCTTTGTACTTTGTATTATTGCATTATAAAAAAAGGGAGGAAATTAACACTAGTAGTCAAATACGCAATACCTACATGCAGGGGAATCAAGCCTTCTAAGCAGCCTTCTCACCTAGCGTGTTCTTGGCTTGTTGAATGTTTTCCCAGAATTCCCTGGTAGCCTATGAAAAACATTCTCCCTATATATTAAGTAGCTGGCAAACAAAATCTTGTATAACAAACCTATAGCATACTTCTAGAGAAGGGGGAATTTCTGGGGAATAGGATTTTCTGCTTTGACAATCAATTAAATAGAAAGACACATTAAATGCACGTATGCAAATACACACAGAGCAGTTAAGAAAATTAAAACAAAACTACCCAACTTGAGGCCTCAGAGGCTCCTGCAAGCTCCAAATCCTTGGATGCGGTCCCTAAACTGCTCCAAAAGTTGTTTCTGAAGTTCAATTTTTAATGTGACGGAAGAGTGAATATTAATAAATACATGAGGCGTAAGCAATCCTACTGTCGGTATAACCATATTTAATTAATTTAATTGTACTACTTTAAATTTAAATTAAATGCAACCAATTTCTTTTATATCCTGCCTGCACAAGCAATACAGAGTTCAGCTCCCAGCACACTGTTCAAAGGCCAAGGGTGGATTTTGGGCCCTCAAACATCTGAAAATAATAGGATAATCTAAAAAATAATGATCTAAAAAATAATAGGATAATAGCAAATAAACAGCCGAGATTAGACTAATTCATACCAAAAGCCTTCTGGGACAAAAAGTTCTTGGGATGATGACAATATGTTGTCAGAAAAGAGTTAGAGCAATTCCCTGGGAAGGAAGTTCCAGTGCCTGAGATAGCTAGAGAGATCATCCTGTCCCCCAATTCTTCCCTCCCCCCACTTTGAAGGGAGATTTCCTTGATTGATCTCAGTAGCTGGACAGTTTTGGGAGAACAGAATGGCCACATTTATTTATTTATATCCTGCCTTTATTTAAATAGCTCAATATTTGCCCCCAAAGGTAACAATCTGAATCAAATTGATAATACGCTTATTTATATGTAGAGATGCACAAAACGAATAATTTTTACCTGGATGTATCTGTTCTCCTTGTGTTAATCAAGGTGCTAATATTCTTTCTTATCAGCTTTTAATATTAAACTCTATAACCCCTTAAATAAAAGGTAAATATTTCCCCTTCCAACTCTAGGGGTGGTGCTCATCTCTATTTTTTAGCTGAGGCAGCCAACATTGTCCAAAGACATTTCTGTAGTCATATGGCCAGCATGACTATACACCGGGGTGAAATCCAGCAGGTTCTGACAGGTTCTGGAGAATTGGTAAGGGAAATTTTGAGTAGTTCGGAAAACCAGCAAATACCACCTCTGGCTGGCCCCAGAGTGGGGTAGGAATGGAGATTTTGCAATATCCTTCCCCTGGAGTGCGGTAGGAATGGAGACTTGCAGTATCCTTCTCCTGGAATGTGGTGGAAATGGAGATTTTGCAGTATCCTTCCCCTGCCACGCCCACCAAGCCATGCCCACCAAGCCACACCATGCCCACCAAGCCATGCCCACAGAACCAGTAGTAAAAAAATTTGGATTTCACCACTGCTATACACCAAGGCATATAGAACTTTACCATTAAAGTGGTACCTATTTATCTACTTGCATTTGCATGCTTTAAAACTGCTAGATGGGCAGGAGCTGGGGCAAGTAATGGGAGCTCACCCACTTGTGCAGCACTTGGGTTTCGAACCCAAGGGCTGTCAACTTTCCAGCTGATGAGCTCAGCATCTTTAACTACTAAGCCAGTGGTGGGTTGCTACCGGTTTGCCCTGGATTAGGCAAAGTTTTAGCGGTGGTGGCGGGAGGCTCCGCCCACCCACTCGGACGTCTCTGCACATGCGCAGAAGCGTCACACATGTGTGTGACTGCAGGCACACCCGCAAGCAAACCAGTAGCAACCGAAATTGAAACCCACTACTGCACTGAGCCATTGCACCCCCTAGCCCCTTAAATAGAGGAAGCTCTCAAACAAAGAACTATCCCCTCAAAGCTTTCCACTGAAAGACTATTTTCTGTAAATAGGATATATGAGTACCTGAGATCCTAATCTGTTTAAACCCTGGATAGGCAACATGTTGAAGTTCCCACCATCCTTTACCATTGGCTATGTTGATAGATCTGATGGGAATCCAAGTCCAACAACACACGTCGACCATTTCTTGCTTAAAGAACATTCTTTGTTTAATGGTGATGATCAGCACTTTGAACTGAGAAAAGAAGAGGTAAATAATAAACAAGAGAAATCACTTGTTCCTGAACATTTCAGCACCTGAAAATCTTGACTGCCACATTTTCAACCAGCCGAAATATTTGGACACTCTTCAAAAGCAGCCCCACATACAGCATTTTGTAGTAATCCAGTCTTGTGGTAGCTAAGGTATGTGTAATTTTAGATATGAGGATTAAGATGTGTTATATGCATGCAATCATTTTCATCCATGAAACAATGGAGGGGGTGTAGACAGCATTTGTCCTTATAGTTTCACTCTGTTGCTATATTTACATACCATGCAATCCTCCCAAACAGATGGGCACTTTTTGTCTTATATGTAAATATAAGATTTCAATATATGGGAAGAAGTCTTTACATGTATGTAGACCAGAGATGGGTTTCAGCAGGTTCTGACCAGTTCTGGAGAACCGGTAGCAGAAATTTTGAGTAGTTCGGAGAACCGGTAGTAAAAATGCTGACTGGCCCCACCCCCATCTATTCTCTGCCTCCCAAGTCCCAGCTGATCGGGAGGAAATGGGGATTTTGCAGTAACCTTCCCCTGGAGTGGGGTGGGAATGGAGATTTTACAGTATCCTTCCCCTGCCACGCCTATCAAGCCACACCTACCAAGCCATGACACACCCACCATGACACACCCACAGAACCTGTAGTAAAACATTTTGAAACCCACCACTGATGTAGACATGGGTGCAACAGAAGTAATGACATCTATATTGTTAAAGGAGGTTGGCACAAGGATTTGTAGTTTCACAGGAAAGGAACTAACACAGAGATATCTAGGCTCTTCTGGTGAATTTTCTCTTTTATTAGAACATTACCAAGATGAGCAACATTTCTTTCAACAGTGCACATTTTTTTAAAATCTAACAATTGATCAAAGACTGGATTCACTCCTACTTTTCCTTCCTCCTCCTGATAAGTAGAAGATAACTGTTCCCTTACTGAGAGAAAGCTTTATAATCTTCTTGGACCCCTAGTCCATTATGTGTCCATCTATTTCTAAATCTTTGCCTCTTGAATAGAATAGAATAGAATAGAATAGAATAGAATAGAATAGAATAGAATAGAATAGAATAGAATAGAATAGAATAGAATAGAATTCTTTATTGGCCAAGTGTGATTGGACACACAAGGAATTTGTCTTCAGTGCATAAACTTTCAGTGTACATAAAAGATATAAGTGATAATCATTATCATAGTCATCGTAAATACATTCATCATGAATCATGCGATACAACACTTGGTGGTAGTTAAGTAAGGATATTAACTATCCTGGGGTACTTCCTGGTCCAGAGTGGCAGAATGTCTTTAGCTTGCTCCAGATGCCATCTATATCTGGAAGATGTCACCTCATAATTTCTCTCTCTCTCTCTTTTTTTTTTTTTTTTTTTGGTGGTCTTCAGACTTCATTCAGCACTGCTTTGCCCTGGCTTTCTCTGAAACCAACAAGTCTTCAGCAACCAACATTGCCTGGAATCCATTTTGGGATGTTTTGGCAAAACCAGGGATCAGCAATGTTACGTACGGACGTACGCCGGAATTTGCATGGCCGCCGTGGATTGGTTGGAATTGTGGCGGGAAAATTGAACTACTGTCAGTGGCCGGCCAGCAAGCCGAAAGGCTTTAAAAAGTCAAGCCGCGGCCGTCGAGCTGACAGTTCTGATTCGGAGATGACCTGATTAAACTTGGTGATAGAAGTTCTGGAGTCCGTCTCTTCTTCCCACGAGCCGAACGTAACAAGCAACACTGGAATGGGCAAGTTTACCTAATGGTGCACTAAGATACAAAGTTGTTTGGTTCTCATTCAGTGCGTCATATGTTGTACATTATTCAGCAAACCTTACTGAAATAAATTATGATTTTTTTTGACGCATGAACCTAGTCCATAGGTAACAGCCCTTCCATCGGTTTTGTGGTAAGAAAGAGCCTTTTCATTTTGCTATTGGGTCTAGATTTAGCGAAAATCTTTGCAAAACAATAGGACTCATGTAGATCGTGCATCAAATTGAACTGGTAGAATTACTTTCCTCTGCCTCCAGCTTGCTAGGATGTTTCCATTTTATTTTCTACAAATGCCCGTGGGAGAGTTAAATGGCATTTCAGCCTAAGGCTTTGCTTTGTAGCAGGCTAAAGCCCCCTACCCCTCCCTTTTTTTTTTGAAAAATGAAAAGAATCTTGAGAAACAACAACCAGGTGGGATCTTGAGGCCATGAAGAAGATGCCAATAGGCACATTGGCTCCTTGGTTGAGGAAAGAAGTTCGAAACTAATTCTATGTCTTCAGCATAGGTTATCATATAACAAAGGTTCACAGAAATTATAGGAAGGTCCTCTCTATTTACAAAATGTCCTACAAACCCTTTTTAGATTCAGCCCCAGTTTTGAAGAACTGAAAACAATAATTAACATGTTGCAAATCAAATCCATCTATGTATCATCGTGAAAATGGATGTACACTTTCTAAATTTTATATTTTGCATCATTTTCATTGATCTTATAGAATTCCTTTTTCCAAAGCAACAGAAATGATTTTTTCCCCCATGAGTGTTTACTTTTATTTTGGATGCAGGACCACATTCCTGTGAACTCAGATAAGGACCCTATCAAATTGGAAAATCCTTGAATGTGGAGCTGCCTTTGAACCCTGTTCAGAAATTGCAATTGCTTCTGAAACACACAACAGCCATTCAGAAGCTACATGACTGACTGTAGCAGTCAGGGTGAAGCAAAAATATCTCTACTATGTTGGCAATTCCTGAGTACAAAGTGCTGATTTTAATCTTTAAATCTCTAAATTACTGGCGATCTGGGTGCTTCAACTCCATTAATCCATTTGAAAATGAAAATCAACCTTTTAGTTATTCTCAGGATTACTTTTCTAAACTATTTTTGATTACCTGGCACTCCAGACTCAACTAGATCTTTTGCAAAAACTAATTTTTCCTAACTTGTTGCCCTCCAGATATGCTAGACTATAGCTCCAATAATTGCCATAAAACTTTGGCCCTGCTGTTTTAAGAGTTATGGAAGTTGCAAGAGCATTCAATCTGGAAACGTTGACTTTGATTTTATAGAGGTTTTAACTATTCTCTAATCTTTGCTGGAATTTGCAGAGCTTTGATTCTTTGTACTACGTGACTGCCTTCTTAATAATCATTATGTCTTATTTTGATTTCTTTTTAGAATTCATTTTTAAAATGAGCATATAGAAAACATGCAACACTCTGGATAAAAATTACAGAATAAAATTAGAAAACAACAGTGTGTTCATTGTAAGATCTTCCAAAAAGACTTTGGGCATAAGACATATATTTTTAAGATAAAATAAAAATTTGCATGAGAAATAGGAGTATGGATGTGAACTGTATATAGTTGGAAAGAGGCAATGAAAGAAGACATTGTCTGGAAAATTTGAAAGTTGCAAAACTTTTGACAAGAAATTTGATCAGTAAAACAATTAATTATTCAGTTTTTCTTTCATTTTAATGAAATATGCAGTCTTTTTTCAGTCTAAAAACTTGTAACCTAAGACAGTGGTCCCCAACCTTTTTATCGCCGCGGCCCGCTGAGCGCGCGCAGGGGTGGGGGCACGGCCCAGGAGCTTTTGCGCACGGCCCATTGCGCACGGCCCAGGAGCCTTTGCGCTGCAGCGTTCATGTCCCCCGGCCGCTGCGCGGCCCGGTGCCAGGTACTCCACGGCCCGGCACCGGTCCGCGGACCGGGGGTTGGGGACCACTGACCTAAGACAACAAATCAACCCTGATATACCAATTAAAATACTTGACCCACAGAAGCAGTACTGAACAACAACAACAATAATAATAATAATATAACATGAAAGAATTTAACAAGAATCAATGGATGTTTTACAGGTCATGCTAAATCGTTACATATTGTGTGTAATATTGTAAAATATAATTTAGAAGCAGAGTCTGCATAACAAACCGAGACAAACTAAATAAACAACCTTTATGGTTTAAGATGGTATGTGAACTTTCTTTCAGCATCATCTACAGAGAAGAGCCTTGGTGGCACAGCAGACTAAAGTGCTGTTAAGTAGCACCAGCTCCCTGCAATTACTGCAAGTTCAAATCTTACCAGGCTCAAGGTTGACTCAGCCTTCCATCCTTTCAAGGAAGGTAGGTAAAATGAGGACCCGGATTGTGGGGGCAATAAACTGACTTTGTATAAAAAAAAAACACCGCCGGGGGAGGGGGGGCGAAAGCCCTACTAAGCAGGTATATACAAAAGTATGAAGGCTATTGCTTAATGTATTGTAAGCCGCCCTGAGTCTCCGGAGAAGGGCGGCATATAAATCGAATAAATAAATAAATAAATAAATAAATATTTAAAGAGAGAGAGTTATATCCTATTTACTTCATTTCATCTCTTAGAGAATAATGCTGTATTAATTTTGTACATTATGTTTATGTTTTATGTTTACGTTTTATTTGATTTGTATACCGCCCTACTCCCGAAGGACTCAGGGCGGTGAACAGCCAAGCAATAAGATACATAAATACAAAAATTTAAAAAACCAGTTAAAATCGAATTAAATCATTTTTTGGCCCAGACAAATTAAAACACCCCAATAATTTAAGAACAGATTTAAAATTTATATATTAAAAGAGGGAGGAGATTAGGCCAAGCCTGCTTGATGGAATAAAAGAGTTTTCACAGCGCGGCGGAAGGTGCGCAGATCCGGGATCCTCCGTATCTCTGGGGGGAGCTCATTCCAGATGGTAGGTGCCCCCACAGAGAAGGCTCTCCCCCTAGGGGTCGCCAGCCGACATTGTTTGGCTGACGGCACCCGGAGGAGTCCCTCTCTATGAGAGCGTGGGAGGCTATTGGTGGTAGTAGGCGGTCCCGTAAATAACCAGGTCCTAAGCCATGGAGCGCTTTAAAGGTGGTAACCAAAACCTTGAAGCCCACCCGGAAGACCACCGGGAGCCAGTGCAGCTCGCGCAGGAGAGGTGTCACATGGGAGCACCATGACGCTCCCATTACCACCCGCGTGGCCGCACTCTGCGCCAGTTGGAGCCTCCGGGTGCTCCTCAAGGGGAGCCCCATGTAGAGAGCATTACAATAGTCCAGGCGGGAGGTGACGAGGGCATGAGTGACTGTGCGTAACGAGTCCCGATCCAGAAAGGGACGCAACTGGCGAATCAGGCGAACCTGATAGAAAATCCTCCCGGTCACGGCCGTCAAATGCTCTTCTAAAGACAGCCGTGAATCCAGGAGGACGCCCAAGTTGCGAGCCCTCTCCGTGGGGGCCAGTGATTCGCCCCCAATAGTCAGAGATGGCGTCAACTGACTATATCGGGACGTCGGAAACCACAGCCACTCGGTCTTGGATGGGTTGAGCCTGAGCCTGTTCCTCCCCATCCAGATCCGTACGGCCTCCAGGCACCGGGACATCACTTCAAGGGCATCGTTGGGGTGATCCGGGGTGGAGATGTACAGCTGGGTGTCGTCAGCGTACTGATGGTACTCCACCCCGAAACCACGGATGATCTCGCCCAGCGGCTTCACATAAAAGTTGAACAGGAGAGGCGAGAGGACCGACCCTTGCGGCACCCCACATATGAGGGGCCTCGGGGTCGACCTCTGTCCCCCTGTCAACACAGACTGCGACCGGTCAGAGAGAAAGGAGGAGAACCACCGCAACACAGTGCCTCCCACCCCTAACTCTTCCAACCGGTGCAGCATGATACCATGGTCGATGGTATCAAAAGCCGCTGAGAGATCTAACAGGACCAGGACAGAGGAGCACCCCCTGTCCCGAGCCCTCCAGAGATCATCAACCAACGCGACCAATGCCGTTTCCGTGCTGTACCCGGGCCTGAAGCCCGACTGGAACGGATCCAGATACGTTGTTTCATCCAGGTGCTGGGAGAACTGTTTCGCGACCACACTCTCCACAACCTTCGCCACAAAACGAAGGTTGGAGACCGGACGATAATTTACCAACATTGCCAGGTCCAGGGATGGCTTCTTGAGGAGAGGCCTCACCACCGCCTCTTTCAAGGCGGCAGGAAAGACACCCTCACCCAACGAAGCATTTATAATCCCCTGGAACCAGCCTCGTGTCACCTCCCGAGAAGCCAGCACTAACCAGGAGGGACACGGGTCCAATAAACAAGTGGTCGCGTTCAGTCTACCCAGAATCCTGTCCACATCCTCAGGGGTCACAGGATCAAACTCATCCCAGATAACATTCTCAAGACCTGCCGATGTCCCTCCCCCTGAGACTACCCAGTCGGAGTCCAGATCTTCCCAAATCTGAGTGATTTTGTCATACAGATATTGAACAAAATCCTCGGCTCTACCCTCCAAGGGGTCCTCCCGCGCTTCCTGGTGGAGCAGGGAGCGGGTCACCCTAAACAGGGTGGCCGGGCGATTATCTGATGACGCAATAAGAGCAGAAAAATAGCTACATTTCGCTGCTTTTATCGCCACTAGGTAAGTCCTAATATGAGATCTTACCAGTGTCCGGTCCGATTCAGAACGGCTGGCCCTCCAACTACTCTCTAGGCGTCTTTTCCGGCGCTTCAACTCCCTCAGCTCCTTAAAATTCTGTCCCATCTACTTTTCTGTACTGATTATATTTGAGCATTGGACTTTGTGCAATTTCAAACCTTTTGTAATTAAGAAATTGCTGTGGCCATCGAAGGAAAGAATGTATATATAGTAAACAAAGACCACAGGACTCCTGAAGTGTTTTTCTTTTTCTTTTTTTAATGTAATCTGGTCTGACAAGAGACCTAACACATGGTATATCCATATGTAGGCAGCTTTCATACTATGAATTCCTGGAGCACTCTTAATGGTGAAAGACAAGAACATATTCTCTTGAATATGAATAGGAAAAAAAATCGTGCCTAGTAAAAATAAATACTCTCAATGATGTAGATTTTTCAACTCCTTGTTTTCTTGATTCACTAGTATTTTGTTTGCTAAAACTTAACAATGAAACTTGGGGTCATCGCTAAAATTTGTAATTTTATAATAGAGATTTATATTGCCCTTTTCAGGTTTGTTGATACAGATAGTTCTCAACCTATAATTGGCCCAGTGGTGGCTTCCACTTACCTTTGCATGGTTTGCAACTGTGACTGCACGCGCACAGCACTTCTGCCCATGCGCAGACCCTTCTGCACATGCACAGACCGTCCGTGATGACGTCCGGGCGGGTGGGCGGAGCCTCCCTCCATTGCTGCTACTGATTCATGGGAATCGGGGCGAACCGGTAGAAACCCACCACTGATTGAGCCCAAAATTTATGTAGCTAAGTGAGACATTCGTTAAGTGAGTTTTGCCACATTTTACGACTTTTCATGCCATAATTGGTAAGTGAATCACTGCAGTGGTTAAGTTAGTAACAAAGTTGTTAAGTGAATCTGGCTTCCCCATTGACTTTGCTTGTCAGAAGGTTGCAAAAGGGGATCACATGACCCCAAGACCTTCATAAATATGAACCAATTGCCAAGCATCTGAATTTTGATCAGGTGACCATGGGCGTGCTGCAATGGTTGTAAGTGTGAAAAATGGCCATAAGTCCCTTTTCTCAGTGCTGTTGTAACTTTGAATGGTCATTAAATGAGCTGCTGTAAGTTGAGGACTATCTGTAAAGGTCTGCATTAGGAATTTTTCCTAGGCAAAGTAAGTTGGAGGAGACACAAGACATCATAGTGTTTAGGGGAAGAGCAGCAAAATAATGCACAATGCAATATTTCCTGTTTCAGCACGATTCTATTTGCCATATGAGTTTTCTGTAAGTACTACTCCTAAATGGAGCACAGTTGGCCAAAAAGATTGTTTTAAATTCAACATTTGCTAGGGACCATATTTTGTATCCTAGAAATCTTTCATTTTTTTTCCAGAGGCACTATTGCCCCTATTCAGGTAGTCTGACAGTAGAAAATTGATTGATTGATTGATTGATTGATTGATTCATTCATTCATTAGTTTGTCAAACATGTCCAAGATAGCAGGTAAAGGTATAAACATAAAAATAAACAAAGGAAGTAAGTACAGATAAATGGGGACAGTAAGACAGGGACGGTAGGCACACTGGTGCGCTTATGCACGCCCCCTTTATGGACCCCTTAGGAATGGGGTGAATCCACGGTAGATAGTTTAAGGTTGAAGCTGTGAGGGTTTGAGGATATAACAATGGAGTCAGGTAGAGCATTCCAGGCGTTGACCACTCTGTTGCTGAAGTCATATTTTCTGCAATTGAGTTTGAAGCAGTTTACTTTGAGTTTGTATCGATTGTTTGCCCTTGTATTATTCTGGTTGAAGCTGAAGAAGTCCTTGACAGGTAAGATGTTGTAGCAGGCAATTATGTGTACTATGCTTAGATCAGATCGCAGGCAGCTCAGTTCCAGATTGTCCAAGCCCAAAATGTCAAGCCTGATGGCATAAAGGATTCTATTGTGAGTAGAGGAGTGGAATACTCTTCTCGTGAAATATCTCTGGACCTGCTCAATCGTATTAATATCCAATATACAGTGTGGATTCCAGGCTGACGAGCTGTATTCGAGAACTGGTCTGGCAAAGGTTTTGTATGTCCTAGTTAACAATTCAATGTTACCGGAGAAGAAGCTTCACAAAATAAGGTTAACAACTCTTAAGGCCTTTTTGACAATGCTGTTATAGTGAGCTCTGGATAGTTTGAGGTAAGTATTCCTAGGTCCTTGACAGAGTGAGGGTCATCTACGAGGTCATTTCCGCCCAACTTGTATTTGGTGTTCTGATTTTATTGCCAATGTGTAGGACAAAGCATTTATTACTTGAGATTTGGAGTTGCCAATTGTGCAACCATTCTGATACAATACAAGATACAATAGAAAGGAAAGGGATAGATTTGTTAATGGTTCAATTACAATATAAATGGATCCTACCTCAATCTTTCCTGTCTCCTGGGGTTAAGCCAAGCAATTATAGATACCAGAAATTATTTCTATTGAAAAAAAATGATTATGGGTTTGCCCTGTTATGAATTGCATATTGCAAGAATATGATAAGGGTCCCCATGTAGGCCTAGTTGATTCCTGCTGGACAATCAATACACGAATATTAGAAATTCTGTTGGTCAGGAAGGGAATGTTATCATTTCTAAGGATATATATTTATTTCCATGTTTTCTATTGGAATGTAATTAGTTTCAGAGCTATATACAATACTTTGTTCTAAATGGTGATGGCTAACACGCCAATTATATTGGTATGTTAGCCATCCATGACTCAGCAAATTCCCTGATAAACCTGAAATATATGGAATTTGTATTGGAGGATGTCAACCTTCAATATGAGGTATACAAATTATGCTGAATTTGTTACATAAAGATAATATTTCATTCTGGGTTTTTTGCCATTTGGTAGGAGGAGCGTGTACATAGGATCTTGGGAATGATAATCAAACTGGCCAGTAAAATTCGGTTTGTCTAATGAATTTTTTTTGCATTTTCTTCTTTGTAGGAAAAAGGGCCAGATAATTGGATATGTTCCAAGGAGCTAATGGATCCTGTGGAATACTAGGCAGCTCTTCTCTGACTACCAGTTTAGAAGTCAAATAACCTTCTGTCCCATTATGGAGAAATTACAGATTTTAAAAAAAACATTTAGAATTTAGAAATCTGAGAGGATACAATGGAACAACAGTATATAATGTTTTGCCATGCGATCAAGCCTATGTTGGCCAATGTCCAATATTCCATTTTTTAGTAAAGCACTATAGTTCCAGGAGCTATTAGATGAAACACATTACCTTGATCCTTTTCAGTCTGGATTCAGAACTGGATTTAGAAAAGAGACAGCCTTGGTCTCCCTGAGACATGAGAGGTACAACTCTTTTGATACTCCTATATCTTTCATCAGTTTATCATGCTTTGAATACAGTAACTTGTTGAAGTATTTGGGGTGGGGACTGATGTTTGTAGGCAATAATTCACAATGGTTCTGTTCCTATTCCTCTGGCTATCATCAGGAAATAATATTTCAAGACTTCTGCTCAAAACTTGTAAACTTTCTTGAGGTAGATTCTGACTTGTCTGTCATGTTACTTTACATCCACGTGAAGCTTTTGGGAAGAAATATTTGCTGGTCTGGAATTAACTGTCATTCACAAACTGTTCAATTGCAGCTATATTTGAAGCTTGAGGGTGATTGTCTCCAGTGCTTCTATGTATCTCCAATCTATAAAGAACCAAATGTGGGAGAAGAAGCTGAAGTTAAGCTTGGAAAAGGCACAGTTTTTTACTAATTTCAGATGCTAGAATTCAGATTCAGACATTCCTACTTAAAGAATAGGTTTGCAGTTTGGGCATCTAGCATTGACTCTGAACAGCCATATAACTGATTCATATGATGATAATCCAAAACTCAAACTATTGTAATGTGGTTTCCTGGATTTCACTGAAGATGGTCCAGAAATTACGACTGGCCCAAAATTAGGTAGCATGGGTGATAATGAGCAGTATTTCTCAAGGATCTCATATCCCCCAATTTTTAATCAAGTTTCTGAATCTATTTTAAGGTACTCAAAACCACATCTAAAGTCTAACACAGATTAAACCCAAGATGCTTATAGGATTGGCTACTCCATTATAAATCACCAAGCCTTCTTATGTCTTTAATAAGGCATCAGCTAAAAGAGGTCCTTATTAAGAAATATCTTTTTATTCAAGCTTCACTGGCCAAACCTTTTGTCCTGTTTGACATTCTGGTTAACAAAGCCCTTGACAGTTGGCTCAGGTTTTTAAGAATCAATTTTGTCATGTCATTGGTCTTATGGGACAAAATATAAGGAATCATACTCACATGAGGCATTCAAATCATTTCATTGAAGAGCGCCACTTCATTATACTGTGGTCTGTTTTGCTCTGTTAGCTGACACGTCTTCAAATGCCTGCCGACTAACCCAAGGACAGCTGTGTGCAAGGCACTGGCGTATCACAGGCAATCTGCAACAAGAGATAAAATTATGGTTTACACTTCAAAGAAACGGATGGTAACTATTCTGAAATCAGATGATTCTCTGCTGCCATTGCCAGTTGGTTACTCTGAGCTCAAGTGTGGTGTGTAAGCTCCCAAATATTTGGAAACTCTCCAGATCTTCAAGGTGCTATATATCAAGCTAGGGAGATGGAAAGAAGATCAAGCCAACTGTCATGGTATTTCTTCTATCGTAATGCTGGCCCACTGCAAACAGCTCCTGAAGATAATGATATATTAATTACATTTATATTTATTTGTTTATTTTAATGTTCCTCAAAATAAAATGAGATGTTCAGAGAAAGATATGAAAGATTATTAAAGGCAAAGGAAAATATGGTCAATGGAGAGAAATTAAATGTTCAGCCAAGACAAGAAAAGGCTGATAGATGAGCAGAATGGTAAACTGCTATTATGAAGTGTTTAAAGATGTGGATTTAACAGATCTTAAGTTGAAACTGATAAACTGATTATTTGGGAAGAGCAGTTACCTAGAAATCAACAATCAGGTGTATATGCAGCATTTCCAGAATGATTTTTTTTCCAGCCTTCAACATGTTCCCTAGAATTGGGATTAAATCTGTAACAAGAACATAAAAACTCCAAAGCCTAACTCTTCTTTATTAATGGACAGAAATTCCATTCCCAGCTCAAGTCACTTTCCTATCCCTTGCAACACTTGAATGAGGGAGAATTATCCATCTCCCATATTGAACAATATAATCACTCATTTCAGATTGGGAAGCAGAACATCTTCCTGAAAGTCAGTAATCGAAGGTTAGACAGATTTCCTACATCAAACAAGCAAACAACTCAAGGATTCCATTCCTGCTTTGGAGGGAAGCTATATGGACCCTGTCTATCATTTGGGAGCTACATTTTTTTTTTTCAATTTGCTAAGCAGCAGCAAGGAAATGGCGTGGGAAAAAATCTTTACCTGAGATTTTGGTGCACAGGTTTTAATGCTTGCTGACAGAACACATCAATCTGGCTTAGTATAAGACTTTTTTTCTATGTAGAATGGGCAGATTAGTGTACTTAAATGTGGGATTTTGCAACATTCGTAATAGAAGAACTTTCAGTTCTTTTAGAACTTTCAGAGCCTTTATGATATGTACATTGTCTTATAGTAGTTTGTGTAAGATTCTTGTACTAGGGACACTCTCTCCTACATAGTCCCTTTAGCTCAGGAGTGTCAAACTCAAGGCCCATGGGCAGGATCTGGGCCATGGGGTGCTTAGATCTGGCCTGTGGAGCCAGCCTGGAAACAGCAAAGGACCAGCCTGCAGTGCCTCTGCCAGAGAAAACAGAGCTCAGGGAGAGGTGTGTGGCCCCTCCAACTCCATTTTCACTGGCAGAGGGCTACAGAAGGCTGTCATGGCTGAAAATGGGGTGGGGGGGTCGCGCGCAGCCCCCAAGCTCCTTTTTCACTGGCAGAGGGCTATCAAAACAAACTAAAAACAAAACAAAAGGAGAAATGTTTCCCCTTTTGCATTTGAGCATGCAAGAAGGGACAGGAAAGGAGAAAGGGAAAGAGGAAAGAAAAAGAAAAAGAAGGGAAGATGGGAAGAGAGCAAGGAAGGAAAATATGAGAACGGAAGGAAGAAGAAAGGAAAAGGAAGAGAGAAGGAAAAAGAAGAAGGAAGGAAGGAAGGAAGGAAGGAAGGAAGGAAGGAAGGAAGGAAGGAAGGAAGGAAGGAAGGAAGATAGGGAGGGAGGGAGGGAGGGAGGAAGGAAGGAAGGAAGGAAGGAAGGAAGGAAGGAAGGAAGGAAGGAAGGAAGGAGATAAGAGTGAGGGAGGGTCTTAGGAGAGTTCTGCCTTAGCACTTGTCCACCATAAGTGCCCCCGACACAAGTCATCTCAAGCTGGACACACCCACCATGGTCACACCCTCCCAGCCATGCCCCCCAGCCCTCCGAGGTCAAACACAACCCTGATGCAGCCCTCAATGAAATTGAGTTTGATACCCCTGCTTTAGCTGCTTTGTTATATTTCAGGTAACATTAAACACTAGCTATCATCCCAAACAACTTTTAAGAAAGCTTCATAGAACTCAGATGTATAGATTTTTCCTTTTATTGTTGAAGGCATCAAAGTGTATCTTACAAAAAATCAATTGTTAGTATTAAAATAGCAATTTTGACTGAAGACTAATAAATAAACATAGCTGACTAGGGAATTGAACATGGTCTGGTCCTGTGAGCCACTATCTTAAATAAATGATTTATAGATTCTAAAAAGAGGGTGCATATAAATAAGCAGGAGGCAGAGAGATAGAGAGACAGATGAGATGATATTATGGAAAGGGCAGCCTTGTCCATTTGCTCTGTTTTGTCCACTACAGTTAATGTGGGCTTTCTACCACAAAGTACAACTTTCTTCAGGGATCAAGCGTTGAACTGCCATCCTGCACTTTAATTGTAAATTTCCTGCCTTTGCCAATTTTCTTTTCATAAGAATTCTTCAGCCATGAAAAGCAAAGAAATTCTTTCATGGTTGATGCTGATTTTATTCTGAAAGCATCCTGTTGACCCAATCAACATGGCAGTCATTTTAACACTGTTCCTAATGAATTATTATAATTGAAAATGGGTCCCACACACCGTATCTGTTAAAATGAGTTGCTCTCTCACTTTTGCTGTTGTTAAGCCCCATACCTGGTTTGAGGGACCAGTGTTTCAGAGCTAGTCAGCACCTGCTTGGAACACTTGATACACTCCTGATTTCTTTCAAGTGCAGCCAAAGGATCAAGACTTAATTAGCAGAGAAATATCTCTTACATAGATCAACCCATTGCAAATTCCCTGAGGGATACAGATTTGTCTCTATTTGGAAGCTCCACCCCAGCGTCCCATTCTCACTAGGCAGCCTGTGTACATTTTTGTCATGTGGCAGACATATTTATGCACTGTATGATACCTCTGGAGCATTTCTTGTGGCAAAGGAAACTTTATGTTTTCAGGTAAAGATAAGGCAAGTTGCAGCAGCTTCAGTGCATACTTATGTTCCTTGAGTGCCAAATCAAACAAGACGGGGCAACTTGTCTCCTCTAATGCTCTTCAGAAAGATCCATTCCTTGACTCATTTGTTGGCTTGATTAATATAAAAATATTTTAATTTTTTTAATCCTAAGAGTAACCATCCTTCAGCACAATACTTCATTGACAAGATTGGCCTAAGGCAGCAGATTAAATTGTAATGCAGTGGAGGAGAAAATGCATATATTTTTTTCTTTCCCCCAAAATAAATTTGGACGGGAAATTATTATAATATGGTTTATATACAGTTTGATGGCCCATGTCAACGAAGTCCAAGGGATTTTTGCAAACAAATAATTCATTGCCAAGTTTACAGTAAATTATGATATTTATCCTCCTCTTGATTTGCATAACACTGATTTTAAAACTGCTTTATTGTCCCTTTTTTATCTGCTTTTAATGACAAACTGAGCCATTCAAATAATCCAAACTTATCCCACTGCAGTCAAAACATGATGGTTAATGTTCCCATGGGAAACAACTGTAAGGAACAATTTGTATTACCCTGTGATACTAACATTGTGTCAATTTTTTGGTCAGTTCCACACCTTAACATGTGCTGAAAACTGCCGTTGGTCGTAAATTCCTTCCATGCAAGAGTTCTTCAATCCAGTAAGCTCTTACTTTTTCTGCTACCAGGAAAAAAGAAAATTAAAATTTAGTTCTGCCTTATAACTTTAATATAGTGCTGTATTTTCATGCCATATCTTTCCCTGATCATCAAGATGCATACTTTCAGGATAGCAATAGCAACAGCAGTTGGACTTTTATATCGCTTCCTAGTGCTTTACAGCAGTTTACAGTCAGCATATTGGCCCCAACAATCTGAGTCCTCATTTTACCTATCTTAGAAGGATGGAAAACCGAGTCAACCTTGAGGCTTGTCAGGATCAAACTCCTAGCAGTGAGCAGAGCCAGCTGCAATACTGCATTCTAACAACTGCACCACCACGGCTCTTGTGATAACTAACTTGTATCCTATAATTTGTTATAAAAGACTACAAGGGCTCAGTTCTGAGCCCTTATAGTCACATTGGCCCACGAATGGTTGATGCTGATGTTGAATGTCGATCCCAGTATCCTTGACTGTCTTCTGAGGATCATTTGATGGTCTTCTGAAGAAGCTGAGATGAGCAGCAGCTATGACAAGCTATGACAGAAGCATCCACTTCTGGTGGTGGTTCGCCCCAGTTATTAAAATGGGAAGACACTGGAATTCCCCAGCATCTATTGATTTGCTTGGGGGGGGGGGGGGAAGCTGATTGGTGACTCTTCTCCCCATCTGCCTAAGCCGTGTAGTGAAATGGAGCAAGCTGCCTTGAGAGATGGATTTAGATTTTTGTTTCATGCAAGAGTGGTAAAGACCTGAATGTAATCCATCAACAACACTTTTGCTCTTACAGATTAGCAGTACATGGGCTGGACACACATTGTGACCTCTCTTTTCCCTTACAACTTCAGGTTCTGCCACTTGGAGGAAGATTAGATTTGACAGAATGAGGATAAGTAGTATCACCTGGGCATTTCATATAAAAAGGATCAGATGAAAGATATTTTGCCCACAACAACATTGTACAATGTCTAATTACATTTACCAGAACAAGAAGCTTAAGGAGTGTAGTAGTCTTCCCATTGTACAGATAAGGAGTAGTGGAACAAGGACCTTCCCAGGCCATGATCTAAAGGGCAGTTTTGCTCAGTTGGTGTAGGGCATGCAAATATTTTTTTCCTCAGAAATATTACTTTTTTCCCCCAGTCCTCAGAACTTCAGAATATTATTTTGAAGGAATGTATTATTCTATGTAGCAAAGCCATATTCGTTAGAATATGAAGAGTTGAGTGTGCCTAGAATCTGATCCAAGACAGTGTTTAAGATTTGTATATAGGCATATTTATAAACACCTGAAAATTAAAGAATATTTCTACAAATGTTGCCAATTAAATAGCACTTGCCTAAATTAATATCTTGCTTAATTATACATGCAAACATACGTGCACTTCTCCAAACACACATGCACACACGCCTCAGAATTTATCAGCTTTTCTTCAATTTTTTCAGAAGAGCTGTATTAAAAATAAATGAGAATAATTTTGCACAGTGATATATATGCACATTATTTGCCATGAATAAAGTAGTTTGTTCTCCAAATGTACTCATGCTAAGTTTCTTTTGGCAGAGCTATGAAGTGCACAACCATCTTACATGCAATTATGAAAAGTGTTTGCCTCAAAATAAGAGATGCATTAGCATCAAAATTTCCATTTTTTTCCTGATGGCTACGCTTGCTAATAGATTACTACTGCTCATAATGATTAAAACATCCCCACCAAGTCATCACTCCTCTACTTGACGAGAGGAGAATGCTCTGAGCCCATTAAGTCTCATAACTGGGTTTGTGTTCCTACACGGGGAGAGGGATTGTACGGGGTTTGTGTTTTCATATCCATACATACCGCCTGTCCATATATATTTATATACGTTCTTATATGCTTGCACACACATCTATGCGTGAAGATAAGTACAGCCAAGCAGCAGACTGTTTATTTTTCAGGCGACTTTGTCAGCTGCTCCTATGTGCCCATCTTATAAATATTTCATGCCCAATATTTAATATTATTCGTTTCCCAAATCGGATCAGCTTTGAAATGCTCCTCAAAGTGAATTCTCTCCTAACAATGGTTTGATGCAAAAGCCTTTTTTCCTCTCTTAAGAAGAAGAGGTTGCACATGGTCTGCTGCCATAGCAGCATGAATAGTTCTTTTTTAATGGAAAATCAAAGATACTTTACATTAATTCAGAGAGAAGTGGTGAGAAGGGAGGAAGGCAAAGCTGGACACATACACACCTTGTGCTTCAAAACATGGGGAAACAACGCATCTTCCTTTCTCTGATTCTGTGATTATTACCCTGCCTGTTTTTGAGCTCTAATGGGAAGTGACAAGTTTATGTAAATGATCCACCCAAGGATTTTGCTCTTATAAAACAGAGCAGTTACTCTGGGCTTTCTAATTATTTCATGCCTTGTGGTTCTGTGATAAGGCAGAGATGACGATACTTGGAAAGTCTATTGTGATTGACGTGCCACTGTCCCTGTGGAACTCATTAAGGTTTGTGTTTTATAAAGGGGGAAGAAAACCCTACCAGGCAAAAATAAAGTAAAATAAAAATAAATCAACCATTTTTAAAAATCCCACTGGTGATGGCTCTTTTTTTTTCTCTATTTATTTGCTTGGAATTCTGTGTTCATGGAAGAATCTTAAAATATAAAAAGGAGTTCTGCTTGCTTACTCTGGAGAAGCTCTGGTTTTCAGCCTTCATATGTGGATACTTTTTCCTAAGCTGATTGTTCCAAATGATTGTCTATATGCAAGGCCATCGAATGCATTGTAAAATATTCATTAGATAGTGTTATGAAGAATTAAAAGCTAGACCAGTAGTCACTTCTTTTAATGTGTAGAATTACACTCATCTCCCTTCTTTTTTCTTTGATGGAACTGATAATAATATCAAGGTATGTATCTAGGTACCATATATTTTCTTTTTTAACATTCTTGATCTCATTAGAGAACTGTTTAAATGATATCATTCCAGATCGTGGTATCAGCCTTGGAAAATATTATATATAAATTTCTGATTCATCCATCTGAATAGTCTATCTGTTAATCCACCTATCTGAGCATGTCAGAGTCAGTT
This sequence comes from Pituophis catenifer annectens, assembly GCF_029215685.1. Classification (NCBI taxonomy): domain Eukaryota; kingdom Metazoa; phylum Chordata; class Lepidosauria; order Squamata; family Colubridae; genus Pituophis; species Pituophis catenifer. Next base: position 60,061,974 of record NW_027256888.1, read on the forward strand.
GTTCTGTTATAGAAAAACCAAATGGTAAACTGTTGGTGGAAGTCCACATAGGTCTTACACAATTTTTACCTACTGTGTGGAGTTACGATACTTTTAAGACCTTGCCCATATTTACTTGAACTGATTTCTCAGAATGGTTCCACTTTTCCCTTCTTCTCTTTTCCCCATTAATATATACATATTCAAATATATGTAGTTTCAAACCTAATGACAAATTTCAGGTTGCATATCCACTTACAGTTACAGATTGAGCCAGAAGTAAAGAGACAGAAGTGATATAATTGTAGAGAATGTGAACTTTCAGCATATCTTGTTTCTGTGGTTGCTGAAGTACAAGAGATGTGACACAGGTTTGTACAATTCTTACTCTGACATAATTTTTCACCTACTGATCAGTGTTGAAATTAATCATACTGGTTGCATTATTGTAGGTATCTAACCTTTTGCATTATTGAAGTAGAAGTTGATTGAGGATGATGGGTGCATCGTTCAGAATCTGAACACATCTGGAGAACATCAGGTTAGTTAAGACTGCTAGTTTGCTAGCTGAGATTCTTTTGCTAATTGTGATTCTTTTGCTAGTTGAAATTCTTCTACCAGAAGGTGCCAGCTGTTTTTGCATATATGTGTTGTTACTGAACAAAGGACCGTTTGTCAGGAACTGATCGATAATGTGACATTTATGTTAAAACTTCCATTCTTTTCTTATTAGCATTAATCTTTTTTTAAAAAGTGAATACAGGTATTCAAGGACCACAATTGAGCCCAAAATTTCTGTTGCTGAGACATTTGTTAAGTGAGTTTTGCCTCATTTTATGACCTTTCTTGCCACAGTTGTTTAGTGAATCACTGCAGTTGATAAACTAGTAACCTGGCTATTAAGTGAATCTAGCTTCCTTACTGACTTTGCTTATCAAAAGGTCGCAAAAGGGGATCACATGACCTTAAGACACAGCAATGGTCATAAGTATGAACCAGTTGGCAAGCATCTGAATTTTGATCACATGATCATGGAGATGCTACAAAGGTTGTGAAAAATAGTCATGTGACTTTTTAAATGCCATTGTAGCTTTGAACAGTCAATACATGAACTGTTGTAAATTGAGGACTACCTGTATATTAATTATCCATAATCTAATGTGTTTGATTCAAGCAGATTAAGCAATTCTTCTAAGAACCCAGGAAGAAACAACTATTTGGCTAAGTTTACATGACATACCAAAAAGCAATTAGAGTGTTGTGTGAACTCAGCTTCTGTAATTTATTTTATAGTTCAGTGAATTGTGCAGATCCAGGTAATTGAGTTGATTGAATATTAGGTTAATTAACCCTGGAAAAAATAAGTTATAAATATACTCACGTGTTCATAGCTTTCTTCTGGCGGTTCTATTGAAGAGAATATCATTAGATGCAGCTTTTCTTGATGTACTTACAGTGACATGGTTTATTTTTTCAGCTGTTGCTAAAGATATAGTACCTTATGTTTAAAAATATTTGGCTGTTCTAACCCTCAGATTTCTCTGACTTAATATACCCTGTTTTCCCCAAAATAATTATCATTTCCCCTGATAATAAGCCCAATCGGGCTTTTGAGTGCATTGCAATAAGGCCAAGCGCTTGTTTCAGGGTTCAAAAAAATATAAGACAGGGTCTTATTTTCAGGGAAACAAGGTATTATGGTCTGTTTTTAGTTAAAATTTAACTATCAAATTAAAATACTCATCTATTTCACCCATTATGCTAATCTATAATCTATAGTTTGTTTGGGCAGGTTTAGCATGTTTGTGAATGGATAAAATTGTGACATGTTCAACAAACCTTTGTTAAACTAACCAGGGTTTATGTGTGTATTCATTTAGGGTTAGTGACTGACAGATTTATTAACAGGTTTTATAAAGCTGCCTAGCGTGCCTCTTAAAAGAAGGGTTCAACAGGGTCACCAGTTCAAACAATCCCAACAATTAGGCAAACTGAAGGTGGAATTAATTGCATTCTGGAGGAGTGTGTAGAGTAAGTACAACAAAGTGAAGATCTTCCAAAACTGGGTGTCCCAGTAAGTAGTGTTTAGCACTCTGGAAATCAGGTGTTTTACCTATTTTGTCTAGTGGAGTTTAATCCAATTTCTGCCACAAATATTATAAAATGTTTCTTAAAGTTCCCCATGCTTTTATTGACAAATGTGAGACATCTTCTTTCTAGGCCTACTTTCAGAACTACAGCTGACCCATTTTGCTAGCACAATTTAATCTTTTCTGAGGGCTTCTTATCCCTGGACAAACCACCTGCTAGCAACTTTTGCTTGTTCCACTTTGAAATGTGCAATTATGGTAAAGCAAATGATTTTTTTTCTTTCCAAATTTGATATGGGCATTACTAATTTTCCTAACATTAGTTGGTTGCTTTTCTTTTCATCTTTTATGCCACAACTATACCTTCCTCAGATGTCTTCTTTACTTAAAACACTAAATATTTAGATACAGCAAGACTGAAAGAATTTCAGCATAACCACGACAGAACAAACAAACTGCACTTGCTCCTTCTAATTATGAGACACCGACATATGGTAACAAGGAAAAAAAAGCTTCTGCCCAAAAGTACCAGGAAGATCCCCCTCCCTCTCTCCCTTCCTTCCTTCCTTCCTTCCTTCCTTCCTTCCTTCCTTCCTTCCTTCCTTCCTTCCAAAAAAAGCCAAGATGTCAGCTGTGATTGTGTGGTCACAGCCACAATATTGGCATATTTTTTTTACCTTTCTCTCTCCCCAGAGATCTCACTGCTTGCTTGCTTGCTTGCTTGCTTGTTTGCTTGCTTGTTTCCTTCTTTCCTTCCTTCCTTCCTTCCTTCCTTCCTTCCTTCCTTCCTTCCTTCCTTCCTTCCCTCCCTCCCTCCCTCCCTCCCTCCCTCAAATACATACACACACTATAAACCATGAATAGAAATAATGCTGAGAGAAATAGAAGTGCTGCAGGGATCTAGACAGCTTTCTATTTTTCATATGTTAAGATCATTGATTTTCCTGCATCAAGAAGATTTGCCTGAGGAAACAGAGTACAGCTAAATGCCTGAAGATCAAAGCGTTGGCTTTGGCTGAATCCGTCAATCAATGTGAACTTCGGCTTCTCTTCACCCTGCAATTTGGAGGTATGGGACATGAAATCCTCCTCACTTTACCACTGAGCTGCTCTCAGAGACTCTCAGCATAAACATAGAGATTGGGATGTGTAAAGAACTTGGAATTCAAAACATTCTGAATTTGAAATAGGTTTCCTAGCTATATAAATGTACTGATATGGTTTCCGATAGTTTCAGAAACTCAAAAACAGAATCAGTTCAAGTTTGAGACACTTCTAAGAATGCTTGGAAAAGTATCAGAATAAAAAGGTCAGAATAGCTGTTTTGAACTAAAAATGGGGGCATTTTGAACTCAAAGAGTTTTGAGCTAAAAACACTTTGAATTTGAATGGCACAGATACATATATCAGAGGAATAAATTAGTTTTTTTCTCACCCAATTAGTTCAAAAAGGTCTATATCAGGTCAGATTTCAAAGAAGCAAGTATCCGATTTCAAATCAAACCAGTATTTGGCCTCACCTTTTCACTTTTTGAACAGGAAATGGTTCAAGGATCGGACAGATATCTTTTCAATTATTTCAGTTTTTTAGTTTTCCTGTCTTCTCCTCTCTTCCTCCACATGCAGTAACCCATAATACTGTAGAATCCACCAGCAGTCCTGAAATGGTCTGAACAGGTAGAGTCAATGTCAAAGGGATAAGGAGATCACTCTGTAATATACTCTCTGAGTTTTTGCAAATTGCAGTAATCATGATCATTGATGAAATATATTCATAATTCATAATCATAAGAAGCCTGGTGGTACAGTAGTTAGAATGCAGTATTGCAGGCTAACTCTGCCCACAGTCTGGACTTTGATCCTGATGAGACTCAAGGTTGACTCTGCCTTCCATCTTTCCAAGGTCAATAAAATGTGGAGCCAGATTGTTGGGGACAATATGCTGATTTTGTAAACTGCTCACCAGAGAGTGCTGGAAAGCACAATGGAGCAGTATAGAAGCCTAAGTGCTTTTGCTATTGATGTAATCAGTATTAAAAAATGTGATCTGGAATGTGAGATTGGAAATCCATGAATATTCTGAGCAAAATTTAGACTATAAGGGATGCAAATTATCCTTTTTTAGCAGAAATCTTTAGTATCCCAAGTGATGACTGTCCTAATATTGCAATTTTCCCATAATCCATAAGATCCCATCATCATAAGGCATTTCAGTATCTTGAAATATATGTTAAGATGGTAATCAAAATATGTGTGATTTGTTTTTTATTAAAAGTAAATGCACCTATGTTTCCTATTAAAACTCATATTTCAAAACACAGATTCTTCCTTTTCACTATATGGAGTACAAAAAGAAAAATGATGTGCAAAATATGTGGTTCCACTTTTTCCAGCATTAATCTGGCCATTTGCACTTTCAGTGAGAATTCTGAATTTATTCTATTATCCTACAATCACACCCCACTTCCTCTCAGCTATCCATGATATTCTCAAGAATGTTATCCAACACTAAAGCTCAAAACTATCAATATTTTTATCATGCTTATTAAAAGTCTAACTTTCACATATAGAGCTTCGCATGAGTTATAGACATGTCATGGCATCTGAGTATCTCCTCCAAGGACTTCCGTGTTCCTTACCAATCTTAGTGCTTGATTTTTTTGTCTTCCATTAGGTACTATCCCTGGGTATAAACATCATTTTGGTTCTTAGAAGAATGTATTAGCAATGAAAAATCATTGGATTGGCAGAAACCTCTGTTTTCCAGATCATACATTACAATTTTTCCTCATCCTTTCCAACTTTGGCATTTGAGTCTACAACAATAAGTAGCGTATGTTGCTTGCATGCTTTGATTATTTCAGATTGAAGTTGACAATACAACTTGTCAACTGCCTCTGCTGCATCAGTGTTTGAGTCATAAACTTGAATAATCATTATATTAATGGATTGTCCATGAAACTGATATTATTAGTCATTGACTGCAATGTACCCAGTATCTATTGCCAACTATGAAAGTAATGGGGGGTTAGGGTTTATTTTTCTTGGCTAAGTAGTAAACAGCAAATCCAATCCCACTCTATTTCAATTCATGCTTCTTGCATTTTTTTACAATTTCATTTTCATTTTCATTTTATTAGATTTCTATACCGCCCTACTCCCGAAGGACTCAGGGCGGTGCACAGCCAAACAATAAAAACACATACAACACAAAATTTAAAAATAGAATAAAATCAAATTAAATAATTTTGGCCCCGACAAATTTAAAACCCCAAACTTTTAAAACCAATTTAAAATTGAATATATAAAATACTAAAAGATATTTAAAATTTTAAAAATCTTTTATAAAAGAGGGGGAAAATTAGGCCAGACCGGCCTGGTGAAATAGTAAGGTCTTTAAGGTGCGGCGGAAGGTGCGCAGATCCGGGATCCTCCGTATCTCTGGGGGGAGCTCGTTCCAGATAGTAGGTGGATATGACAATGGATGATTGTCATGTTTTTTCAATGTTTTTTTTACATTGTAAGCCACCCAGAATTGCTGGATATGAGGTGGGCAGCAAATAAATTTCATAAATAAATAAATTCCATGTTTTTATTATTATTCTGCCTTTGGATTTTTTTTTATGTACCTAACATCAGGAATTAAGTAATGCTCTGTCATTACTAAAATTATTGTCTATTTCTAACATAGCTGCTGTCTCATACAAGTGCCTGTTTGCTCTAGATGTACACCACTGATGATCTTCACATCTTGTGACCCAACAGGGAGTAAAACTCTGTGTCTGAACCCAAGCATGTTTTATTCTTCCTTCCAGGAACATCCCCTCCCACTATGATGAGCATCATAGCATGATTTGGAAAGATTCACCGGCATTATAAATTAGTATTGTGCTATGGTATGCTATAAACTAGGGGTGTCAAACTCAAGGCCTGGGGGCCGGATCCAGCCTGCGGGATGCTTAGATGTGGCCTGCGGGGCTGCCCAGGAAACAGTGAAGGACCGGACTGTGATGCCTCTGCCAGAGAAAATAGAGCTCGGCAGGGGGTTGCAGGAGGCCATCGCAGCCGAAAACAGAGCTCGCGATTGCCACCGGCAGCACTCCCAAGCTCTGTTTTTGTTGGCAGAAGGTTGCCAATAACCTTGAGCCCTCTGGCAGAGTGCTCAAGCCACTACTGGCGCCCCGAGGTGATGTTGACCTGGCCACTCCCATCCTGGCCACTCCCACCCTGGCCACCCCCACCCCAGTCCCCAAGGTCAAACACAACCCTGATGTGGCCCTGATGTGGCCCTGAATGAAATTGAGTTTGACACCCCTGCTATAAACCATTACTATAAATTATTCAAAGATGATAACAAGAAGTATCTAATTAAAGAAATATATGATTAATTTATAAATACCCTGACAAATCAAGGCCTAAACACCAGATTAGTTAATACATGCAAAATGAATAAATAATGTATCAATGATTAATAATAAAATATATGTCATATTTTACACACATATAGAAAGAGAGACAGAGAGACAAATATCTCATTAAAGTCGACAATTTCTGAATTATTTGGATGAACCATTGAAGAAGGTCAAATCCATATGAACCAGGGGTGAAATGCTCCTGGTTCGGACCGGCGGTGGGCAGTTCGGAGAACCGGTAGCAAAAATCCCTGCCCCCGCCCCCCATGCCCAGCTGAGCCGCGTGATCATCAGAGCCTTTTTTTCCTTTTAAATGGCTCTGACCAGCCAAGCTCTGACGATCCAAGCTCTGAGGATCCCAGCTGAGTTGCCTGCTAATCAGGCAACTCAGCTTGGATCACCAGAGCCATTTAAAAGAAAAAAAGTTTTTTTTTCTCCCTCCCCCCCCCTCCAGCCTCCAGCTTGCTTACCTTAGATGCTGGTCGCAACGCCTGCCTTGCTTCGCTTGCTGTAATACCTGCAACCCATTGCATCAGCAAGCAACTGAATCTCCCTGCCTGCAATCAAGCTCATCTGTGAGCAGCTCTATCTGCAACTTTAAGACTTGTGGACTTCAACTCCCAGCAAAGCTGGCTGAGGAATTCTGGGAGTTGAAGTCCACAAGTCTTAAAGTTGCCAAGGTTGGAGACCCCTGTTCTATTGGGTAAGTTTTTTTCCCCTTTGGGAGCTTTAAAAAAATAGTTAATTGGGGTTTTTTTTAGTTGTTCTTTTTTTAGACCTAGCCATTTAAAGTTTAGGAAGTTTTAAATTTAGCTGCTTTTATATAAAAATAAAAATAAATTAAAATAAAATAATATTTGTGCAGCTTTCTGAGATTTAGTGTGTTTCTGTAGTGTTTCACTCTAACTACACAAACACACAAAATCTCACAAAGCTGTATGTGGAATTTTGTGTGTGTAAAGTGTTGGTTTTTTGGGCTTTTTGTGGCTGTGTGAGATTCCTGCTTGTTGCGGGGCCATTTTGGGTCTAGCACAGCTGCTTTTACATTGTGGGTGAGCCAGTTGTGTTGTGTTGTGTTGTGTTTTGTAGGTTAAAAAAGGGCAAAGAAGTGACATTGACTTGGCCACACCCACCCAGTCACCTTACCAAGCCCCGCCCACTAATTAAGCCACGCCCACAGAACCGGTAGCAAAAAAAAATAGATTTCACCCCTGGTATGAACCAACTGAAATTAATTGAAAATTGGTCTTAATGTATATGATACTAAGAGAAGAGATGGTAGTGTTCATGTTACAATGCTTTCTCACCTGGATTATTCCAAAGACAGGAAAAGAAAGAACCCACATATTTATAATGTTGTAGGTTAGCCTTGAACAGGATCAGAAAGTGCTGATGGCACACATCCTTAATTTGGAGAATGAGTTCAATAACTCTTACACTCATCAACCATAATATTTATGACTTGAATATCTGAATGCCAGCTGATCTTCCAGAGAGCGTTGGAGGTAGGCCAAAAGGCAGAGTAAATGGCATACTTCAAGTAAGATGATAACTGTTTCTCTTTTATCAGGTTAGATTGTTAGAAATGTATTAGATTCTGCTACTGTTGTTGGTGCCATAATCTAGGAAGGAAATCTAGGAAAAAGTTTGGCTTATGGAAAAGATCACTACAATCTTTTTTTTTCTTTTGTGCTATCTATGCAGACCACATTAGCTTTTTTTTTATCTCCTCAGATTAGTTTGTGTGGTGCCTGACTGTCTTAGAATAAAGTCTGGGAATTTCCTGCAAAGTGTATAATATGCTTGAGGTTTCTAGCTTTCAACATTTAATTGCCAGAAAAGTAGGGTGTATTTTGTTGGCTTCTTTCCATGGTGATGTAATTCAGGGACTATGAAAAAGACAGCGATGGAAAACACCTTTGAGGAACTCTGTAGCAGACATCTGAAAATTGGGTAATAAATTAAATAGGGACCATACTGGAATGTTCTATCTTAATAAAGCAAGGATAACAATGGCCTCCATTTCACAGCTATGTCAGGTATTGGGCTATTTAATCATATTTAACAACCACATATATTTTGTTTGTTTGTTTTCAGAATGACTATAAACAAGTCATTTATCCACTTCTATACTCAGCCCCTTTCTTAAAAGAGCAGGAATAAAGTCATTCACAGAATAATTATCTAAAATTTTGCTACTAATAAGTAATGGATTCAACAATTCCAAAATGGGTAATCCCCTGAAGAAAATATTAAAAATATAATTTAAAGGATAACATGTTCCATGATAAGTGGTCCTGCTAATTAAAATCTTGAAAAATGTTTTTCAGGCAAAAAAGAAGTATCCCATTTTAGGCTATTGTAAGGGGGACATTTTCACTAGAGGCATTAATATATGGGGCCAGTAGGAAGTTGCAGATTTTGTATCTCATCAGGTTTTTCAATATGGTCTATTTTTCAATTAAAAAACCCATTTTTTAAGAACAAAACCAAGAACGCTTTACATATAAGATATATATTGTGTCACTGAATTTGACAGATTCTCCAGGTGAGATTTTGGGTATCTTGTAGCAAATGGATTGCTTTTTCTTCTCTGTACTTTGAATTCCAAAATATCAGGCACAACATGACATGGAGTTGAACCTATCGACATTCATGTAGAATCAAGATCATGTGAAGAGTTAATACCACTTTACAATGCCTTGGTAAGGCCACACTTAGAATATTGCATTCAGTTTTGGTCGCCATGATGTAAAAAAAATGTGGAGACTCTAGAAAGAGTGCAGAAAAGAGCAACAAAGATGACATGGGAACTGGAGGCTAAAACATATGAAGAACGATTGCAGGAACTGGGTATGTCTAGTTTAATGAAAAGAAGGACTAGGAGAGACATCATAGCAGTGTTCCAATATCTCAGTATCACAAAGAAGAGAGAATCAAGCTATTCTCCAAAGCACCTGAGGGCAGGACAAGAAGCAATGGGTGGAAACTAATCAAGGAGAGAAGCAACTTAGAACAAAGGAGAAATTTCCTGACAGAACAATTAATCAGTGGAACAACTTCCCTCCAGAAGTTGCAAATGCTCCAATACTGGAAGTTTTTAAGATGATGTTGGATAACCATTTGTCTGAAGTGATGTAGGGATTCCTGCCTAGGCAGGGGTTGGACTAGAAGACCTCCAAGGTCCTTTCCAACTCTGTTATTCTATTCTATTCATGTGTTTACTATTATAAATGTTACAGAACAAACATATATACAAAGAATCACCAAGGGATGTATAAAGAATTAGTGTGATGCTTGTTATTTGTGCAGTCAAATTCCTGTTCCTTTCTCTACAAAAAATATAAGGAATGGGGATGATTGCAACAATCATCTTTACTGTTTTTGCCAGACACCCAGTTAAAATACCTCACAGTAAATCCAGTATCTAATTCCTAACAGTAAAAACAGAAAGAGCTCAAAAATGCAATAAACCAAACAAGGCTAGGAAAGCTACAGGGAAAACTTACTTGGTTCCCGAATATGAAACACAATAGAGAAATAAATTCCAGACAGAATTAGTATACTGAGTTCCTTCAACATACTAATTCAAAATATGGTTTATTTGTTGGTGGCTGTTATATAAACCCTGCTAGTGCAATTTGTAAAGTAGGCTTCAGGCTTTTAGTCTATTGTGTGTGTTAAGGATATTGTTGTTGTGTTACCAACCAGCAGAGTGTAGAGCACAGAGAAACTTAATAAGAAATGAATAAGAAATGTGCAAACTGGTTTATCAAAAGTTTACTTTATAGTGAAAAACAATCTCATAGTCTTTAAATCAATCCAAGTCTTTGCCAGTTAAATCAGTCCAGTGATACAAAAACTCTTCTTACCACACAAACAGTAGTTGATTAGAATAACAAACTCACTCTGGTTCACAAACCACAATGGTAGCAGATCCATCCAACGATGATAGCACAATGATAGCAACTCCACACACTATGGTAGCTTATCATCAACTGAATACTTTACAGTACCTTTCTTAAATACGTTTACAACTAGTGATTATCTAATTACAGCATGACTCAGCATTACAATGAATCAGCAGTAAAACTTTAAAGTCACACAATACATATTCATATTAAAGTTACAGAACACATATATTGCCTGGACAACTTGTTAGGCTCAAACCATATCCTAACAGTGTGAATCTTGCCAATTGTAGTTAAATAAAAAAAAATATGATTAAGCAAATCTTGGCATGGAGGGATTTTCAATTTTTTTAAAAAAGACACTGTTTCTGAAATTGCATAAAGATGAAACTGCCTGCTAAATGATTTAGCATAAAGGAAGAATTAGTATACATCATCAGTTGAACCTATCCCATGCAGTGCAGTTAACTCTGCAGTTTTATGACATGATAGAATTTTTTAAAATTTAGAAGACTACTTGTTAAATAGTTTGTTGAGGCATGAATTAGGCCGAGGTTGCGTTTAAACAGAACACTTTTATTAAATAGCAACAGGCATTGAGAAAACACGAACAAGGCTGAGGAGAATTGACAGCCTATTTATACTCCTTAGCTTGTCAAACGATAACCAATCAGCAACCACAGATACTCCCGCTTTAGGGAGGCCACGCCTCTTGGCCAATCACGGGGTGGCGTCCCCAGTTGCCGGGGCCGCCGAACACAACACTACTTATTAAAGAAGAAGCTCTGTTTTAAGTACTCTTATTATATAATAATCCATTCATTAGCAGATTTGTAAATGGCTAATTAACAATAACGGCTAGGAAATGAAGTTCCCACACCTTTTCTTTTACAAAGTCTCTGAGCTAATTCAAATAAGTTTAACTTCAAATATTAGTATCGTAATCTTTGGGTTGGACCAACATTACTTGGCTAGAATATCACTGCAATTGAAATATCATTAATATCAGTAAAAACTCAATTCTTAAGACATGCTATGTCCCCCTGAAGGGGAAGATAGATTGTTTGTCAGCCCTGGAGGCCATCTTTTTCTTTGGATCTTCAGGGCTGCCACACTTAGTGCTGTAGGAAACTGGGAGGAGGGATTGCATGGAGTTGGAGAGATATCTAGCCATAATAACATTTCTTTCTCTGAGAGTCAAGGACATTCAGCCTGCACCTGGAGTGGCGTGACTGGGAGGCATCTCCAATTGGGACGGTGCATTGATTGAACCATGTGATGGACATGTGGGTGCAGGGGAAGGGACTTGCATTTTCTTTTGGGTGGGGAAAACCTGGAAGCTTTCGGATTCGGGTTTTCCCAGATGTGCCAATGTGGCATCTCTAATAAAAGGGAACTTTGAGGAATTTTTAGGCTTGGAGTCTTCTTTTGTTGGGGGTGTTACTTGGAACCATAACATTGTTAATTAGAGCCCTTGATGTGGTTATCATCAGCTAGATTAGGGGTGTCAAACTCAATTTCATTGAGGGCCGCATCAGGGTTGTGTTTCACCTTGGGGAGCCGGGGTAGATGTGACCAGGGTGAGCATGGCCAGCTCCACATCACTCGTGTCGGGGCACCTGTAGTCGCCCAAGTGCTCTGCCAGCAAAACCGGCTCACAAGCTCCGTTTTCAGCTGCGATGGCCTCCTGCAACCGTCTGCCAATGAAAATGGGGCTCAGGAGGGCTGCATGTGGCCTCCTAAGCTCCCTTTTCACTGGCAGAGGCCCCGCCAAACATAAATATATGGAGTCAAGGATACTGACATAATCAAGATTGCCTCCTTGTATAAAAGGCTGGCATAAGGTAATTCTGCAAACAAGGTTATGACAAGTGTAGTCACAATGTTTTTTTAAAAATATGTGTCCATAAAGAGCACAATATACTGGATAAGAGTGGATGTTACTCCAACTATGGAAAGGGATTTTAACTAGAAGAGACATCCTATGAATAGAAAATTCAATTCCTGTTCCATTGTACTCTTTTCCCCATTAGCATATGAAAAGTGTAAAAAAAAACCCTCAAGAAACCTTTCTTAGGATGATTCTCTGTAAAGCACTTAACATCAATCAGTTATTATGAAAAATCCAGTCCATTTCTCTATCCAATGGCTGCATCCCCATTTCTTCCTCTTTGAAAATATGTTCCCTTGCAAAGAGCAACCTGACAATAGGAGCCCAGGAAGCAGCTGGTTATTAAGTAGTCAGTGTTCTGTTTACAGAGAACAGTCCTCTATTTTGTAACATCTTCTGTTTGAAAAGCCACCCAGACCAAGCCAGCTCCAAGCCAGAGAAACAAAGAAAAGGAGCGTTGATATGTAAAAGTGTCAATGAACAATTAGCACTTGCTTAGTAAACTCTCCTGGTCACAGAGATCCTGGTCTTCCCCACTAAAATGAAGTGCACTGCAGGTCTACTGCATTTCAGTAGGCTTTCCTTTCACTTCCAATAATATGCTGATCAGATTTATTATTATTATCATTATTATTATTGGCTAATCTTTAGTGAGATTCACAGCCTTTGAGGCTGGTTAATAGCTCAGCAGCTCGAGTCCTAACCAAGGACCTAGGAACTGTTAAGGTATCATCGGAGGATGTAAGCTGTTCCGAGTAAGGTGGTTTTTTGTAGAGTCAAAACGTTCAAGTCCGGCAACTTTAGAATTTCTAAATAGTGGGGTAGCCCTTTGGGTATTGCTCCAAGGGCTCCAATTACAATCGGGACAACACACGATTTCTTTTTCCACAGTCGCTCAACTTCAATTTGCAAGTCCCGGTACTTTGTGATTTTTTCTTGCTGCTTATCTTCAATCTGTGCATCACCAGGTATTGCAATGTCAATGAACCATACTTTTTTCTTTTCAACTATTGTTATGTCAGGTGTGTTGTGGACCAAGTGCCCGTCAGTCTGAATCCTAAAGTCCCACAAGATCTTGAGTTTCTCATTCTCTAAAACTTTCTCAACCTGATGTTGCCAGTGGTTTTTGCTGTACTCAAATCCAAACTTCTCGCACAATTTCCAGTGAATGATCTTAGCAACATGGTCATGGCATTGTAGGTAGTCAGTTTGTGACATTTTGCTGCATCCACTGATCAGGTGGTCGACTGTCTCATCTTTTTCATTGCAGAGGCGGCATTTGCTGTTGGTGGTGAATTTTTGCCTTCATGCAGTTTGTGGCTAGGGCTTGTTCTTGAGCTGCCAAAATAAAGCTTTCTGTTTCTTTTTTCAGTACTCCTGATCTTAACCAGTTCCAAGTTAGTTTCTGGTCAGCTTTGCCTTCAATACTTTTCAAGTATTGGCCATGCAGAGCTTTGCTTTTCCAATTTTCAGCTCGCTGCTCAATTATTTCTTTCTTATATTCTGCGTTTTAGTTGTCTTTAACATGAAACTCAGTCAACTGAACATTCAAAAATGCATCACAAATATCATTGACTGGTGCTAATGGTTGATATGGGTTGTTGCCAGTGTCCTAGTATCTTCTTAAAATATACGATGTTCTGAGTAGCGCAGTTTTTTGCAGTTCCACTGGTGTTATTGCGGGAAGCTGCAATTTCTTGATGTGTTTTGTAAAATTCTTGGACATGGTACCAAGTGCCCTGATGACAATGGGTAACACTGTTTCATCCATAGCCATGTAGTTTCGATAGTCAGGTCGCGATATTTCGTGATTTTTTTCCAGTTCTTTTTCTTTACTTTGGCATCTCCTGGTATCACAATATCAATAAATTGTATGTTTTGGTTTTCAACAACTGTGATATGTGGCGTGTTGTGTTCCAAATGATGATCTGTCTGTATTAGAAAGTCCCACAATATCTTCACCTTCTCATTTTCGATAACTTTTTCCACTTTTTGGATACAGTAAGTCGTATTTTTTACATAATGACCAGTGGATTTATTTAACAACTCGGTCATGTCTAGCTTTGTAATCAGTTTGTGCAATTTTGCTGCATTCACATATTAAATGTGAAACAGTTTTGACTTTGTCATTGCAAAGTCGGCAGTTTGGACTGTCAGTGGATTTTAGTATCTATTATTATTATTATTATTATTATTATTATTATTATTATTATTATTATTATTATCATTACTCATTAAATATGAAACTCAAATCAACTGAACATTCAAAAATCCATCACAAATACCATTAACTGGTGCTAATGGTTGATACGGGTTGCTGCCAGCGTCCTAGGTATCAACCAAGTACCTTCTTAAGATGTATGATGTTCCAGGTAGCAGTTTTTTGCAGTTCTGCTGGTGTTATTGCAGGAAGCTGCAATTTGCTGATGTATCTTATAAAATTCTTGGAAATGGTATCAAGTGCCCCGATGACAATGGGTATCACTGTTACATGTTTCATCCATTACTACTACTATTACTACTACTACTACTACTAGTAGTAGTAGTAGTAGTAGTACTACTACTACTACTATTATTATTATTATTATTATTATTATTATTATTATTATTATTATTATTATTATTATTTGGTGCCTTCAAGTCAGCAGTTTTCAAGGATGAAGTTTTCTTGGCAACATTTTCAGAAGTGGTTTGCCATCGCCTCCTTTCTAGAGCTGAGACAGAGTGACTGTCCCAAAGTCATTCAGTTGGCTTCATGCTTCAGCCTCTCCCAGTTTCTAATCTAGTGCCTCAAATTATGACTGTAACAGGAGCTTGCTGGTTACAATCATAAGTTATCACAGTTGTAAAACAGTGGCACCCAACCCTATTTTACAAACTCCCCTCCCCCACATTTGTTAAGTGATTACTGCAGTCATTAAGCAAACCAATTGTTCATTGTGGGCCAGTTTTGCTGAAAACCAGAAGTAAATGCTGAGTTTTGGAAAAAATATCTAAAGATGTGGTCATGTGACTCTGGGATGCTGCAACTGGCTGAAATGTCCTAGGAATGAGGGGAAGCCCAGCCCACACAACTTTGGAACAGGTCAGAAATGTCCTCAGGGAAATCAACTGGTCACTAAGCAATTATTTGTAAGTTCAGTACTACCTGTACAGTAACCACAAACTACTATTGTTGTTGTTACTGTTACTTACATGCAGTAATCCACCATTAGGTTTAAACTTAGTATAAGGCCACATTGAAGCCCTTCTAATTAATGCCAAAATCTGGTTTCACACATTCTGGTGAGAGAGAAGTTCCCTGAGGTTGGGCTCCAGCATGAGTCCAAAAGCTCAGAAGATTAAACCACTGGTCCCGGTGACCGACTCAGATTGGATCCTGCAAAATCTGGTTCTCCTGTTTTAGCATCGTAAAAAAATTGTTACTTTGGAAGATCCCTGCCCTGGATCAGCATTTAAATAAATATTACATAGCGGGGGAGTACTCCATAAATCACAGTGAGGCTCCACAACTTTATTTTTGCACCCCATCAAACTCAGGTTTCATGTTGCCAAAACAAGGAGCCAAATGGGTTCCGTAGTGCACTTTTTTTGCACTTATACTTGAGCTATGTTTCCTTTCTTTTTCTTATCTCATGCCTCTGATTTTTTTTGGCTTATTATACCTTACTCCTCTGCATTCTGTATTATATGGCTTACCCCAATAAGAAACAGCATGATGTATATGTGTGGCTGTAGCTATGCATACTTCAGATCATGTACAAGCACAGAATATCTCTGATTTGTATTCAAACACCCTTTGTTTTTCATGATTCGAAACCTGCATCCCAAATAAACACTTGGACATTTCCTTTCCATCCCTCAAGTGGCGTTCTTATGATGTCTGTTGTAGCCCTTAGAACAGAGGTGGGTTTCAGCAGGTTCTGACCAGTTCTGGAGAGCCGGTAGTGGATATTTTGAGTAGTTCGGAGAACTGGTAAATACCACCTCTGACTGGCCCCGCCCCCATCTATTCTCTGCCTCCCGAGTCCCAGCTGATCGGGAGGAAATGGGGATTTTGCAGTAACCTTCCCCTGGAGTGGGAAGGGAATGAAGGTTTTACAGTATCCTTCCCCTGCCACGCCCACCAAGCCACGCCCACCAAGCCAAGCCACACCCACCAAGCCAGAACCGGTAGTAAAAAATTTTAAAACCCACCACTGCCTTAGAACTTAACAATAACAACAACAAAAAAGATTTATGACCCCAATTGCAAATAAGTTCCTGTTCTTCCATAGATGACTAAACCTACCTGCTATTATGTTAACAGAAAAGGAACATTATTGCCCATGAAGAGAATCAGCCATAGTTTTCACTGGGCATTAGAATTGTCTCCACACATCTATCCAAACCTCCACCTCCAGTTAAATACCGGCGTGGCTTACACAAATCCTGCTATTTTGCTCTAACTGCTTTTTCTTGCCAGATGTCTTGACTCTCATCAAATCACAGAAAGAGAAAGAATTATACTATATACGATAAGCATGGGCTGGTTGCCCTGTTCATGCAGCCTTCAGGATGAAGAAGATGACAGTTCTTGGTTTCCCTTCATTTACACTAGAATGATTTAAGCCAAAGCTGAATCCTGACAGGCACTTCCTGTCCTGCACACACTCCCTTGTCAGAAAGCTCTACAGAATATACCAAAAGAGGATTAGCTGTGCTAGATGTCTGCCTGTCACTTGGAGTTGAAAATCTCTGCAGCACTAGCTGTATTCTATTTTTATATCTCTATAGCCCATTGCCATGCAGCAGCTTCTGAAAAAGGAATTTCATTCACACTTTTTTTTGCCAAGTCTGTCCTGGGAAGAAAACGACCACAAACCAATTATCCCTTGATTAATTCCTAGACATCCCCAGAGGCCATTGCCTCATCCTATGGCATCCTTTCCTAACCCTCCCCAAACTGGAAATTCTTTCCAGAAGTATTGACTTCAGTTCCCAGAATTCTCAGCAATGTTTATGCTGCCATGATAATTCTGGGAATTAAAGTCTATGTACCCAATGCATACTCAAATTGAAAAAGATGAAATATTACATAGGCTTGCAGAACCAATACCATGAGATACCGTGCAGTACCTAGACCAGTGATGGCTAACCTTTTCAGCACCGAGTGCCAAAAGCGCTTGCACCCACCCGTAATGCAATGTGCGTGCAACCTCCCCCTGCGTACTCCGACCCCCCGCACATGTACGCATGATCCCCATGTGCGCCCCCCACACATGCGTGCATGTCTCCCGCATGCACCCCGCCTGCTGCGCATGCGTGGCAGAGACCCAAAAACCAGCTGGCCAGTGGGAAGCGTGTGTCCATGCGTGGCAGAGCTGAGCTGGGGCGATGGCTCACGT
Organism: Pituophis catenifer annectens; assembly: GCF_029215685.1. Lineage (NCBI taxonomy): Eukaryota > Metazoa > Chordata > Lepidosauria > Squamata > Colubridae > Pituophis > Pituophis catenifer. The sequence goes on from NW_027256888.1 coordinate 60,079,644, forward strand.
GCCCGCAGAGAGGGCTCTGCGTTCCACCTGTGGCACGTGTGCCATAGATTCGCCATCATGGACCTAGATTCTGTAGGACTATCGGCACTCTTGGGCTGTCATAGCATATCAACATAAACTTTTTCTATGCATTCCACATATCTTATCTATATGGATATTACTGCACAGGTAGTCCACAACTTATGACCGTTCCATTCACCAAAGTTACTACAGGGCTGAAAAAAGTGACTTACAACCAGTTTCACACTGATGCCTACTGCAGTGTCCCCATGGTCACATCATCAAAATTCAGGCGGTTGACAACTGGGATGTATTTAGGATGGTTGCAGGGTCCTGTAATCACATAATCGCCATTTGTGAGCTTTCTAGCTGGCTTCTCACAAGCAAAGTCAATGTAGGAATCTGGCTTTGCTTCATATCTATTTGATTCACTAAATGGCCACAGTGATTCATTTGACAACTGTGGCATAAAGATCAGGGGTGGGTTCTACTTACCTTTACTACTCACTTCACTGATTAGTGTGCCTTGCTTCTGCGCATGCGCAGATTGCTGATGATGACATCAGCTGGTTTTACTACCGGTTCTTGCAAACCAGTCCGAACCAGGGGCAACCCACCACTGATAAAGGGTCATAAAATCATGTGCAACTCATGAAATAAATACCTGGCTTAATAACTGAAATTACAGTTCCAATTGTGGTTATAAAATGAGGACTATACATATTCCTAAACCAGTGTTTCTCAACCTTGGCTGCTGGACGATGTCTGGACTTCAACTCCCAGAATTCCCCAGCAGAGCTGGCTGGGGAATTCTGGGAGTTGAAGTCCAGACATCGTCCAGCAGCCAAGGTTGAAAAACACTGTCCTAAACCATCGTATTCCCCAATGCTGTTCTGGAGAAAACACAGACATCCTCATTGTAAAAGCAAAAGAACGAATGCATTTATTTATATTCATTAATAACATCTTGCCTATTTTCAAATGTTGTAACAACTTTGTGCAATTATATTTTAATATTGTGTGGATGGATTTAATAAATACTGCTTTTAAGAGACGGACAATTTTTTTCATTAGATGCCAAATAGATGAAAGTTTGGTTTATAACACTATCTCGGACCACAGGTCATGTGATTATCTATGTTCTGGTTTTAGGCGCAGCTGCTAAGCATTAACTTTTACTCCTCAATTGGCATCAGGACAATTACTTAGTAATCCTATATCCAGGAAATGTTCATTTCTACTGCTCCTTCAATTTTATGAATTACATCCATAACATGTTCCCTTTTTCCTTTGATAATGGTATTCAATAGACTCAAAGAGATGACTTCTGATTTACGTATCTGCAAGTTCTTATGGAGAACGTAGATGGGGTTTTTTCCCCCCTTAAAGAGATCTTTGTAGTTCTTAGTAAATTTTCAAATGTTCATGTGATTTGAACATTACATATAGTTCTCGACTTACAACTACCACTAGAACAAAAATCACATGAACATTTTAAGAAGATTACAGATATTTCTTAACTGGAACAAGAATCTTGGACATTGAATGAAGCAAGACACCATCTGACCACTTCACTCAATGACTACAATCCCAGCTTTCCCAATTAAAGTGACTGCAGGGGTTATTGAGTGGCAGAGCAAAAAGCTGCCTGCCAAAGGAAGACAAGCAGCTCTCCTCTCTACAGGCCACTGCACAAGTTCCTCTCTCCTCCATCTGCAGAAAGGAACTAATGTGCTAGACCAGGAGTGGCAAACTCAAGGTCAGCGACCCACATCCAGCCATGGGGTGCTTAGATCTGGTCCACGGGCTGCCCTGGAAACAACAAAGGACCGACTCGCTGTGCCTCTGCCACCAAAAAAGGAGCTCGGGAGGGCGGGCAGAGGGTTGCGGGAGGCCATCCCATCTGAAAACGGAGCTCGTGAGCCTGTTTTCGCTGGCAGAATGCTTGGGCCCCCACAGCTGCCCCCGAGATGAGTGACGTCAAGCTGGCCATGCCCACCTTGGTCACACACACCCCAGCCCCCCCCGATGTCAAACACAACCCTGATGCAGCCCTCAATGAAATCGAGTTTGACACCCCTGTGTTGACTGGAGAGTGATGATGAGTTCGCCTCCCTTTTTCCTCTATCTCTCTGAAATTCTCCCTTTGCTTTCTTTGCATTTTTCTCCAGCCGACAGACCAGTATTTCTCAACTTTGTCAATGTGAATTTCAAGTTCCAGAATTTCCCCAGCCAGCATGCTGGCTTAGGAATTCTGAAAATTGAAGGCCGCACATCTTAAAGTTGACAAGGTAGAGAAACACTGCAGTAGACTCTCAGATAAGAGATAGACCTTTCTTGCTAGAAGTCTGAACTGATTACAATGGGCTTTTCAAATGCAGCTGAGGGTTGTGCGTTAATTAAAAACATTGTAGGGCAATTTTAAACTTGTCTGCAAGGTAAGTCTGACAATTAGCAATTAGAATAGATATAGGAAGAAATAACAGAAAGGTGGAATTGGAAATCACCCCAAGAATAATTTAGTTTAGTATTCTGCCATTTGCAGGAAGATCAATTAAACCAGTCTCAACAAAAAGTTATTCCATTTCTTCTTAAAAACATCCATTGATGGAAAACCCACACCCTCCCACGGTAAACTATTCCACAGTTGTACAGTATTGAAATAAATTTTGTTCCCAACCTAAGCTACTCAAATTACTAGTTCTTTTGTTTACAAAGTCAGAAACAAAATAAGATTTCAGCTGCTCTTTGTCATCTACTAAGTTTTCTCTATTTGTGGTTATTAGTGAACCCATTATCTCCTTTATGTTCCTCTGCTATCAACATATTTGAAGGATTTTGCTTCTCTTGCTAGCTTTAGTTGATTTCCTACCTACACTTTTCTTTACACCTTCCTACATTTCTGAGCTCAAGTTTGTAGAGTTCCTTGGGTTATAAGCCCTCCCTTCCTTCCATTTCCAAGAAGAAACTTATATTATAGAAAGCAGGTTCAAGAGATCATACTTAAGCTAATAATATTTGGTTGATCCTTTTTTTGTGGATGAAAAACTATACTTTGGTAAACTCTATATTAATTATATAAGTATTTAATTACTTATATTAATTTGACTCCTTTTTATTTAACTCAAAAATAGCTAATAATTAAAGCAGAATTTTAAAAACAGTTAAAATTTAACATCAACGTTTTTTTAAAAAATACAGTACTTGGCTGATGTGAATTGACAAAGTTGACACGTTCCCTTCAATTAAATAGTATCAACTTTTGAAACCCAAGGCATGCCTTTCTCTATCCTCTGGAATGAAGTTTTTCCTTCAGTCCAGGTGTTTTACTCTGAAGGCCCTTGAAGGACCTGGTTCTTCTCCCAGGCCTTGAGTTAAGCATTTTATTGAACACATCATTCTTGCAATCAGTGAGTCATTTGAAAGAACATAACAGTTTGGAACAACCAAAAGTGAACTAAACAATGTGCCATCAGACTTGCAATTATAACTATTCTGAAACTGTGCATAGTTGTTCAATAATTTGTGATGTAAACATTATGAAATCATGAATCCAGATCAAAAATACTATTCCCTACTGCCAATTAAGTCTAAAATTCATTTAAACATTGCATGAAGAAACATTTTGTTTATCCCGAACCCATTGGCAAACAATGCTCCTTAATCCTAACACTTTGAAAATTAAAACTTGCCCTCTTGTCTCTATATCTGTAGGCTTACCATTCTATAAACTACATTCATAGGTCAGAACTGCTGTTAATAAACTTTTACTTTAAACCACCTTTAATCAGATATACACTGATTGCCTATGAATGCATATTAAATGTAATCTATCCTATCATAAATGTGCACTCATTTCATCAATGTAGATCCAAAAAAAGTATTTCTAGTTTTTAGATTAGAATATAAAAATTAAACAAATTAAATTAAGACATTCAAAGTATCTTTTTTAAAAGGTCCTTTCATGGTTTGCATCATTTTGGTGGGTTTTTTACTTGCATTTTTTTTTGGGGGGGGGGGGTCTTTGACATACACACAGAGGTAGGCTTCAAAAATTTTAGCAAGAGGTTCTCTGCCAGTTGCTGGGTGGACGTGGTTATGGTGAGCGTGGCCTAGTCGGCCTCCTGTACCATGGCGAAGGAGGCGTTTTTTGCCCTCCCTGAGCCTCCGCACACGCCCTGCACTTACCTGTATCTGAAATGGGCCACGTGGAGACTCCTGGGAGGGGAGGGGCAGAGTGAGATTTGGGGGTTCTCTCAACCGCACAGAATCTTAGCTAGAGATTCTCCAGAACCCCTGGAACCCACAGCAGCCCACCCCTGCATACAGAAATATCTTCAATTTTCTTCCTCCCACAGCAGGCATTTTCTTTTTCCTTGTTTGAATATCATCCTAATAAATTTAAGAAGAAACTCTTTGCATAATGTCCTCAGGATAATCAGGAGATGGATGAAGTTTAAAAATAAGTGGGAGGTGACAGCTAAATCTTCCAAATCATGGTATTACTAATTTCTCTGTATGTATGGTTTTTACTAACCACAGAAGTTTATCTTGTGGAGCAGATTAACTGCACCTCTAATTTATAGGAAATTCCAGGCTGTCGTTTGACTTTTAAAAAAAGCAACTTCTGCACTTTAGGGCATCCAGGCTGATCAACACTTTTGTATCCATTTCCTCTGCCCTGCATATATTCTATGTAAACTTCAGGGCAAAACCAATCAGTCTCTTTTCAATAATCTGGCTCATATTCCAGCTTTCTGTTACACAGCGAATGATCTTCAAAATAAGCGAATCACACAGCTTCCTAAATTAATGCAGCAAACTTTAAAACATTTGCACTTTTATCATCACCGTGACTTCAGATGCATTAAGCATTTGCTACTATCATTCACAAATCAAGATCTGAAGAAATTCCCTAGCTCTCTTGAGGCCATTGGAACAATTTTTCCAAATTTATCTTTACTACTAGCAAAAAAAAAAAAAAGATTGTTTGATACACGTGCACACCCACAAAGCATAAGCAACAGTATTATAGTTATCTCTAGTTGATCAATATCAGTTTTTGTGTGGGAGGAAACTCAATAAGCATTAAATGCATTCCAGCTCTAGGGCTGTTCCTTTCTAAGATAACATCAGGTATTAGCCACAAACACTTGGCTCCTGTTATACAGATACTGACAGTAATCAGTTTTTAATTACATATATCTCTGTCTTTGAGTGTTTTTAATAACAACATTAAAACAGGCACAAGATTTTAACTACTTAGGATTTGGGGGATCTTTGGAAGGTAGATTATTCCCAGTGAGAATGTACTTAACACACCACATCAGGACTATAAATTTGTAGCTGGATAAAATGTAAAAATAAAAAGCAATAATTTAGAGTTGAAGGTAAATTGGGGAAAAGGTTGAAATTCTCTTAGACATGAATACTGGCACTCTGATTTCTGTAAAGTAAAAAAAAGAGGGAATGTACGGGTGAAAAAAAGCTACTTTCTCAAAGCATAACTTTAACTTCCACCCTGGCTTGCCTTGCTAGATGGGAGCTGTAGGTTCAAATTATATATGGATTACATTAAAATTATATGGATTACTTTAAAGTATCTTTATATATATACATATACAAATATATATGCGCACACACACACACACACATACACACACACTATATTTTCTGATATTATGGTAGTCATATTCTCCCTCTGGGATGCTTTTAAGCAACCCTCAGGTGTGAAACATATATTAAGCCTCAGCTACAAAGAAATAAACAAATTGTAGCTCAGGGTTTTAGTAAGATGAAGTATTTTTAGAAATACAGGTTGTTCTCGACTTACAACCACCATTGAGGCTAAAATTTCTGTTGCTAAGCGAGACATTTGTTAAGTGAATTTTGCCCTATTTTACGATCTTTCTTGCCCCAGTTAAGTGAATCACTTCAGTTGTTAAATTTAGTGGCAGGGTTGTTGAGTGAATCTGGCTTTCCCATTGACTTTGATTGTCAGACGGTCATAAAAAGCGATCCTGAGACACTGCAACCATCATACATATGAGTCAGCTGCTAAGTGTCTGAATTTTGATAAGGTGACCATAGTGATGCTGCAATGATTGTAAATGTGAAAAGGGATCATCAATTTTTGCAGTGCCATGAACAGTCACTAAACAAATTGTTGTAAATTGAGAATTACCTGAACAGACTGATTAACAAGCATGTAAGCACTAGTGTTCCCTCACTGCTTGTGTCCTGGAGACCAACTGTCTCTAAATCTAGAGAGTAAATTAGTGAATAAGTTCATTCAACAGGTCCCTATTATGTTTACCTTTCAATATACAACCAGGAAATGCGAACATTGGGATGTGAGGAACAATGGAAAGGCATGATCCAAATGACTTAGGAAAGTGGGTGAAATTTCTATCAGATTTTCAAGGTCATATTCCAAAGAAGTTGGTTGGTTTACAACATGGGTGTCAAACTCGTCGTGTCACATTGTCATGTGATGTATCACAATGTTTTTTCCCTTCACGGAGCTGGGGTAGGCATGGCTTGCGCCTGGCGCATCTGGCCCGTGGGCTGCCAGTTTGATACCCCTGGCTTACAATATTGCCAACTCTTTAAAAATTGTTCATGTATAAGTATTAAATATTAAATGGGACTTTATTTGCAAAGCAAAATGCCATGCTCCAGGTTCATTATGATTTTGAAAAATGTCTTTTGCCCCCAACTTGGTCCCAGAGACAAAGGTAAGAGAAGAGTAAGAACCATGATTGGGAAGGAAGGAGTGAGGAAGAGGATTAGTCAGGAAAAAAAACATTGCCAGTTTTACTTTCAGAAAACTTTTTCAATTTCCCTATGAGGGACACAGCCAGTTACAGTATTAAACAGCCTGTAACCTCAACCATTCTGAAAAATCTGTCTATAGCTGTCAGAATTACAGGTCTATGTTTTGCCAATGGAATTCAGAAAGTGTGACCTTCCTTTTTTATATTATTTACAGTATAACGTTTCAAGAAGACATTACCCTCAGATAAATACGTGCGTTTCATTAAACACCCCAAAAATGTATTTAAAAATCTCAGTTGAGTCTTACATGTTAATGTCCAATTGTAATTCTTCTAAGAACGTGCATGCAAAGGATCCAACAGCTGGACCTTTTCTAGAGACTGGTTATGTTAACCCAAATGGAGAGATTTTCTCTTGGAGGCTAACAGATCCAAGGAAGATCAATCAATTAATCAATCAATCAATCAGAATAGAACTGGAAGGGACCTTGGAAGTCTTTTAATCCAACTCCCGTTCAAGCAGGAGACCCTATACCACAGGGATGTCAAACTCAATTTCATTGAGGGCCACATCAGGGTTGCATTTGACCTCGGGGGCTGGGATGGGCATGGCCAGAGTGAGCATGGCCACCTCCACATCACTCGTGACAGGAGTGCCTGTGACAGCCCAAGAACTCTGCCAGCAAAAACGGGCTCCCGAGCTCCATTTTTACCTGCCCCAGCCTCCTGCAACTCTTTGCCAGTGAAAATGGAGTTCGGGAGGGCTATGGGTAGCCCTCCTGAGCTCCATTTTCACTGGCAGAGGCACCACAGGCTGGTCTTTCACTGTTTCTAGAGCGGCCCTGTGGGCCAGATCTAAGCATCCCGTGGGTGAGATCCGGCCCCGGGACCTTGAGTTTGACATCCCTGCTATACCATTTCAAACAGGTGGCTGTCCAGTTTGCAACCTAATCACTAAATTGCATCTAACCCTAGTTACTATTTTGGTGTTTTAGACTATGGCGAGAAAAAAAAAGATTGCCAAGCTACCTTCAGGACCACAGCCTAGCAATTACAAATGACTAGTATTCTCAAAGATTGCTTCAGCTCCCTTCTTGTGTTTAATGGCAAGAAATAGCTTCCATTAGTACAATGAGCTGTGACACTGGCTGAACCCTTGATATGTGGTTATCCTGACTCATCCAGGGGTGAAATCCAGCAGGTTCTGACAGGTTCTGGAGAACCGGTAGCGGAAATTTTGAGTAGTTTGGAGAACCGGTAGCAGAAATTTTGAGCAGTTCTGAGAATCGGCAAATGCCACCTCTGGCTCGCCCCAGAGTGGGGTGGGAATGGAGATTTTGCAATATCCTTCCCCCAGGAGTGGGGAGGGAATGGGGATTTTGCAGTATCCTTCCCCTGGAATGGGGAGGGAATGGGGATTTTGCAGTATCCTTCTCCTGCCACACCCACCAAGCCACACTTAGGACTATTGCAGCATCTCCATGGAAACGTGTTCAAAATTCGAACACTCAGCAACTAGCTCATATTTATGACAATTGTGGAATTTGGCTCTTGTGTGAATCTCCTTCACACTTTCTAGGGACAGCACCAAACTAGTGTGGCTCCATCAACTAGTCAGGAAAGTTAAGTCAGTGAGAACAAGAGAGATAATACCCACATCAATATAAATCAATCAATCTGACCTTTTGGTCACATTTTATTGTACCAGATTTCTAGAATATTTCTTTCTAATGATAATCACTGATAATCACTGATAATGTCTCTTGCTTGGTCTGCTAAATTCTTGTGTAATCCCCAGCATCTAAAAAAGTGCATGCAAAATTTTGGGTTTGGTAGAATTTTAAGCTGCAGGGGCTTGCCTTACCTCCAAAGAAAACCTGCTTTAGGGCAATGCCAGAAAGATTTCCCATGAATTATTCCAGGTGTCAGCTGGATGACCTTGGCCAGTTGGGGGATTGTGGGTCAAACAGGAGGAGGAAAGAGTGTTAGATATGTTCACCGCCTCGAGTTCTTTATAAAAAATATTAAAAGGTAGGATATAAATTAAATAAATAATAAATATGAGTATTAATTCGAGGATATTAGAAGCCTACCCACAAATTAATATTGTTGCAAGACTTTACTTGAAAAAACAATATGAACATTCTATCAAGTGTACTTCCAAATGCATTGTGGATGCTGTCTAATCCACAATGATGTCTCACCAAGTTTGTGAATCTGCCTTCCATATTTATTATAAGTTCTTTTCCTCTTTTAAAAAAATGAAAAAGATGGGATCTGGGCAAAATTGGATAGGATTTTCCATATCACAGAAACTCTCTGTTTTATCATCCAAAATAGGCCTCTCTGGAGCCAATTTAATGGGGTATAATGTATACCAGACCTTTGCTGGAATAAGTCACGCTCTGTTCTCTCCTCTGATGTGTTGCCAACAGGGAGCTCTATCTCGCTGGCTGTGTTTTTATTCAGAGATGCAAATACAAAATTTAGCATCCGGAGACATTACGCGCATTGGTGACACTCTTTTGAAAAACATTTCAAGTACCATAAATCAATAGAAGGCTAGGCAAGCTTCCAGAAATTTTGCCTTATGGAAAAAAGGTAAAATATGTTTTTAACATCAAGCCACACTTATATTATAATACCTTAGGTTCATATTGATTAGGATACAGGCCCATATGTTAAAGACTGCTAGCCAGGCATAGTCGACGCAGCCTTCAGCTCAGCTAACGGAAAAATGATGTAAAGAGGTCAATCTGAAAAGAAATAAGAAAGCAGAGTCTGTGTTTTTTAAGAACCTTTGCCCTTAAAAATGCCTCCCACATGCACACACAAACACCTATTTTTCTCTACACCACACAGAAGTAGACCCAGAATTTACATTTTGGAGCTGCTGCCAATATAGGCAGTCTGAGCGTTCGCTATGAAGCTAAAATAATTAATGATAGATTTTAACACAATGGATGATTCAATTTGGAAGGGTTTTAAAAACAACTGGAAGACTGGATACAAACAGAATGGGCAGAAAACGAAAAGAAGGTTCACCCTAAACCAGCATACATGTGAATAAATATAAAGCTGTCTTGAACTAGGTAGATACACCTCTTCATAGTGATCCTGTATCCTACAACTAGTAACGTTAGTTATTTTTGCTTCAAACTTTATATGTTAGATGCCAGATGGTTACCTTATTCTATGCCTATTTTTCTGTCTAATCCATAACATTCAATTCCAGCCATGTTTTAAAGTTGCTTCTCATGAACAGGAGTAGCAGACTTTTATGTGATTATGTTAGCTAATGTTTCAATTTACATGGATTCTCAGGTGGTATTGGATCAATGAATTCTTACAATTGGCATCTCTATATGACCCTCACTTCAGTGGTGGGATTCAAATAATTTAACAACCGGTTCTCTGCCCTAATGACTGGCTGGGTGGGCGTGGCCATGGTGGGTGTGCACAGGCGGTGTGGCAATCAGCACTCGGCCTCCTGCAACCCCCTGGGAACAAAAATGGGCTGCGGGGGGGATGGGTCATCCCCTGTGCCCCATTTTGGGCCTAGTAGGCCTTCCTGCAGCCTCCTGGGAGCGAAAACAAGCCATGGGGGGCCTGCGCCACACCCCCAATGCCCTGTTTTGGGCCTAGAAGGTCTCTCTGCAGCCTCCTGGGAGCGAAAATGGGCCACAGGGGGACTCCTGGAAGGGGTGGGGAGGGGAGGTGTTAAGTCTGTGAAGACGACACTGAGGCCAGGATGCTGAACAGATAACTTTTATTAACAGAATTAACAAGCATAACAGAAGCAACTCGCCCGCCTGACAGCTGCTTAAATACCCAAGCTGTCAGACGGTCTGACCAATCCTGAAACAGGCAGCATCCCGCTTAAACAGTTGCTGTGCGCCTCCACCAATCCGAGCCTGCTGATGACGGAGCCGGCGCAGGGTGTGTTTACCCACGAGGATTCAACACCCCTTTCCCCCCGGATAGAGCACTCGTAATCTGCCAGGTAAGTAGGACGACGACGAAGCCTCCCAGATCTCCGTAGCCCAGGGTTAGGTGGAGACGAAGGTGCAATTTCAGCCTGGGGACTCTCAGCTGACTCAACGACCACCGCACCGGGAGGACCACCTACAGTGGCAAACTCTGGGAATTCTGGCAAGTTTTCCGGAGGGAGTGTCACCACCGGAAGCGGGTTGTTGGAGACTGGCGGGGCCAGATGCGCCTCCGGAACTGCTGTAAGCGTCGGCAAACACGGGGCAACTTGCGGTGGTTGAGGCTCCGCAACATCGGCCCAACGACGCCTTAATTGGTTGATATGTCGCCGCCACACTCGGCCATCAGCCAACAGGACCCTATAAGAATAGGGCCCGGTTAGTTCTATGATTTGCCCCGGGAGCCACCTGACTGTGGAGTCGAAATTCAAGGCGAAGACTAGATCACCCACAGCGAATAAACGAGCCTGACCTTTGCCCCCCGTGTATGACTCTTTTGTATAACTCGGATGTAGGCGATCCAGAGTGATGCGGAGTCGCTGTCCCATCAACAACTCGGTGGGGCTGTGCTTGGTGGAGGCGGTCGGAGTTGTGTGTTGTGCCAACAGATATTGGTATACTCTCTGGTGCCAATTTGTGGGCCCTAGACGACGTAATGCCTCCTTAGCGGCCCTCTCCGCCAATCCGTTCGCCGCCGGATGGCAGGGGGCCGTATGGGCATGGCGAATGCCCCACTTAGCAAGAAATAACTGGAAGGGTGCAGACGTGAACTGCGGGCCGTTGTCAGTCACTATGGTATCGGGCAACCCATGAGTGGCAAAGAGACCTTCTAAAACCCTCGTGACAGCGTCCGTGGTAGTGGACGACATGATGGTAAGGTCCACCCACTTGGAGTACGCATCAACCGTGACCAGGAAGGTGCGGCCAAAAAAAGAGCCCGCAAGATCCAGGTGCAGTCTCGTCCAGGGACCCCTGGGTGTTTCCCATTCCTGGACCGGGGCCTCGGGGGGGGGCAGGCCATGATTGTTGACATTGGGGGCAACGGACCACCCACCCCTCTATGTCTCGGTTGATCCCTGGCCACCAAACATAACTACAGCCTAGACCCTTCATCCGTACGAGGCCCGGGTGGGCCTCGTGGAGGCAGGCTAATACTTGAGGTCGTAGCGCGGGGAGGACAACTACCCTGTTTCCCCAGAGGAGGTACCCTGACAACACGGACAACTCGTGCCGTCTGCGCATATAGGGCAAGAATTCGGCTGCCGGATTAGCCGAAGGCCAGCCCCTGCGCACCCAGTCAAGTACAAGGGAAAGAGTGGGGTCAACAGCCGACTGGGATCGAATGTCAGCTGCGGTTACTAAGGGAGACATCTCGTCCACCAGGAGGACGGACGTAGTCGGGGCAGGGTCCTGGACAACTAAAGGAAGGGGGCAACGGCTAAGGGCATCAGCATGCCCGATCGCTTTTCCTGGTCTGTATTGTAATTCATAAGAATATGCAGACAAAAACTCCACCCACCGCAACATGCGCGGCGAGAGGACAAGAGGGGTTTGACGGTCAGCCACCAATAAACCCAATAACGGTTTATGGTCGGTTACCAGGTAAAAAAAACGACCATAAAGGTAATCATGAAACCGTTTGATCCCCGCGACGGCAGCTAAAGCCTCCCGGTCAATCTGACTATAATTACACTCCGCGGGTGACAAGGTGCGTGAATAGTAGGCAATGGGGGCTTCCGCCCCATTGGGCAATAGGTGACTCAAGACAGCCCCCACCCCATACAGAGAAGCGTCACAGGTCAGAGTTAGAGGCAGACCTGCATCATATTGGACCAAAACGGCATCAGACGTGAGAACGTCCTTAACGGCGTTGAACGAGGCAGCCGCCTTACTATCCCAACGCCAGGGGGATTTAGCGTCCAATAGACGATGGGGGGGCTCTGCGAGGGAGGCCTTGTGCGGTAAAAACACCGCGTAAAAGTTAAGTAGGCCCAGGGAAGCCTGCAGCTCGGCCCGATTAGTGGGTGCGGGGGCATCCTTGATAGCTTTGATCTTGGATGGAGTGGGGCGGATTCCAGCAGAATCAATCAAGAATCCCAAAAATTCCACTTGGGGAACCGCCATCCGACACTTATCAGCCCTAAGTTTCAACCCCGCTGCTCTGAAACGAGTGAGGACAGCCCTAATCTTTGAGACGAGGTCGTCCTGATCCGCAGCCGCGATCAGGACGTCGTCAAAGTAGGGCACGACTCCATGTAGCCCATGGAGCAATCGCTCCATCAAGCTCTGAAAAATACCCGGGGCAACACTGACCCCGAATTGTAGACGGGTACACTTAAACGCTCCCCTGTGTGTCACTATCGTTTGGGCCAGAGCAGTGTCCTCGTCAACGGGGAGCTGCTGATAAGCTTGGGCCAGATCAAGCTTCGCAAAGACCTTACCCTGGCCTAGTGAATGGAGTAAGTGCTGAACCACAGGGACGGGGTAATGGTTAGCCTGCAACGCCCTGTTAAGTGTCGCCTTGTAATCAGCGCAGATCCTAAGGGATCCGTCTGACTTCAAGGGGATAACTATGGGGGTCTCCCACTTTGAGTGTTCCACCGGTACAAGGATCCCCTGCGCTATCAATTTGTCCAGTTCCCGGTCCACCCTGGCCCGCAGTGCAAGAGGTACCCTTCAAGGTTTCAGTCGCCTAGGGGCCACTTGGGGGTCCAGATTAAAAGAAATGGGAAGCCCTGTATATTTACAAAGTTGGCCATCGAACACATCTGCAAACTCGCGAGTCAGTTCAGTGGAGATGTCATAGCTGGTAGAGTGAACTCCGGAGACGCTCAGGTGTAAGTCATCAAACCAGTCTAACCCCAATAGACTGGGAAGGCGGTCTCGTACGACGATCAGAGGCAGGCGACCTGAAAAAGAGCCATAAACACGGAACGAGCCACAACCTAACGTGGGAATATGCTTCCCTTGGTAATCTTTAAGTTTAATCGAGCAGGCTTTAAGACGCCGTTGGGAGAAGGTAGGGAGCAATGCCTTAAGGGTGGGCCATGCAATAATGGAATGGGAGGAGCCCGTGTCCAGCTCCATACAACATGGAAAACCTTCCAGCTGGACCGTGAGATGGATCTTGCTGGCCGTCCCCTGTGAAAAGGCGTGGTTGACCCCCACAGCGTCGACTTCTGCATCCCGATCCTCTTCCACACGATTACCCCGGCGCTCGAATCGCTTGGACTTAAGGCGTTTGGAAACAGGCTCCCCCACGTCATCAGGGAGGGGAAAAGCAGCCCGGCAGACCCTGGAAAGGTGACCACTTTTGCCGCACCGGCGGCAAACGGCAGACTTGAAACGGCACTCCGCCCGGTTATGCTGGCCACCACAACCCAGGCATCCGCTCTGAGGAGATTTTCCCGTGGGAGGCGCTCGTTGCTTACGGCCAGACTTGAGGGGGCACACCTCCCCTTCAGGCTCCGAAGCGTCGTCCATGTCAGAGCCCTCATAGTGGACGGACTGCGAAGTAGCAGGCAGAGCCCCCATCCCTCCAGCCTGAGCACGCTGAATGTCGGCAGAAGACTGGGCGGACATCTCCGACGCTCTGGCCTCATCCATTGCGATAGGGAGGGTTAAATCGGAGCGAGCCAAAAGTCTCCGTTGCAGCTTTAAATCACGCACCCCGCAGACCAGTTGATCCAGGAGCATATCATCGAGCTCCCTAAATTCACAGTGGAGAGCTGCCGTGCGCAGGGAAGCCATATATGCGTTAACAGACTCCCCTGCCTTTTGAGATCGCTGGTAAAAAGCGTGCCGCTGGGCTATTTTAGAGGGGGTGGGGGCGTAGTGCTGTTTAAGTTTGCCCAATAGTGTCTCCCAGGGTACGGTGAATACCGGTTGCAGCGCGGCCAGGGCCCTGGCGGTGGCAAAGATCTCACGCCCACAGGAGCTTAAAAAGTACCCTCTTTTCCTGGCCAGAGGAAGATCGGCCAGGTCGTTTGCATGTAAGAAGCATTCAAACTGTTCAATATATTCGTCCCACGTCTCTGTGACAGCCTCGAACGGCGTGAAAGTGGGGAGAGGGACAGCCATCGCGGTATTAACAACCACCGTGACGCGCCTCAGTTGGCCTCAGTTCCGGCGAGGGTTCTTTAGACCGATCCCATCCTCGTCGCCAGTTGTTAAGTCTGTGAAGACGACACTGAGGCCAGGATGCTGAACAGATAACTTTTATTAACAGAATTAACAAGCATAACAGAAGCAACTCGCCCACCTGACAGCTGCTTAAATACCCAAGCTGTCAGACGTTCTGACCAATCCTGAAACAGGCAGCATCCCGCTTAAACAGTTGCTGTGCGCCTCCACCAATCCGAGCCCGCTGATGACGGAGCCGGCGCGGGGCGTGTTTACCCATGAGGATTCAACAGGAGGGATGGAGCCAGTCAGCAATTTAACTACCGGTTCACCGAACTGGCCCAAACTGGCTGAATCCCACCACTGCCTCACTTTCATGAATCATATCATACAAAGGCTATTTCTCAGCTGGAAGGGAGGAATAGAATCTCACAAATAAACAGCACTTCCAAAATCCACATTTCTTCTCCCCAGAACTTTTACAGCAGGGGTGTCAAACTCATGTTGTCATGGCGCTGTCACATGATGCAACCAGCCCATGGGCAAGGAGTTTGACAGCCCTGTTTTATAGTATTTTGAAGTCACCCATGCTATTTTGTAAAAGAGAGGCAGCAGACTGAGGGAGGGAGGGAGGGAGGGAGGGAGGGAGAGATCTTTTTGTTGATATGAGAAGGAACATCATTGATTCTGGACATCAAAATTTCTTTGTTCTGCATATAAATAGCCACTGAAAGTTGTAATAATGACATGACACTGTAGTTTCACAAGCAACTCCTTTTCCAACAGCTGCAATCAAAGCTGCAGGTCAGAGCACAGAGTTTCTGTGTGTGCTTGTGCGGGAGGACAGACAGACAGACAGACAGAGAAAAATGGCTTTCTTGAACTCACAAGCACAGTAGATTCAATAAGAGTTTGCTACAGACCAGTTATAGAAGCAAGAAAATATAAGCAGAGAAAATGAAGCCTATTTTACAAAGACAGTAAAACTAATTGTGAACAATAGCTCTTGACAGAAAGGGGGTCTCCCTCATCTATGAGAAGAGGTCATTTATTTATTTACTGTATTTATAACCTGCCCAATCAAAACAATCAAATTAAAATGGAGAAATATATAAATAACAAAAATAGTAAACCAAATCCCTCAAGATTGAGCAATTCAATTAGCATTTCAGTTAGGGTCTTGGAGGAATAAAACAGCCTTCAGTGAATATATAAATACCACGAGGGAGTTGCTTTTCAACAATATACCATCTTTCCTTCTCAAAGCTCCAACATATCAATAAATTCAGAATTGGAAGATGTGGACAAACTGAACCTTGATTCAACCAAAAATAGCATTAATCCTGGTTGGTATGCTTGGGGTTCATATTGGCTTGGATATTTTCATAGTCCTTGTCTAGAAAATCCTAGATCTGAATTGAAAACTCACTCTCTAATGCAACCACTAAGCATTAAGCAGCTAGTAAGTGATAGAGACGACTAAGAGAAAAATGGCATGCTATTGCAACTGTATGGTAGGTCTACTTAGATGACAAAAGTGACCATTCCAGATTGAATGTATCAATTGCATATGTCAAATGCACTTGTTTATATTCAGCAAAAATCCCAAAATATCCATCATTGATACCTTGCACATCAGCATTCTACAACCTGGTGTACTCCAGATGTAGCAGGACTGCAGCTCTCATCAGTACAGGTAGTCCTTGATTTATGACTGTAATTGGAGCCTGCCCATTATAGTCATAAGTTATGATAGTTGTAAAGCAGACCATCAGATGACTGACCCAATTTTACAACCTCATTAAGCAAATACAGTAGCCATTAAGCAAACACAACAGTCATTAAGCAAACCCATTATTTGCTATGGGACATTTTTGCTGAAAACTAGAAATAATACTATTTCTATAATACTACTAATAATACTATAAATACCGGTCTTAGATCACAGTCCTGCGAGCTTGGGATGGTGCAGGTGGCTGTAAATGCAGCCTGGTTGCTAAGCAACCAAAATGCAGTCATGTGACCTGGAGGAGGAGCCATCAGAATTTGGGAACCAGGTCATAAGTACCTTCTGGGGAGTTGATCATAATTTTGAATGGTTGCTACCACTGACTGTAAGTTGAGGTCTACTTGTATAGAAACACCACATAGAGAAATGCTGCAGTGTTTATATGAAACGCCATTCTACTAGACCACAAGTTATTATGATTAAATTATTAATCACTTTAATCAAATTTAATCATGGTATTTGAGTTTGGGGGGGGGGAAAGGTTTAACTGCCTTGTATCAGAAGAAAGTTTACATTCTATTTTTCAAAATTCATTCTAAAGAGAAACTAGCAACTTGGCTTTTTACACAGTAGATTTTAGTGACAGAAAACCTTCCATAACCTCCATTCCCAAACGAGAGAGAGAAAGAGAGGGAGAGAGAGAGAGAGATGAAGGGAGGAAAAACATGTCACCCTCAAGCAGTTTCAACAAGAGATGAAATTTTAAATCACATCATGTCTCACACCCATTTCTTAGTGCAAAATAAATCATTCTAACAGAGTGCAAGCCAATTTTTACTTTTAAAAAATATTGTGTCCTAAGGCTGTCTTCTTGAACTTCAAAAGCACACTTCGTAATTACTCTACCTATCAAAGGAAACTCAATATTTCACCTCCAACCCCATTCTACTTGTGTTTTAATTTTTAATTGTTAATCAATTATATTAATTTTAACAGGTTATTCTCTCCTGAAATTACATGTTTTTAGAAGCATATTCCAGCTTATTTTAAATGAACATCTATCCTTCAAATTTATAGTATGGCGAATTGTTTATAACACTGTTCCCAATTAACTTCTATATTAAGCTCACTTTTTGTCATTCTAAACTGATTTGCATGATGTTACCCTTCATTTATGAGCTAAGTATCTTTCATTCAAAGTCTTCAGATGTTTGTGGTACATGAAACTTTATTGTTAGTTAAACTAGGCTGAGCCACTATGAATGCAAAGTATTGGTCATTTTAAAAGGTAAGAGAATTTCTTTCAAACTGTGTCATCGAACTGTGTCAGCGCTGAAGAAGCTTCTTGGATGAGAAACAAAATGTTTTCAAAGAAAAAGCCAGAAAGTCCAGTTGCCTCTTGAAAAAGCACCTTTGGGACATACTTGTGTGTCTGTATTTTGGACGAGTTCGTTAGAGTTAGAGTTCATTCGTTCCAGAGTTCTTTAGTGTGATGTAGAATACAATGCAGTTTAAGTAGGATTTTGTTGCGTAATGCTGACTAGGATTATATGTTACAGAAAAACCATTTTTTTAAAAAAAAAATCAGGCAAGGTTTAAAGCACCTATTTTCCTCTTTAATTCTTTAACTCAAACATTTTCAAATCCACCTTCTCCCAGGGCTTCTGGGACTGCAAAGAAGGCTTACGGGGCACAAGTTGTTATCCAGATTTTAAGATGTAAACTGTGATTTACAAAGCATAGTGGCTAGTACACACATTGTTCTAGACCAGTGATGGCTAACCTTTTCTGGACCGAGTGCCCAAAGCGTGCGTGTGCCCAAACCCCCAAAATGCAATGCGTGCATGGCCCCCGTGCATATGCCCTGGCCCATGTGCACTTGCGTGTGGCCCCCATAAGCACCCCACCCCCCACATATGGGCCCCCCACGCCCTGCCCCCCCCACAGATACGTGCACAGCCCCCTGCACACACCCTGCCCCCGTACATGTGCATGCAGCCCCCGCACATGCCCCACCTGTGCACGTGTTGCGGCCCCCCCCACACATGCCCCACACCCCATGCATGTGCTGCAGAGACCCGAAGACCAACTGGCCAGCAGGAGGTGTGTGCGCATAAATGGCAGAGCTGAACTGGGGTGACGGCTCACATGCCCACAGAGAGGGCGCTGTGTGCCACGTCTAGCACGTGTGCCATAGGTTCACCATCACGGTTCTAGACCAAGCAAGCCAAATTTACCACATTATAGCTTAGGGTAAACATAGCCATTAACTTGTATTGACCACTCACAAATCACTAGTCCATCACTGCTTATCCTGTTCGGTACTTGGTGTTCTTTCAGCTCTGGTTTTCCCCGTTCCCCCCCCACACACACACACACTTCCAGGCATCATTACCAGATTAGATGACATCATCCATGAACTGTTTTCTGCAAATATCTGCAGGAAAACAACCAACCTCAGAGAACACCAAGAAACCAACATTTCAACCCTGGACCACATATATTCTCATTACTGGAATTGGCATCTTATACTGGGTGATATCTAGAACCCAGCAAGCAATTTCACCCCCATTACCTACTTTTTGAATGGAGATATTATGTCTGGATGCAGACTTGCAGCTGTATTTTCAGATCCAGACTGATGTTCATGTTCTGTTCTCTCCAAATTGAAATACTGTATGAGGTATAACACACACACACACACACACACACAATATTACCAGACATTGGCTGGACTCATTCAATACACTGCCAGTGTTACTCAACCTTGCCCACTTTAAGAGAGGTGGACTTCGATTCCCAGAATTTCCCAACCAGAATTCTGAAAGTTGAAGTCCACTTCTTTTAGTGACCAATGTTGAGTAACACTGCACTGTCATTTGTTATTGTTGTTGTTGTTTTAATTTAAAACCAACTATTGAAAAAAAATCCAGTGACTCTAGTTTCTAAACCATGGTATATGAGTTAGTTTGCTAAATGAACCCAAATAGGTAGAATAAACCACAATTAAACAGACCATGGATTAATAAAATATGTGAAGCCATTCTTAATGACAAAGAATTTAGAGGGTATTATTGAAAAGAAGGTATACTGCAGTGTAGTCTACAAAAATTCTGTCACATCCCAAAGCTATGTGGACCATTTTGGCATTGTTTCGTATATTTAATTAGAATTATCTCCATGTTTAGAACTTCTAACAATATTATTTTACATTCTAAGTTTAAGAATCAGGGGTAATCTACTGTAGGTTTTTATAGCTACACCCAGTATGCAGTCCTATAAGCAATTGAAAGCATTTTATTTGGACAAAATACTGGTTCTAATATTTCAAAGAAAATCCCCATCCCCTTTGTCCTTTCAGATCTTAAAGAAGTGAAGCAGTAGTATATAAACCCCCTGTTTGGAATATATTCTAATAATTCTCCTGTATAAACAAGTAGTGCAAATTTTCATCCTGATTTTTCCAAACTGCTGGTAGCTGTTTCAAACAGATGTGGCCAATCCTAAAAGTAGAGGGATACATTTATGTTTTGTCAAGGTCTAAGATACAAAGTGGAAATTTTATGGGATAATACCAAAAACTTACAGCCACAATATATTCACTGTTGTTTTATACTATGTTGTACCCTGTTTTCCCCAAAATAAGACATCCCCTGATAATAAGCCCAATTGGACTTTTGAGTGCATGGCAATAAGGCCAAGTGCTTATTTCAGGGTTCAAAAAAATATAAGACAGGGTCTTATTTTCAGGGAAACACGGTACCAAAATCTTAAAAGAGCATAGGTTCTAGCTTAAAGACATTATTAGCCTCTGAAAAGTAAGCATTGAGCTAAGATATCTCTATTATAGATCTCACTGGATATAAATTTATTTTCTCAGTCCTTCACCCTCTTATCATGAAACTAATTTTACTTGATATATATTGAATACAACAGGCAGGGCAACTTGGAGACGTATCTGTACCTCCAACCCTACAAAGCTGGCATAAACATAAGCACATATTCTGTGACACTTTATTTTTATTAATCTTGTAACTCTAATGTCTGCTTTTATGAACACCAAGGCAGATTACAATAATTATATATTTCTAAGATAGTGCGCTACCTTACTTACGTTACTTGTCCCAGCTTCTACCAACCTAGCAGTTCAAAAGCATGTAAAAAATACAAGTAGAAAAATAGGGACCACCTTTGGTGGGAAGGTAACAGCATTCCGTGAACCTTTGGCATTTAGTCATGCCGGCCACATGACCACGGAGACGTCTTTGGACAGTGCTGGCTCTTCAGCTTTGAAACGGAGATGAGCACCGCCCCCTAGAGTCAGGAACGACTAGCACATATGTGCAAGGGGAACCTTTACCTATACCTTTTACACTACCACCTGCCCTGTGATTTACATTTACATTATAAGTCATAAATTATTATTTACAAACTACAATGTTTGTAAATAAGATAAAAGCAACAAATTGTATTATATCATAGTACGCTAAGCAACTCCATTTAAAAGGCTGAATCAAGATAAGCCTTTGGCCTTATCATGGGCACCCACAGTGAGATAATGGGGGCAAGTGATGCAGTGGTGGGTTGCTACCAGTTCACCCCAGATTGGGTGAACAGGTAGCGGTGGCGGTGGGAGGTTCCGCCCACCTGCGTGGATGGCGCATGCACAGAAGTGTTGTATGTGCAGAAGTGGCGCACACACACACACGCACCCACAAACAAAATGGTAGCAAACTAAATTGAAACCCACTACTGAAGTGATGTCATGTGTGCTGAGAGATGACATCAGACACACATTACATCATTATGGCTTGTAACCAAAGCTCCTGAACTCATACAATCTTAAATGATTATTGCATCAATCATGGACAAAATGTTTCCTTTGAATGTCGAGTTCATGTCTGAGAATAATTTTAAAACTGTGGCTACTTTCCCACAGTAAAAGCTATTTTCAATGTTTTTAATTGAAACTGTTTGAAGTATTGTTTTAATGACTATTTCCTATCATAAGAAACAGCCACACCTGGCAAGAAACCTATATTGCTGTCTGGTTATGCTATATTCTCTAGAACATCTGTATTTCTGCTCAGTGAAGAAAAAGAAGTAAATAATAAAAATTCAGGACCATATATAGCACGATATTTCTATTTGTTCATTAAAATAATAAAGCAGTGCAGAAATTTGCATAAAATATTTAATTGCCATTGCTACTGAGGGGCACAGAAGCCTTTCACCTCTTCAATAAATAGACACGCTGACTCTTTTCTTTTGACTTTAGAAAGGGAAAAAGCAGCATAACTTTCTGCAGTTCTCGTAGGAGATGACCAGGCTGAACCTGAGGGAGGGGTCAAATGCACCATAAGTCACAAGTCCCTGAATGCCTGCCAGAGATCTAAGTCCAGCCCACCTTGAATGCCTCTTAATTCCTGCTCATTTCCCTTGACATTTAGTAGCTCAGATTTTATAGAATGCTTAAGCTTGCAATAAATCTTTACACTTATTTGAACTGCCTGAATCTTCTGATTTCCCCAGTGCTTGACAGTTAATTTTTGCAGGAATTGGATATGACTAGTTTAATGAAAAGAAGGACTAGGGTGACATGATAGCAGTGTTCCAATATCTAAGGGGCTGTCACAAAGAAGTGGGGATCAACCTATTCTCCAAAGCATCTGATGGGAGGACAAGAAGCAATGAATAAAAACTAATCAAGGAGAGAAGCAACCTAGAACTAAGGAGAAATTTCCTGACAGAACAATTAATCAATGGAATGACTTGCCTCCAGAAGTTATGGGTGCTCCAACACTGGACATTTTAAAGAAGAGACTGGACAACCATTTGTCTGAAATGGTATAGGAGGTTGGACTAGAAGTCCTCCAAGGTCCCTTCCAACTCTCGTTATTCTGTGGCTATGCATCAATACGATGATATTTTTCTGATTTGGATGATGGAAAGCTTTCTGGAAGATAGGTAGTAGATCAGCCAGATTCTCTCATTCCCGTTTCTTTACCAATAACAATAACAACCATTCTAAATTATAAAATTGAAGTTAAGAAACAGTTTGGGCTTTTGCATTAGGCTATGCCCAATAAAGTAAAGGGTCTGGTAAAAAATACATTCCACAACATGAAATCTCTTTATTTCTTACTTAGATAAGAAAATGTCCACAATCCTGGAATAAGAATTTAGGCTTGAGGCATCACTATATTATACAATGTTTTGAAATGTTTAGTTTGCTCGAATGAAATACATTTTAAATATTGGACCAAAGGTTTGAAAAAAAGGGCACTTTGAGTTAGCACCCCAAAGATAAAAACTGGCTACTTTAAGGAGATGGTGCAAGAATTATAACCAGGAAACAAACATGTTGGTAAACAACACATACTTTGCAATACATGTAAGTGACTTACCCAGAAATAAGTCTCATTACAACAGAATCTGTAATAGCTAATACAGCTGAAGTCTGCATTCACATCTGATGCCTTTGGAAATCTGCCACATACTTAAATTCATTTGTTTGTTAAGAATGTTTATAAACTATACAATCCAGAGTCAAGGCAACTGTACAAACATACAGGAAGCAAACAAACAAAAATATTAAATCCACTAATAGAACTATAAAACTATGAAAATTAACAATGTAAATAAAACTCTAAAATACTTGCAATAAGGTGTATGCTTTAAGCCCACTTCTAAGGAACAGACTGGTCATCAGCAATTATTTTGCAATGTAACCCCTATGAACAACTAATTCCAACAAATATCTCTGCTGGGACTTGAAAAGATGCTATTTAAGACTATAGGACAGGGGTGTCAAACTCAATTTCATTGAGGACCGCATCAGGGTTGTGGTTTGACCTCGAGGGGCCAGGGTAGGCGCGGCCAGGCTGGCCATGGCCAGCTCAACATCACTTGTGTCGAGGCGCCTATAGTGGCCCAAGCACTCTGCCAGTGAAAATGGGCTCACTAGATCCATTTTCAGCTGCAACGGCCTCCTGTAACCCTCTGCCAGTGAAAACAGAGCTCAGGAAGGCTGCAGTCCTCCTGAGCTCCATTTTCACTGGCAGAGGCTCCACAGGCTGATCCTTCACTGTTTCCAGGGCAGCCCCACGGGCCAGATCTAAGCACTCCATGGGCTGGATCTGGCCCGCAGGCCTTGAGTTTGACACTCCTGGTATAGGAGTAAGTAGCACAGATAGTAACTGGGCATATGCTGTATTAGCAGGGGTGAAATTTCCCCTACCGGTTCTGTGGGCATGGCTTGTTGGGGGGGAGGTCATGTGACTGGGTGGGCATGGCCAACTCGACATCACTCATATCGAGGGGCTCCTCACTGGCCCCTCCCCTCCCAGCCACTCCTTGTCGCGAATGGCAGGAAAATGGGGAGGGGAATATTCCTGCCTACCATCCTTCCCTCAGTCTGTGCTGAGATTGAGGAATGGATGACAGGCAGGAAAATCCCCTTCCCCATTTTCCTGCCCTTTACAAAAATGGATCTATTCCAGCTGCTCCTCCCCCGTCCCCCTCCCTCCTGGGGGCTACCTTAAAAGGGACAGGCTGCAGCAGCTCCGTTCTGAATGGAGGGAGAAAAGTTAGCATTCTCTCTGCTGCATTTAACATTGAATTCTGTGGCAGAGAGAATGCTAACTTTTCTCCCTCCATTCAGAATGGAGATGCTGCTCCCTTTATGGTTCCCTCCCAGACCCCTCCCTCCTGAGGACTACCTTAAAGAGACAGGCTGCAGCAGCTCCGTTCTGAATGGAAGGAGAAAAGTTAGCATTCTCTCTGCTGCATTTAACATTGAATTCTGTGGAATATTGAGCAGTTGGAAGAAGTGAGCGGCGACCGGCCGGGCGTGGGTGGGGCCAAGGAGGGGTAATTACTACCGGTTCAGTGAACTGATGCCCATAATCCCTAGCAGTTCGCCTGAACCAGTCTGAACTGTTAGGATATCTCCCCTAATCTCCGGATTAGTGTTTCCTCTTATTGAAATTGTGTTTTGTTTGTTTTTTTTGTTTAAGCATTCAGTGCTGTAACCATTCATTCTGTTTCTGTAACCTTATAATAAAAATATTAGCATTCATAACTTTGGTTTCCTAGTTTGATCTGCTTTGAAGGGCTGACACTCTCTCTTTAGATTTTATTTAAAATTCAGAATCGGGGAAGAAAATGACCACCTATAAAAATGGCAGCCATACGACAGACCAGCCATTCTGTATCATCTGCTGCTACCATGAAAAAGGATTCTATCACTTCATAATACAGTCAACAAAAATGGGGGAAATGCATTAGAATATCACACTAACCTATGTTACTATGTTTAATGTGGAGCTCGGTTTTTCTCTTACTGTCCTCCAGTTCAGCCACGTGGATTAAGAACTTGTCGCTTTCCTTTTTATGTTTTAGTCATTAAACGTTTTACATGTTAACAGACATAAGCTTGATTCATCCCCTCCAACTCTTTGATAAAGCAAACTGAAATTTTCAGCCTCAATTATTTTTCCAAGAGATTAATTTTACTTCTACTGATTTTCTATATTTAGTTCAGCAGCTAAAATTATTTATCCTTGTTAACATAAAGCTATCTAATTGTTTCTTATTTCTGTTTTCCAACTACCAAGGAAACTATCTGCTGTAACAAATGTTAAACATAACTAGGGCTTTTTTTTTTCTTCCAGAAATGGGGGTGAACTATTATGGGTTTGCTTCTTCATCCTAACAGTCCTAGAGCAATCCTGAGGGCAATCTGAAACCATCGTAGGACCTGATGCAGTCTAATTTGAATGCTTCTCATTTTCTCTGATAATCCATTTTAACACTCTGACCATGTAGGCTTCATAATTACATATCAAACTAATTCTCTCCCTTTTAAACCCTCCCTGCTCTGGTCTTCTATCCAATATTTTTTAAAGTTCTAATAAGTCCTGAAGATCTGAGTAGTTTGTATATTTCACTCAACTCTGAATGAATTTTCCTATTTTGGCTTTTTGTTTTTTGGGTATCTAGAAATATTAGATATTGTTCAGTGTATCTAGAAGTGCGTGTATTATATATTACCAAAGATACTTTCCTGCCCCAAAACAGATCCTAAACTCTTATCTTTTCCCAATGCAGACTCAACATGTTAACAAATTTTGCAGAAATCCTAGATGCATATTCATTTCATCTTCATCTATCCCACTATCACTCCACTTGGAGGTCACATGACAGCCTCTGGGGCAAAAATCAGTCTTGACCCCCTTTATTATAGGGTAATACAAGCCAAAGCCCTATAAAATCAAACGACTGGATCCAAAGATTTACTTACAGAGTTTGATTGCAATTCCTCTGCAGCTCTTAAAAATATGCAGTGAGCCCTTTGGAGACTTTCCAAAAATTTAAGGGAAGGAGCATATAGATGGAAAAACTGGCAATAATTGTTTCATTCATGAAAAATGCTAGATCCAAGTGAGGTGTTACAATACCATAGACTTGGGGGTTCTAAAATATAAAAACTGATTACTTCCTCTATCAGTTTAATTCCCCATATTATTTTTAAATGCACTTCAAATAATTAGAAAATCTTAAGACCCATATTATAAGACAAACATGGGCAGACATAACTGCATGCAGCCTTCAGTGTCCTATTTGCAACTCACTCCCAAGCCCTGTAATGATAGCAATAGCATTTAGATGTATATACCACTTCACAGTGCTTTTACAGCCCTCTCTAGGTGTTTTACACCTACAGCATATTACAATCTGGGTCCTCATTTTACCAACCTCAGACGGATGGAAGGCTGAGTCAACCTTGAGCTAGTATCGAACTGCTGGCAGTTGGTAGAATTAGCCTGCAGTCCTGCATTTTAACCACTGCGTCACCACGCTGCTGAAATTCCTCAGCAAAATTTCTATCTTTCAATAAAGTTTTTTTTTAGTTTTTTTTTCTACAAAGTTTAGAAATTGGAATAAGCATCTGCTGGGAAACAAGATCTTCCACTGTATACTCTTAAAAACCCTCAAAGAGCTCCATGAAATGCAGCAATTTTGCTACCTAAATTTGTCACTAGAATATTTAGAGCATTTCAATGATGGAAATAAAAACAAATTGCCTCCTACTCAATTTTTGCATGTTACCCCCTGAATTACCCTCAAATCTTCCATATTTGGTTGACTCCTTACTATGACATCACAAAGTTTCTAATTATGTCATGTGTGGCCCAACTGTTGGTTGCAGGAGGAAATTATAGCCTCTGACTCTAGAAATATATACCACAATGAGAGGATTACATTCTTAGAAAGTTTTCTCAAAACTTACTGTTCGCTTGTCTGATCTCAGAAGAGACAATTTGTCTTAAGAGCTAGTTTGATCAAGAAAAAAAGACAAATTTATCTCGATATTTTTACAATATACTTTAAACTCATGTTTTTCCTTGTCAAATACGTGGCATGTATGGACTTTATGATACAGTGGATCATAGTGGCACTCATTTGGCAATGACTTCATAGCTTCATTATGGTTTTACCCGAGTACTGCAACTACATCAACTGAATGCGAATAAAAAAAACCTTAGTATACCAAAGCATCATTTATTTTGCATTAGACCCTTAGGCACTTTTCTGTAGATTCATCAATTCATAATTACCCTTCCTTGTTTGAGTTCAAGTGTTAAGTGAGAAGCTCACTAACATAATCAATCTTCTCCAGTTTAAAAGAAAACTGTTTGAGACATCTTTTAATAAAATCATGGGTTGATTATATGTTATTAAACTAAAACTTATAAATGCAAATGCACTTCAAAATCTACTTCTTTATATGGTAGACTACAAACTAGGCTCACTAACTGAATAATTTGGAACCCTTCGGGGACTGGAATTGGTTGTGTCAAGCTGTAGGAGGTGTTTAGAAAAATGGGAATCCGAGAACATCTCATTGTGCTTGTGGAAAAGCTCCGTATAGGTCACGAACCCAACGTTCAGATAGAACATGGTGAAACAGACTGGCTCTACGATGGCAAAAGAGGGGGGGAAAGACTGCAAATTCTTCCCTTTTGTTCTTCAGTGATGAATGTAACTTAAGGGAAGCTGAAAAATGAACATAGATTTAAAATTGGAAAAAGAAACATCAATAACCTGTTCTGTGCCAGCAATACCTCTCTAACATCTGAAAATGCAAAGGATGTGCAAGTAAAAGTGTAGGAGCACAGTGGAAAAATTGGATTACAATTAAATATAAAGAAGATAACATACAATCTTAGAAGTGGCAATGGCTACTGGAACGATTTAGCTTCTGACTTTCAGGATCAACCATCAAGATTAAGGAAGCAAACAGTCAAGAAATGAATTGCAAACCAGCACTTGAATAGAGCAGACATTAAGGCATTGGAAAAGTTATTCTGATGTCATGATGGATCTGTAGTGAAAAGTGGATTGTTGAAGAAGTAGGATAGAAAGAATATTGACACTTGAATTTTGCTATTGGAGAAGACTCCTGAGATTATCATGGACAAGAAAAAAAACAAATGGATCATCGAACAGATCGACTCAGAATTCTCATTAGTGCACAATTGAAGACCTAGCTTTCTGGAGAAGGCTCTAATGCTGGGAAAAGTGGAAGGAAAGAAAAGAAAAGAAGAGGATGGTCAGTAGCAAGATAAATGGACTCAATTACAGCAGCAAACCTGCAATTTAAAGAACCAGGTTAGAGGCACATCATCATGGAGAAAATCTATGTGGTGATTAAAAGTTGACACCAATTTGATAGGTACATAATCCATCAAATAGACTGGAATCAAGACACATTTTAGCACAATTTGTGTATCCTACTGTAGTTATATGAGTAACACAAATAGACCAAAGGCTGCTCAGTGCAAATCTAACCAAACTGGGTGTGCAACTAAGTACACTATCATCACAGGATAATTTTGAGCCAGCTCTGTTTGTTGGAACCTATAATAGACTGTTTGACAAGAACAAGAACAGAAGCGAGGGTGTTTTGTTTATATAATGCTGCTGGCTTGGGCAAAAGGTAGTCTAATTCAGTTTTCTTTCTGTGTATCACATCAACCAGCCAGATACATTTTGGCGGTTACAAACACCAGAACTAGTACCAATTTTGATAGTTTGAACCTCCATAAAAGTATCCAACCCTCAGAATTGATCATTATTAGTACACAATACTAATGGACACTGGTACTTATGTCCAGCTAGAAAATTCACAGTGTCTGTCATTCTTTTGCACAAAGTTTATCCACTTTCTTCTGTATAGAATCCAAAGGAGCATTGCTGGTAGATGATTGTGTGTGTGTGTGTGTGTGTGTGTGTGTGTGTGTGTGTGTGTGTGTGAGAGAGAGAGAGAGAGAGAGAGAGAGAGAGAGAGAGAGAGAGAGAGAGAGAGAGAGAGAATAATGGATGAGCAGATATCAGAATTAAGTTTGGTTTAACATATTGCGCAAATTCACTCTAGTAGTGCTTAATAGGTGCTGCCTCTTTGTTAGTATAGTATCTGATTATTTCTATAAACAGATTAGATGCTCACAATTGCCAATCTCAAATTACAACACTTGTAACATTGAATAGATATAAATCTAGTTAATAAAACTGTCCAGTAGAAATCCTGTCATAAGAAATAGCTGAGATTCAAGGGCATCGATGTTGGTGTCGATCATTTATAAAATGAAACCCACAAATTGCTAGTCTTCTAGGATCTCTTTTTCAAATTGCCCATGGAGTATTCCATGTTTATCCTCCCAAGTCACTGAAGTTATACATCAAAGAGCATGTTTGCATTTCTGTAATAGATAACAGCACAGAGTCAGGCTCCAGGGTTTGTACAAACTATAAACTGAATTAACAATCACACATTAGTATACTATAAAGATTAAGCAGAGACAAAAAAAGAAAAAGAAACCCTTGTAGCAGGTGAATTAAGAGTTTTAAAAGCTTCCCAATGCCACTTTTTTTTTTACCATAATAGTCTAAATCCAAATGGCAACATTTTACTTTCATTCACAACAAATTCCCATCAGTTTCAAGAGATTAACCATAATCCTCATTCCGAGAGTTTTAGTGACTGAAAGTCAGGTAACCTGACCTTCTTCTTTATGTCAATGGATTCCTCTGTTGCCAATTTCATTGAAATGTTTGAGGGTTTAATACATGCTATCCTCAGCTTATGACCATAATTGAGCCAAAAAATTCTGTTGCTCAGTGAGACATTTGTTAACCGAGTTTTGCCCCATTTTACAACCTTTCTTGCCACAGTTGTCAATTGAACCATTGCAGCTGTTAAGTTAATAACACATTAAGTGAATCTGGCTCCCCATTAACTTTGCCTGTCAGAAGGTCACAAAAGCTGTTCACATGACTGTCATAAATATGAACCAGTTGCCAATATCCAAATTTTAGAATAGAACAGAGCTGGAAGGGACTTTGGAGCTGGAAGGGACCTTGGAGGTCTTCTAATCCAGCCCCCAGCTCTAGCAGGAGAACCTATGGCACGCATGCCCAATGTGTTCTGCCCAGATATGGATCCCAAAGAACACAGCACACACAAAGTTTGTACAAAACTTAAATTTACTAAAATAACTCAGTCTTTTCCAAACAAAGGCTGTTAATAAACTTCCTTAACAGCCTACAAGAAAACAAAGATAAAGTAATCATAATCTTACTAAGGTTGGCAGAAAGCCCAGAAGCAATTTGCAGAGAATCCAGACACTAAGGAGAATGAACTAAAGTTGTTCCCTACAAATTGCTTCAGTCGGCATTCTTCCTTAAATAGGCTAAGGGAGTGACCAATTCGCCCCAAGCCTTACTCTCGAGGAGACCTCCTCCTGAGGAGCCACTCCTGCCTTTTGGCAGCTCTGCACACCCGTGCGTCGAGAAGAGGCTCCTCCTCTTCATCCTCTTCACTTAAAGGATCTTCTGGAGGTTCTGAAGGCCCTGGCTGAATCCCTGCCTCTGGCACCACATCTTCTCCAGCCTTCTCATTGTCTGACTCGGGTGCCAGGTACACAGGCTGCTGGCACAGCACCACACCAGCCTCCTCGCTGTCAGAATCAGCTACAATCTGCACAGGCCGCTGACAGGCCACAACACAATGTTGCACGCAAAGCCATGTTGCCTGGCATGTGTGGCGTTGTCTGTTCCTCTTCCAGGTTTCTGGCGTGCATGAGCATGCAACAATCAGCTGGCCTTTTTGCATGCGGCAGTGCCAGAAACTGGAAGCTGGTCTTCCTTCTTCCTGTGTGGCAGCCATCTGATTGTCGCTCACACATGCGCGTCAGAAACCCAGAAGAGTAGCTGGCTGAAACCAGAAGTTCAGTAGCTGAAACCAGAAGTTCATTTTCGGGAGATCGCATGTGCCCTGGGCAGCTTCACTTTCTGGTTGCAGCCCAGATACGCATGCTCCCTTTTCGGCACTCGGTGCCAAAAAGGTTTGCCATCACTGACCTATACAATCTCAGACAAGTGACTGTCTAGTCTCTTCTTAAAAACCTCCAGTGATGGAGTGCCCACGATTTCTGAAGGCAAGCTGTTCCAACTGGTTAATTGTCCTCACTGTTCAGAAGTTTCTCCTTAATTCCAGGTTGCTTCTCTCTTTGATCAGTTTCCAACCATTATTTTTTTTCCTGCCCTCTGGTGCTTAGGAGAGTAATTTGATTCCCCCTTCTTTGTGGTAGCCCTGCAAATACTGAAATACTGCTATCATGTCACTGCTAATTCTTCTTTTCTTTAGACTAGCCAGACCCAAAATCTGGTTTAGCCTCCAGGCCTTTGGTCATCTTAGTTGCTCTTCTCTGAACTTTTTCCAAAGTCTCAACATCTCTTTTGTAGTATGGTGACCAAAATTGATCATAGTATTCCAGGTGTGGTCTTACTAGGATTTTGTAAAGTGGCACTAATACTTCATATACTGATCTTGATTCTATGCCTCTGTTTATACAACCCAGGATTGTATTAGCGTTTTGGCTGCTGCTGCATATTGCTGGCTCATATTCAAGTGATCATCTACCAGGACTCCAAGGTCCCTCTTACAGTTACTGTTTTTGATCCAGGTCTCACCTAATCTGTACTTATACCTTTGATCTTTCCTGTCTAAATGTAAAGCTTTGCTTTTTTCCACATTAGAATTCATTTTGTTGGATAGGGCCCATTGTTCAAGTTTGTCAAGATCTTTTTGGATCCTGAGCTTGTCTTCTGGGGTATTGGCTATTCTTGCCAGTTTAGTATCATCTGAAAATTTGATGAGTTCCCCTTCTATTCCCTCATCTAATGCTGTAACGGTCGTAAGTGGGAAAAACAGTCATAAGTCATGTGTGACCTAGGTCACTAAACAAACAGTTGTAAGTCGAGGACTACCTTTACTGCATACCAGCAGCACAAACTAGCTCTCATAATAGCCAGGCTCATTTACCATGCTAAACCATGATGTAGACACTTTCACATGTATTTCTGAAAACAGATCCAGGTTTCTGTGTTTCAAAAACCTCAACAGTGTGGGAGAGCAGAGTTAGTTTATTCCTGGCTCAGCTCTGCAGCAGCTACAACTGTTGCAGTGCAGGTTGTTCATTTTGAGATGTTTTGCTTCAGTTCCACACTAAATGAAACTTTTCTTTGATCCTGCTGAGCTTCAGGTCTTGCAAGAGGAAGGCTAGCTGGAGGGCTTTGAGGTTCCCCTCTCAAACAGCAAGTGTGAAATTGACAAGAGTTTTTGTCAGTTTCCCTCTAGACCTACAAAATGCTAGGCCACTTTTTTGTTGTTTCAGTTTCTTTTTTTCCCACCTTTTGCCTAGAGTGAAATGGGAGGATGTTTGTTGCTACAGACCTGCAGTAATGCAGAACAGAACAGTAATTTTTTATTATTGTTCTCGGCATTTCAAGTTGGCAGAAGTGAAAACAATTTTGGATTGCCTTTAAGCTGCTTCTGAGGTTAAAGGAAATAAAAAAACAAGCGATAGTGTAGAAATATCCTGTCATTTGTTTAATAATGGCTTAGTAACTTTTATGAACATGGCGCTGTTTTGTAAATTATGTGTTACAACTCAACATTCTATGAAAATTCAGCTTATTGTGGCATAGTTAACAAACGCTTAATTAGTGTGAAGCAGTGGTGGGATTCAGCTGGTTCTGTCCGGATCATGCAAACCGGTAGCGGCGACTGCGAGAGGCTCCACCGGGGTGAAATGCTCCCGATTCAGACCAGATTGCCCAATCCAGTAGCGATGGAGGCGGGTGGTTCAGAGAACCGGTAGCAAAAATTCCTGTGTCCCCCCCCCCCATGCCCAGCTGAGCCGCGTGATCATCAGAGGCTCTTTTTTTTTATTTTTAAAAGCATTTTGTCTACAACCTCTTCAGCCGAAAAAATGCTTTTAGAAAATGCTTTTAAAATGCAGCCGAAGAGGTTGTCGAAAAAAATGCTTTTAAAAGCCTCTGACGATCCCAGCTGAGTTGCCTGATCGTCAGAGGCTTTTAAAAGCATTTTTTTTCTGCAACCTCTTCGGCCGAGGTTTTAAAAGTAAAAAAAAAAAAAAAAAAAAGTTGGCCACACCCACCCAGTCACATAACACCCCACCACCACCACCAAGCCATGCCCTCAGAACCGGTAGTAACAAATTTTACATTTCACCACTGGGCTCCACCCACCCCCCTGGAAGTAATGCACAACTACTGTGCATGCGCAGGCCATGCACATGCGCAGAGGTGGCGTGTGCGAGCGAAGCGACTGCGCGCACGCTCACATTTGCAAACCAGTAGGGAAGGTAAGTGAATCCCATGTCTGGTGTGAAGTGAATCAATGTCAGTACAAAATGAGTAGAATGGAATAGAACTTCATCCTGACCTTTGCTTAGAGGCAAAAGAAGCAAAACATTATTCATTTGGTTGAATTTCAGCAGAAAAAAGCATAAAAAGAAAATGCTCAATTTTGCTTGTTCTTGTTACTTACAATTAGTGTTATCATAACTAAGAAGCTGGATATGTTGGAAAGGTAAACTTTATTCCAGAATTTCCAGGATGTAAGCAGCAAAGATCCCCTCACTCAAAGGAAGGAACTGAAAATACTATCAAATATTGAAAGAAAGCACATCAGAGAAAAAAGTTTTTTTAAAAAAAAATGAGCACAATTGATAAAATACCTAATAAACTGAATTTTTCCTGAAAAATGAATAGAACAAAGTTATTAAAAACTGGTTAAAACTGAATAAACAATTGCTTTAGCTAAGGAAATCATGCACCATTTATTCAGTATTTAGTTTGAAATAAGCTTTACTTACTTGTTGTTTACTATCAACAAATGTACTTGTTAACATTATTTAGATATAAAAGTTAATCAAATTCAAAAAAACCAAAGTGCCTCTAAATACAGAAGATGGTGGAATTAAAAAACAAAAATTAACAATAATCTTTCACTCTAAAGAACTTCATGGAAACAAGGAACGCTCTAGGAAAATCCTAGTTGGAAAATTGGAATTTGAGTGGGGGGGGGGGAGTCAGAATTAAAAGATCTTCTTATTGCTAAAAAGGTTTTTATACCATGTGAATTCTTGTAAAAAGAATTTGGATTGGCTGAAATTGTGAAATGACAATATATTCAATTAAAAATGTATCTTGATTTCATAATATGGTTTAGATCAGCTGGCACCATCTAAAGCTTCTAAATTAATACCAAAATATGTTTGACATCATTCTAATAATAATACAATACAATACAATACAATACAATACAATACAATACAATACAATACAATACAATACAATACAATACAACACAACATAACATTCAAGCGTTTGAATGTAATGTGGATATTAGTTATTTGCAAGAATTCTGAAATAAAGAGTTGCAATATACTTTATTAACAAATCAGTGGCTTAGAGTCTTTTGGAAGTGGTGTGGCTATAACAAATTGAATAAATAAAAGAAATAAGAATAAGAGTCTTAAACATCTATGTGCAAAATTCATCAATCTGGGAATGATTTAGCAATTCTGAGAAGTAAATCAACTGAATCACAATTGGTGTGAGGGACCAGTGTGATGCTGGTCCCACAGTTGACCCAGTTTCTCCAAAATGATGTGTCCCCAACACTCAAAATGCTTATGCTTTGGAGGATTTATATCTGGTAATCCTAATACTGGAACATTTTGTTTTCCCAATGACTTTTGTCAAACCTACTCCAGACTAGGCTGTTTTAAGGACAATTTGGGGATTGCCATGAACAACTCACAGCATCAATTATGATTTAAACGATTTACTTCTCAGAATTACTAAGTCATTCCCAGATGGATGGATTCAGGGCCGGATTTTCCTATAGGCTAACTAGGCTTCAGCCTAGGGCCTCAAGATCAAGAGGGGCCTATATTCAAATTGTTAGCAAAATTAAAATTACACTTTCACTATAGGTGAAAGGGCCTCATAAGTGGAATAGCCTAGGGCCTCTTTTCATCTAAATCCGGCCCTGGATGGATTGATACTTTTTACATAATATATTTAATATATTTTTATTGTAAACCACACATAATCTCATATGTGGAATGGGTGGCTATATAAATTGAATAAATAATAAACGTAAATAAGTCTAAAGATAATAGGAACATACGTTTCTGTTGCCAAAGCTGTCCACTCAAAGAAACCAAACAAACCCACAACTGTAGCACTAGGTACTGCTGAGCAAACATAGGAAACAGTTTCTACCTGATCTTACCTGTGATTGAATTAATCATAATTGAATGGTGCTATATCAAAATCTGTAGTCTATTAACCAGCATTTCCTTACCCAACTAGGAAACATCATCAGTGCTGTGGGGGAGGGGGGACGAGGTGGTTTGCTTGAGCAAGACAGAATCAGTTCTGAGGAAACAGTCCCAAGGATACCCAAGGCAAACTTTTGCATCTTTATCATGTATTCCCAGCACCAGGAGTTTTCTCAGAAACCTGCTAGAAGTCAATTATACATTGGATTGGTACTACATGTTCAGTAACAACCCTGTCCCCTTCCTAGACCTGTTGAAGGTAGATATGTGGATTGAAAGCCAAACTCATCTAGTAGACCACACTAATTTTACAATCAGGGCCCTGCTTCAAGGGACAACATGGAAATAAAGCCAGTTTGGTCTACTTTAATGGCTGAGTTACCAAGCTAGAAAGTGGGAGACTGTGAGTTCAAATCCTGCCTTAGCCATGAAAGCCAGTTTTGGACCAGTCAATCTCTCTCTCTCTTAGTCCAACCCACCTCACATTGCTGTTGTAAGGAAAATAGGAGGGGGAAGGTATGTTGGATATGTTTTTCACCTTGAGTTATTTGTAAAAATAATAAAGGGGGGGATACAAATAAATAAATAAAATTAAAAATCTTTAGGCACTAACTTATGTATAGAATAGAATAAAATAACAGAGTTGGAAGGGACCTTGAAGGTCTTCTAGTCCAACCCCCCTGCTTAGGCAGGAAACCCTACACCACTTCAGACAAATGGTTATCCAACTTCTTAAAAACTTCCAGCTTTGGAGCATTCACAACTTCTGGAGGCAAGTTGTTCCACTGATTAATTGTTCTGTCAGGAAATCTCTTTTTAATTCTAAGTTGCTTCTTTCCTTGATTAGTTTCCACCCATTGCTTCTTGTCCTGCCCTCTGGTGCTTTGGAGAATAGCTTGACTCCCTCTTCTTTGTGGCAGCCCCTGAGATATTGGAACACTGCTATCATGTAACCCCTAGTCCTTCTCTTCATTTAACTAGACATACCCAGTTCGTGCAACCGTTCTTCATATGTTTTAGCCTCCATATCATCTTTGTTGCTCTTCTCTGCATTCTTTCTAGAGTCTCCATGTCTTTTTACATCGTGGCAACCAAAACTGAATGCACTAACAGATTCCATGGTACAGGATTCATTTTACCTGCTCTCCTCCTGGGAACATTACTGATGAAATTTCTTAAGACATTCTCCACTTGAAACAAATTCACTCCACCAAACTACAGATATTTCCAGATTAGGAATTGTCCAAATGAAGCAGTACCTTTCCTTCAGCTATGTGACCTTCTGATGATCCTATGTGTTAAACCAGCTCCTCCTTATCTC
The DNA here is from genome assembly GCF_029215685.1 of Pituophis catenifer annectens. NCBI lineage: Eukaryota > Metazoa > Chordata > Lepidosauria > Squamata > Colubridae > Pituophis > Pituophis catenifer. Next base: position 60,116,306 of record NW_027256888.1, read on the forward strand.
AGTTCAGACCAGTTTCTGTGAAAATCAAAGTGCTTCATGTTTGCCTGCTTCTTGTTTGAGATAGGGCCTGTCACCTCAAGGTCATAGGTTCAAATCTGGCCCACATCAGTGGTGACCGAAAGCATTTACCATCTGCTGACAGTTCAATGGTCTGTGTGAAATGAAGTGAAGGAGTTATACTTTGTTCTTGGTGTGTGTGTGTGTGTGTATATGTGTGTTAAAGGTGTTACAATCACACCCAGAAAGACAAATTGGTAATTTTCCAATAGTAGCTTCATCCAGAAAGGCCAAATTTAACTATCTTTCCTGAAGAGTATTTGAAGGGTATATGTTGGTGTGTCTTCAAGTTACTAAGGGACTATTACTATACCACCAAATTTACTCCAGAATTTCCAGTTTTTTCCAGATCTAGGGAAGGATTACCTAAATCTACTACTATAATCTCATGAATCAATAGTCCTTGGCTATTTGTAATAGATCCATCTTATATATGTTAATGTATTATTACAGATTTTTAAGCTCACAAAAGGGAACTTTTGTTGGAGGGAACAATTTGGTTACGCACCCATATAGTCTACTATCGTATCCTAAATAATCACATATAGAAGATTTAGCAACATTTCGAGTAACCACAGCAGCTGAAAAAGCATACATTCACAGACTTCTGAGTAGAGACTACAGTTAGACCTCGACTTACAACTACATTTGAGCCCAAAATATCTGTTTCTTTTGTTAAGTGAAATTTGCCCCATTTTACGACATTTCTTGCCACAGTTGTTAAGTGAATTACTGTAGTCGTTAAATTAGTGATATGGTTGTTAAGTGAATCTGGCTTTTCCATGGACTTTGCTTGTCAGAAGGTTGCAAATGTTGATCACATGACCCTGGGAACTACAACCATCATAAATATGAGTCAGTTGCCAAGTGTCTGAATTCTGATCATGTGACTATGGAGATGCTGCAACAGTCATAATTGTGAAAAACGGTCCTATGTCATTTTTTTCAATGCCATTGTAACTTTGAATGGTCACTAAATGAACTGTTGTAAGTCGAGGAGTATCTGTACTGAATATTCTACTATCACCATACTATCATGGTCTTCTGAGATAATTGGGACACCTCTATATATTTTGCTATATCGATGTTCATTCTGTTTGAACTGAACACTCCATGCTTTTATATGTTGAGCTATCTCTCTAAAACAGGGGTGTCAAACTCGATTTCATTGAGGGCCGCATCAGGGTTGTGTTTGACCTCGTGGGGGCAGAGTGGCATGGCCAGGGGGCGTGGCCAGCTCGACGTCACTCGTGCAGTGGTGGGTTTCAAAATTTTTTACTACCAGTTCTGTGGGTGTGGCAGGGGAAGGATACTGTAAAATCTCTATTTCCTCCCCACTCCAGGGGAAGGTTACTGCAAAATCTCCATTTCCTCCCAATCAGCTGGGACTCGGGAGGCAGAGAATAGATGGGGGCAGGGCCAGTCAGAGATGGTATTTACCGGTTTTCCGAACTACCCAAAATTTCCACTACAGGTTCTCCAAACTACTCAAAATTTCCACTACCAGTTCGCCAGAACTGGTCAGAACCTGCTGAAACCCACCTCTGCACTCATGTCGGGGGCACCTGCAAAAGGGGAAACATTTCTCCTTTTGTTTTGCTTTGTTTTGCTTTTAGTTTAGAGGAGCTAAACTAAACTAACCAGGTTAGTCAGAGGAGGTCCGTTTTTGCTGGCAGAAGGCTGCAGGTGGCCGTTGCGGCTGAAAATGGGGCCCAGAGGGGCCGTTGCGTCCCCCCTGAGCTCCGTTTTCGCTGGCAGAGGCATCGTGGGCTGGTCCTTCGCTGTTTCCTGGGCCGCCCTGTGGGCCAGATCTACAATAGTGACCAAAATTGTGGAAACCTTTTGGGAAAAATATATTTTTGAGGTTTGATGGCAATAACACCACTTTGTTTTTGAGTACCATAAAATTATATATCAATGGAAAGATAATTTAATCAAGAATGTAATGCAACAAGGTTTGTTCAATTATCTGTATTCTATAAAAAGTTATAACCAAATAACCAGAAAAAGGAAGCATAACTTGCTTAGGTTGATATCAGGTAGCTTTCCTTCATCTGATTGTAGCCAATGAGCATGAGTGTTTAGAGAGCCAATCAGGTGTCATCTTGTTTTGGCAATGAGTCGAATAGCCCAGACCTTAACCCAATTGAAAATCTATGGAGCTGACTAAAGAAACTTGTTAGTCAAAAGCGACCCAGCAATAAAACCCAGTTAATAGAAGCAATCATTCAATCTTGGTTTCACATTATAACAGCTGCAGAACTAAAAGACTTGGTTCACTCCATGGGAAGACGTTGTAAGGCCATCATTCATGCTAAAGGTGACCCAACTAAGTATTAACTATCATGGTGATAATTTTTGTACTGTATATCTCATTTTTTCTATGGTGATAATTTTTGAATACCGTATTTTCCGGCGTATAAGACGACCGGGCGTATAAGACGACCCCCTACTTTTCCTGTTAAAATATAGGGTTTGGGCTATACTCACCGTATAAGACTACCCCTCTTCCAACGCACACCAAATAAAAATTAAAAAAACATCAACTGGCTCACCCACAATGTAAAAGCAGCTGTGCTAGACCCAAAATGGCCCCTGAAACAAGCAGGAACCTCACACAGCCACAAAAAGCCCCAAAAAACAACTTTCACGCTTTACACACACAACACAACACAACACAACACAACTGGCTCATCCACAATGTAAAAGTAGCTGTGCTAGACCCAAAATGGCCCCTGCAACAAGCAGGAACTTCACACAGCCACAAAAAGCCCAAAAACCCAACTTTCACACTTTACACACACAAAATTCCACATACAGCTTTGTGAGATTTTGTGTGTTTGTGTAGTTAGAGTGAAACACTACAGAAACACACTAAATCTCAGAAAGCTGCACAAATATTATTTTATTTTATTTTTATTTTTATATGAAAGCTAAATTTAAAACTTCCTAAACTTTAAATGGCTAGGTCTAAAAAAGAACTAAAAAAACCCCCAATTAACTATTTTTTTTTTAAAGATCCCAAAGGGGAAAAAAACTTACGGTACCCAATAGAACAGGGGTCTCCAACCTTGGCAACTTTAAGACTTGTAGACTTCAACTCCCAAAATTCCTCAGCCAGCTTTGTTTTGCTGGCTGAGGAATTCTGGGAGTTGAAGTCCACAACTCCCTGCCTGCTTGGTTGCAGGCAGGGAGTTGCTTACTGATGGAATGGATTCAGGCAAGCGAAGCAAGGCAAGCAGCTAAGGCAGTGGTTCTCAACCTTCCTAATGCTGTGACCCTTTAATACAGTTCCTCATGTTGTGGTGACCCCCAACGATAAAGTTATTCCTAAAACCATCAAAAATATGTGTTTTCCGATGGTCTTAGGCCAGGGGTCCCCAACCTTTTGGACCTCAGGGACCACCAACTTCATAATTTTAAATTTCGCAGACCACTAATACGAATCCAGTGCCCCGCTTGCTGAAGCACCTGGACTCCCAGTACGGGATGGGGTCCTTCAGGCACTCTCCATCCTCTCTGTCTCTCTCTCTCTCTGTCTCCCACTCTTTCTCTCTCATTCTCTCTTTCTCTCTCTCTCATTTTCGCTTTCTCTCTCTCTCCCTCTCTTTCTTTCTCTCCCACTCTTTCTCATTCTCTCTTTCTCTCTCCCCCCTCTCTCATTCTCTTTCTCTCTCCCCCTCTTTCTCATTCTTTCTTTCCCCCACTCTTTCCCTTTCTCTCCCCTCTTTCTCATTCTTTCTCTCTCTCCCACTCTTTCTCTCTCATTCTCTTTCTCCCCCCTTTCTCTCTTTCTCCCACTCTCTTTCTCTCTTTCTCCCCCCCACTCTCTCTCATTCTCTCTTTCTCTCTGTCCCCCTTTCTCTCCCCCCCACTTTCTCTTTCTCCCTCCCCCTCTTTCTCTTTCTCTCTCTCCCACTCTTTCTCTCTCATTCTCTTTCTCTCTCCCCCTCTTTCTCTCTCTCCCCACTCTCTCCCTCTCATTCTGATTCTCTCATTCTGATTCTCTTTCATTTTCTCTCCCTCTCTCTCATTCTCTCTGATTCTTTGGTTCTCTTTGATTCTGTCTCTTTCTCTGTCTCTCATTCTCTCTCTCTCACTCTCTCTCTCTGATTCTCTCTGTCTCTTTCTCTCATTCTCTTTCATTCTGTCTTTCTCTCTCTTTCATTCTTTGTCTCTTTCTGTCTCATTCTGATTCTCTCTCTCTCATTCTCTCTTTCATTCTTTGTCTCTTTCTCTCTCTGTCTCATTCTGATTCTCTCTCTCATTCTCTCTTTCATTCTTTGTCTCTTTCTCTCTCTGTCTCATTCTGATTCTCTCTCTTTCTCTCTCTTTCTCTCTCTCTCTCATCTCATGGGCCAGCCAGTGTCTTGGGGCTGAGAGGAAGTCAAGCATCTCCCTGAGAGACTGAGGGCCGGAAGAAGTGTGGGAGCGAAGCACTACTTGAACTTGTGTGGCATGAGCATTCGCCTTGGTATATTTGCGCCAGCCGATGGCCAAGGCAGCCCTCATCTGTCTGCTGAAAGTGCAGCATCAGGATTCTGCCTTGCTATATTTGTGGCGCAAGGCAGCCTTTGTTTCCTGCTGCTTGGGACTCAGAGCGGTAAATAGCGTCTGATCCGGAGAGCAGCTGGATTTTGCTCTCTAATCTGGATGCCAGATCGGCCCCCTGCAAACTCTCGTCTCTCAAGGAGCGCTCCCTGAAGCGGGGCTGGAAACTTTGGTTGGACTGCTTGAGAGAGGAGAGCTTGCAGGGGGGCGATCTGGTGTCTGCAACAGAGAGCGGCATCCGGCTTTTTCTCTCCGCTGTAAGAGCGCTGTAAGAGCGGCAGCCCTCATCTCCTAATGCTTGGGACTGCAAAATCCAGCTGCTCCCCGGACCAGTCACCATTTACCGCTCCGAGTCCCAAACATTAGGAGATGAGGGCTGCCGCTCTTACAGCGCTCTTATAGCGGAGAGAAAAAGCTGGATGCCGCTCTCCGTTGCAGACACCAGATCGCCCCCCTGCAAGCTCTCCTCTCTCAAGCAGTCCAACCAAAGTTTCCAGCCCCGCTTCAGGGAGCGCTCCTTGAGAGACGAGAGTTTGCAGGGGGCCGATTTGGCATCCGGATTAGAGAGCAAAATCCAGCAGCTCTCCGGATCAGATGCCATTTACCACTCTGAGTCCCAGGCAGCAGGAAACAAAGGCTGCCTTGCGCCACTCCTGACACAAATATACCAAGGCGGAATGCTGTTGCCGTACAAATGAAAGTAGTGCTTCACTCCCACAGCTTCCAGCCATCGCAAATGCCGCTTCTTCCCGCTTCTGCCGCCCCCCTCCCCCACCGCCACAACAGCACCATTCATTCCGGATGGCGAGGGTTGCGCTCGTTTTTCTGTATTGCACCACCATCAAAACCCCTGTGAAAGGGTTGTTTGACCCCCAACCACTGAGCTAAGGTAAGCAAGCCAGGAAAATGCGCTGCGCACTCCCACCCTTTGCCTGCGAGCCCGGACGCTGATCCGGACGGCTGCAGAACGAACTGGGCACTGGCTGTCATGTCTTTTCTGCTGTGCGGGGTTCGGCACCTGGGCTCCCGGGGTTTAAGCCTCTGGGCCAGCCCGTGCTGCTCCAGGATGTTCGCTTCGGGCTCCTTGGAATTGCTGCTGGGCGCTTCTTCCCGTTGGGGCGATGGTGGGTGGCTGCGAGCCTGGAAGAGGTGGTGAAATGCAGAGCAATACCTCGTGGGGAAGGAGTCCGCCGTGGCTCCCGCAGTCCACTCACCATCGCCCCAACGGGAAGAAGCGCCCAGCAGCAATTCCAAGGAGCCCGAAGCGAACATCCTGGAGCAGCACGGGCCGGCCCAAAGGCTTAAACCCCAGGAGCCCAGGTGCCGAACCCGGCACAGCAGAAAAGACATGACAGCCGGTGCCCAGTTCTTTCTGCAGCCGTCCGGATCGGCGCCAAGCCAGGAAAGTGCGCTGCGCACTCCCACCCTTCGCCTGCGAGCCCGGGCGCCGATCCGCTTGGACTGCGGGAGCCACGGCGGTGCTGGCCGGGCTGGGTCTGGTGCGGTGGGCGGAGATGAAGGAGCAGCCTCGGCGGTAGCAGCAGCAGCAATTACAACGGGAAAAGCTGTGGGGAAAGGAGGACGAGGAAGATCTGGCAAGGCGGTGCGAGCACTTCATGGCTCCTCCGGTGAGCGGATTGCGAGAGCTGTGCGACTGGGGCGGAGACATGCGAAGTCGCATGGAGCTTCTCATAATGGAGACTCAGAGCCAGGTGTGCAAGGCGCTGGCCCAGGTCGACCGCGCCGCCGCTTTCACCGTGGACTGCTGGGAAAGGAAGGAAGGTGACCCGAATTCCGGGGTTGAGTGGGGACGCGTTCCTTTCTCGTGGGCCGCGCACTGCCTGGCACCTCTTGTAGGTTGGAACTAATTCGGAGTACAGCTTCCCCTCAATGTTGCCGGCGCTCCCAAAGTGTCATCGGTCAGCGCCAGCAACTCAGATTCGGGTACCCGGCGTATAAGACGACCCCCGACTTTTGAGATGATTTTCCTGGGTTAAAAAGTCGTCTTATACGCCGGAAAATACGGTATCTCATTTTTTCTACGTTTCACTTTTCTTCTTTATAACTGCTAATCTAATAGCAAATCCTTCATAGAAGTTATTGCATTACATTCTTGATTAAATTATCTTTCCATTGATATATAATTTTATGGTACTACTCCAAAAAAAAAAAAGTGGCGTTATTAGCCATCAAACCTCAAAAATACTATACACTTTTCCCAAAAGGTTTCCACAATTTTGGCCACTATTGTAAATACTCTGCAGGCTGGATCCGGCCCGTGGGTCTTGAGTTTGACACCACTGCTCTAGAATCAGCTAACAAGACTAAAGCTGTGTTCACAACCAGGAGAATGAGGTTCCCAGAATTAAATTGGTGTGTTTATTGTGAGCATCCTAATTTATTTCAGATTGCACTGCATCAGTACATTGTCTACCTGGTAATGCTGAGGAACAGTTTTAACTTTCATAATGGCTTTTGTTGGGATTGTTCCGCTGGTGCAATATTAATCTGAATTGATTTCGTACCGTATTTAACTTGCTCTTCAAATTGAGATATGAATCTGAACTTTTGCCAGAAACACAGAACTTTATGCTCTCGAAAAAAATACTGCTGCTTCTTAAACAACACAATGTTTGACATACTAACTGATAAATAAGCCCTACTGTATTCAGTAGGCATAGCATTTATCACTAGAAATATAAAATAAGTGAAATAATATAACTTTTTTCTTTAATTCTCCTCGAAGGCCAAATCCTCGCTTACTTGAGCTCAATTGGGATTTACTTTTCAGCAGATGTAGAAGGAATGGAGAATCTGTAGCTTGGAGACCAAATCTTCACCTCTCTAATCTCACCCCTTTCTCCTTCCTTCCTTCCTTCCTTCCTTCCTTCCTTCCTTCCTTCCTTCCTTTCCTTCCATCAATCCTTTCTTCCCTCTGTAAAGAGAAATGAATACCTTCTTTTGTTCAGAAGGAACTGGATAGACTTTGTTTCATACTTCTTCAGGGTGACTGAAGAGATTGCCTTCTGCTGCTTACAACTTTCACCCAGAGAGAACAAAGGCAGACCCTGAGCCCATAAGCCATGGGTGTCAAACTTGATTGCGTCACGTGATGTACCACAACATTTTTTGCCTTTGCGGAGCCGGGGTGGGATGCATCTGGCCCGCTGACTGCTAGTTTGACACCCCTGCCATAAGCCAATACAGGAAGTCCTCAACTTAAAACAATTTCTTTAGCGACAATTCAAAGTGACAACAGCCCTGAAAAAAATGATTTAGGGCCATTTCCCACACTTATTGCGGTTGCAATACCTCCATGATAACATAATCAAAATTCAGGTGCTCGAAACTGGCATGCATTTATGAATGGTTGCAGTATCCCGAGGTCATGTGATCCTGTTTTGCAACCTTCTGACAAGCAAATCTGGAGAAGCCAGATTAACTTCACAGCCATATTACTAACTTAACAATTGCAGTGATTCACTTAACAACTGTGGCAAGAAAGGTCATAAAATGGGACAAAACTTTAGCAATAGAAATTTTGGGCTCAATTGTGGTCGTAAGTCAAGGACTACCTACATGTGCCCCTTCACCAAATCTGTATATGGCCCTCATCCATATTTATTCTAAAATGCAATTTTTCACATGATAGAGAGGGGAAACTACTAAATATTTGACAGGAAAGTGGTTGGTTTCTTAAACAAAAATTCATTAAATACCAAAGAAATGGTAAAGGCAATAGCAATAACTATTTATATAGTGGATTTACAGACGGCTGTTATGTATAAGCTGGGTTGACAAAATCAGAAATGGGGAGGTGATAAGCCACCTGGGAAAGCAAAGAGAAACTATCAAAACCATTAAAAAGCGAAAGTTAGAATATTTCGGACATGTGATGCTACACCTGGAAAAATACGCCAATCCTCCAGGAAAAGATTGAAAGGCAAATGAGGTCCAGGCAGAAGAAGAACATCATGGCTTCAAAATCAAAGAGACTTGTTTGGACAAAACTCAGCAGCACTTTTTTGCGCAGCTGTTGATAAAAATAGGATCGCCAACATAACCGCCAATGTCCGATGACGGATATGGCACAAGAAGAATAGCAATAGCACTTAGACTTATATACCGCTTCATAGTGCTTTACAGTTCTCTCTAAGCAGAGTCAGTATATTGCCCCCAACAATCTGGGTCCTCATTTTATTGACCTCAGAAGGATGGAACTTTGAGCCATTCAGGATCGAACTCCTGGGGCGAGCAGTGAGTTAGCCTGCAGTACTGTATTCTCACCACTGCACCACCACGGCTCTTAAGAAAGTAACATTTGTTGTTTTCACATTACCTTTAGGAGAGTCACCCATCAACACATCACCCAAATCTCTCAGGCAGAAAAACTGTACTCCTTGTACAGTTGAAACAATGATCAAGAATTGATTTTTTTCTTGTGTGAAGACTCAGCACTGAAATCATTCAGTTTCCTACCCCCCGTCCATATTGGGGTTAAGAAAAGTATCCAGTCCATACATTGGATTCAGTGTGATCCTCCAATAATAGAATTGCACCGTACATACAGTACATATTGCAGAAAATTCTGTGATTTTGCAAATGCGCTTCTTTTGGAGAAAATAATTAGGTGTTTAGCCCCGTCACACTATAATGAGCTTTCTCTAAGAGCCATTGCTGGTAATCAAGCTCTCAGAACCAACAAATGTGATCGATTGAGATGCTTTACTTCACGATCCTAAAATGACATAATTTGTTCCTAACTAGAGCAGTTGTATATCTCTTGGTCAAATGTTGCTGGCCAACGTTTCCAGGCTGGGCATTCTCTACGTGCAGCATCTAGCTGGAAGCTGTACAGACACTTTGTCTGGCTGAAACATCATCAACAGAATAAGCACAGCTGTTTGAGCCATGGGGTAAATGCTCATTCATTTCATCTTGCTATTTTTTGAATGATTTCAGCACTCTCCATGACATTACCATAAGTCTCATCCTTTTTAAGACGTTGACTTGTCTGAAAAATGCATATGGAGAATATACAGTGTACTGTTTTTCCACCTATTTTCTGTAGAAATGAATTGTTAAGAGTCAAACCTCTCATTGATTTTTTTTCCCAACTAAGTTCCTATTCAAGATTGCAGAAATATGGGAAGATTACATGCTCCTTGTTTCCAAATGACAAAATAATAGGATGAGTCAGATAATGTTACTGGATTTATGCTGGTCAATGACCAACAAACCATTCATTCTTACTGGGGGATATATTCTAGAACAAGGTGTCAAACTCCCGGCTCACAGGGCAGATGCATCACGCACTGGCCATGCCCACGCCCGGTTTAGCGATGGGCAAAAAAGTCCCGATACGTCACATGATGCTGCCATGACGACGTGAGTTTGACATCCCTGCTTTAGAACATGACTAGATGTTTTCAAGAGGCACATTTCTGAGGTAAATAAAATTATGAAAATGATGTTCTACTGTCATTATATTTGCTGATACTCCAGGTTCAGCTATATATAAAACGTCATTTTGAATATTATTTATTTATTTATTTATTTATTTATTTATTTATTTATTTATTTATTTATTTATTTATTGGTTCGATTTATATGCCGCCCTTTCTCCGGAGATTCAGGGCGGCTTACAATGCGTTAAGCAATAGCGTTCATACTTTTGTATATACCTGCTTAGTAGGGCTTCCCCCCCACCCATTGGTGTTCTTTTTTATACAAAGTTTAAAAGCAAAGCTTATTGCCCCCACAATCCGGGGCCTCATTTTACCTACCTCGAAAGGATGGAAGGCTGAGTCAACCTTGAGCCTGGTGAGATTTGAACTTGCAGTAATTGCAGGCAGCTGGTGCTACTTAACAGTAAGTAGCAATAATGGCAATTACGTTCAAATCTAAAAAAAAATTGTCATTTTAGAAAAATCTCAACTGATTTTTCATGAAGGTTTGTGGTTTCTAACATTATAACAAGAATCCTAGGATACCAATCATGCAGAAAAAAATATAAAAGTTGAGATTTAATAGTATAACCTATTTTTATTCCTGTTAATTAACCCATTAGGCCAGGGGTGTCAAACTCGCAGTCACTGTGGCATCATGTGATATATTGTGACTTTTTTCTCCTTCACTAAACCAGGCATGGGTGTGGCTAGCGTGTGATGCATCTGGCCCGTGTGACATATATGGCCCTGCAATATGCCTAATGCAAGCCCTGCATTAGGCATATTTGTTGGAAACAACCACAACTGGCAAATGCTAAGGCATTATAGTTTACAAGCCACTTTAATATAACACATTAAGCTATGGTTGAACAAACCACATTTATGCTAGATCGTATAATATATTGCAAGACAGTTTTGGAAAATTATTCATACAGGCATGTTTTGTTTACTTTACAAATTTTGTAAGCAGTTCTACAAGTTGTGGAGTTCTGGGGTAGTACTAACTTGGCATTGTAGGCTTAATAACCATAGAGAAATTAACAGCTATGATTAAGGAGCCTATATTTATATTCACATTAGTCGAATTGCCACTCATTTAATATGTTATATAAACACGCTCAGTAATTAGGCTATAAAAATTCCCTTTGCAGCAATGGAAAGCTTTTTAAAAACCTACTTACTGGAGAATTCTTGGAATAATGCCCAGTTGAACTCAATGGGACACATTTATTAGCATGTGTGCCTCTGATTAAGCTGTCTGTCAACAAATACAGGCTGCATTTCTTCATTCAACTTGTTTTCCATTTTAATTTTAATGAAAAGAAATTCTGTTTCCCTCCTTTAAACAAATTCTAGTATTTATTGCAACAAAATACACCTGTAGATATTTGTACAAATATAGTGTTTTAATTATGTATCTCTATATGTATGTTTAAAGGGATTTTTCTCTTAAAACACATGTCTTATTTGGACAAAAAAAAAAAGTCAACTGATGGGACATGCCTTTACCACAATACACAATTTCTGCAGAATATGGGAGATATTGCCCAATCTATCTGGGAAACCCTGAGTTATGGAAGATCAGCATATAAACGGCCAATCTTGTCATTATCCCAGTTGCCACACAGCTGAACTGAATGGATTCTGGGGCCAAATCCTTCAAAAGAGATTGATTTATCCATTAAAACCTCTCAGTTCACTGAAAGGAAAATAGTGGGATACCAAGCTGAAATGTAAAAGTAATTTTAACAGATGTTTCGGAAACAGCACTATTCTACAAACGGTTCCCTTTCCTAATGTTTTGCCAGTACAATAACTAAAGCTAAATCCAGAGGAAACCGCTGTATTTGAAGAACCCCTTGTAACTGCACACATCTGGTTCTCAAGTTTATCTTGGCCTGGCAGAAGATTCTTCCAAGAAAGTTTGTTTTAATTATTGTTCTCTGTGTCCGCACACATGAAATATCTGGGGAACTACCAAGTTCACTAAATCAGCAAGAAACCGCTTCACAATAATTAGGGATAATTAATTTAAAGGCAGTTTTTTTTCACCCACCCCGCCTCCTTTAGTCTTGATGCAAAATCACTGAAGGGGTTTCGCAGTGTGTCACAGCCACAGAGGAATAAAAAGTAATAATAGCAGTAATCCTTATCAACATCTTTGTTCTAATGGCTTCAACCAGCGAAAAGATGGGAGGAATACATAGCTTGGTTAAAAAAATAAAAAAAAATAAATTAAAAAAAAAACACTGCCAGTGGAAGAGGATGAGTTACAAAGGGGGCAAACCGAGAGCAAGCTACTCCTTCTTCTCCTAATGTAATTGCCAAAAATGCCAAACGAACTTGGAAACGTGGGAGGAAGGAAAAGTAACCCGCTTCCTCTGATTGCTTTTTGATTTTGATTTTTTTTATTTTTTATTTTTTACTCAGGGTTCCTCCTGCTCCATCCACTCAAGTTTGTCCGGAGGCTGAGATTGTGGGTTGGGTGCCCCCCCCTCCTTTCCTCCTCCTCCTCTTCTTTTTAACTGTGATTTCCAAGTCGCATTTCAGATTCAACTCCCCAAACTCTTTGATCTTTCTCTCTGTCTCCTTACCCGGAAGAGAACCTTTGCCTGCTCAGCTGGGCGCTCGGAGCACACGTGGAAAAACCTGGCGCGGCTCCCCGCTCTTGCCAAATTTAGTCACACAAAGAGGCCAGCGAGGGGAAGCGAGGGAGAGGATGAAAGAGACAGCCGGCGGGACTTCAAAGGGAGCCCCTGCCCCGCCCCTGCGCGCCCTCTAACCCCGCCTCCTGCCTATATAAGGAGAGGCTGCCGCGGTGGCCTCTCTCACGCAACTGCTCGGTTGCTAGCTCGCCCCTCTTCCTGCCCAGTCCTCAGTTTATTTGCTGAGGGAAGCTTTAGCTGCCCCCTCAAGTAAATAAAGACATAACTTCTGTATCTACGAATGCGTGTAATGTATATATACACACACGCAAATGGAACGTGTTTTGTTTCAGAGCTGACTCACCGAGTATGACACACACACACTTCCTCTCCTTTTCCACTGGCTTGTTTGGTTTCACCCCCCCCTCCCCACACTTTTCGTCCCACCTCATTTGTTTTTTCATTAAATTGACTACATTTCCGGATATTTTTCCGGTCCGCAGGCTTGGCTGCGTCGGCGGGCAAAAGGTTATCCATTGTGAATCGGTCTGCGGTTTAAACTCCCAATAATTCAATGCGCTGAGTTCACACGACGCGCGGGACTCCAAGGCGGCTTGGCTAAAACTCGTGGTTCAGGAATTGGCTGCGTAAAACAGTTTAACCCCAGATGAACAGCATCGTGGTTTACAAGAAGTTGCCCCGCTTGCTTGGTGCCGCAGAGTAATCGTCGAGCTAAAAGAGACTCGCCCCAAGTGGACGATTCCCACGACCTATCGAGCCACAAAGGAGTCATCGACATCCGAGTTAGATGGAGCCTTCCTGATCGGCCAGGTATCTTGTCCCGTGGTTCTACAACCACCCCGTCAGACTAAAATGGGCATAAAACAGACAACCATTCAGGGTAGGTGGTGGTTTAAGCCTTAACCGAAGCGCCCTATAGATGACACGCCTCGGATTTTCAGCTGCAAGGGCGTTGTAGGTTTGTTTGTTGAGTTCGGTTCGTACACGGGGTCCAGCCTGATGATTAACCCTGATGTACTTGTAATGTTCCTGGTGCGCTGACAAGAGCGCGATCCTGCCCACTGGCCCGTGTTTCTCTTGCGTTTTTCTTTTTCTTGTGAATCCTGCACCTTTATCCTTAGGCTGGCGCTCACGTGGGAGTTAAAGACTTAGAAAAAGCACCAAGGTTACTTCTGAGTGTATGTTGGACTGTGTTACCGATCCTCAGTTCCCTCGATCAAAAATGAGACTGCTGCCCAAAGGGCATTTAAAATCCACAGAACGGATTTGAATATTTCTTTAAAGCAGGGGTCTCCAACCTTGGCAACTTTAAGCCTGGAGGACTGCAACTCCCAGAATTGCCCAGCCAGCTTTGCTTTGCTTTTGCTTAGCTTTGCTGGCTGGGGAATTCTGGGAGTTGCAGTCCTCCAGGCTTAAAGTTGCCAAGGTTGGAGACCCCTGCTCTAAAGGCCTTCTCGAGCCCCTTTCTAAATTCTCACTCCCTGACAGAATATAGATCCTTACTAAGTTAAAAAGGCTTAAATTTAGCCTTTAACCTTCTCCAACCTAGAAAATCAATAATTACCTGAGGGGAGGGGGGAGGGCAGGATTATTTTCATCTACATCACCGGAAATATACGTTTCTTGGGGAGTAAAGCGAGTGGAATGACATCATGTGCCTTGTGCACCTTTCTCCAACCTGGCGCCCTCTAGATGAGTACACCCTGTATTTCCATCACTCAGCCCTGGAGCACATCCAGGGTGCCAAGTCGAGGTAGAGTGCGTGATCGATCGAAGCTACTGGCACGGTCAATGAATATTCCTCATTTGGTATCCCAGGAAACCCAGATTTACATACCAAACTTAATATGAAGGCTGTTTAATTGATGGCAGGATCTCACCAAGCCAAAACTGGTCATCCCATTGATTCTCTCCGTCTCAGGACTCCCAGACAGTGGGATTCACTTTCATATAAATATTTTTATTGTTTTGTATCACATACTCCATTTCTATGTTGAACAGTGGGTTTTCTAGGTGTCCAAAGTGTTAACATATAAAAATCATTATAATCATCATAACCAGATACATATAAACATATATGCATAGTATCACTTTCATATTCACTTTCCAATAGGCAATTAATTACCGAGATCCTAAAGATAGGAAGCTGCATAGGAGTGTATTATAAACCAGGGTAGTCAGAACCTATGTTTTTGTCCAGACACAGTTCAGTTCTAGGAGGGCTCCACCGAAGTAAAAGCAGCCCTTTAATATTCAACTTGGAGGGGGGGGGGGATATCCTATTGAGTTCAAGAGGGTTTCCAATGAAGAAAAAGTGCTTTGGGGAATTTACTCAGAAGTAAATTCCACTGGATTAAATGGAATTTCCTCTTAGGTCAATAGACAAAGATACCTTATATGTAATATCTATAAGGGTTTAATTGGAGTAGTTTCTATTTACAAGAGAGTTGAGTGAGATAATATTCCAAGGAAGAAGCCTTATTATCTTTAGTCTTTCCATTTCTAACTTGCCTCTTTTAGCTTGATTCACACAATGCACCGACAAACTCATAATGTGACGTAATTGTTTTTTTGGGGTTAGGGTCGTTTGTAAACGATGGTTTATGACTTAACTAAGGAGTGAAACCGGAGAATTGTTCCTGAGCCAACGAGCTCCATCCAACTAAGCAAACCCGCAGCTTAGTTTGATGCGCCAACCCGATAGCTGTTCGCATAGCTGAATCCCAAACTAGCTATAATCACATTTCTCTATGGTTAGTTTCGTGCTTAATGTGTCGGAGGGACCCAGAACATTGCATTAGTTCTGCAACCCATGGTTCATTTAAGCATGATAACCCTGGGAACCCAGCCAGTCACTATGCGGAATTGAGGCTTTTGAAAAAAGACCTGCGGTGTTTGCAAAAAAAGCAGCCTGACTCGTGGCTCGCTTCACTCTCGTTCCCCTGAATTATATCCCCAAAGAGCCGAACTGATACCTCCCCCCACCCCCATACACACACTCTGAATCACAGGCAGGTCCACCACATTTCAGCCTAACTTGTCGCCCGAACTCAGACAATCCTTTGCATGGGTGGGTTTTTTTTTTTTTTGGTCTCAACAGCCTCGGGCTTCCTCCATCCTGGCGGCTGAGGTTTTCCTGACTTTATCCGCTTGTCCTAAAGCCCGACTTTTCGTCTTCTCGCTCCGCCCCCGCAACTCCTCTGCTTTTCCCTTTAGTTTAGAGAAAATTCCCACCAAAAAAAAAAAAAAAAGCCAATGGGGAAAAACCTCCAGCCCACATGAAAGGGGAAAGGGATCTTCTTTCTTTTTTCTTTTCTCTCTCATCTTGGCTCTCTTCGGTGGGACACACGGTTCTTTTGCTGGGGAGACCCTGTTGGCGGGGTCTTGGCTCTTTATAAGAGATTGTAGCTCCTGGTGGCTAAGGGGGGGTGCATCGAAGTGCATCTCAGCCCACCGCGGAACCTAGCGCAGCTATGCCCAAGGCTCTCTTTTTCCCGGTCTCATGTCTTTTACTCCATCTATTCGGGATTTTGCGAACAGTGTGACCGGGGGAATGAAAGCGTGGTTATCAGCCGATGAGTATATAAGCTTATAGACGTGGGGAGAGAGGGAAAGGTTCAGAAACGGGCATAAATCCTTTCCTAATTGTTTTATTAGAGGGATCAGATTAATACTAAACCTCCGTGCGGAAAGAGTCCTCTCCGGAGAAAGCTTCCTTTATTTCCCTCCTATCCGCCTCCCTCAGGATCCAGGAAGAGTCAAACATTGCCCCAAATCGACACAAATCTCGTTGAAACTTGAAAGGATTTCGCTTCCATTCCTCGATTTTTATTTTTTTAAAATTTTTAATGGCGATTCCAATCGATTAGACACGTGCTAATTGGAGTCCGGGCTGCTTAATCGCTACGACAGCCAATAAGAATTCTCTTAAAAAAAAAAAAAAACCAAAACGCCTAGGCTGTTGTATTGGCTGCTAGTTCATAGAAAATAACCAAACGGATCCTTAAAACGAGTGATAGGGAAGGTGTTTTCCCAATACACCTTTTTTCCCATCAAACACAAATCGCGCTCCCTGTCTTTCTGAGGCAGAGGCGAACGTTTAGTGACAAGATTTAAACAGCAAAACCCTCAGATCGCAGACGACTGTCAAAGGAAAACCGTGGCTTTGGCGTCTCCAAAGAAGGGTGGGTGGGTTGGTTTTTCCAAAGAGGAAGATCTCTTTGCGCCAGCAACATCAAATGCAGCTCTCCCTTTACGCGCTAATTTTCTCCCTTTTCCCTCCTCCCGCCTCTTAAGCGGTTCCCATTATGTAGTTTAAAGTACAATAATCTCGAGGGCAAAGGGAGGGATTCTGCCAATGAGAGCGGCAGCTCCAACAATTAACATGAAGGGGAAAATAGGATTCGAATTAGGTGGAACAAGATCAACATTTAGCAAAAGCGCCCCTGAAAACTTCTTCGGCTTCTAAGCAGCCGCCTAAAGCTAGAGAAGGGGGACCTAGAGGCAGCTTTTCGCCAGCTGCGATCTGCTCGAATCAAACGCGAGTTTATGGGGCACCAAGTTCCCGCCCCATTCATTACTGTGGAAGTTGCTTCCCAAGACCTTCTCTTCTTCATTGGCGTGAAGAGGATATATATCCCACGGAGATATACCGCCAAAGGCCACGTGGACAGCCGCTTGGACCTTTAGACAAAAACCCACTCGTGTTTTTCTGATCACAAACTCATATCGGGGTAACGCGTTGGCTTCTATGCAGCATCCTGAGGTTTCGTGTTTCTCCACCCTCCAGAGCCCTTTTGTCTTTCTTCTTACGAGGCTTAGATAACTGGGTTTTTTTTAATAATCCCCAGATGGAAGCAGCTTTCTTTCAACATTCTCGTATTTGCTTTTATTCATCTCAACTTTTTTTTCTTCTAAAAAAGATCATCCCAAGAAACCCTCCGCTCTTCTCTTTGGGTCCTACAAAAAATAAAATAAAACGGTTCTGTACAGAAAACGTATTATATGGGATCGACTTGAATTTTGTCTGACATATTTCCATTCCTCCGTTTTCCGGTTATGGCATATTTATACATTCGATTAAAACGAGAACCAAGCAACAAAATGTGCACTGGAGAAAGCTGCAGCATCCCAAACCGTATTTATTAAGAAATCCCACCCAAGCCAAGTCGCATTTATTACCGAGTAAACGTTTCTTAATTCGGCCGTCTAATCTTGATTTTTCCTTTCCCCTATACATACAGGCGGTGCTTGCAGAGATGAATGTATAGATATAGGCAATAAAAAGCCTGTGATGTTCCAACGATCAGATCAGTGACTAAATGTGAATATATGAAAGGAGAATATATGAAGCTGTTACTTTCTGATACACTCTCACACACGTGTATTCAGCACAGTCCGTTCAGTTCAATAGGGCATAAGATTTCAGATTTCAACGTTCTATTTCAAATAGGATTTTAACATTCGGGAATCGGAAGCCTGAGAGTCTCGTCACGTGTTTTGCCTCTTGTCACTGTAAACATAGCAGCCGTAGGAGAACCCCGTTATCAGCCCCCAAGAATTGGATATGGATACACGGCCTCTCCCCCTGTCCCCCAAAAGGGGACAGACTTAAGCCAACAAAACAAGAGACACGCACACACATCCTTGTCCCAGATTCGTCCGAGGATATTCGGATCACTATTACTTATTATTTCCGGAGACCACGATTTGGGGGGAGGGAGGGAAGAGATGGTCTACCCCTCCCAATAGCAGCAGCCAGCCCACCCTCGCCCTCCTTTGGTTTTCGCCCAATCTCAGACCGTTGCAAAAAACAGCATCAACGACCCCGAAGAACTGGACGGGAACAACAACCGTTGTGATTAAAGCAAAAAAAAAAAAAAAAAAAAGGCAAACGAAGGGGTAGCAAAACCCAGCCAGCCCTACGTTCCGATTCCTGTGACTACTTTCTTGGTCCTCCCCCTCCCCCATCTCCGCCGTCCACCTTCTGCCAGGTGAAACTTTCCCGCGGACTGAGAGATTGGCGGTGGGTTTTTGTTTTTTTTTTGTTATTTTTTTTGTTTTGTTTTGTTTTGTTTTGTTTTAACTTTGTCGGCCTGGCTTTCTCTGCATCTCCTTTTTTTTGTGCTTTAAGACGAAACGAGCTTTTTCCAGCCCATCCTCAAGCTTTTCCCGGTTTAAGGTTGTTTTTCCTCCTCTTCTTCTCTCTGCGGGGCTGCGTTTCCTTTTTCTCTCAAGAGCATCTCTCAATGAGTTGTCAATCAAGGCGGCGGCGGCTTCGCTTTCATCTTCTCTCCCTGCCCGCCCCCACCCTTTTCAACAGAGCCAGAGAGAGCCAGAGAGAGAAGGGGGGAGGGGAAGGGGAGAACGTGGGGAGGAGGCGAAGCGGGCGGAGGGACGGCAAAGTTACGCTACATGAGGAGAGCGCGGCGGGCGGCTGCTTTTCCACCTCGCGCGGCCCGCCTCGCAAGCCCACCAAGAGCTCGTGGACAACCAGAATCCCCGGGCCGGCGATTTCGAGCGAGGGGGAACCCTTGGTCGTAAGCCGGGAGCCACCGAAGCGCAACCGACACCTTCGGCGAAAGGAGACCTTTCCACGCCCGCCCCTCTCGCCGACCAAAACCGAGCGCGCGGCCCCTACCCCTACCCCACCCCTACCCCTTCACCCCCCAAAAAAGCGAGTGCGCGCGCGCGCCCGTGCGTGGACCGCTGAAGGGGGCATCAGCAGCACCTGGAAGAAGTTTGGGGTGGGTTTGCCTTTTTTTAGTCTCAAGAGTTTTGCAGCCCGGCTCGGTTTTTGGGGGCGGGTGTGTGTGGGGGGGATGCTTTTCTCAATTCCTGGAGAAGCTAACTTTCTCCCCTTCTTCTTTTTAAAGGAGCGTCCCTTTTTTGCTGCCGCCCTCCCGAGAACTTTCGCTGCCGCTTCTTCTGCTTCTGCTTCTTATAGCTGCACCTGAGGAATTGTTCGGCTCCGTTTCCCCCTTGTCAATGCCAGCCGCCCGGTTCAGTTCGTTTCGGGAGAGCCAGGACGGCGTAGAGGATTAGGCAGCCGAGCTGGGGGGAAAAAAAGTCTTTCCCTGCCAAGAAGGAACAAAAGCGGAGTTCTGGTGTGTTTGTGTGAGATTGCTCTTCACCTCTTCCCCTCCGACCCTTCTTCTCTCCCATTGGCATCCTTGCCTCCCCGGGACCCTCCAACTTTAGCGAGGTGTGTGTGCGCGCACAGGCAGGGAGACCTCCCCCCCAGTCCTTCCTGGGGTCGCTTCCCAACAGGGGCCGCTTCTGGATCTCAGAACGCTTCCATTTAAAGGGCCCGTTGGCTTTTCCTCTCGAAGACCAGCGTTTGTGCTTCACACACACGCCGAGAGAGAGAGAGAGAGAGAGACAGACAGACACACACACACACACACACACACAGAGAGAGAGACAGACAGACAGACACACACACACACACACAGAGAGAGAGAGAGAGAGAGAGAGAGAGAGAGAGAGAGAGAGAGAGACACAGAAAGACACACACACACACACACCGAGAGAGAGAGAGAGAGAGAGACAGACAGACAGACACACACAGAGAGAGAGACAGACACAGAGAGGGAGACACACACACAGAAAGACACACACACACACACACACACACAGAGAGAGAAAGACACAAAAATCGGGCGGTTTACCTTCTTTCAAAAAAAAAAAAAAAAAAGGGAAGGGGAAAGGTGGACTCGAGGGATCCCCAAGGGCTCCGCGTTAGAAAATCGGACTTAAAAGTGTCCCTCAGGCAAGCCCAAGTTGCCCCGACTTTCTTGTCGTCTTAACTGCAGACACAACAGAAACCGGCAGGGGAGGGGAGAGGGAGGGGGGGAAGCGCGAGTCTGCCAGGCTCTTTAGCTTCCTTTCCCCTCCCCTTCTTTTAAAGCAGACAAAGTAGACAGGGCCGGCCGCACTCCCAATCTTGCTCGCTCTCCCCTCCCCCAGGTGTTTGGATATGGATGGGGTGGGAAAGGGAGGAGAGCGCAGCGCTTAAGCTGAGAGAGAGAGAGAGAGAGAGGCGGAGGGGGGGGGCGCTATAGGAGTGCAGCGCAAAGCGAGCTCGCCGTCCAAAGCCTTTTAACTTCCCTCGCTCTCCTCCTTCCTCCCTGTTCTTCCTCTCTCTTTCTCTCTCTCTTTCGTTCTCTCTTCCTGCCTTCCCTTTTATTCTCCGGGGGTGGAAAAGCCACTATGCCTCAGCTCTCGGGAGGCGGCGGCGGCGGCGATCCGGAGCTTTGCGCCACCGACGAGATGATCCCCTTCAAAGACGAAGGTGACCCCCAGAAGGAAACGATCTTCGCCGAGATCAGCCACCCGGAGGAAGAAGGCGACTTGGCCGACATCAAGTCTTCGCTGGTCAACGAGTCGGAAACCATCCCCAGCAGCAACGGGCATGAGGTAGGCGGCAGAAGAAGAAGAAGCAGAAGAAGAAGAAGGGGGCTTCTTCTTCGTCTGAACTTCGAAGGGTGTCTTGGGGTGTGAAGGACGAGCCGGGGCTGCTCCTTGACTGATGGAGCTGCAGAAAAGTTTCTGGAAGGAGCGGTGGTCGCGGGGTGGGAGGGTAGGACGGTAGCAAGCGGGAGTCCCGGAGGAGCAGAGTCCTGCCCGGAGGAGACAGTCCGCTTGCTCTCTCTGGGTGGGCTTCCCTTTGGGTGGGAGCGCCTTTCTTTCATCTATTGGCCTCGGGTCTCTTCTGGGATTCGTGTAGGGAATAGGGAAAAATTATTTTTATTTTTATTTTTTTATTTTCATTTCATTTCATTTTAAAGGGCTTTCCTTGAAAGTTCCAGTCCCCTCGTTTCTCTCTCTCGCTCTCTCTGTCTGTCTCTGTCTCTCTCTCTTCTTTTTTTCTTCACGGCCAGCTAAGGAAAGGGGGTGTGTGAGCCCAGAATGGAAAACGGGAAGCTGCAGAGCCGCCAAGTGGGTTACAGTTTTTGACCACGGCGCTTTGAAAACCGATCTGCCTCTGTTCCCCATGAATGAATTAGCAGCGCTTGGCGTAGTGGTGGGAGGAGAGAGCGGAGTTTGAAAGCTGTTTGCACTCCCCCCCTCCCCTCCCCAACCCCTTTGGAAGGAGAGCCCGGGCTCGCTCAGAAGCTGAAATAGAACGGTTGATTTGTTTACCCAGAGTTTAATCTTATTGCTACTTTATCCCCAAATTTAGAAGGGGGGGGAGAGACAAGGACACGACTGCTAGAATGCCACTATAGTAGCCCCCCCCTCCCTTCGGCTCATTGGCTTTCTTTTTCTTTTTTGCCAAATTGGTTCCTTTTGCTTAGTTCCTTGCATGCAGACAGCTGTTAAGGATGACTTGTAAATCCCCTTCTGTTTTGAGATTAAAACTTTTGAGTTTGATGCTGAGTGTTCTCGATCAAGATTATATTTGGGGCCTGGCCTTATCCCTGATGTAAAGTAGTCTTGGGACTGAGGACATAGAGGCAATTATGTGTGGCTAAGTATTAACTATTTAACTCTAGATGGAGAAACTGAACATGATTAGGACAGTAATACGGATTCTGCCCTCCCCCCACCCATCACATCCTAAGCACTTTTCACGAATAGATCTTGTCAGGCAAAGGGTCACAGAATTCTCCTCCCAAAAACCACCGTTAGGGGTTTCCATTTGGATTTAAGAGTTGATTATAAATTGAGATTGCAATTGTAGGAAAACAGAGGCTCTGCATATTTGCATATAGGAAGTATCGACTGCTTGCATTGATTCATGCATTAATAAAAACCCCCAAGGTCCATCTGAATTTGTTTACATGGAAAAAAAGACGCCTGAAAGGTTTGGAGAAATGTTATTCCTGTAGCCTCGGTAGCTCAGAGATAGTAATAGTGCTCGTAAGTCAGAAGAGCCTCTTTCTTCCTGTTGCTTCTGGCAGGAGTTGATGTAGAAATATTTTAGGAATGTAGCAATGGGCCCTGCCCTACCAATAATTAGGAAAAGGGTCTCAAACACATTCGTTCCAAGTAAATTCCACCCACAATGTTATTTATGGGTAGGTAATACTGTATGTATATATGTATGTGTGTGTGTGTGTGTCACACTGAAGTGGGACTGGCCCTACCATCCTGCAGAATGAAACAGATGCTTTTGGCAGCTAACTTTGAGTTTTATCAAAGAGTAGCACTAAATTGCTGGTTATTTGTTTACAAATGTTGGCTTATTCTAGGAAAAGACACTTGTATTTCTCCAATACCAGAATAATCTTTTGGGGTTTTTTGTTGTTGTGCATAACAGTTACCTGTTCTCTTTTCTCATGCAACAAAATACCAAGGCTTTTACAATGAAAATGCCCTATTTTCCCTATTTTTTATGTTTACATGGCCAGCATCATTCAACATAGTGATACTTCAGATTAGATGTATTGGTTTGTTTTGTAAATTAGTTTCCATGGCATACTGAAGGCATGTTCATATGACTCATAGGATCATACAATAGCATTAATCTAGAGCAGCCATGAATATTTTTGGATTGAAATCAGCAAGGTTACAGAATTAATCATAAACTCTTTAAAGGATTTACATAAAGTATTGGGTAACTAACTTATCTTAAAACAAACTAGAGAGAGGTTGTTGGGTTTTGTTTTGTTTTTGTTTAAACCCACAGTTTTTAATAATGCAATTTTCAATAAAACAAGCATCTAATGCAAAATAAGGACTATGGAAGCCATTCTGATATAGCTGAAAAGAGAATATTGGGACATCCTTCCCTTTCGCTTATTTGTCCTGGAAAATGTTTAAGAAACACTTTTACTGAACTTGGACACTGACAGTTTCCTACTATGTACCACAAAATATGGTAGCCATCATATATGATTATTATTATTTTTTTGGTTAGGTGTCTAGGCAAGGCCAGTCTCAGGAAGTTTATGAAAAAGGCAGAGAACATCCTGAAGAAGGTAAGAGATGTTGTGTTTATAGCAGCTTTATCCAACCTGGCAGTCTCCCATTATATTGGAAATATACTTCTTGTTCCCAGTCAGTATATATTATGGCTAGATATATACGATATAGTTTCTGGATTTCACTGTTGAGATAGTGGATTTGTTATGCTTCTGAGTGAAACTGAATAGGTGGGCCACCTAACCAAACCCATTCTTTTTGAATGTGGTTTGTTGGTCATGAATGTGATTTTGGTATCTAGCATTGTGTTTCTATGCCATGGGAATGTTTCCTCAATCAAGCCAGTGTCCATTTTTTTTTAAAAAAAAATAGTTTTTAAAAGATAAATTGCTTATCTGCCAGGAAAGCATATGTATGCTCTTTTTACAAGACAAGACTATTGCACTATTTATTTATGTACTCAGATGTTTGCTTATTTATTTACTTAAGTACAGAAGTGGTTAACAAACCTATTTTAAAATTATTTTTCAAAACTGTGATTAAGGAATCAGTTTAATTCACAGAATGCACTAGAGATCTACCCTGCTGTTAATTAAAGACAATTGTAGGAAGGTCTGCTGGATATTTGGTTAAATAAAGTCTTTCATTGAGCCCAGTTAGGCGAATTTTTTTTAACCACAAAATATTTCAGCTTCTTGTCAAATCCTGAACACAGACAAGCCTTCTGTTATCCAGGAACGGTGATGAAACACTTGTCAATAAATATGGACAACCTAAATCCAACTTGCACTGCTTGCAAACTAGCCATTATTATTTAAATTAGATATTAAGCAGATTAAAAATGGAGACTCCTCTGATGAACAGGCTCACTACTATCAGCAGGATATTGTTGTATGCCAGCCTGAACTCTCTTTCTCCTTAATTGCTTCTAATTGGCCCAATCAGAATAAGCCAGATCATGCTGCATGTATAAAGACTACTAAAGTTTTAGAATGACACATTAAAAAAAAAAGTGCATATTAATCATTAGAGAAAGCACACGTAAGTCACATATATAAGCATTTTCTTTTCTCTGTACCTTGTAGGGGTAAACAGATTTATTTGACGTTTTAATATCATAGAGATCTGGCAGGCTGCAATTTTGAAGGTTGGAAATATTTGCTAGAAGTCAAACTGTACAGCCTATCCCACAGCATGCGTATGTATGGAAAGCTAAACTCTTACATACATATATTCTTTCAAGAGGTTTTAAAACTTAACTGAGAAAAGACCAAATGAGCAAAGATGAATCTTAAAAAAAAAAAAAAGGGCAAAAGCTGCTTGATGAAGATCACGTTATATAAAAGTTTCTTTTGTATTAGAAATGTAAAGAACAGACTAAAATAACCCTTGCTTTTTACAGGCAAACACACAGATGGTGTTCTATACAGTAAAGGACCTTCTTATTCTGGTTATTCTGGGTATATCATGATGCCAAATATGAATAATGATCCATATATGTCTAATGGATCTCTTTCTCCACCAATCCCTAGAACAGTAAGTGTTCTTTATACATATTTGTCTGACTGTGTGTTTCTCTCTCTGTGTATCTGTGTCTCTGTGTTTTTATGCAATGAATGAAGAAAAGCTATCTTTGGAAAGACAAGCTTTGTTTATCGAGGAGCAAACATGTAGTTTTGATAACGTTTCAGAAGACTCCTTCCTGCTATGTGGCAATTCTTCCCTCAGAATCATTTCTAATTGCATTCAGACATTTTAATAATATTCAGAAACCTGTAATAGAGCATAAGGGGTAAATTCTACAGAATGTCTGGGTGGTATAACTTCAATAGCAGATGTAACCATTGACATATGCTTGTGATGTTCATTATAAAATACATCTTTGTAGATGTTGGCAGTTGCCAAAGCAATTGTTAAGTTTCTTTTAAGTTTTTTTAGGATTAAGCTCCATTGGTTCAATTAAGCTTCACATGTTACTTTTGAGAAACATGTGTAGGGCTGCTCCATTAGTGGCTAGCCAAGTCTAAAGAGACTGAAGTCCCCAGCATATCTTACTAGATAAAGCCAATAAATCTGAGGTTTGAGTTGGTAAGACAACCTTATCTATTTTTGCTGGGCAAAATTTTTCCTTTTATATTAATTTTAAAATGAGAATAAGTATCCAGTATTGACAATACTTTAAACAAAAAGCTAGGGTTGCTGTCAATACATTTGATATCCACAATAACATATTTTAAAACCAAAAGTTACTTCAAGAGCTAATTTTTCA
Organism: Pituophis catenifer annectens; assembly: GCF_029215685.1. Classification (NCBI taxonomy): domain Eukaryota; kingdom Metazoa; phylum Chordata; class Lepidosauria; order Squamata; family Colubridae; genus Pituophis; species Pituophis catenifer. The sequence goes on from NW_027256888.1 coordinate 60,142,168, forward strand.
GGGTCCCAAAGTAATTTTTTTCTCTTGTTGGGCATTTTTAATTCATGTAAGTGTAATAGTTTGGGGCTTGCTTAAATAATTTATTTAATTCATGGTGGAAAATCCACAGGAGGTTATGGATTTCTGAGTTTTTTGTATTCTCTAAGATTATTATAAAGATTATTATAACCGGAATGTTATAAAGGCAGAAGGTGAAGTGAATTGTAATGTATTAAAGCTTATGTTAAAATGTGTTTGATTTAGATGGCACACAATTCTTTTGTGATTTCAACTGTATTTGAGCCCTGTTTGGATGAGACATAGAATTTAACACACATCTATAAAATGCACATATCATCCTAAGATATTATGCAGGCATATAAAAAAAGGTCCTCAGGATATATACCATATAATCAGAGTTTCAAAATTACTTGTACATCTGGAACAATGTGCATTTAATGGCAAACTTGATTTAGCACTGTGCGATGTTTGAAAAAGTGACCTCATCTATTTCAGTAGGAATCTTGTTTTAAGTTGGTGAGATTTACTGCTGAGTAAACATGAATATATTGCATTGTGTATCTAGAGATGGTGGATGCAATGTTATCTGCAGTACTTTTGAGAAGAAAAGAGAAATCAGTGACACAATGATGTGCATACTTCCAAATATGCAGTTTATTGTTATATATTAACATGCTATGATTTGTCTGGAAACAAGTCAAAAGCCCAAAAATTCAATCAGCTAAAATTTTATAGTTAAATGTTACCTTCTATAATGTTTTCATTGGCTTTCTTGAGAGACTACTAATTGGTTTGGCTTGATGAATAGGTTAGATCTGTATTGGAGAGTGCCAGTAACTTATAATGATTTTGTATTTCTGCCTAAACTGAAAATGTGATGGTTGAAGAGAAAAGAATTATTTTTCATGCTAAATATCATATCGGTATTGGACATTCATGACTTTTTTATGCACTTAGTGATTTGCCTGATAATTAAGAAAATAGAAAGTATGGTACAATAGACTCCTAGAACTTATATTAAACATATTTGTAGTAAAGGAACTTTAATAAGGAGGTAATAATATTGTTCATTTTCTAAACAATATTCATATCTTCTCCTATATCACTGTAATTACCTTGATCAGCTACTTGTTGTGCCTCTTTGAACAAAAAGACATGCTCTTAACACAATATATATTCAAATATTTGGAGACTTTGCGACTAGGGATAGTTGAAAACTAGTCATTATTTTGTATTTTCCTGTTTGTTTTATTGTAGGTTGTGTTATTCAGTGATAGGATGAACAATTCTTTCTGGTTTCATTCAACTTGTGTGTTTGGAAAAAAAAACCTATAGAGTTACACAGAATCCCATAATATTGGAAGTGGTTTGAATTGAGGGTTAGGTTTAGAGTCAGAAGTAATTAGAATTGGGGAGAGAATTGAGAGGGAAACAATTGGGGACATTTGCGGTAGTCTTTAGAAGCATTCTCCCCTAAACTCCCTTAGACTTCTCAAGATTTGTACTTTCTTGTCATATATACAAGTGTGGGGAACCCACACTTTTCTGCCACAGCTTTTTCATCTTCCCAAAAACGATCACCGACTGCCTTTGAACTCTGTCTCTTTTTAGACAGATTCAAACCTGGAGTTACTGTGTGTGGGTTGGATGGCTATATAAATCCATTTAATAAATAAATAAAGACTGGTCTGATAGGTTACGTGGAAATGGTCTTTGGTTGAATTGAAATAGCCTTATGTGTAGGTTTGTTTTATGTTACACATGTGGAATTCCTCATTAGCATAACAAAAGATCCACATATTGACTATATATGTTGCCCAAGGTGTCAGTTCAAATAGTGATGATTCAAATTCTGAACCATCAAGGGCAGTGGCTTTTTTCCACAGTTTACACTCAGTAGACTGATTTATTCATGTTCAAGGAATGTAATAAATTCCATTACAAGCTTCATATACTTTCCCCATATCTTATAAAAGTTCTGTTACCATTTTTTCCAACATGTTTATTATGAAACCCTTGGTGATTATTTCTCTTCTTGGAATGCTAATCTAATTTTACAACCCTGAATATTTTGAGTATATCGTCTGAAAATACTGTTGAACAGAAATATACCTACAAAAATTCTCTAAAATATGTTTTAATGTAGCTTATATAAACACTTGAATGCATATTGCATAACTTGCCCAGCCAAAGGATATTGCTAATAGGGCGTTTATATTTGGATATGGTATAGCAGTGTGGTAGCACAGTAATATGTATGTCTGTTGGTACAGTTTTCAGAGTATATGCTGATACTATGATGATTTCAAAATTGCACTTTGTGTTAGATAAATTGTATATAGTATCTGTATGTATGGTACACTACATTTTGAGAAAAGTTGTAGATTTATGTAGGGATGAGTAAGGCTGTTCATCTATTAGGAGTTTTCTTTCTACATCTTGATTCCTCTGATTTTACTCATATTGTTAGGCTATACAGCATAGCTCCTTGCATGAACAAAATATATTATGTGATAACTGCTCTTCATATCGTGTTTACAAAATCTCTTCTTGGCACTATATAACAACTAAGCATGTAGAAATTTGAGCAGGTTGAATTATGTAACATATTTAAAATTCTGTGATTTTTTATACAACACTTACTCTGTAATATAGTGAATTTCCTAAAATAATAACATAAATTGTACTATGAACAATGAAAATGCTTTCTATTTTGGATGGCAAAACCTTACTTATTTTCTTTTAAAAGCTCTCCTGTTATATTTTGCATAGCTTGCTTGCTTTCTGAAATTCATCACATTATCATGGAATGTCTGAAGTTACAGTCTTCAGATTGACTAAGAAGCTGCTATAAACTATGGAAGGAAGCAGCAGAAGCAGGTGGAGCCCCCAAAGGCAGAAGCTTCCCCTTCTCAAAGCAAGCCATCGTGTAGCACAAATGTTAAGAGTGAGATGTTTAATTCTTGTGAATATAGCTTTGGGTGCCCTTTTGGCAGTTCCTGACATAGAGTGGGAACTAATGGAAAGGGAGAGAGAAGGAAGCGAGCTATGTATATGTGCATTATTCACCAATCTGTATACATCTCTTTCCCAAGCAATTAAGATTAGAGGTTGAGTTAAATTTTTGAGTGGCAACATTAAATAATTCTGTGCTATGTAGTCCTGGATTCTCAGTAAGATGTTTTCAGTTGTAATTATTAGATCGCTACTTTAAAAAAATCTTTTGCTCAATGGAAGAGTCATATGCTTTCTAGAATAGTAAATGAACAAAGCACCAAGTTTTTAAAACTGCTATAAATCTAATTTGCAGCATCGAAGTTGAATGTTACCTTCATTTTAAGAAGTATCCCAATCTTAGTGATATCCAAAATGTATGTGAATAGAAACTACCCAAATGTATAACATAAATGTTACCAAAAGCCTGATTATATAGTGAAAGGAATTTAATTTTAATTTCAAACCACAATGCTTTTATTTTATTTTGAAAGTCTTTTATATAATTCTTAAAAGAGTTGCAAGGAAGGAAGGCATATTGTGGCAAATAGTGAACCACAAGCAATAATTTAAACCAGACTATGCACAGATAATTAAGACTATAATCTTGTGTACTATTTATTACAGTGTCTATACTGTTGCAGTCTTAAAAAAACAAACTGTTCTTGGAGAAAAAAAAATCTTATTGGCAGAGTACATTTATTACATATTCCTAATTCTGTAGCATCTTCCTCTTGATAATTTTCAAAGGTTTGCAATAGTAAAAGTTGGAAATTTGCAGAACCATAGAAAATGCATTTCTTAAAGGCCAAACTCTTTCAATTTGATTATGTGGAAATGAAAGACTTTGCATTTTCTCCTTGCAATCTTCCTAATGTTTATGTTTCATGGAAAGATTCATTGAAAGGATACATTCCTTTTGACCTCTTGCCCAACTGAGATTGTCCTTTACTAAAATTTTGAGCACAGGTAGATTTTTAAAATATGCCTGTAGGCACATCTACACTGTCAGTTCTGACATACACCTTAAAAGGATTAAGACATGACAAAATTGCAATGCTAGTGATTCATTCAAATGATGTTGAATGCATACTTGTGTTTCTCTGCATAATAATGGTTTTAAACAAAGATTTGACTATATAAACATTTTAAATAAATAAAATTTAAAAAATAAATATCTTAATATTCTTTCTTCTCCATCTTACATAGCTAATGATAGTGGCATTGTTGTCAAAGTCTGAATGTAATTATTTAATGGGGGAGAACATACAGTACATACAATAATGTTATATTAATATTTTAAAGGATATGATTGTTTATTGAGAGTAAGACCATCATTTATCCAGTGCATACATAAATACCCAGCATTTTATTTCTTTTTTAGTATTGTGTATAGTATTTAGTATTTTAGTACAGTATTGTGCCAAGTGCAAAGTAAGGAATGTTAAGTAAAGATTAAAGTTTAGGAAAAGGAAGCAATGAATCTATTTTATACCAATATAATTCACCATATAGTACTTGCTCTGTTTTTGCAAACCCTTCTTCTAATTTTAGCCGTTCATCACTTCATATGCTATCTTCTCACTTCTCTCTTTTTAAAGATCTCATCCATCCATTATTTTCCTGGTCTTTCCATTTTTGTTGATTCAATAACTTATTCTTTGATGTTTTACTGTTCCGTTTTCATAAATTCTCTGTGTATAACCAAATCTCTTCAAGGTACTTCTTTAACACTGACCATTCAGTTTTCTATTCATTCACTTGTTTTTCATTGCACATTTCTTAAATAATCTGTTTCACTGCATGCTGTTTCTCCTGACATACCCAAATCTCTGTTCCATATTAGAAAGTATCCATAAATACATTTTTATACGCTACTATTTTCACTTTCTATATGCACTCATTTATCATAATAGACCATATATTACATATTATCTCATTGCCAAAATTTTAATTTTAAGATTTCTCCATCCATTTCCTTATCTGAAATATGTTTTCTATCAAAGTAACATATTTATTTAGTTACTCTACCTCTTCTCACTCCCTATATAACTTGCAAATGTTCATTTTTTTTCTGTTGCCCATCTTTGTCTTCAATAGATTGTCAGATCCTCATTCTTTGTTGTCTAATATCTGACAACCGTTCCAGTCTTCAGCCAGCTACAGAACATTGCCTTCCCAAAAAAGTAGATTAACATTCATGTCCATTGACCATCTCTAATGTCATCACAAGCATTCCTTATACATTTATCCAAACATTCATTAAATGTCTTTGTTGAAGTAAGAGGACATTGCATATTTTTTGTTGTTCCTTATTCTATGCATGCGCTTGCATGGATAACATTTAGCAACCAATCTTCACCTCCACATAGATGTAAAACATTCCAAGATTTAAGTCGATTCATTTATTTTTACAATTCCTCAATGAACCTGCTCACATTCTGACAAAAAACTCCATAGGCAAACTTATTCCCCTTTCATTTTTTCATTCACTCATAGCAAACATTTTCATTGTTAAAATAAATTTAATTTATGACCACAATTGACCCCAAAATTTCTGTTGCTAAGTGAGACATTTGTTAAGTGAATTTTGTACCATTTTATTACCTTTCTTGCCAGATTTACCATATTTTTTGGACTATAAGACACACCAGAGTATACGTTTTTGTGGAGGAAAATAAGAAAGAAGCTGATTGGGGGTGGATTGGCCTCCCGGACTACCCCAGAGGTGAACTTTAGGAACAGGTTCATTGGTTGTGAGCTCTGCGCCTTGCTTTTTTTTCAGCCTCTCAAACAGAGGTTTCAGAGGTTTTTTTCAACCTCTGAAACAAAGGGCGGGGCTACATTTAGTGTATAAGACGCACCCAAATTTTTACCCTCTTTTAGGGGGGAAAAAGGTGTGTCTTATACTCCAAAAAATACGGTAACTGAATCACTGTAGTTGTTAAGTTGGTAGCACGGTTGTTAAGTAAATCTGGTTCCCCCATTGACTTTGCTTGTCAGAAGGTCACAAAATATTGTCATATGATCCCGGGACACTGTAAGTGTCATAAAAATGATCCTGTTGCCAAGCATCTGAATTTTGCTCTTGTGAACACTGGGATGCCACAACATTTATGAAAAACTTTCATAAGTCACTTTGTTCAGTGCCGTTGTAACTTTGAACAGTCACTAAATGAACTGTTGTAAGTCAAGGACTACTGTACAGGTGAAATGAATTGCTAGTTGCTGACCCCATTGCACAGCAAACGTAAGAGGTATTGATGGTGGTGCTGAATTTTTACTGCCTCTTTCTCTTTGAAAAGGAGATGTTATGGCAATTGTTATTCTAAAATAGTGTACTAAAAGTTTATATATAGTGTTCATATCTTTTTCCTTTTATTATTGTGGGAGACCATTCAGTTAGACAAATGTAATAATAGAAAGCTATAGAAACTGCTCTGCAAAAAGATGTATGTATATATTTATGATAGCGACCCAGCCTCTAATAACAGTTGCATTTGTTCCTATCTTCAATGATTGGATAAGTTTGACGAACTGGGGAGAAAGAGGGAAGGAAGGAGGCCAGGAAGAAGAAGTGGATGGGAAGAATGATGAGAAAATGGAGGATTAAACACCAGGTTGTTTCCACTGGAAATCCTGGCCTAAATCCTACTTTACAAAACAGTAGTGTCAGAGGGCCTTGAAGAAGCAAAATAAAAGGAGAATTTATGTTAACCTTAAAAACAACAATTGAAACAACAGCTACAGTAATATGTTGTATCGGTGTCAGATGCAAACAACCAGGTCCCCACCTGTAGAATTAAAGCTAATTACTTTATTGTATTCTGCCTATAGTACAGGAATCTCCCTGGACTGCTTGCCTTCTCTTGGAAATAGATAGATAAGGTTCCAAGCAGCTTGAGGGGCGGGGGTCAGTTCTGGATCTTTGCAGCTGTACAACAATTCAAGCTAACTCCCTGCTTGGTCCCTCCTTTCTGTCTGGCTAGGTGTTTCCCGACATCTGGCAAACAAGCATTATGTTGATCTGTAGCTGTTTAAAAAATACTGGTCTATTTGGATCTACATGTAGTTAGCAATAAAAAATTAATTTCTACTACATGCAGTTGGTTATATATTATTCAAGTTAATAAATTTCCTCTTCAAATAATTTGTGGGCTATGACAAGATCTGTGGTCTGAATTAAGATATATTCTGCTGAATTGAATTATAGTTTATTTTATTTATAAACCATGTTGGCTGGATTACCACATGTTCAGACATAAACTATGGTTGGCACAATACACCCGTTAACGCCACCCGCTAATGAAAATCAGATAGTACCTTAGCATGGGATTAAAAACCCATGATGCAAATAAATTTTCATAATCTATTCTGTGGAGTAAAAATTAGAAATTTACCTTCTTGAGAAACATTGAGAAATTTACCTTCTTGAGAAACAACCTTGCAAGTGTTAAGGTTGTAATCTGGCACCTTCAGAAAGCTGCATAAGGTCTTTTATTTTATTACAAGTCACCTTAAAATACACCTTTGTTTTAAACGATAAGACTACTAGCTCAAAATACAAGCCCAGAAACTATTCTCGTACAACTGCTAGTATCAGTTTTAAAACATTTCCTGAAGGCAAACCTGCATAACTTTGCTAGGAAATGCAAATGCAGGAATGCAAGAGGTGGCTGCATTTACACTGAACCTCCCTTTCTTATGCTTCATCACCCAAAATGCCAGTTTCAGCTTTGTCAACAGATCTTGACAACAGTAGAAGCTTCTTTGTATAAATAGGTAGAGATCTTTCCATCCCACTTTAAACTTTTAATATCAGGGAGAGACATAATAAACTTTTTCTAGCCTAAATAAAATAAATGGCATATCTATTTTAGTTGAAATAGTTTTAGTACTGAAGATTTGATTTTATGAAATTTCTCTAGCAAAGGTGGTGTCAATAATGATGATTCTAATTACCACAATTAATATTCCCAGTCTTTCAGAATCTTGAAATTTTGGGTTTGCTTTGGTAGTTTGTTGGGAGGTCTGTTTAGATTACTGGAGATGACCAGTGGAGCAAATGCTGAGAGCAAATGACAACAATTCACTTTCTTTATGAAAGGACCTCTGTTTCAAAACATACCGTGGCTGTATGGCAACATTCCCTCTCCACAGCCATTGCATATTTCATGCACTCTTATTCCAAGTTCTAACTTTTAAACTTCCAAAAATGTGCTGTTATACATTGGCTGGGTTCACAGATTGTACAACAACATGATAGGTTTTGTTTGGTCTTGGCCAAATGTATTTATTTGCATCCCAGCTTTATTATTTTTACAAATAACTCAAGGTGGTGAATATATCCAACACACCTTCCTCCTCCTATTTTCACCACCATAACAACAACTCTGTGGGGTGAGTTGGGCTGAGAGAAAGTGACTGGCCAAAAGTCACCCAACTGGCTTTTTGGGACTTAAACTCACAATCACCCACTTTTTAGTGGGTGACTTCACCACTAGACCAGGAGTGTCAAACTCAAGGCTCACGGGCCAGATCCGGCCCACAGGGTGCTTAGAACTGACACTGGAAACAGCGAAGAACTGGCCCATGGTATCTCTGCCAGCAAAAATGGACCTGGGGAGGGCCACATGCGCCCCCCCTGAGCTCTGTTCTTGCTGGGAGAGGGCTGCAGGAGACTGTCGTGGCCAAAAACGGATGTCGAGCTGGCCACGCCCATCCTGGCCATGTCCCCCCAGCCCTCCAAGGTCAAACTCAAGCCTGATGCGGCCCTCAGGGAAATCGAGCTTGACACCTCTGCACTAGACCAAACTGGCTCTCTACTTGCTACATTGTCCATTTTTAATTTATTGATTGATTGATCACATTTATAGTCACTCATATCACCAAAGATTAGTCTGGGCAAAACACAATCATGTGTAGTTTCTAAACCAAAGTTTATGATTATAACATAGTATTATGCAATCAACTAACTACTATATATTAGGAGATTAGAGAAACTATTTTTTGCCTGTCTTGATGTAGATCTTCAGGCATAATATTTTAGAGATTGCCAGATGGTTTCACCCATTCTTTCTCTTACCTTGCATCATATTAATATCTTTAATACACGTGTACACATTAATATGCCTTAATATTCAGAATGTCTAAGCCTAGTCAGGAAAATATACTACTTTACTAACACATTAGATAGATTCAAGTAGGCTAGTTTACTGAATGCAAAAGTTAATTTAGAAGCAAGATAATTCATATATACACCTGTTTGGACTACTGTATTTAAAAGTAGTCAATGATTGGGTTACTTAGGTTACTCTGAGGAAGGTAAAGATTCATCAATGAAAAAATAATTAGATGATCTTTGTTCTCATAACTACCAAAAGTACAAAGCAAGCCAATTTTTATTAGCTAGCTGAAATCAATTGAATCTCTACATCAATTTTTTTTACAATTTATTTTTGGAACACACTGTTACTGAATGAGCCTAATGAAATTTGTGTAACAAATAATCAGTACATATTCTAAAAAAATATTAACCCAAGCTTATTTCAGTGAAAGAATGTCATCTTTTAAAGGCCATTTCATATTATTTTGAGGTATCTGGAAATATGCCTGTATAAGCAGCTGCGGACAGTGGAATAATTCTGTAGCAGCTTTTCAGTCTGCTTAGGAGATATTTGAGTCTTGTTCCAGCACTAAGTGATGAAAAAATATTATGCTATCACAGGTGCACATTTTAATAATGATATCTTAACAAATAATGCAAATAGGAAAGATTTAAGATGTATCAAATAAAAATTAAACATATATTTGGATGTACAGTACAGCAAGTACTGTACAAAAATGTTTTCAGAAAAGTACTTCATGAAGTTATTTCCACTATTTTGCTAAACATTTCAATATTACTTTCCACTGTAATAGATAAGTCTGCCAATTTTATTTCTACCCAAAGGATTCAAAGCCTACATTAGTTTAGACCAGTGATTCCCAACCATATTGTGGCCATGCCACACATAAGCATCTCTAAAATCCTGATGCCCACCCCCCTGTGACATATAATTCTTACTATTCAAAAAGTGAACTCCTACTCATGCAGAGGAACCCTAAAAGGCCATTAACTTGGTTTAAACAAGGTTCCAAATTGCCCCCATTAAAAATCAAATTGCCCCCTGTGGGTGTAGGCCCCACATTGGGAACCACTGATTTAGACCATGAGTGTCAAACTCCTGACATCACATGACAGCAATGTGACGTATCACAATGTTTTTCCCTTTGCAGAGTTGGGGGTGGGCGTGGCCTGTGCACGACGCATCCGGCCCACGGGCCACCAGTTTGACACCCCTGGTTTAGATAGAGAGGATACACCTTGGGAGAGCTTGTGTCAACCCCATTGCCACATCAACAAATGTGGCAATATAATGACACTTTCCAGATGTATAGGGCGATGTTTTATTCTTTTCAGTTTGTGCTATATTGAGCACATTTTCCAGAGTAGTTGGAATGCCAGAGTAGTTTTTGTTTATAGTTTTGCCTTCCCAGTCTTAAATTGTAATTCTCTGAGGATAATATGAAGACTTTGATAGATATATCGCGTATACTAAAGTACTACACAGTATAGAGAAAATGAACACATCCAGAATGACAGAGTTCGTAGAGTGAGATATTCACAATGTAGAACAATACTCATATCAAGCTTTCTGGTAAAATAGCATAGGCAACAGGATGCTGAACTACATTGCTCAACCCCTTGACATTGGCCATACTTTGTCAGCAATACCTGGAGTACGATAGGTTGCTAATCTATATGGCTGCTGCAAACATTAGGCAATGGACTTAACTAGCTTTCAGGTTGAGCTCCTTCGAAATGTACTCTAAATGACTATTCTAATCAAAGTCCAGAAATTATTCTCTGTCTCTTTAAATGTAGAAGTTTGTCAAGCTCATTGTTATTTCTTTACCACGTACAAAATTTTTAAAAGGAAGAACCACTAACTTTATTCCAGGGTATAAAAGCAAAGAAACTGATTCTTACTAGCCAGAGGCTATCCAGATTTCTGTAGACTTGATACATGAATTTCAAGAGAAATTAGATATCTGCTCTTAACCTCTGCACAACTCTGCATAGAATATAAGTCTGTGCGGTGTAATACTATTGAATTCCAAAATGTATTTTTATTAAAAAGAATTATCTTTAAAAATTGTGTGACATGCATTCTTACAATTTTTTTTGCTGTTAAGTTAAAACAGACATTGCCGAAAGTTTTGGCAAGAACTGGCAATAACCAAAATGAAACTGGCTTTTTTCCCTCCTGTTGTTTGCTGGAGCATACTAATCATCACTTTGTACTTTGTTTCTGAGTTTTCAGAGTTTTGAGTTTTGCTTTGAAAAAAAATAGGGAGATGAGTTTTTACTATCCTACCTGTAGATGCCCTTAATTTGGAGGTTACACAGGATATTCTTGTATCCCAGAAGTCTTTTCTTTCTATTATATCCTTCATTCAAGTTATATTATTTATTTATTTATTTCTGAGATGAATAACATTTCTTGAGGTTGTTCTGCACAGAAACTTATGGGAACTGCTGAACTTTGATGAAATTCTTATTTATGAAATGTTCGTTGCCTTTACTGACTGTCGTCTTTATTGACTATGGACACATAGTTAATCCAGCCCCGACCCACCCAAGTCTCTCTATTTTCTGAGAGCTATCCAGAAATCATTCTGTGTTATAGAATGGCTTTTAATTTTTATGTCCTGTTTGACTTTTTGAAAGCTTATGATGTGACCTTTATAATGATTTTATATCGTGCAAATCTCTCACTGCATTGTTCTAGTAAAGGTGGGATATTCTTTATTGAATAAATGTTTTTGTAGAATTTTTTTTTTTAAAAAAAAAAGATGTCATGTTATACCATACATCAGGTTGTCAAATTGGTGGCCCATGGTCCGGATGTATCACATGCAGGCCATGCCCACCCCAGCTCCACAAAGGGAAAATGTCATGTGACAGCAATGTGACGCCATGAGTTTGACACCCGTGCCATACATTATATATTCTCCCCATCTGAAAGTTGCAGCTGTAGATCAGTGGTGGGATTCAAAAATGTTTTCTACTGGTTCTGTGAGCGTGGCGTGGCTTGGTGGGCGTGGCTTGGGCATGGCAGGGGAAGGATACTGTAAAATCTCCATTCCCACCCCACTCCAGGGGAAGGATACTGCAAAATCCCCATTCCCTCCCAATCAGCTGGGACTCGGGAAGCCGAGAATAGATGGTGTCAGGGCCAGTCAGAGGTGGCATTTACTGGTTCTCCGAACTACTCAAAATTTCCGCTACCGGTTCTCCAGAACTGGCCAGAACCTGCTGCATACCACTTCTGCTGTAGATCAGATAAAGCAATGCTTAGGGCATTAGTATTGCTTTTCATAAAATAAAAATGATATTAAAATACAAGAGAAGCAGCAACTTCATTTGTAAATAAAACAAAAAAAGCAATAGATTTCAAATTCCAGAGAATTACAGGTAGGAATCAAAATAAGAGAAATATTAGCAATAAAGGTAGTTGGTGAACTATGCCATTTCTTTCTTTGAAATCATTTTAAGAAGTGAAAAAGGGAAGTACAGCAATTCAAGTGCTAATACAATATTATTGTTATAAAGCAATCAGATGGAATAACTACAAAAGTATTGCTCTGGTCTTATACCTCTATTAATTTTACTAAGAATATAACTTCAGTTGTGAATTTCCTAATTTCCCTGTTACTATATGCTTGCTATCCCAACACATTGGAGAATAGCAAATTAGGAAAGCTAATTTAGAGTTGGTTTGTTAGCTGTGTTGTTATCTCTCTCTCTCTCCCCCTCCTTCCCCCCTCTCCCTCTCTCCTCTCCCCCTCCCTCTCTCTCCCTGCTCAATATTGTTTTTCAGCTAGAAAAAGCAAACAACATTCTGTTTCATATTTTAACTAGCTAACAGTGGGAAGTTTTAAAAACTTTTCTGGTTGAAGCAACAGAAAGGAGTAAATGAGGAGGAGTAAGAGTGATGGGGTTGATGTGCTTGCCAGGAATGTTCACGATGCAAAGATTTGCTGTACTGTTGAAGATAATAGCTTTTTAAACATCTTCAATCTGTTTCCTCCACCCTTACAATCTTGTGTAGAATGGAAGTGAATGGAAATGATAGAATTCTGTATCTCTTCCAGAAATATGATAAAGGTTTTGAGTGTTCAGTGAATGTATCTTATTGTAAATATAGGACTAGAAAATGTTGATATAGGCTATCTCTCATGTTACTTGATATTTGTAGGCTAGCGATAACTAAATGTTCCCTGTACAAAGCAAAACAAAATAGAATCACGTTATTTACCTGATTGGAACCAAATTAATTCCATTACTGATTTTTCTAAAAAAACAACAACAACCAATTTTATGAAATTTATGGACTAAAAACTATACTACAGACACCAAGAACATGTGAAAACTGTATATGATCAAAGGAAAAAATAAAGAAGTGTTCAATGTTGTATTGATATGTACAAAATAGAATTTCATAATCGCAGATGCTGTCCATTTTGTTGAATCCTAATAAAGACAGTATTGTAAGTCAGGTGCAGATGACACAATCTAAACAAAGCATTTACTGATTTGTTCATATGAGTTATGTTTATCTGACACTTAAAACACTTTTAATGTGCCTATCTTGATACATATATATTGAGATGTTTCCTTAAATTACAGGAATGCAAAATGATTTTATACTTATATGGTGATACAGGAATGTATTTTTTTGTACACAGTTTAATTTAAAGATGTGGAAATTATTGTCAGCTTTTTCTATCTGGAATAAGACAATCATATTCTTTTGTACTGAGATTTAAAATTAAATTAGATAATTTCAAATCAGTGAAGGTCAATGATTTATGATAGCTTTATTCACCTATGTATTAGAATGAATATTATTTTAATTTCTGAGCGAATGTATTGATATTACAAGAATATTAAAATTAGTTTGTTACTAGGCATATGTAATATGGAAGGTATCTAGGTTAGCTAGGGTACTTGACGTATAGTTGGAATTCATGAATTACTTGAAGCATTAATTTTCAAGGCTGCAGTTTTGTATTTAGTCTTTCTTTCATTAAGCATCCACATTCATGTCCCTAATAATCAGTTCATTTTGTGTGGTCCAAAGATACAAAAAATCCCCTTCTGCTCCTTTCGTAGGAAAAAACATGTTTTCCATTTTCAGAGATTTTATATAATTTCATGTGTGCTCACACACTTTTTTTCTATATTAGTTTAGATTAAAAACAAATGCTTCTCCCCCACCCAAACTTTGCATGTAGCAATTGCAGAGTTGTGAAAAATAAGTCCTATTTCAGCTTTTTGTTTCTTTAAAACAGCTATCAGTGATGTCAGAGTCAATACTAAAAGCATTAAGAATGCTGGCAAAATGTAATGCAGCTGCAATCCAACATGATGCTGGAAATGGGGTTGAGAACATAAAGGCTTTCCATATTCCCAGGGCGCACAACTGCTTGCGGCCTTGGCTTTGATCTCTTCAAAGGCTGCTCCCTCCTCCTCGGTGGAGAGACTTGGCTGCCACTCGCTTGCATTGAAAAAAGGCAGAGGTCTCTATTCAGGCAGAAATCAATCACTGTGCAGGAACAATTATGTGTAATTCAACCATCATGAAAACAGGATGAGATTATGGGTTTGTTACCTGAGTGACTGTGTAGAGATGGGGAACTCTGAACACAGGAGTCCTGCTGACATGCCACATCTTGATGACAATTATAGACATATGAATGATGTAGCGGGCGGGGGAGGTGTGATGACAAATGCTGGTCACGCTGTCCAGCAGAGCAGAAAATGAGGTTACAATTGGGAGATAATGTTTGCATATGTAACCATATTTCATCAAGCTGGGAAACTTCAGGGAAGAGGAACGCTGGGCTACAGTTTAAAAAAAAAGAAAGTATGTCTGTAACGTTGTGTACTTGATATAATTCATTTCCCCGTTTGTTTAGAAACTCTTGTCAAGGGATTATATTGACAAATATCCCAGCAATGTTTGTAGATATGAAGATGGGACGGTGGGAGGGGGCAGGAGGAGAGAATGGCAACAGGAATCATGGGTAATTCCAAAGATATCTAAAATAGGCTGCTTTAGAGCATGCCTAGCTTTGTGCTTGCTAGTGATGGTTGATGAATTGCTGGGCTTTTGAATTACAAGTATAAATGCCTCCCACTGGTTTTCCATCCAAGTTGGGCTTCATGGTAGCATTTGTGTAGAATTGAACTTCTTTTTTTTAATGTGTAGAAATTGTAAAGCTCCTTTCAAAATATTTCAGCCACAAGCTTTCTATTTCATCAGCAAACAATCTTTTTTAAAAGGAGAGAGAGGAAAGATTGCTACATTAGGAGCGAATAGAATAGAATAGAATAGAATAGAATAGAATAGAATAGAATAGAATAGAATAGAATAGAATAGAATTCTTTGGCCAATTCTTTGACACACAAAGAATTTGTTTTTGGTGCATATGCTGTCAGTGTACATAAAAAGACACGATATATTCATCAAGAATCATAAGGTACAACACTTAATGATAGTCATAGGGTACAAACAAGCAATCAAATCATACTAGAAAACAATCAATATGATGTAGCAACATACTTATTTTTTTAAAAGTACCTTTATTGACAACAAAAGTAGTTTAAAATATTCAGTTTATTCGAGTGGTTCAGATGTTGGATTAGGAGCAGGGACACCTGCTCCCAATCCAACTCCTAACCCTGCCTTAGGAGCAGACTTTGGAGGAGTTGTGTTCTCCAAAGCTTACAAAAAAGGCAGTGACAAACCACGTTGCTTAGAATATTGTTTAGGCTTGTCTGTCTGAAGTCAATTGACTTGAAGGCAAAATAAATGAATAACATCTTTTAATTGAGAAACCATCCAGGACTGATGGATTTTAAAAGTGTCACTTTATTGTAAAATATATGATCATCCACCAGTGTCTCCCCCACCCCACCCAAAGCAAAATGAAATGTTAAGAGATTGCTTGTTGTGAGTGCCATCAATACTCAGTTTTGATACATGAATTCGATTTACCGTTTATGCTGCTCAGGCTTTAGACATCAGAAGCATCAGAGCTGCTTTGAGTTACAGATCTTCAAACAATAAGTCAAAACAAAAAATCAATCCCGCTGGTCCCTGGCTGTAGTCATCTAAAGATAAAAGAGAAAAATAAAGTTATGCTAAAGCAGATAGAGAAAAGGAATAGATATGTCAAGGAAACTCAGAGGACAAGTGTAGAGTTGAAATGGGCCTAGTCTGAGCCAACATCAATGCATTTTTATCTTATCAAAAAGTTTTAGGTTTGCCAACTCTCTTCAATCTAGATCCACTCTGCTCCAGGGCAGCCTGAAGCACTGGCTTCAATGAAACTGCTTTCTTCTACTTTCTTAAACTTAATCACAGAGGAATTAGAATATATTTCACTCGTGGTGTAAAACTTTACTGTATTGGTAAATTAAAGACTGAAATAACTCCTCCATGCTTCACTACATATGAATTCAGGTCTTTCTGTAACATTTAGTGAAAGGTGTAGACCAGTTAGGCAGAATCTACAAAAACCTGATTTTCTCATATTTTCATGAATGTGTTAAGGTAGTTTTCTTAGTAATAATATGGAAGTACTTGCCACTGTTTTTTTCCCCCAAGGTTCCCAATCTAGCCTACAGTTTGATAAGACACTGACAGTCCCCCATTTACACTCTCACCAGGGTCAGCCTGCTTAGCTTCCAAAACAACCATAGTCACAACCATAAAAGTAACAATTGTGAGGTAGAATCCTTTTCTAACCGTTAAAAATAACCTGAAATTTACAGCTTCCTTATTTGAGAGAAAATTGCATTCAGGTTTTTTGTAAATTAAGAGAAATTTTTTTTTAGGGAAACATCTTGATTAGTTTAGATCAGGGGTATCAAACTCGATTTCATTGAGGGCTGAGGGCTGCATCAGGATTGTGTTTGACCTCGGGGGACCAGGGTGGGTGTGGCCAGATTGATGTTACTCATGTTGGGGGGCACCTGTGGTGGCCCGAAAGCTCTGCCAGCAAAAACAGGCTCCCAAGCTCCATTTCCTGCAACCCTCTGCCAGCGAAAATGGAGCACGGGCGCTCCATTTTCATTGGCAGAGGCACCACAGGCTGGTACTTTGCTGTTTCCAAGGCGGCCCCATGAGCCTAGAGTTCGACACCCCTGGTTTAGACCAAGCCTGTAAAACTTGTAGAGGGGGGGGGGGGCAATGTAGACAAATTAAAAATTATTGCAGATTGCAGAGGAATACCCTGATTAGATGTTTGGTGGCCAGCAGAGTGGTGGCCTGAGCTGGTGGTGGTGAGGCCAGAAAGTGTTAGAGATTATTGACAGAACCTTTTGAGGGCAATATTGACTTTTTAAAGAGTGCCAACACAAGGTTGCTTAGTTGGGTCATATGTTGTGCAGGTCCACTTTAGATGTTTATTGTGAAGAAATCGTCTACAATGAGAAGATATGTGTAAGGGAGCCTTTCCTAACCCTGTCCAAACGCAATGGGGAAGCTACATGATTGATCTATGACTTTCTGGACTGGAATAGCAATGTTTCCATAATTCCAATTTCGGTTATTTTTTTTATTATTTTTTTTTAATTTGATTTATATGCCGCCCTTCTCCGGAGACTCAGGGAGGCTTACAATGCGTTAAGCAATAGCCTTCATACTTTTGTATATTTATACAAAGTCAGCTTATTGCCCCCACAAACTGGGTCCTCATTTCACCTATCTTAGAAAGGATGGAAGGCTGAGTCAACCTTGAGCCTTGGAGAGATTCGAACCAGCAGAAATTGCAGGCAGCTGTGTTAATGACAGGGTGCACTAAACCACTGTACTATCAAGGCTCTGTACTATCATTTGGATGCATTTGTGGATAAAATTGCATGACCTATATATACACGTTATGTAGGCAAGCATGGTAGACTGTCTGCCTATATCATAACTTTCAGGCACTGAATGTGGGTTGAACAATTCTAGTTATTCTCTGGGCTGACATGTCATTTCTTCATTTGCCAGTGGGAGAAACTTGCTCTGAGGCTTGAGATACTACAATTAAAATTAATATGAAATGAAATGAAATAATTCAAGCAGAAACACATTTAATCACACAAATGCCTGCTTAACCATATCCTTACACAAGCTTAGATTTTGTATAGCTTGAGGAATGGGATAAGCAGCTACTGAGAATTCCTCATAGCACATTTTTCATTTTTGGATTTCTAGAAGGATGGTTATACAGTGTGCCCATCTTGAGACTGCTTTTTATAGTTCTTTCCTCTGTTTTCTCAGAGCAATAGAAAGTATAGGCCAGCAAAGAGAAAACATATGTAAAGTTATTGACATATACCTGGTTACAACTTCTGTAGTTGTCTGGCAATCATGAAACTGGAAAATATACCCTGAAAGAAATTATGGCTTAAAACTATGTGCAATTCAGTTGACATGGACTTTTCCAGATGTTATAGCAGAGGTGTAGTACCAGGGCCGTAAGCAAATCTCCAAAACATTGTGCCAGGACATTAGAGACATTTAGGAGTTATAACTAAACAGTGTACATTTAGTGTTCTATAAACAAAAATGATTAAATACATGATTGGTAAATAGCCGTATATTTAACTTTAATTACATTTAAATCTTAATAAAATTATTCAAAATCACGTTTAATCCTACCCACTCTCCAATTCTTTTTTGGAATAAGTAACAGCTAAAATCAAAATACAGTGTAACAGTCAAGTATAATTAAAAGTCAGTTATAGTGTTTGGGCTAGAAAAGGTTACAAAATGGCTTTAAGTTTATGAGAAAAGTGATTATCTGAATTGATGTTTGCAGGAGGTGATAAAATAGCAAATGGGTACTTTATGAAATGTATTACAGCGGAACAGATTAAGTTTGCCTAGGTCAAAATGTACATGCTGAATTATAATATGTTAATAGTAATACAATAAGAATATACGTCAGATTTAATCTGGATTATTGAGTTATATTATGACAGCTGCATCTGGAAAATAAAACCTTTCTAGGTATCTTCATCAATGCCTGCTTTTAATTCAGATTGTCTCCTTCATATTGCCACGTAAATTTCATGTCATGCTTAATTGAAAAGATTATTTATTTTTGATCCTATTCTTTGTTGGTTAATTGAGTTTCTAGATTTGACTCATCATTTCTACAATGTTTTCTTGTACATCATGTTAATTGCAAGTTCCTGTTCTATCCTTTGATACTTATATCTGAAGTAACCGTTCTTTTGTATACGGTAGTAAACCAAATTTGGCTTGGGTTTGTAGAATACTATGGTAGTATTCTTAGAAGCTCCAGTGCAATGTCATATTATAAGGCTCAATTTGAAAAATGTCCTGTAAATTCTTAATTGGGGAGCCAAAAGATCTAAAAGGAGTTATGGTGTCTTTCAAGGTATCATAATATGACAGAGTTGAGTAGCCTTTCATAATCTGATATTTTTGAGATTTGCTAGACTTGAAGTCTCTTAATTCTACAGTTTTTAGAGCCAGCATTGCCTTTAGAATTATAGGAATTTGTCCAACACAGCTGAAGGAACCTATCTGAAAAATGCTGCAGCAGAGAAAGAGGACTGACTGTGATATTTAGAGGCATCTGATTGTACACAGTTGGAAGCAATATTCTAGATTACTTGGATTTTGGTCTCTTAGCAAGGCAGTTTCTTCTGTGTAGTAGTATATTCTGGTTTTGCAACTTGACCCATTTCCTCCCACTTATGACTGTATGACTGTAACTTGTTGCTGCATCCTTACAATTTATATTGATTGTTTCCTAGTATGATTTGATTGCTTATTTGCACCCTATGACTATCATTAAGTGTTGTACCTTCTTAACGAATCTATCTTGTCTTTTTATGTACACTGAAAGCATATGTAACACCTCTCCTGCGCGAGCTGCACTGGCTTCCGGTGGTCCTCCGGGTGCGATTCAAGGTGTTGGTGACCACCTTTAGAGCGCTCCATAGCCTAGGACCTGGATATCTACGAGACCGCCTTCTGCCACCGAGAGCCTCCCACCGGCCAGTATGCTCCCACAGAGAGGGGCTCCTCGGGGTGCTGTCAGTCAAACAATGTTGAGTGGCAGCCCCCAGGGGGAGAGCTTTCTCTGTGGGAGCACCTGCCCTCTGGAACGAGCTGCCCCCGGAGATACGGATGATTCCGGATTTACGTACTTTCCGCTGGGCCCGCAAGACTTTTTATTTCAACAAGCCAGGCTGGCCTAACTTCTCCAATTGTTTAATTTTAATTTGAATTTTAAATGGGGTATTTTAATTGTTGGGCCAAATTGTTTAATATATTTTAAATTGTTTTTAAATTTCTGTATTCTATGTTTTTTACTTTTGGCTGTTCACTGCCCTGAGTCCTTTGGGAGAAGGGCGGTATATAAATTTAAATATAAATAAATAAATAAAATAAATATGCACCAAAGACAAATTCCTTGTGTGTCCAATCACATTTGACCAGTAAAGAATTGTGTTGTGTTGTATTGTGTTGTGTTGTGTTGTATTGTGTTGTTCAGGTAATAGGTAAAGAAAATAATTTGCCAACTCAGTTACCATCATGTGCTGTTCGTTTTTTTTCTTTCCCTGAGTTAGTTATTGCTTCCTATTATACAAGTAATCCTCAATTTACAACCATTTATTTAAATGTCTATGGAGATTCTCAGTCATACAGATCATGACTGTCCCGAAGGTGCTTTTTCAAAAGGCAACTGGAGTTTCTGGTTTTTCTTTGAAGATGTTTCACTTCTCATCCAAGAAGCTTCTTCAGCTCTGACTGGGGTATGGAAGGATTTTGCAGAAAGATGGTCATTTGCTTTGTTTTTGGAAAGTTATTGAGGCCACTTGGAGGTTTATCTGTGTCCTCAGGGTCACCTGAGTAATGCAAATCGGTGTGGAGCCTTCTTGGAACTGTTGAAAGGACTGTGTTGTAGATTGGAGTTAGATGATGTCGTATCTCTCTGTTTCTGTTGAGAGAGGGCTGTTCAGTTTTGACATAGGTGGGCTCTTTGACCCATCTTTCAAACCAGCAGTCCTCTCTGTCCAAAATGTGGACTTTGCTGTCTTCAAAAGAGTGGCCTTTGTCTTTTAAATGCAGATGGACTGCTGAATCTTGTCCTGATGGGTTTGCTCTCTTATGTGTTATCCTTTTGTTGCTTCTTGAGAAAGCACCTTTGGGACAACCATTTATTTACTGACCAATCAAAGTTACAATGGCACTGAAAAAAGTGATTTATGATTGGTCTTTCATGCGTTGCAGCATCCCCAGAATCATGTGATCAAAATTTAGATGCTTGGCAACTGGCATGTATTTTTGACAGGTGAAGTGTCCCAGGGTCATGTGATCACTATTTGCAAACTTTCCAGTTGGTTTCCAATAAGCAAATTAATGGAAGAAGCCTAATTCACTTAATGACCACATGATTCACTTAACAACTATGGCAAAAAATGTCATAAAACTGGTACAATTCACTCAACAACTGCCTTGCTTAGCAACTGAAAATTCTGGTCCTGATTGTGGTTAAGTTGAGGACTACCTCAATTGGAAGTAGAAATGTGTGGTTTTGTGGCTTCCAAACAACTTGGGAAAGCCAACCTTATTTGAGCTTGTAAGAAAAATTCAGAATGGGAAGCTATGATTAACCAATTTAATTATACTTAACTAGCATGTTAATTTGGAAAAGTAAAATAAAAATAAGATAGATTCGTTCATATATAAATTTATGGTGTGAGATAATTGGCCAAATGTAGCCTATATTTAAGATAACATCACTTAATTGCTCAAATGGAAGCGGCATGATCTGACAAAACGAAATAGGTGGTAGCAATGATGACGTGAGCTAGTAATTCTTCTTTTGCATGTTCTTAGGTAGAAGCAAATAAACTTATATTATTATCATAAACCCTAGGCTGATAGGTACACATGGAAAACTAATAAAAGGAAAATATGAGTCTTACAAACATGTATTCACACGTAGTGATGTAGTTATAATATGAATCGAACAAAAGAAAACCATGTTAAGGCAGGGGTTTTATCAGATCGATTGTAATTAAAACATGGTATGTATCTAGTTCAGATAAAATGATAAACAGTGTATAGTTACTATAGTTTATTGTCTATGTACAAATTGGTCTATCAGGTGAAAATGTCTTATCAGATTGCACTTATATCTTTTCCATGCATAACTGGAGTATAATAAATACGCTGTCAATTTTGCTGCTTGGGTTTCTTTCTTTTTTGCTTGGATGATGATTTTGTTGTTGTTTTTGTTCATGCAGATTGCTGGATACTGTGTGTTGTTGTACGAATTAATATAAATTTAACAGGCTACTATTGTAATATAAAACACCTCTATTAAATATGAACCACTTTCCCCTTTTAGGGAAAGCAAACAAGTTCCTTGATAGATAAAAATTGAAGTAGAAAGAAACTAGACAAGTTTAGGATTTTTTAAAAATTGGAATATCAGATGGCATTATTTTGAAATGAATTGAATGAATTATTAACTTAAAATGGGATAAAGGGACTTTCCAGGATCATAATGTTTTATAATGTGGAATTACAGAGGAGTGATAATGACCAAATGATTTCAGTATTTTTCATTTAGTAAACATCCGTTACCAGATTTTTCTGCACAGCTCGTATAAGCCCAGGTTCTTGTGTGGCTCACAATAAGTTTATGATAATTCTTTGTTCTTTTGTACTATGATCTTTATGAAAGTCTGTTGTAATTTCTAGAATCACTGAGTGTAATTTTTAAGTCTTGATTTTTAATGTTGTGAGCAAATACAACATGCTCATGCTTAATGTTTAATCATTACCTTAATTATATATCAATAGTATTCTACTTTTCCTTTGTTTTATAGTTAATAGCTTTTAGTTAATAGTTAATACCATTTTTATGTTTTACCATTTGGTTTCACTGTGGCCACTAGAATTCTCTTGAGTGTACAGCGCTTGTGGCATACATTTTCCTCCAATCTATAATCTTTTCTTTTCTAGGTAACTAGTCCTTAGTTGGCATGTTTCATATTGAGCTTTCTTGCCACATGTCTCAAGTGCTTCAGATTTTACATGACTTGGGACTTCAGATTAACTTTGGAATGATAAACAAACAAACAAACAAACAAAGTATTTCCTTCTGGCTGAAAAAGTCATATAATTCATAAAGCCATCAACTGTCAAGGGAATTACTTTCTGATTACATCAAATGGAAGTTCTTTCATGAAATGTTTTTTCCACAACTGTAGTAAGTTCCTAATTTGTCCTATGACTGCAGCCATTAATTTGCATTTTGGGATGTCCCGGGATTCAGATGTCAAGCTGCTTTATTTCTTCATTTTTCCATTCTACCTGAATCAAATCTTTTCACTTGTGGATAGATACCATCAGTGAGTGTAGTCCTCACATCACCTTCCTTGACTCAGATCCTCATTATCAATATATCCATATCTAGGTTGACATTTCATCTTTGATTCTTTATCACCTGAGATACTTGGTTCAATTTGAAGATATATCAAGGAATGGACCTCTTCTACGACTGTTCATAAGGACAAGAGAATCAATGGAAATGAGCATAGAGAAGGTCCCATCCTTGAGAAGAACTGCATGGATTCAGTCAATTGCATTCCTATTTCACAATTGTCTCAGCAGTCATTGTTCACTTCTGCGTTACTGTATATTTTGCTTTATTGAGCTATTTCCATTTCCCAAACTGCGAATTTACTATTTATCAGATACAAGAGTGCAATGTGGATATCAATTTATTTTGTCTCAAAGATTGGACAATTCAGATGCTTCTCCTGACTTCTGAGTAGCCTTTCATAAGAACTTATTTTGCCAAGATAATATACTTCAGATTTCACACAAAAAACAATGGCTTGGTGTTTATTTCATAACAATATACCTCGCACATTTTTTTCCCAATCTACATTTTGGTGGATGGTACCTTTCTCTTATATACCGTAATTCACTAGTAAGGCACTTCATGAAAGTTGTCTCACCTCTATCTGCTGGTATAAACACCACTAATTCTCTTTGTGTTATTATCCAAGCTTTTTAAGATAATGATCACTGTTCCCATAATCTCCTCCTATAGAAGCATTGAGAATCCATCCATCCTTATTCTTCAAATGGGCACAGTAGTTATTTACCCAGTTGTTTGCTTTCGTCCAATATCACTCTGTATTCTATTTGAGACAGGATCTTACATTAGTTATCATTTTTCACAGTCCATCAACAGTGACTGAGAAAGAGTTCTAGTCTCTTTATGTTTGTTTTGGATGGAACTGAATGCATCCAGCATCATTCTGAAGAGATGGTGTCTATTTTAGGCCTTTCAAAATTCACTTAAAGAATTGAGGATTACCTTCATAATGATTGTCCAAATGTATAGTGACCTCTGTCTAAGAATGTATGGAATGTGAGAATGACCTTGGAAGATACAGAGAATGATCAGATAAAAGAAGGAGGAGAATTTGCAACTCAATAGACAGAGAAAGAAACATAAAAAGGATTTGCCTAATTTATCTGGTGGTAAAAAGAGATAGCAAGAGATTTGTAATTTTATACTTCCAAGATTCTTTTAATATAAGTTTATAATAAGGTGGAGTTAGGTCATTGTGTTGTGTTTCCTACCTGGACTACTTGGGTGGCTAAGATAAAATCCTATGAGCTGACCAAAGAATAATCTTCTTTTCATATGTATTCATTATACAAGAGTGACAACTGCATTCATATTTGCCTTTGCAGAATCTCTTCTAAAGTTCTAAAATCAGACTAGTGCTGTACAGATTTGAAAAACTACCGTATTTTTCGTAGTATAAGACATACTTTTTCCCCCTCCTAAAAGAAGCTGAAAATTTGGTTGCATCCGAATGTAACTCCGCCCACCCGCTGGCCCCCACTCTTTGGCCTCTGTGCACCTCTTCCTGGCTGCAGAGATTGCCACTGACAATGGCTTATGTTTTTGGGCTCTGTGCGTCGCATTTTCAGCCTCCAAACGCTCCATTTGAGAGCCCTTTAAGGCTTCAGGGATTGCCAAAGCACATCGCTGCCGATCGCTGCCCGAAAATGTGATGCGTTTGGAGACTGAAAAGGTGATGCGCGGTGCCCAAAATGGCTACCTGGAACAACTGCTGCCTTCTCTTACCCCTTCTATGCTTCTCCTGTGTTAGTCACTGGATCTCCCTCCAACAATCAGCTGTGCTTTTGAAGTTGTTTTTCAGCCCCAACCAGCCCCAACCTCAAAACCAGCGAGCAAACTAATGTGCTGAAGCTGACCAGGCTAAGGACTAGCCAGATGAATACCTGGTAGGCAGAACTTTTCCTATTTTCCTCCCCAAAAACTAAGTTGCATCTTATACTCCGAAAAATATTATTTTGTTTTCTTGAGCTACCCACTTTACTGCATGCTTTTTATCTTACTCAGTTCCCTAGTCTACTGTTTCCTCAGCAAGCAAATCAGACAGCATTACTTGAACCAGCCCAATATGGAAAACATCACTTGTAATGCAGAAGAGGAGAACACAGATAGGATTTCATTTGCAGTAGCATGGGACAAGTATAATCATTTTAGGTTTCTGTCCTCCACAAAAAGATAGTGGCCTGTATTGTCAGCTGGGAAAACTGATAATGTGAATAAGCCCTCTATCTAGATATGACAAGATATGAAGCTGCCCTCTACCAGTTTAATGCATACCCTATTGGCTACTCAGAAGAGATTGGTTAATCCTAGTTTATGGTTTAATATGATATGGAACCTAAGTAATTATGGCTCCTTCAACAAGCCATGGTTAAACCATTTATATTTAGAGTCATATATAAACTTAGCTACTACACGAAGTATATGGTGTTCGGTTCTAAGGAAGGAAGGAAAAAAAAATATTGCATGATCAAATATGCCCTGATTTAAAAAAAAGTAAAAAAAAATACAAACATCAGTAAAATCCAACAAATTGTCAAATTACAGTTTGTAAGAAGAGCTGATGAGATAAATGCAAGCGGAATAATTTTCATATTACAAACCTCATTTAGCAATTTCCAGACTCTAAAATCGGTCTGCTTGATAACATGTATTTTGAGACTTTTTGCTAACAAATGCTACTCAATTTGTTTTCCTACGATTGAGTTAAGTATAGATGACCTGATAATGCACTTACTTTCCAAAAAGAAAAAGAAAACATTCTGATTCACAGCGTAACCCTTCTGATTTCATCTCTTGAAAGAATTAGATTACTGTTTAGAAAAGCTTTGAAAACCTCAATATTTAAAGCACAACTGTACTGGCGTAGGATCTGAAAGAGAAATGTTGGCAAGGAGAATGAAGAATAGATGAGAGAACACTGACAAGGTTTGTTTGGGAGATTTTACCCGGTATAGTGACTTGTTGACTGCCTTCATTGACAATTTTTTACAGTTACCGTTTCAAAACTAGTTAAAGTAACCATAGAAACTTCCCAACCTTTCAGTTTCCTCTGTTTGGAAGATAACTACTGGTATAAATATTGAAGCAATTCCATGGTAAGGCATAAAAGCAAGGTCCAGGTGAGACTACTTGAGACTGATGTTATTATCTGTATGGAGATTAAATCAGCTGCTCTTTTGTGAACGGCTTTTCTGTTGAATGGGATGCTGAAACACAAAAACATACTACAAACGGAATGCCTGTTGGTTTTGGTATCGCTGCTAGATTTTCTAGTTGCTGTTATAATGACGTTTGCAGCATTCAGAAATGCTGCTTACTTTATACAATGTGAAAGCACCCTAGTCAAAGCTGTGAAGAAAGCAATCCTGCCTATATTTTATTTATGAAAGTGTGCTTGTTTGACTTCAATAATTCTAAAGCTTGGAGGAAAATACTTGTAGAGCTAGTTACACAGAGGCCTTCCTAAAATTTGGTTTTACGTATGACTGTTTATTATTATTATTATTATTATTATTATTATTATTATTATTATTATTATTATTTGGTTGTCATTGGATTAAGGTCGATTCATGGGCAACCTTGTGGATTGTTGTTCTGATCTGTTTTTGATTTTCAGTCTGACAGCTGATTGTTGCTACAGTAGCATCCACTCTATGACCTTTCTATTCAATCATCATTATTTTATTTTTAGTTATTACCTTGATCTTATTGAAATGTGGATTTCCTTTAATTGTAATTCTTTCCTCAATTCAGTCATTTAAAAGAACAGAAGATTAAATCTGGGATGAAGAAAACCAAAAGCTTTGGTGCTCATAATGTCAAGAAATATAGACTGGTGCACTTCTAAAACACAGCTATGGTCAGAACAGTGTCCTGGAATAATGAAATTAAAACGTTCAGCATTTGTAATTCCGCCTTTATTCACAATTGGTTATTAAAGACTGTTTTGAAATTTCAGCTTTCACAAGTTGTTTTTCATGTCTTCTTCATCAGTTCTTTGTTTTGGTGTTCTGGAAAGAAAATGGCATAATTTTTCGTGCTCATCTTTCCTAGAGAAATAAAATGATTAGATTCACCACAATCTAATTGGAAAATGAGTTCTGATTTCTGTTGGGCAGTCTGGCTGTAGATATGAATCAGATCAGATCTACAAATTAAAATGTAGAGTGTGCCTGAAAGTGTAATATAAGGGGGTGTAATACTAGATAGCAACCTTCAGTGAACAAATAGTAAAATGACAAATGAATGCTTGATTTGTCTCATAGCTATCATTAAAGCAAATTACTTTTTGGATTGATTATGTGACATCAAGTTATTTTCAACTTCTAACAACCACATCTAAGATACCATTTCTCCATGACAATCTATCCCTAGCCTAGTCTTTCAGGTCTAGCGAAGGGGTGGGGGAGTCTCGATATATCACGTGATGCCACCAAGACGACATGAGTTTGACACCCCTGCTCTAGGGAGTATGTTTGTCTAGTTCCTTCAAATTATGTATAAAATAGGATAATATAATTACACAGATGGCATAGATATTTCTATTTTGTCTTAATGGCTTCAAGCTTTTCTTTTTGGGGGGACGGTATAGTATATTTTTAAGGCATCACACTGCTTTTCTTCCTCTTCAATCCTATCTTGATTCTTGGGAGATGAATTGAAATGCCTTCTAAACAAAGTCATAATGATTACAATATTTTATTTCAACTGCATTTTAACTGCAGTTAAATGATGGGGTACTTATTGTTACTGTAACTGACTCTGTCCACCTTGCTGCTGGTCATCCTCTTCTTTTTCCTTCCTTCCTTCCTTCCTTCCTTCCTTCCTTCCTTCCTTCCTTCCTTCCTTCCTTCCTTCCTTTCTTCCTCCCTTCCTTTCCCTCCCCTCCCCTTCCCTCCCTCCCTCCCTTCCTTCCTTCCACAGCATTAGAGCATTTGCCAGAGAGCTAGTCTTTGCATAAGATCTCTAAAATAGAATAATTTGAGCCTGTTCATTTATGCCTATAGGAAGAATTTGCTTGATGATCCATTGGTTTGAATCCATGGCTGTCCTCAGTGTTCTCAGAAGTCTTCTTTGGTACCTAGAATTAGACCTAGCATTAACAGAATTAGGGCAAGGAATTAATCCCAGGAACAGTCTTCTCTGTAGTGGCCAGTCACTAGACTACTTTTCCCAGAGAAGTAGACATGGCCTTGTCTATGTGAAGTGGAGCCCTCAACGTTTATTCATTTGATTTTAGTTTGGGAGTATTTGAATAAGGGTCTAGAAATCTAGTTTTAAAAATAAATTTTGATATGCTAGTAAGTTTCCTCTGAATTTAAAAAAGAAATTTGATTATATTTGTTGAGTATGTAAAACTGGACTTTTGTGTTATTTAAACTAAGCTGACTTGGGACAGTGGTTAAGAAATGTATTAAATAAGTAAAAAAGAAATGTGCTTTTTAATGCTATAAAATAGTTAACAATTTTCTAAGGCTTGTATTTGGTTCTATGATCTGTGTTCTTCTGAACCCTCCCTACTGTTGTATGGAAACACAACTACTGTTGGCTAATTGATACAGAGAATTAAAGGAATTTAGAGTTGCGTAACTATACAGGTATGGGACATGGTGGCTCAGTGGCTAAGACGCTGAGCTTGTTGATCGAAAGGTCGGCAGTTCAGCATTCAAATCCCTAGTGCCGTGTAACGGGGTGAGCTCCCGTTACTTGTCCCAGCTTCTGCCAACCTAGCAGTTCGAAAGCAAATAAAAAATGCAAGTAGAAAAATAGGGACCACCTTTGGTGGGAAGGTAACAGCGTTCCATGTGCCTTTGGCGTTTAGTCATGCTGGCCACATGACCACGGAGATGTCTTTGGACAGTGCAGGCTCTTTGGCTTTGAAACGGAGATGAGCACCGCCCCCTAGAGTCGGGAACAATTAGCACATACGTGCAAGGAGAACCTTTACCTTTAACTATACAGGTGCCATATTTCTTGCTTGTGATTAAACTAGAACATTGGTGTAAAATGCACCCTCTTTATCTTTGGGAGCTTCTAGATCAGGGATGTCAAACTCATGGGCCGGATGCGTCAGGCACTGGCCATGCCCACTCCCTGTTTAGCAAAGGGGAGAAAAGTCACAATACATCACGAAATGACAGCATGACGCCGCGAGTTTGACACCCCTGTTCTAGATGGAGGGATTTGCCATAACTACGGTGGGACTCACACAGTCTCTGGGATATTTGCTTATACAAATGAACTAGGACTGAATGGGAAGTTTGGTATCAAGTTGCATCACATAAAGGTACAACAGTATTGCCAGAATAACTGTTCTATGTATGTCCTAATAGGGTTATTCATTTAAAAATTCACGGAATAAGCAAATGAGGAAGGAAGAGAATTCAAAGGTTAACTGCTTTATGACATAACTAATTATGAATTCCCCAGGAACAGCAATTGCCATTATGTCTTAAACAGGTAGCCACTTAGTGACTGTTCAAAGTTACGTTGAGTGTATTTACAACCCATATTCATTCACTCTCCCCTTCCCCATGGTTATATGATTGTATTTTGGGCACTTGGCAACTGGCTCACATTTATGACCATATGTAGTATTCCACAATCATGTTATCATGATTTACTATTGTTTTGCCAGAAACCATCATGTGATGGATGCCGTTTACTTAACGACTGACATTTCTTACAACCATAATTCTGGGTTCGATTGTAGTTGTAAGTCGAGGACTGCCTGTACTGAATTTTCCTATCAATACTCGCAAAGAAAACATGTTCCACTGAAAAATATGGGAGGATTATAGTTGTCTTTTGGCTTTTGTCGTATGTTCCTCCAATAAAATTATGTAAAAGAAAACTTTAAAATACTTGTCTTTAGGTACTGTATGGAAGTTACTGTATTAATACCACACAGTTACTTTTCGGCTTGACTCATTTTTCCCCCATAAAACATCCACATTTGTTAGGCAATAAATAACTTTACATTTGCAGGCAAATTAGCTGAAGAATGTGTTTGGTTCTTGTGCCACCTTAACTTCTCAAAATGCCTCTAAAATAAATAATCACCCATGGCTGCTGTTTATATCTGCCCTTTCCCCCACCCCCAAATTCTGACTAGTTTTGTTAGAAAATTCTTGTATTGAACTGAAATGGTTGCTATACAGACATTTATCAAGTGAGAATTCTATAATTCAGCATAGTGATATAAGAGCTGCAATGCATTTTTATTCTTCTATGCATAAAACTGGAAAAAAATTAGACCTTATGGTGATGTTTTGTGATTGGAAGACGTGCCAGTTTTGTCTTAACAGAGCACTGTTCTCGGTTAATGGAGAAAGTTGTATTGCACTAAATCAGCATTTTAATCATAAAATTACCATGAGACCTACTGTTACAGCTGGTGTAGACAGAATAAACTTGCATATCCAAAACTCCAACGTTTCCTTTTTTCATCCTTTGATGTCCATTCACTTTACATCCTCCCTCAATTTTAAGGGAGAGAAAAGAATTTGAAGCATCTCTTATACAGCCTAGTTCCAGTGGGGGAGTTTATGAGGAAATGTAATTCTACTGCAAGCAGAGCAAACAGTATAACATCTGAAAGCCTGCAGTCGCCACCTTTAAAACTTTCTCCATCTAGTAAAATTTGGGAGATAAATACTTTAGTTAAGTGTTAGATTTTAAGTTACTTATAAGCATCCTTACCTGTGTACCACATTGTATTTCGTTAACTTTCAATACTAGTAATAGTAAAATTAATATTAGATTTGATTATGTTTTATTGAATTTTTTTAAAAAAAAATAAGGTCACCAAAGTACTTTGGAGGGGATCTTGCTAATTTTATTAGCCCACAGACTCCCTGTTGCAAGATGGGTGGCAATATAAATTGCTTAAGTAATTAAATAATTAGCCTGCAGCAGGGGTGAACTTCAAAATTTTTAGCAAGGAGTTCTTGTAAAGAACTCCTTGCTAAGGAGTCTCTGCCTGGTTGCTGGGTGGGCATAGCCATGGTTGGCGTGGCCATGGTTGGTGTGGCCTAGTCAGCCTCCTGTCCCGGAACCTTTCCTTGAGCTTCCAGGAGGGCAAAAACTGCCTCCCCAGGCTCTGGAGGCCCTCTCCTGAACTTCCGGTAGGCCCATTTTTTGCCCTTCCTGAGCCTCCATGTGCACCCTACACTTACCTGCATCCAAAACAGACTGTGTGGGGACTCCTGGGAGGGGCGGGGTGGGGCAGGTGGGGCCAGTGAGGAGTGGGATTTGGGGGTTTTCCGAACTGTACAGAATCTTAGCTAGAGGTTCTCCCAAACCCCTGCGAACCCCAGCAGCCCACCCCTGGCCTGCAAATATGTCCAGCTACAACTTCCAGTACCTAGCTCTGATGCTTGGGAATGATGAGAGTTGTATCCAATGTACCTGAGGTTTTCACATCATGGGAGATACAAGAATATAAATCGTGCGGGACAAATGATGTTGTATCATTATGTCAAATCAAATTTGAAATAACGCACAGGATTTTAATGCCTGTTCAAAACTTCATATCTAAGCTGTTGTTCACTACTGTTCTTTCTGCTTCAGAGGCTTTAGGTTTAAGAAGGACCACTGTTCTCTTCAATGCCTGTTGAATTGCTCATCCTGCTTTCTAAATCTGATCAAATACCTTGTTTCCCCTAAAATAAGACATCCCCTGATAATAAGCTCAATTGGGCTTTTGAGTGCATGCGCTCAAATAAGCCCCCCCCCGAAAATAAGGCCCTCTGAAAATAAGCCCACCGTGAAAATATTTAAACACATACGCAGCCGGTCCCCGCCATTTCCTCTGGTTAGGGTTAGGGAGACAGAGCTGGAAATCAGGTAAGATGGCAAGAGGAGCCCTGTCTTGTTCCACACGCCCCCCCCCCAAAAAATAAGACATCCCCAAAAATAAGGCAAAGCACTTATTTCGGGGTTCAAAAAAATATAAGACAGGGTCTTATTTTCAGGGAAACATGGTACATTTTATCTCTTCATTCATATAACTCCTTTATACGCATTTTTTATGAGCCCTTTGTTGTAATCCTTAGTATTCATCATCTTCTGAAACAAGGTGCACCTCGATTTCTCATGTAGAAACAAGAAAGCAAGAAATCCATATTTTAAACTGAAGATAATGACTCCGTTTATTATCTGTTCTGCTAAGCTTTTAGCTTGACATGTGTGAGGACAAAGCCATTATATTCTTGACTATGCTTCATCACATCTGTTGTGACTCGACCCCTGAGGCCGACTTATCAGAGGGAGAAGGCTCCGAACATGAAGGAGAGGAGTTGGCCAGGCCTCCCACTCCAGGACCCTTCTCTCTGGCAATACCTCAGGTGTCTCCCGAAGGAGAAGAGATTGGCCAGGAGCCAGGTATCTCCTCGCAGACAGTGACGGAGATAAGTCTTGGCTGGATTCACGCCAGCGTCGGAGAGACAGGCGCACGCAGCAGAAAAGGAGGCGTGCCAGAGATTAAGCTGAGTCACTGGACCACACCCCACAGGGGATCAAAGGGGGTGAGGTGGCCATTCAGACTCTGTGACGGACAAAACAAACTACTAGCAAGTCACATTGTATATTTGATACAACGTTATCTGCCTTGGATTTAATACGGACTGGACTTGACAATTCTTGAACTGTGTGTATCTTGTTTGGGTTTATCTGTCGGAGGAACAACCCCTCCCTCTGAGTAAAGTTCTTGGCAAGCAGCTACTGGGTTGCTGCCAATCCTCTTATCGAAAGAATTTGTTGTCTGCCAGTTTTATTTAACCCCTGGCTATCTGTTTGTGTGCGTGTGTGAGACGGGAGCAACATCACAACTCATATGTTCACATGCATTTATGATTTGGTAGACCTGGGCAACTTTCAGATGTGTGAATATCTATGGAGATTCTCAATCATCCAGGCCATGGTCCTCCCAAAGGTGGTTTTCAAAAGGCAACTGGGCTTTCTTTGGTTTTTTTTCGCTTGAAAATGTTTCACTTTTCATCCAAGAAGCTTCTTTAGTTCTCACTGAAGAAGCTTCTTGGATAAGAAGCAAAACATTTTCAAGGAAAATACAAAGAAAGTCCAGTTGTCCTTTGAAAAGCACCTCTGGAACTTCCAGATGCGGGGACTGCAGTTATTTGATTGTTTCCTAGTATGATTTGATTGCTTATTTGTACCCTGTGACTATCATTAAGTGTTGTACGTTATGATTCTTGGTGAATGTATTTTATTCTCCTTATGTACACTGAGAGCATATGCACCAAGACAAATTCTTTGTGTGTCCAATCACACTTGGCCAATAAAGAATTCGATTCCTGTTCTGTTCTGTTCTGTTCTGTTCTGTTCTGTTCTGTTCTGTTCTGGCCCGGCCCGGCCCGGCCCGGCCCTGCCCTAGTCTAGTCTAGTCTAGTCTAGTCTAGTCTAGTCTAGTCTAGTCTAGTCTAGTCTAGTCTAGTCTAGAATTTCTCAGATTCATAACAATTGCTTGGGTATGAGAAAGTTATTCACTTGGAAGTTGCCAAGGTTGTGAAACACTGCAATAAACTCATGAATTAGCATGGAATGACTACTTAATTCCATGGCACATGAACACACATGCAATCTAATAAAATCCAGAGGATTAACCAGAGTAGTTGCAGAATAAATGACTGGTCTTGCAGTGCTTAACGTTTGAGATATAGGTCAACATGGACAAAGAGATAAAATAATAGATAGTGTTTTGCACAATAAAACTCCACATGTTAACCCAAGAAAATAGATACCAGGTTTCATAGAACTAGGCCTAATACGAAGAATATCCACACTATGCTTTTTTTCTCATCCTCTAAAACCTTAGAAAACGTACAGCCTGGATTTACTCAAAATCTAATTGGCAAATTCACCTGGTAGCCAGATAAAGTGCTTCAGTTAGGCGCAGGACTGAAGCTTCTGCTTCCACAGAAGTACGCTGGAAGAGTGCTTGCAGGCATCAGTGTTGCTCATTGTGGAATGCCTGACCTTTTGGGGGGCTTTGATCATGCAGGCACACAGTTTGAGATAATAAGCCCTTTGCTGAATCTGGAAGGATATGTTTTTTTATTTTAAAGCAGCTTTGTGATCCTAAAGAGAAAAAAAAAATACAACATGATACTTTGCCCAGCTGTGGGCACATACACTTCGCGTATCTGTGCTAATTTTGAAAACGTTTATTTAAAGATTTCTATCAAGCAAACAAATGAGCTTAAAGAATGATTGCTGAGAACTTTGTGTGCAGAGCGAAAGTTGCCAGGTCAAAATATATCAAAGGACATCATGAAATTGTGGTTATACCATACATGGATTTGTTGAGACTAAAGTATCTGGGGCATATCATACCAAAATCCTGAACTCTGGTTGAAGTTAGTCATTTCAAGATTTGGCGGTAAGAATGGGACAGCTAAGTAACTAATTAACCAAGCTTTAGTAAACTTTTAGTGCCACAAATTGTTTGCAGAAACCCACTACAGTTAAAACCCACCTTGAATTTATCATACTATATAAGTCAGTATTTCTCAATCTCAGCAGCTTTAAGATGTGTAGATTTCAACTCCCATAATTCTCCAGGATGTACGCTTGCTGGGGAATTCTAGGAGCCGAAGTCCACCCCTCTTAAAATAGTTGAGGTTGAGAAATATTTGCTACAGAGTTCTCATGTTTTAGGAGATCTTAACCTGGGACCCAGGATTAGACTTCAGGATGGGAAAAATGTTTTCACTAATCTATAATTGAAATTTAGTTTGTTTGATTATAATTTAGTGGATTAATAAAGAAGCCTATAAATTACCCTTTTTGGTTCCTCCAAGTCAATCTGACTCTCTTGGTTGTGCTTCAAAATGGTTACATTGACATTAACTGCTTTAGATTGATTGAAGGCTTTTAGCAATACTAACCAAAGGATAGTGTAATAGAGCTACTATATCCAAGCTATCGAAGTCCGAACCTAGATGGCAACAAATTGATATAGAAAATGTTAACTTTTTCCTGACATCTGATGATCATACAGATTTTTTTCTGCCCAATCAGGAATGTCTATAGGGGTCAGGCCCAGCCCAAGAACAATCCAGTCAAAGTTCAGTTCTTTATTGCCAGTAGACAGAATCTTGCCAGACTAAAGCTATACTACTCTCATTTTAACGGATTCCCACTCTACCCCACCAAGAGATTCTAGGGAATGGCAATCCTAACTCTTTTCCTCTGTCTCCTTTCCAGCTCCAGGCTATGTTACTTCTTTTTTTCCTCACTTCATTGTAATCCATCACACCATCCTCCTCTCCTTAGACACCATCCCTCACATCGGGGTCAGGTTAAAAAAAAAGAGTCAAGATGGCAGCAGTTAAGATGCAATCAAAGCTGTGCATTTTTGTCAGTTTGTCTTGGACAGAACTTCAATTGCACCATCATAGCTGTCAATTTTACTTTTTTTACTCTATCCTACAGACCAATCCAGCAGGTTCTGACAGGTTCTGGAGAACCAGCAGCGGAAATTTTGAGTAGTTCAGAGAACTGCCAAATGCCACCTCTGGCTGGCCCCAGAGTGGGGTGGGAATGGAGATTTTGCAACATCCTTCCCCTGGACTGGGGAGGAATGGGGATTTTGCATTATCCTTCCCCTGGAGTGGGGAGGGAATGGGGATTTTGCTGTATTCTTCCCCTGGAGTGGGGAGGGAATGGAGATTTTACAGTATCCTTCCCTTCGAGTGGGGAGGGAATGGGGATTTTGCAGTATCCTTCCCCTGGAGTGGGGAGGGAATGGGGATTTTGTAGTATCCTTCCCCTGGAGTGGGGAGGGAATGGGGATTTTGCTGTATTCTTCCCCTGGAGTGGGGAGGGAATGGAGATTTTACAGTATCCTTCCCTTCGAGTGGGGAGGGAATGGGGATTTTGCAGTATCCTTCCCCTGGAGTGGGGAGGGAATGGGGATTTTGCAGTATCCTTCCCCTGGAGTGGGGAGGGAATGGAGTATCCCCACCAAGCCATGCCCACTAAGCCACACCATGCCTACCACGCCACGCCCACAGAACCAGTAGTAAAAAAAATTGAATTTTACCACTGCTACAGACACTCTTGAGCTAGTTCTGGTACATTGTATTAAAGATGTCTCCTTTCCCTTTGCCTTACAGGCTCTACAGATCTTATCTGGACCTCAACAGACTTTCCATTCCTTCTATCAGTTGAAATGTCTAGCTAAGAGTGTTTAGAGATTTTTTTTTTTAAAATAGTCTCCTCATGTTTTGTAAAAAGGAGTTATCTTAATTTTTAAGTGCTTAGAGGAACCCATTAATATTGAAAGAAAGCAGAACAGTTACAAATTCAGAGGTTAGAAGGGTTAAAGCATTTATTCACCTCTAGAATGATTTTTACTTCCCTAATTATAGTCCTGACAAGGGACGCGGTGGCTCAGTGGCTAAGATGCTGAGCTTGTCAACCGAAAGGTCGGCAGTTCAGTGGTTTGAATCCCTAGTGCTGCGTAATGGGGTGAGCTCCTGTTACTTGTCCCAGCTTCTGCCAACCTAGCAGTTCAAAAGCATGTAAAAAATGCAAGTAGAAAAATAATGACCACTTTGGTGGAAGGTAACAGTGTTCTGTGTGCCTTTGGCGTTTAGTCATGACAACCACATGACCATGGAGACATCTTTGGACAGTGCTAGTTCTTCGGCTTTGAAACGGAGATGAGCACTGCCCCCTAGAGTCGGGAACGACTAGCAAAAATGTGTGAGGGGAACCTTTACCTTTACCTTTATTTATAGTCCTAAGAAATTACTCACCATTGGGGGCCTTATTAACAACTTTTCATTAGGGAAAAAAAAATAACTGGAAGGATATCCAGATTTCTGCACATGCTATATGCACTCTTTTCTTATTTGGAATCTGTAAAAGAACTGCATATAAACAATAACCGTGCCTTCACATTTTCCAAAAAGATTCATAGTTTATTTTTTAGAGATTGTCAGTTTCTGTTCATTTACAGATTCATTGAAACATACATAGATATCGAGCTTGGCGGGGTACCTAAAACTTTGCAAGTAACTGTATAAGTACAGGTAATCCTTGCTTAACAACACACTTGCTAAACAATGTGGTCATTAAAATATGTGATCACATATTCCTCTGACCTCACTTCCTCTGTGGTTGTTAAACAACTCATTGTGGGTCGTTAAGTGAGACATTATGTGACCATGGCTTGCAATTTTAAGGCCAGTTTGTCCATTGATTCTGCTTGTCAAAAGCTGGTTGTGAAGTGTGCAAACAGTGAGATGTTGCAACATTTGTGAAGGCCTGCCAATAGCCAAACATCTGCCATTGTAACATCAAATGCTAAACAGGCCAGTTGTTAAGTGAGGATTACTTGTACTAGTTGTATTGTTTTTTTAAGTGAATGAGAAGGAAAGAGTCTCCGATAAGAAGAATTTTAAAATAAGTGGCAAAAATCTTGCTATACACACACACACACACACACACACACACACACACAGGTGTGAACTTTATATTTCATTACCTTCAAATATAAATTGGCTGAATTCCAAAACAATTGAAGGCTATATCTGGTCATAGGCACACCTACATATGCATACATCAGTGTACACGCACTGCCTTTCAACAGCTGCATTTTACTGTTCCTACATGTCAGCCTTTTATGAAAAGCTATTGTTTGTACTTTGTTTGTCTGGAAAAGCACAAGGTTATATTTTGGAACACAGTATCTACACATGGAAAACATTGTTTGTTTCCTGCATTTGTGATTGAGCAGCATTTTTTTTTATCATGTTCTGCTAGAAAAGAGAAAGGACTGTAAATCAGAGAGCAGCACAGTATTCTGTATCTGTTTCCTACCCGATGCTCATGAAAATATATGATGATTAAAGACATTCTAACCACTTTAAAAAGAATCCATTAACACTTTGTGAAGTTAAAAATACTGCCCTATTCTCTAGATCAGGGGGTTCCAACCTTTATGATTGGGCCTGGTGTCGGGGGGAGAGGGGAACCGGCCAGAGGTGGGTTTCAGCAGGTTCTGACCAGTTCTGAAGAAACGGTAGCAGAAATTTTGAGTAGTTCGGAGAACCGGTAGTAAAAATTCTGACTGGCCCTGCCCCCATCTATTCTCTGCCTCCCAAGTCCCAGCTGATCGGGAGGAAATGGGGATTTTGCAGTAACCTTCCCCTGGATTGGGGAGGGAATGGAGATTTTACAGTATCCTTCCCTTGCCACGCCCACCAAGCCATGCCACACCCACCAAGCCACACCCACAGAATCGATAGTAAAAAATTTTGAAACCCACCACTGGAACTGGCCCATCTAAGCGGTGGGCCGGTGCGTGTGTGCGCTACGTGCACACTCAACTCACAGGAGTTTATTTATTTATTTATTGGTTCGATTTATATGCTGCCCTTCTCCGGAGACTCAGGGCAGCTTACAATGCGTTAAGCAATAGCCTTCATACTTTTGTATATACCTGCTTAGTAGGGCTTTCGCCCCCCCCCCCCAAGTGGTGTTCTTTTTTATACAAAGTCAGCTTATTGCCCCCACAACCTGGGTCCTCATTTTACCTACCTCAGAAGGATGGAAGGCTGAGTCAACTGTGAGCCTGGTGAGATTTGAACTCGCAGTAATTGCAGGCAGCTGGCAGCTAAGTGCTACTTAAGTGCTACTTAACAGCGCTTTAGTCCGCTGCTCCACCAAGGCTCCTACAAGTTGAGTTGAGCCGTGCGTGCATGCACCAGACTGCCACTCATGTGGCCCACATCCAAACCAGCCACAGCCTGGTACTGGGCTGCAGCCTGGAGGTTGGGAACCCCTTCTCTAGATTATTACATAATGAAACATATTTGGGGACCAGTTTTGATGGTTTTTAAAAAGGATGTGTAGAAATGCAGGACCACTAGAGTTTCACTACAGGTTAAAGGAAATATTGACTCCCAATGGTAGTTAGCCTATAAAATTCATTTTCTATGAGGTGGTTGCTTCAAAAGGATATTGGATCAATAAACTACTAGTTAAACATATTGCTTCCAGATTTGGGGTAGTATGCCTTTGGATTATCAATTGCTGGGGCTTAATTGGAGGAGAAGGCTATGGTAGCAGTTTTTAACTAACATAGGCTGATCTAAACAAGCCAAAATTAAGAGGAATGGATCTAGTTTAGGACTTGTATGTGCAACAACAGAAAACCTGATCTGTAGAAGCTAGACTCAGAAGCAAAAAAGAGAGGATCTTTTGGGAAAAGAATGGCCAAGAAAATTGTATTGATATGTCCATCCAGTCACCAGAAGTTTGACTCAGCTCAGTCTAATTGAGACTTTATTGTTTACTTGGATACAAAGGTAAACGCCTAAATGATGAAGGCCTAGATCAGCCTCTTTTCTGTTTTAATTTTCCAACTCTGTTGCATCCACATAAATTGGAATATAATCCAATTTATCTGACATTCCTCCATATTCCACACATAGTTTTTTTTAGATTTCAGAGATCATCTAAAAGAAATTAGATTGGCAAAGAATGTTTTACCCTCTTGGAGTGGAATTTGTAGATAGTGAGCTGGTCCATAGAATCGCCAAGGGTTCGACACAACTGAATCATCATCATATAATCATCATCATATAAGCTCCTAAAGTGGGACTTGCATTCTTCTTTTATAGCTGCAGGGTGCTGTCTTTAAAACTTGTGAAGATTAGATTCCAATCAGTGTGTGGAAATGGGAGAGGTATCTGCAGATATAGTTCTACACTGTGGGACCTAGAGCTTGTATGTATGAAAAAGATTAGTATACTTCTCTTCTAGTCAACCCATTGTACAATTCTCAATTTATTGAGTTATTTTGTATATTTGGGATAGGATTATGTTTTGTTCTTTGCTGGTTGAGTCATTCAAAGTTTTCGCAAGACATGGTCTTGGCTGTATGAGTTTAGACTGCAAATAGAGGTTCAAAAATAATGGAATGCTCACAGCTGCAATTTTAAAACCATGTCATTAAGAAATTAAGTATTGAGAATAAGAGTAGAGTGGGATGCTTTTGTGACACCTTATGTTATTGTACAAGGATGGAAAAGAGAATTTTTGTCATGTAAGACCTCACCTGAAATGTAAAATGGTCCTTTGAAGATTCCACCTTGTAAAATTGCACCTTTCATTTGTTTTCATTTAGAGGCAGGGAATTTGCCAGAAAAATTTGCATTTAGTTGAAAGTGAATTGTGCAGCAGATCAGCTAAGATTACTTGAAAGGTTTTGAGAATATTTTTTTTTAATTTTTTCTTTAGAACATGTACAGGTAGTCCTCAACCTATGACCACAATTGAGACCAAAATTTCTGTTGTTAAGTGAGACATTTATTAAGTGAGGTTTGCCCCATTTTATGACATTTTGTGCCATGGCTGTTAAGTGAATCCCTGCAGCTGATGAGTTAATAACCCAATTGTTAAGTGAATTTGGCTTCCTCGTTGATTTTGCTTGTCAGAAAATTGCAAAAGGAGATCACGTGACCTTGGGACGCAGCTATGGTCATTCATATGAACCAGTTGCCAAGCATCTGAATTTTGATCACATAATCATGGGGATGCTGCAAAGGTTTTAACTGTGAAAAAAGGGTCATAAGTCACATTTTACAATGCCTTCTAACTTTGAACGGTCATTAAATGAACTGTTGTAAGTCAAGGACTACTTGTATTGCTAGTTTTAATCTTTACATAATACTTTCAGAGACGAGGTATCAAAGCAATGAAACCATGTAACATTGTAAAAAATATGGCGGGCAAAAGATTCAGGCAGGATAAATTCAGCTGTACTCTGGAAACTAAAAATTATAAAGTTTATCATCTACACAAATGAATAGAGAAATCAGGACTCCAATCTTAAGAATTGCCTCTTTTAGCTTGTCTATTGCAAATATGAAAAACCTTCTGTATCTTTATGATCAGAAAAAGCATATAATTCAAGTGCTCCATCGGTATCCATGTCTTATTACATGCTTTATATGTCAACATCTGTACATTGAATTGTTCTGAATTAGGTGATAGAACCATTGTCACACACCTTAGCTTAATTGACTTTTTTTATTGCAAATATAAATATTATTTATTATCTTCCCTGTCAGACCAAGTGACTGTACCTCTAGTGCTTAGAAACATATTGAAAATGAATGGTCTTTTTATTCTGAGAGCTACACAGACAACTTTTTCTTGTTTCTGATGCTACTAGTACTGGATGCATTCAGTTTAACAGCCTTTCCTCAAGACTCAGCTTGTCTGTAGACATCATGAGTATGACATCTGGCATAATTGGGGATGTTCTTGGTTTTTCTGTATCTCCTGTATTCATGTCTTTCCTGATTAACTGTTGTATAACTCAAAAGCTTACTTGCTCATTCTGATTAGATCTAACGATGAATTTATTACTCCAATTGTTGATCTGGAATTTTTTTCCTGATCAAAAATCAAAAAATGATTTTTACAGTTTTTAAAAAGATTTAACCAAAAAAAATATAATAATGACACAAAGCAAAGAATCAACAAGACAATGTACAACATTATTTAGTCAGATGCTGATTATAATAATTTGTTCTGTCTTTCCTGCTAACATATTTTTGTTAAAGCAGCTTTAGCATACATAAGAGTCTCTGTTTATCTAACAACAGCATTTTCAAATTGTCATAATCATTATGACAGAGATAGCTGCCCATCAAACCTGAGGCTGAGTTATAATATTTATTTGGAATTATTAATAAATATTGAAAAGTAGAGGAATTTAGGTTTGATAATATTTTTCATGCTTTCCAGGATTTTAAATAAGGTAAACATTCAATCTCAATAAATCCTCTTGAAACAACAATTCTTCCCACACAATCTGACCATCTTAATTCAGCTCTCTATGCTGAGAATTATAGGAATTGTAACCCATGATATATAGAGAATGCCAGGTTGGGATATTTCTCAACGTTGCTAGTTTCTACGGTTGATGTAAATTATGATTGCCAGTTTATTATTAAAGAAATGATGCCTTGAGGTTAAGAAGTGTTTCTGAATATTTTTTTTAAAAAAACACAAACCATCATCAGTGTCATTTACTAAAACATCTTGCAAGCAAAAGCACTAAAGAAGTGTGAGCAGGAAGGGGTGTTTAAAGGGTGTTTCCCCTTTTCCTTTAGAAATATTTCCTTTGAACTCTTCTCTCCTCTCTCTCTTGCTACACAGAGAAAGATCATTTGGAGCAGACAAATGGCAGGAAGGAAAAACACATTTTCTCTATCTACTTCTCATCTGCTTTTGATTCCAAACTACATCTGTAACTTTTTGTTGAGGCTGATTGACACATATGTGCTATAGAATTTCTTCTTGCACTGGAGTTTACCATCTGAAGTGGCTCTTCTTGAGTCTTCTGGTGGCCACCACACTTTAAATTATGTTATTTGAAAGACTTATTATTTGCTATTATAGATCAGTGAATGTTTGACTGTGCTGAAATCTGACCAAGAAATTCTCTTCTAAATTAGTTTGTAAGAAGTGGTGCTATTTTACAAAGCTACTTCAATTCCAGATGCTAGAATGACTTGCTTCAAAGTAATATCACCTCACCTAAAAAGAAGTCAGCTGTAGCTTCCTTTAGATATTTACTGGATACTGCTTTGCTCTGAAAGAATTGAAGGGACTTTTCAGTAAAAGCTTCTGAACTGAAATTAAACTTTCCTAGAAGATCATGCTGCCTTAGTATGGAGACATTTCTGAAGATCTGATTATCATATATACTTTTACCCAAGGTCTGAGCCAAAGATTCTAACTCTGCAGCAACCAAACAGGTTTCTGATCTATCTGGTTGACAATTTCATTTCTTTCAAATTCAAGCAAAAAGTTCAGATCCAAAAAAGTGGTTTCCATGTGAAAACAAAGTTAGACAAAGTCTTTTCTTTAATCAAAGCAGTTACTGTTTCTGTCTCAGCCAACTCCATTAATTTCGGCATCTATTGTTCCATTGTAGCAGGTGTTATTTATCAATCATAAATCATCTTATAAAAATTCTCTTTCAAATTGTAATTCAGTATAAATTTTATCCCTTTATCCCATACATTATGTTATATTCAAGGTTTTTTACTCATTTGATTTTTGTCATTGTTTGAATGGTACTGAAATTGTACTGAATACTGACAATTGAAGTTTTCGCCACCTCCACAATCCTTTTTTAATGTCATTCCATACTTTGACATGATTATTCCGAAACAATATTCAGTTCATATTAGTCAATATAACCCCAAGTATTTAACTTTCTTTTCAATTTTAAATTCATCTTTTTGGTCTTGATCACGTGTAGTCATATTTTTAATCAACTTTTTTTTTTTTGCTTTTTGCTAATTTATCTTAAATCCAGCAAACACATAAAATCTTTTAGTTAGTTTCCTACTGAATGTTCTATATCATTCTTGGGTTC
This sequence comes from Pituophis catenifer annectens, assembly GCF_029215685.1. Taxonomy (NCBI): domain Eukaryota; kingdom Metazoa; phylum Chordata; class Lepidosauria; order Squamata; family Colubridae; genus Pituophis; species Pituophis catenifer. The sequence goes on from NW_027256888.1 coordinate 60,186,131, forward strand.
CTGTAGAATCAAAACTAAATCTTCTGCAAGAGCCCTTAGTTTATAAGTCTCTTTTTAAATTTTCAAATTGTTTTTTCTCATCCAACCTCATACCGGCATCTCTGTTCAAAACTTCTAGAACTAAAATAAAAAGAGGGAGGTGACATAGGAGATATTTATCTTGTTTTATTCTGGGCTTCACAAGGTTTAGTTTAATCACTGTTGACAATAATATGTGCCATTTGTGTTTATCAATTTAATTCCTTGAAGAAGGCCGATCATCTATCTGAGAGTATCATTTTTTATTTTTTATTTTCTTTTATTGACAGATTTAGTTTATACAACACTACTTCATACTTTTCTACTTAACTTTTTGGATTATGAGAATTTAAGGAATGGAAATCAATATGGGTCAACAGTATAAGTCTTCCTGTCTTGCCTTTGGGCCTTTGCCACTACTGTTTCACTTTGTAAATTTGTCAGATTTAGCAGACATATTAGGGCAGGCTCTCAACTTTTCTCTCGTACCAGAGAGAATCAGTGGTGAAATCCAAATTTTTTTACTACCGGTTCTGTGGACGTGACTTGGTGGGCGTGGCTTCGTGGGCGTGGCAGGGGAAGGATACTGCAAAATCTCCATTCCCACACCATTCCAGGGGACGGATACTGCAAAATCCTCATTCCGTCCCTACTCCAAGGGAAGATATTGCAAAATCTCCATTCCCACCTCACTCTGGGGCCAACCAGAGATGGTATTTGCCGGTTCTCCAAACTACTCAAAATTTCCGCTACCGCTTCTCCGAACTGCTCAAAATTTCCACTACTGGTTCTCCAGAATTTGTCAGAACCTGCTGGATTTTATCCCTGGGGAGAATGATACCCTTGTTCACATTGGCAGAAATGTATGAAGTAGAAACTCTAGCTTCTGGTTTGGTCGTGGGCAAAAATGCTCACATAATTATTACACAGAGCCCCATTTTTCTCTCAATTCCATCTTGTTTGTTTTAGGCCTCCAGCACCTGGGGCCCAACCATAGATTTCAGTCTCCATAATGATTTCTCAACATCCATCCAAAGGTCTGTTTCAGTCATTAAACGGTTGCATACAAATATCTCGCAGGATCTTTAAAAGGGCTAAAACTCTATAATCAGCAGCTAAGCAACAAGATTTAGAACGCTGTGCAAAAAAAGAAGAATTAATATTGCTTTTTCTGACAGACTGTCTTTATTATCTCCTCCCTCTGTTAGATTCCTATGTTCTGTGCAAGCATTATTTTGAGGATGTAGTCCATACAGTTATTTTCTTTTCCAATCAGTATCTGAGACACAAATTAAGGATAGAACAACCCTTCACATGGTCCACTATTATATACCTTTTCATTCTTCATCAGAGATTAGTAGTGGAAACATTTATCTCTGATTTCTAAAGCTTTATAACTTTCCTAACTTATTTTATATCAATCCTCTATTATTGCCATTCCACAAGTGTTGTAATTATCTCTGTTGAGCAGAAGCTACAACAGTACTGCTCCTTTAAGTATTCATTTTGGGCCATTTTCTATGTCATCTCTTCTCCTTCTGGTAAAATTGATAGAGGGTTATATATCTTATCATTCTTGAATCTTTGCATTTCCATCTCCATCCTAGTGCACCTAACCATGCAGATAAGGAGATTGCATAAAACTGCCAACAATCAGACATGTATGGCTTGGTACAAATAATTACCTCAGGAAATGCATTTCCTCATCTTCTAGAAAGACAAAGAAGTGTGCAATTGTGTCTCGTTTGTTCAACAAATTCATTGTAGCTACACTAAGAAGACAGGAGCTCAACTATTTTGGACCTTAGCCATCTTTCATGGCAATCAGGTGATAATATTTATTTCCATTGAATGTTATTAAGCAATACATAGAGCCCGTCCTAACCCTTTCCCCCCCTCTACAAATATCTGGACTTTTTGAGGTACCTGTGCCCTATTTTTGCTTATATCAGGGGTCACCAGTTTTTCGGCCCTCAGGGACTACTAAATTCATTATTTTAAATCCCATGGAATTTAATATGATTTTTTTAAAAAGATGAATAGTATTTAGTGCAATATAAAAATACAATTAATTTTTCTGCAGGCCACCAACATTTTCTTGCGGACCACCAGTGGTCCATGGACTACTGGTTGGTGACCCCTGGCTTATATGGTCTCAACCACTAAAGATGGAGAGACTTTTTATTTAATTAAATTTTTATGCCACAATTTGTATTAGCACATTGATGACTGCCATTTAAAGAGCCACACTTACAAATAGTCAACCTGTTTTTTTATTTTTTAATTTGCCTTCCTATATGTATCCTTAGTTTTTATTAGTTGTACCCTTTCCTAAAAGGTTTTCTTTCTCTCTACTCACCCCTGCTTCCTATTTATTTGTTGCTGCGTTTGTGTTAATACTAGTGAAAATTGTTATAAATTTGTTAACTGAATAGCATTTTTTTAAAGTGAAAGAAGAATTAGACAGTGAACGTGACTGGGGAACCCATTTTAAAGTCAGCTACAGCAAATCTTGATCTATTTGACTGAGTTTTCACAAAGGAATATGCAATTTAGGTTACAAATGAAAGGAATTTATTTCATGGCTCAAAATGCAAAATATTGTAAAATCTCATTCCAGTTTTTAAATGAAAAGATGGAAGTGTGCTGGTGTACCAAAGACATAATTAGTTATTGAGAAATAATTGGATTTGCTATTATTATATAGGTATCATCACTTGCAGAGCATTTGTTATAAAACAACTATAATATTGCAAAAGATGTGAAGCCTAGAATTACAGGTAATTTCTTAAAAGGTGTAATGCCCTCTTTTAGCTTAGTCGGTGAGGCTATTATAAACCCATTCCCAGGCTAACAAGGTGGAATATTTCTTTACCATTAGCCTTCAGTGCCCATAATATATTATGACATCCATATGATAAGATGCTTTAAAGCATGACACTGGACTATTTATTTTTATAGCAGTGTGAAGTTCTGCGTTTTCTGGTTCAATTCTGCTGCACACCACGTCCTGTACAAAGTATGCTACACCCTTCACCCTTACAGACACCAACTGAAAGGTTTCTTGTTGAGATGGAAGAGGACTAATAAAAACTCTGGAACTTATTTTTTAGGAGCTTTACATGAATTATAAGGTAGAAGAAGTAACCAACTGTTGCCTTGTTGTGACTGTTATAATCAGCTGAGGCTGCCTCGTTGGAGATTACCAGTCCAAGAGGGAGATGTTTGGAACAGGGTGTTATATAGTGATATCACTCAGAGACAAAGAATCAGAATAGCAGGTTTAAACTGAAACTGTCCGTTTAATAATAGACATGTGTGAAATTCTAAGTCTGAAATAATGCACAGAATGTATTGATTGAGCTTTCTGAGAAGTGATAAACCTATTTTGATCAGATTTTAGTTGTGCAAGTATAAAGAAAAAATTGGAATCATCAGTGAAAACCCTCTTTAGCAGCAAGTCTCTCTCTCTGTGTGTGTATGTGTGTGTGTGCGTGTGTGTGTGTGTGTGTGTGTGTGTGTGTATTCAAAGGAATATAGATTTTTATATTTGAAATAAACCAATAATGTTACACATATATTCCCAATACACTTAGAGTCTCTATGTGTACTTTATGATGTCATTATGATCTTGGGACAGGAGACAATTTACTTAAAAGAAATGTAGTATAAAGTACAGTATATCAATTTTGAAATAGTAGGATATTTAAGTTGTTGGAGTTTGCCTATTTCTAATATATATATTTATACAATATATCACAGATTAGTATTTCTCAACACTGTGTTCTCTAGATACTGTATTTTAGCATGTTGCTGGGAAAGATTTAGAATTGAAGTCCCGGCATCTTGGAAAGAAACCATGGAAGGAAACCATGGAAGGAAAGTTGCCATATACTTGTCTTTTCTTTAAAAGTATCTGTGTATTTGTTTATGCTCTGAAAGAAATTACATGAAAGCCTCTTTTTCAAGATAGAGCAAGATAAAGCAAGAATGATTTTTTCAGTCTTTAGAAAAAGGAAGGAAGGAAGGAAGGAAGGAAGGAAGGAAGGAAGGAAGGAAGGAAGGAAGAAAGAAAGAAAGAAAGAAAGAAAGAAAGAAAGAAAGAAAGAAAGAAAGAAAGAAAGAAAGAAAGAAAGAAAGAAAGAAGCAGTTGCTTTAAGGCAGGGGTGTCAAACTCGATTTCATTGTGGGCCCCATCAGGGTTGTATTTGATCTCAGAGGGACAGGGTGGACGTGGCCAGCTCGACGTTGGGGGCGCCTGTGTGTCGAGCGTCAAGAAGCACTCGACATCGTGTCCATGCACCGGCAGAACATGGATACCCGGCTGGAAGGGGGGGGGGTTGAGCCACATGGGTGATGGTGGTGGAATAGGCTTCCGAGTAGGCGTTTATGTGCACGGGTGCCTTATAGGGTCGCGTGGGATTAGCTTACTACTCTGAGAACACTCTAGAAAAGTGACGGCATCCCAGTACGTCCGAAGGAAATGAGGAAGTACGAGATCTTCCAGCTGAATGTAATCTGGAAGGAACTATATAAGGACTCGCTTGCAAGGGCGTGACAGCTGCGTCTTTGTTTTGCTAGCTTTGCATTCCGGTTTCTGTAAGCGCTGATTGCCACGATTAAATGAAGATACACCAGCTTGGCTTTAAGCGTGTTCTTTGAGCGTGGACACAGTCCTAGGGGAGCCGAGACTGTGGAGGTGTCATGCCCTGGTCGGAGCCTGAATCTGTGGGGGAAGATGAGCTGGAACCTGAGGGGGTGGCTTCATTGGCTTCGGAAGAAAATGGGGGAGGGCAGGGCCAGTCAGGCCTTTCAGGATTAGGACATCTTGTAGACAGGGAGAAACAGGGGCAGGATGAACATGAGAGACAAAGCTCAGGTGAGGAGCAAGAACCACCCCTTCCTGATCTGAGAGCATGGAGAGTGGAGAGTGCCCCACCCATCTTCACAATGCACACCTGGGGAATGAGACTTAAGGAGATGCTGTGGGGAGGGGCATTTGTTGGGAACAAACACTGAGTTCCTGAAGTGTTGAGTGCCAACGTTTGAACTTCCCACGAGTCCTTGCATTCTTTCTGGCTTTCTGGACTAATTACCTGGATCCTTTGCTTCCTGAATTCCTTGATTTGACCTGATGGATTTGGTGTACACAGTGCTGGGCTGGACTATTTGCAGCCAGAGGCTGCTTGATGTGTCTGTGGGGGTTTGACATCACTTTGCTCTGGGACTGGCCAGAAACATGGGAGCATTTGGGGAAATTTAGAGCAAGAAAGGGGTGGTTTGAACTGCCAACTGTTTGTATTATCTCTGTACCATCCCCAGGTCATCACAGGAGGCCCGAGTGCTCTGCCAGTGAAAACAGGCTCCTGAGCTCCACAGCACCTCCTGCAACTCTCTACCAGCAAAAATGGAGCTCAGGAGGGCTGCCTGCTCTGTTTCGCTGGCAGAGGCACCGCGAGCCAGTCCTTTGCTGTTTCCAGGGCAGCCCCGCGGGCCAGATCTAAGCACCCTGCGGGCCGGATCTAGCCCCTGAGCTTTGAGTTTGACACCCCTGCTTTAAGAAGATAACCCATGAAGATTAATACTTTTCTTTCGCTTTTCTTTTTTTCCAAAGTATGACATAAAATTTATGCCTGAACAATGAATAAGTTTCATTGATTTTACAATCAATCAATCAATCAATCAATCAAGGCATATATAAATGATGGAACTTAAATAAATGATGGAATATACTATAAATAGATTTAAAAGGATTTATAATTGCTTACAACTATGGGTTCAAATGAAACAATAATTAATTTTGAACTTGGAACAAAGTACGCATTTGAAATGTGCCATAGAACATTTCCAGTTAACTCAGTGGAACAAAATTCATTTGTCTTTGTTCCGTATTAAACTTGATATGTTTTGACCAACAGCTTTAGTCTTGTTTTCCATCCAGAATAACTGGGGTTCTTGACCATGTTGGATGTCTGTCATTAGAACTGCATGGACTGTATGACTTTTTGAAAACATTAACATCTGTTTTGGACATTTATTTTATTTATTTATTTATTCAAATTTCTATACCGCCCTTCTCCTTTCGGACTCAGGGCGGTGAACAGCCAAGATAAAAACATCTATACAAAACATCACAGTTAAAAAATAAAGTTAAAATAATTTATAAATTTGGCCCATAATTTAAAACTTATCAATTAAAATCAATATTAAAATTTTAAAAACTAACCCTAAAATCAAGACAGACCGGCTAACTGGAAAAAATGAGTTTTTAGGGCCCGACGAAAAATCCGAAGGTCGGAGATCACTCGTATCTCTGGGGGTAGATTGTTCCATAGGGTAGGTGCCACCACAGAGAAGGCTCTCCTCCTGGGGGTCGTCAGCCGGCATTGTCTGGCCGACGGCACCCTGAGGAGGCCCTCTCTGTGGGAGTGAACCGGCCGGTGGGAGGCTATTGGTGGCAGAAGGCGGTCCCGTAAGTACCCTGGCCCTAAGCCATGGAGCGCTTTAAAGGTGATCACCAACACCTTGAAGCGCACCCGGAAGTCCACCGGAAGCCAATGCAGCTCGCGCAGGAGAGGAGTCACATGGGAGCGCCCCATCGCTCCCATAATCCCCCGCGCATTCTGCACCAGTTGGAGCCTCCGGGTGTACCCCAAGGGGAGCCCCATGTAGAGAGCGTTACAATAGTCCAGACGAGAAGTGACGAGTGCTTGAGTGACCGTGCGTAGGGAGTCCCGGTCCAGAAAGGGGCGCAACTGGCGTATCAGGCGAACCTGACAGAAAGCCCCCCTGGCCACGGCTGTCATATGCCCTTCTAAAGACAGCCGCGCATCCAGGAGGACACCCAAGTTGCAGGCCCTCTCCGTGGGGGCCAATGATTCGCCCCCAATAACCAGCGATGGCGTCATCTGGCTATACTGGGACGCCGGCAGCCACAGCCACTCGGTCTTGGAAGGGTTGAGTCGAAGCCTGTTTCTCCCCCTCCAGACCCGCACGGCCTCCAGGCCCTGGGACATCACTTCCAAGGCATCATTGGGATGGTCTGGGGTGGAAATGTACAGCTGAGTATCATCAGCGTACTGATGGAACTCCACCCCAAAACCACGGATGATCTCACCCAGCGGCTTCACATAAATGTTGAACAGGAGGGGCGAGAGGACCGACCCTTGCGGCACCCCACAAACAAGGCGCCTTGGGGTCGACCACTGCCCCCCTGTCAACACGGATTGCGACCGGTCGGAGAGATAGGAGGAGAACCACTGCAAAACGGTGCCCCCCACTCCCAGTCCCTCCAGCCGGCGCAACATGATACCATGGTCGATGGTATCAAAAGCTGCTGAGAGGTCTAATAGGACCAGGATAGAGGAAGAACCCCTATCCCGGGCCCTCCAGAGATCATCCACCAACGCGACCAATGCCGTTTCCGTGCTGTACCCAGGTCTGAAGCCGGACTGGAGCGGATCCAGATAGACAGCTTCATCCAGGTACTGGGGAAGCTGTCGCGCCACCACACTCTCAACAACCTTCGCAATAAAGCGAAGGTTGGAGACTGGACGATAGTTAGCCAAAACAGCCGGATCCAGGGATGGCTTCTTGAGGAGAGGCCTCACCACCGCCTCTTTCAAGGCGGCCGGCAGGACACCCTCGCTCAAAGAAGCGTTAATAATCCCCTGGAGCCAGCCTCGTGTAACCTCCCGGGAAGCCAGCACCAACCAGGAGGGACACGGGTCCAATAAACATGTGGTTGCGTTCAGCCGCCCCAAGATCCTGTCCACGTCCTCGGGAGCCACAGGATCGAACTCCTCCCAGATAACACTCTCAAGGCCTGCCTCAGTCATCTCGTCTGAACTAACCCAGTCGGCGGCCAAGTCTTCCCGAATCTGAGTTATTTTATCATCCAGATACTGTACAAAATCCTCAGCTCGGCCCTGCAAGGGGTCCTCCCGCGCTCCCAGATGGAGGAGGGAGCGGGTCACCCTAAACAGGGCGGCTGGGCGGTTATCTGATGACGCGATAAGAGCGGCAAAATAGCTAGATTTCGCCGCTTTTATCGCCACTAGGTAGGTCTTAATATGAGACCTTACCAGTGTCAAGTCAGACTCGGAACGACTGGCCCTCCAACCGCTCTCTAGGCGTCTTTTCCGGCGCTTCATCACCCTCAGCTCCTCGGAAAACCAAGGAGCTAAGTGAGTTCGGTGCCGGGTCAGAGGCCGCAAAGGCACGACCCGGTCCAAAGCCCCAGCAGCCACCCTATCCCAGGCGGCCACCAGGTCATCAGCCGAGTCATGAGCTAGAGTCTCAGGAAATGGCCCAAGCTCCATCTGGAACCTATCAGGGTCCATCAGGCGCCTGGGGCGGAACCACCTGGTCGGTTCCGCCTCCCTGCGACGGGGTACGGCGGTCAGAAAGTCAAGTCGAAGGAGCGAGTGGTCAGACCATGACAAGGGTTCAATATCTACATCCCCTATATCAAGGCCACTCAACCACTGACCAGAGATAAAAACTAAGTCCAGAGTGTGTCCCCCCATATGAGTAGGGCCGTGAATTACTTGGGTCAGGTCCATGGCCGTCATGGAAGCCATGAACTCCCGAGCTACCTCAGATGTCTCACCGATGGATGGCAGGTTGAAATCCCCCATGACCACAAGTCTGGGGGTATCAGCCGCCACCTCGGCTATAATATTGAGGAGTTTGGGCAGGGTCGTTGCCACGCGGCAGGGAGCCAGGTACGTGATCAACAGACCCATCTGCGCCCCACGACCCCACTTCACAAAAAGGGACTCACATCCGGCTATCTGAGGTACAGTGGTCTCCCTCGGATCGAGACCTTCTTTTAAAATGACCGCCATCCCCCCGCCCCTGCCCTGAGCTCTCGGCTGATGAAATACACGGAAGCCTGATGGGCACATCTCCACGAGGGGAACTGCCCCCTCATGGCCCAACCAGGTGTCCGTGATACCTGCCAGGTCCGCTCCCCCCTCCTGAATAAGATCACAAATGAGGGGGGCTTTATTTACTACGGACCTGGCATTACATAACATCAGCCGGAGACTCGGGCGCTGAGACTCTAAGCAGCCTGGGGAACGGGAAGAGCTAAGGGGACCGGGGCACGCAATCGCTCGGAGATAGCGAGCACGTGCCCCCACCACATGATATGGCCCCCTGCTCCCGCCATACCTGCCCCTCCCACTCAGCGTGTTATATTGACATATTGGGAACATCTTTGCTCGCACCCCTTAGAAAGATCTGTTGAGATAAGAATTTGTTATTAGGAAACCTTCAATGGAGAGGAATAAATAGAAGCCTTATTGTTTCTGATGGAATAAAAAGGTCTTGAGAGTGCGGCGGAAGGTGCGTAGATCCGGGATCCTCCGTATCTCCGGAGGGAGCTCATTCCAGAGTAGATAGGAACTTCCAGATAGGAAGTTATTAGATTTTTTTTTAAATGAAGAGGTGGTGGTACTTCCTAACTCATGAGTGATGTTATTATATCAATATGACAGACCATTCACAACATTTTGTCTGCATTAGATGGTCCTAAGGATATTGTATAATAGTTTGCACGCTCCTTTTTTTTTTTGATATTAGTTGTTGATTGACCTGTTCCAGTTTGTTAGTCTCTGCGTTGCTCTTCAAAATTTCTGGAAAAGTTTAGCTAAAGATTTTACAGATTCTTCTTCAATTGCTTGCTCTATTTCTGTAGCCTTCTGACTTGGTAATAATTGAAATTATCCAGCTTCATCTTCTGACACTAGAAGCGCTTGCAATTGAAAAATATCTTCTTAGGCAGGGATGCCAAACTGGCGGCCCCGGGCTGGATGCGTCACACACAGGCCATGCCCACTCCAGCTCCGTGAAGGGGAAAAACATCGGGATACGTCATGTGATGGCAACGTGATGTCGCGAGTTTGACACCCGTGTTCTAAGGTATCTTGAATGTTGACATCTCTACTATTCAATACTTTTTCCATCTTAGCCTGATTTTTGATTGGTTACTCTCTGATCGTTAACATCATATCAATTTGAGGCTAAGTCTTTTGAATTCAAAGATCTTTTGGAACCTTCTACCATTTCTATTTTCCTCCTGATGGCTCTGGAAGGTTTGACCATTTGGCATTTCTATTCCATGTGTGATTTTACCCCAATTTATTGCTACTGTAGCATATTCATCTAAGCCAAATTCCATTGCTATACCTGTGCTAAGATTTTCTTATGGTTTTTGTCAATGACTGGATTTCAATTCCTGATTTTTAAAAAATCCTCATCATTATTATTTAAACGTCTATGCCTTCTGACTGTCAGAGACTCTGGGTGTTTTACAAATTATTTCAAACATTATAACAAAGATATTGAAAATGACAAGAAACAAAAAGAGTAAAGGTTGCAGTATAACAAAACAAAAAGAAAAGAAAAGCAAGTTAAAAGGAAGCTTTGGTCACCCTGACCAAAGGCCTGGGCAAAGCCATAAACACACTTTCCTGACAAATATGTGGAGCTTTAGGTCAAATTTCTACTTTCAGTTTGTCCCATCATTGTATGGACGATCTACCTTTTGTTTAAAGGAAGAGTGGATCTACCTAAAGTGGGTCAGGTATCAAGACTTGTCTTCCTGAACACGAAGCAGCCACAATGCCAAACCATTAGAATCCACAATAGAATTTTTAAAGGAGTCGCTGGAAGCTACATGAGAGATGAGCAATTTATGAGACTTGTGTGGAATTGTCCTTAATCTGTTTTGTTGACTATAACACAGAGGGGCGGAGGGGGGGGTATGACAGTTGTAGAAATACTCTTCTCATTATATATTTTAGCATTTCATGAACTACAGCAAAGTAAGTAAATGGAACATTTTATTTATAAAAAGGAAGAAGGTAAAAGAGTGCCTTGTGTCAAAGGAAGAAACACAATGGCATTATAAAGATATTGTTTAGATTGGAAATTTGTGTTAGGAGGAATTGCATTAAGCACAATTGGTACAGTTGGCTTCTCACATGTTCGGAGGGTGATGTGTTGCTGTAAACTTCTACCTTCAATGCATCTTGCATAATCTCAGATATACCCGTATTTTTCGGACTATAAGATACACCTAGATTTAGAGAAGAAAACAAAAAAAAAAGTTTTTGGCCTCCGTGTGTCCCGTTTTCACCCTCCCCGGCCCCCAGAAGCACCTTTCAGGCCAAAAACAGGCTCGTTTTTGGCCTCCCAAACCCTCCGCGTATCCTGTTTTTACCAAAAACACACCCATTTTTGGCCTGCACAGTGCTGAGGGCCAGGGAGGGCAAAAATGGGATGCGTGGATGGTTTAGAAGGCCAAAAACGTACCCGTTTTTGGCAAAAGCTGGGCTGTTTTTGGCAAAAACAGGACGTGTGGAGCACTGCAGAGTGCTTCTGGGGGCCGGGGAGGGTGAAAAGGTGACACACAGAGGGTTTGGGAGGCCAAAAATGGGCCCATATTCGGTCTATAAGACCCACCGAAAATTTCACCCATTTTTAGGGCGAGGGGGGAAAGTGTATTTTATACTCCGAAAAATACAGTATTTGTTTTTAAAAAATCAATTGATTCTTACAGGTATAGATAATCTGGAAATAGTTATTCAATGTTTATCAATATGTGTTTTCTTTAAAAATGGGAAGATGCATTGCTGCTTCAAATATCTCGTGAATGCTAACTCATATATCTTAATGGAAATTCATTCTGCTTTATTATTTCGTGACAAATAATGGACCGAATGCTTAATGGCTTTCAACCACTTATGAGTGGCATCGCTTTTTCTCTCTCCTGCTTGTGCATGCACGCGAGTGCACACACTCTCTCTCTCTCTTGCAAAATATAAGACAAGGCCAAAGCTTAAATTAAAATCCTCAGGTTCTTATCTCCTTCCCACAGGAAAGCAAATCTGTGTTGAAAACCGTAAAATTAAGAGGAGAGGAAGGATAGCATAATTTAGCAAAAATCCATGCAGAAGATTCTGAGCTATATGACTGGAGGGATAGGTCAGACATTAAAATGATACTACTTGCTAATGCAAGTTCCTTAAGGTAGTGCTCTGGAAACAAGGGAAAGTATGCAAAAAAAAAGTAGCAGATTAAAAAAAATGTGGCAATTTTGTAGTGACAATAAAACACAGACTCTGGTACTGTGTTTGAAATATGGTCTGTCATAAATATAATCATAAATAATGTATGATTTAAATAATGTCAATGGAAAAAAAATCTATTTTTAGTTTCCACTATTTTATGAGTGGAGGTTTAATGAACAATATCTGCATTTTGGAATGAGTCTTCTCTTCTCTTCCCAGAAGCCTATCCGACATGAATGTATATTTGTGATTATTTCAAAGAATGCTGAAAGGGTTTTTACACAGTGTTTTCAAATTATACTGAGATTTTTCTTGAGTGCAGAAAAGGGAGAATGAACCAAAGAACATGATTTAATAATGCAAATGAGTCTCAGACATTTTTCATGTTTTGCATAGATGTATGTATGAAAAAAAAGGGGGGATTACTGTGGTAACTCTAATACTTTTCAGCTTGAGGGGATTGTTACACCCATCAACAGAATAGCTTGATTTCTTTCCATGCTTCAGAGAAGGCTTCCTTTACCTGACTATTGAATTCCATTTTGTAGCAAGAGCATTGCTTCTCTTTTAAGGAAGACAGAAAACACTATGCAGTTGATAACACCCCAATTGCCAAAAGCTAAGTAGGGTCAGATCAGGTTTGTATTTGGATGTAAGACCTAGGGCTGCAGACTAGAAGTTGGAAAAAATTGGGGGGAAAATGCAAAAGGGTTTTTTTTACCATTAAAACTGCTAAGAACACTGCTTGTAGTAGTAGTTACTAAGAATCAAGCTCTATTTGAAAATGTCTCTACCTAGCTATGACCCACAGATCTTTTTAGCTATGATCCACAGTTCTTTTTAGCACATTGTTGTTTGATCTTAGCATCAGACTTCTGTGATTCAGCATTGGTAATACTAGACTGGAGTACTATACTTACATGCTCACAAATGATCTGTGTTTGGACGTATTTAGGCTAGACAGGAATGTCTAAAACAGGAGCATTTAAGACAGGGGTGTCAAACTCAAGGCCCATGGGCTGAATCTGGCCCACAAGGGGCTTAAATCTGGCCTGCAGGGCTGCTCTGGAAACAGTGAAGGACTGGCCTGCAGTGCCTCTGCCAGAGAAAATGGAGTTCATGAGGGTCACGCATGGCCCTCTCAGGCTCCATTTTCAGCTACGACGGCCTCCTGCAGCCTTCTGCCAGCAAAAACAGAGGCAGTGAGGGCTGCATGCAGATGGCTGCAGGATGTCAAGCTGGCCATGCCCACCCTGGCCATGGCTACTTGCCCCCCCTCCCCTGAGGTCAAACACAACCCTGATGCAGCCCTCAATGAAATTGAGTTTGATACCCCTGCTTTAAGATCTTAATGTTTTAAAACCTTTTGTTTAAAATAATAATTAAAAAATTAACTTGGTGTGCTGTGAAGGAAAGTCTTTGGTACAGTATTATCTTTGTTTTCAAGAATGTCTTTAATCCCTTGTATGAATGAGAAAAGCGGACGGGTTGACTCTTAATATTTTGTTTAGAAATATCCCTGTCTGCCCAGTACAACTCATCAAGGTAGGATTAGATGAAGTTACAAAATATCCTCAGACTTCTGGTAAATTAGCATTTTGTGGTTGTATGTACTATAATGATAAAGGTTTGTAGCGGGTGCCATGATGAAACTACTTTTTATGGGTAGTTTCTAACCTTTTAAAATTATTACGCCATGTTAGCTCTACAATGCATTATGGCTAGCCAAGTTTTTATATTCTTCTACCTGATTTCTGCTGTCTGAAATGAGCAACGAAGTGATGTGTCTGCTAATCCTTGACTATTTGTTATGCAGATGGTGGTGAGGCCTAGTATTTGATCAATGGCTATTGTTTTATATTAGACAGGCATAATCTGCAACCTGTGGTTGAGTTCACCCATTGTCCTGGACCTAACTTTGTTTGATTTTAGTTTCACATGTTTTATATACCCAGTCATTGTATTATTCATGATAATGGCTTGATAGTCTGGGTAAAGTTTTTGTGGCTTATTCATCAAACCATTATTTAAATCTCCACTTACTGTGAGAGTGGGTATGTCTGAGTACAGGTAGTTCTCAATTTACAATAATTTGCTTAGTGACCGTTCGAAGTTACAACGGCACTGAAAAAATGACTTATGGCCATTTTTCATAGTTATGACCGTTGCAGCATCCCATGGTCGTGTGATTTGCATTCGGATGCTTGACAGCTGACTCACATTTATGACAGTTGCAATGTCCCAGGGTCGTGTGATCACATTTGTGACCTTCTGACAAGCAAAGTCAATGGGAAAAACAGATTTATTTGACAACCGTGTTACTAATTTAACAATTGTAGTGATTCACTTAACAACTCTGGCAAAAAAAAAATCATAAAAATGGACAAAGCTCACTTAACAAATTTCTCACTTAGCAACATGTTGGGCTCAGTTGTGGTCATAGGTTGAGGACTACCTGTACTGATGTTTGTGAAACAGAATTAAATTGTCCCCAGTATGTCTTATTGTTCAGATAAAAAAAAATGAGGCAATTAAATATGCAATATTTTTATCAGGCCTATTAGTTTAAGAAAAAACAAGCAAAAGAAAGAAATGCTACTCAAGCCTTTTGTTTTTGTTTGCAGTCCAACAAAGTCCCTGTGGTGCAACCTTCCCATGCAGTCCACCCTCTCACTCCACTCATCACCTACAGCGATGAACATTTTTCTCCAGGGACACATCCTTCACACCTCCCCTCAGACGTCAACACAAAGCAAGGTGAGCTAATCCTTCCATTTTTACAGCCTTTGAAAAGCTGTTAGAAGAAAATCTCTCTCATGTTTTCTTTTGAGAGCCTCAGATGCTGAAAAGGATATTTTCATACTATGAGGATGAAGGCTTGTTCTCCAAACTTGTGGGTTGGTTTCCAAACATTTCATTAACAGGGTAGGTAACATCTTCAGCGGAGTTTAAGGGATTTTCATGCTATCTTATAGTACTGGTGGATCCAGGTACATACAGTAGGTTTTCCCTTTTTCCTGATTACCTCAGTCCTGTTGTATTTGAAGTAGAGCCCAGTAATTCTAAAATATCTCTGAGTTGCTGTTTTTGAAAATTTGGGTCCCATTAAAGGAAAATACAATGCCATTGTTGCATTTTGTTACTAGCCATATGATATCTTAACGATTAAAATAAGCTTTCTTTAAAGGAATCCAAATTGCTTCCCTCTGATGTAATGTTACATTTACAGAACATGTGTTCCTCATTCAACTATTGGAAGTAGTAACTTGGTCATTGGAGTAGCTCAGCAGTTGAGACACTGGGCTTGTTGGTTGGCAAGCTGGCAGCCCAGGTTCAAGACCTGAGCACCGCATGATGGGGTGAGTTCCCGTCCTCGCCTCAGCTTCTGCCAACCTAGCAGTTCGAAAGCATGCAAATGCGAGTAGATAAATAGGTACCACTTTGGTGGGAAGGTAACAGTGCTTTGGGACATCATGCTGGCCACATGACTGCAGAATTGTCTTTGGACAGCGCTGACTCAATGGCCTTGAAATGGAGATGAGCAGTGCCCCCTATCATCGGCAATAACCAGCACAATAAAATCCTTTACTCCTTTACCTTTTTTAAAAACTTGGTCATTAACCAAAGAGGTTGCAAAATGAAACTCTGACTGTGCTTAGGATCATACCTCAGCTTTTTTTTTTTTTTTTTGCTTTAAAGACACAAAGATTATAAGGCAAGGATTGGTCACAAAGTTATTTTTTTATCATTGTTGTAACTTCAAATGGACCCTAAATGAGGCAGTTGCTAAATGAGGACTACCTGTACTAGATTAGATAGTTTTCATTCACTCTCAGGCACTTTTGTAAGATTAGCTTGACCATACGCTTTTGGAAAAAATTGCCTAATTTCTATTTTCTAATATATTTACATCAGTAAGTAGCCATTTGAATCATATCCAAAAATTATATTTATATCAACTTCACATCTCTGTGGGTAGCAGAATATGCCAACTGCCTATTGATGGCCAAAAACTTAATGGGTGTTTTTAGTCATCTTTGTGAAACGCTATTATGAAACACTGTTGGCTAAAACGAGAGACCATGCAGTGATCAATAATGATTTGTTTATCTTACTTCTCTTGTTTTGCAAACCTCAATCCAGGTGTAAAAGCTAGTTTCTCTGTTAAAGGTCAGCTAATCATTGTGCTGCATCTTTGTAGATTTTATAATGTTTATAAAATAAAGTAGAACGAGTGGTGCGATGGCCTAGAGGTGGAGCTCTCGTCTCACAATCAGGAGGCTGTGAGTTCGATCCTAGGTAGAGGTAGGTATTTCTCTCTCTGGGCGTGATGAGAATGTATCTGCTGAACAAAACTCTACATTGGCAACAGGAAGAGCATCCAGCCAGTAAATACTCAGCTCCATTCAGTTACCCAGACTCCACTCCACAAGGGATTATGAGGTCATTAAATGAAGATGATGATAAAATAAAGTAGAACCTTCCAGTGTATCATAATCTAAAAACAATGCCTCAAGTTTTTTCTATATATCTTAATCAGGCCATAATTGCAAGACTAATTTGCCAATTATTTTTGAATGGGCATTCTATGTTCTTATCTCTGTATTTAACTCCTACATGTCACTTCCTTCTAATTTATTCCATCCATGAACAAACCATAAATGTTAATACTTCATATATTTGAAGAGACATACCTTGATCAAGAGAAATTGATGCCCTAATAATTTAGACTTTAAAATAACAAGTCTGTATTTTTCGTGTAATATTACTACCTCTCTGGAAACTGAAAGAGAAAGATGATACCGTTTAAAGTAAATATTCTTAGTTATATAAAACACGTGATGGTTTTATAACTGTAAGTGTGTATAAACTAGTGTTCAGTTTTATAATCATTTTAGCCACTGTTTATGCACTGCAGGATAAAGGCCTCTTCTGTATGTTTCCAGCCAATACAGTTCTGAGCTTTCTTTGTTGGGCCGGCAATACTTGCTGATGTCATTGATCCACCTTGTTTTAGGTGTCTTTCATGGATGCTTTTTATCAAGTGGGATCCATTCTATGACTACCTTGGTCCACCTGCCATCAGTTCTTCTTGCTATGTGACCAGTCCATTTCCATTTCAATTATTTTACTCTCTTGATGATATTGTACACTTTTGTTTGTTCTTTAATCCAGTGCAGGTCTTTCCATGGCTCTTTGCGCCACTCGTAGCTTTTGTATCAGTTGTGAGGTTAGTGTCCACATTTCAATGGCATATGTTACAACAGGTAGCACCCACACTGATCGAGAACAATTCTCTTCAGTCATAGGGGGAGGTTGTTCTTGAAAATTATGCTTAGCTTGCCAACCACATTTAGTATGCTGTTCAGTTTCCTTTATTGTATCACCTTCCATTGAGATCTGTTGGCCAAGGTATATGTAATGGTCTACTACATCTAGTTCTTCTCCAGATATAACAACATCTTCCTCAAATCTTAAGTGATTTCAATAGGCACCATTGATTTTTATTCCATCTTTTGCCTAGTTTAATTTGCGAAATACTTCTTCAAGGCAGGTTGAGAAAAAGATAGATGATATTGTATTGCTTGTCATACACCTTATTCTGTGTTGGTTTCCACTTTGAAATCATTAAGGCAAATTGTCGCCATTGTTTTTTTCATATATTGATTGTAGTAAGTTATATAACTGGGGATATTGACTTTATTTATTTTAAATAGTATCATCTTTATCTTTCAGGTACTTATTTAGATATATCTTTCTGATTCTTTTTGAAGCTTGAATATGTACAATTTGGGATAATTTTTTGAAATTTTTAGACTGGTTTTTCAAACTATGATCTCTATATTCCATAAGCATGCGAATGCAGCAATTTTTATCTTAGTAGAAGTTTCCTTCTTGATCAGGGGTTCTAGAATTTAAAAAATGAAAAACTTTTGAGTAATATGTTAAATAGAACTTTTATTAATAACTCTTGAATACATTTAAATAATTAAATAACTTTTTTCAGAATAATCCACTATAGGTAGGCTTTATCTATTGAGTTTGGGAACCAGTATATTTGCAAGTAGAAATGCAGTGGCTCCGTGGCTAAGATGCTAAGCTTGTCGATCAAAAGGTCAGCAGTTTGGCGGTTTGAATCCCTAGTGCCGCATAATGGAATGAGCTCCTGTTACTTGTCCCAGCTTCTGCCAACCTAGCAGTTCGAAAGCACATAAAAAATGCAAGTAGAAAAATAGGGACCACCTTTGGTGGGAAGGTAACAGCGCTCCGTGTGCCTTCAGTGTTTAGTCATGCCAGCCACATGACCACGGAGATGTCTTCGGACAGAGCTGGCTCTTCGGCTTTGAAATGGAGATGAGCACCATCCCTTGAGCCGGAAAATGACTAGGACACATGTGTGGGGGGACCTTTACCTATATTTGTACAGGTTTTTTTATGTAGGCATGATTTGGGCCTGTTTTTTTAAAAAAAAATATTTTATGCATACATAAAATGTCTGATGACCTTTGTGTACAGATAATTACACTTTTTAGGGATTAGGTTTAGGTGTCTATATAATGGGCCTCAGTCATGGCGGAACTTGCTGAGTAAGCCTAGTCACAAATGGTTCTTCTGCAGCAGCTGGCCTTCACTGGAGCAGCCTGCTCAGTTGGTGATGGAGGAAGTCCTTAGTGCAGGGGTCTCCAACCTTGGCAACTTTAAGACTTGTGAACTTTAACTCCCAGAATTCCTCAGCCAGCTTTGCTGGATGAGGAACTATGGGAGTTGAAGTCCAGAAGTCTTAAAGTTGCCAAGATTGGAGACCCCTGCCTTAGTGGTTTACACTGATTTCTCTATTGTGGGAGTAGAAGGGTTTCTTAATTGCACTACCAAATGCTAAAGCTGCTTGCAAACCACTTCCAGTTGATTCCACTGACGGTGCTTGTGGTTGGGGAGTCATCTGTTCTGCAAACCCTCTAATTACAGCACGGGCATTTGTGGCCAGAGTTCCTTCTATGATCAAGAAGAAGATGATGCTAATGGGAGAAAGGAGAAGGGATGTGATCCTAGAAGAAAGAAAAAGTTTAGTCGCCACAATCTAGTCCTTCAGTTTCCTTAGATTACTAGAAGAGACTATTCATATATAATTAGAGCCATCGGTATTGGTTTATCCTTTAATCAAGAAACTATATTTTGTAAAATCAAAATGATTGAGGTCAGAAAACATGCTCAACCAAGAATTCTCAAGGCTTACCATTACAGTCTTAAATGAAAAAACAAATATATGTGTTTTCCCCTGGAAAAAAATTTAATGATTCTGGTGGCTGGCTTAGGCAAGAAATAAATACTCCTTATTTTTAATAATTAAATTTTAATCTGTGTGTCAGGTAAAACAATAATAGATTCCTGCAACTTTAAAAATTAAAATTTTTTAGAAATGAAGACATAAGATTGAACCATCACATATTTTTAAATGAAAAAAAAATGATCTTATTTTTGCATATTTTCTGAAAAAAATGGAAATTATTTTCAAGACAATCATTCTTTTTTCTTCTTCTCTCATATACTTTTCATTTATACTTCATGCTCTTTATAGCAACAACTGAAGAAAACCCTAACTTGCATAAATAGCATGTTGCAAATGGAATATTTATGGTCATAGCTTTCTCACTTTAGTCTCTTCTCATTTATTTGTTGTTCTCATTTTGTGCACTGATCCCAAGAAAAGACATTTTTGGGAAATGAGGGTTTTGTCCATTTTGACTGCATTAAAATCCATAAAACACAGTACTTTGATCAAAGCAAATTAAGAATATTCCATCAACTATTTTAATATAATGATGGATTTTATCAGGCATTTCAAAAGGTGTTCTATTAGTTGAAGAATAAAATATTGTTCATAGAACTCTTCTATCTTTGTTAAGAAAAGGAACAAGGTGGAAAACCAATTCATAAGCGTAATATAATTTACAGATCTGAGCTCAACTATTATGCCCAGAGTGACTTTGAACGGTGATTGTGACCCCTCTCAAAGTTACTTGCAACTCCCCATGGTCATGTCAGTTCAAGGACACTATGCTAAGCCAAAACAAAGCAAACTATGTTGTGGTTTAGTGCAATGCATAAAACTAGGCGTCATCTAATATGCATAAAAATAGTGACAGGTGTTTCACTTCTCAGGATGATGAAGCAAAGTAGAAGAACTGAAATAGACATACAGTATTATTTCAAGTTATTCACATATCCAAAGCTCTACAATTTTCTGGCTCTCTTTCTTAAAAATCTGAGATTGTTTTAGCTATTACCTCTTGGTAACTTAAACTAGTTTTGTGCTGAAAGCTCAAAGTAGATAGGAATAGTGTCACATGGTGTCTTATCTTGGCTGATAATGTGAAACTAAAGCATATGCATGCATACAATCCTCCAAGCAGTTATGATCTTTATGTTATTTCCTGGCACATGAAGGAGTGCTTTTATTTAGCTCTACTGCCTGGAGATGCCTAGAGTGATTCTTGGTAGGTGCAGTAGAAAAGTACTACGGAACAGATAATTTGTCTATGTGGCTTCAATAGTATCTGTGCTTAATATATAGTATTCTGCCCATATGCCTTGCTGTAAAAGAAAATTTTAAAATCTTCTCTTAAACATTACCCTATGAACCATCAGTACCATTATAGTCTTTTTTTAAATTAAGAATTAAAGTCATTTTTAGCTCACACATTTCTTTAAAGTAACTTTACCTACTGAGATTCCAAGGAAAATAATAGTATATGTTGTTTGTAGGAGATTTAGTAAAAGGGGAAGGAAATTTATAAATGTAGCAAAATAAGATTCACCGTTAACATGATGAATTTATTGCTCCTTGCTACTTTGTATAGGTGTGAGTATGAGCTTAGCTAGTAAATGCAGACAAGTAGTTTTGAACACTTCCTGTATAGGTGAATGGATGGCCGGATGTTTATATAGTATAAGGCAGCTGCAAGAAGAATGGAGTTCTCATTAATTGCACTTTCTTAATTGAATTTTATATTGTAGTTGGTTCTTCTAAACCAGGGGTGTCAAACTCACATCGTCACGGCAGCGTCATGTGACGTATTGGGACTTTTCCCTCCTTCGCTAAACCAGGCAAGGGCATGGCCAGTGCGTGATGCATCCGGCCCATGGGCCAGGAGTTTGACCGCCCTTTTCTAAACAATCTAATCACTTGTCCCTCTTATTATTTAGAATGGAGGACTTAGATATAAAATAAAATACTTGTTTTGTTTATTCCTTAATGCACTAAATCCATCCAAAATACCTTTATGATCTTTGTGAGCATCATATCTCCTTGGAATATGAGATTTAGATAGAGCGTGAAGACCATAAGGCTCATTTGGGATTCGGATTACTTTTAATCCTTAAGGTGATTTTTAGAATTTGTAGAATATATATTTTTTTTTACATTTTTGAGAGTCTGAATTGATGGATCATTCCCAGTGAGACTTCCTTAGTCTATTCCAAAAATATTAACTACTACAAGAGTGACCTTGGCACCCAAGAGTCGATATGATGAGGAGCTTAGCTAGAGCTGAAGTGAGACTCAGAAGGTAAATGAATCATATCAAGTATGACCATTGCAGGCCTGAAAATGATTTTTAATTAACCACTGATCCTCAGTGGTAGCAAGTTCATAAAAGCTGTACATCTCAAGGGAACCATATAAAATGTATAAGCAGCAATTTACAAAATCGAATAAGTCTTTTTGAAACTGCTGCTTTCATTCATCCCACCCAGCCTCTTCTTATATATTTAGCTGTTCAATATGATTTTTCAAGACTTAAATCTATTACAGTCACACAAACTCTACTACTTTATCACTTGTGTATCATATAACTTCTTCCTTTTTTTTCTTTTTAAATCAGAGAGAAAATCAATCAAGAAATGTAAAAACTACGAGTCTTGTAGCATAAGCTTTTCTGGGCCAGACCCTACTTCATCAGATACATGAAGCAGTCACCTAATGGGTAGGTATATATATCCTAGTACAGAGAGAAGGAAATTGACATCTACAGGGAGAAGAGTAGGGGGAGAGGCCTAGTGGTCAAGCAATGAAAGAGGGGGCGGGCGGTGTAATCACAATGCCATGCAGAGCGCAACTGATTACTCAATGCAACCCAATTTTACACAAACTTATGAAGAAAAGGCATATTTAAAAAAAAAAAAAACTGGAGTCTTACATAAAGACCTACTTTTCTGCAAGATTGCATCGGGCAACTTATTTCCAGGCAACAGAATCCATTTATATTTTGCTTATGTATTTTTCAACAGAATAGAAGAATCTGAAAAAAAAAAAGTTACTGCATAACATTGCGCACTCACCTCTCAACCAGTTCATTAAGGTTAGATTTTAAAGCTGAGTGCAGTAAAAATGCTGCAAAAGTTTTTCCACGAACCCTTGAAAGAACTAATAAAATGACTGCCATATTTAATGGTTTAGTAAGCATTTTAGTTCCTACTTCCAAGTGCTGTTCCTCTTTTCAAGATAGATTGATAGCATCTTCACCTGAACTCCCTCAGTAAATATGCCCTTAAAGCAACTCCACTTTCTAGGCACCACAGCGGAAAAAAGCATGATGTAGTAACATCATCTTAAAGCGATGTGTCTCTACCACAGCATACTGAGAAGTCTGCTGTTGTCTGCAGCCAGATCCTACAATATAACTGTCTTTTCTCCATTCTTTTGGTCATAAATATCTTTCTCCAGGAATTGCATCAGAAATTCTTAAAACTCAAATTTGAGAAGGTAAAGGTAAAAAATACATTGGCAGGGTCTCACCAAGTGCCCAGGGTATATCTTCTATAGGACCATTCATACAGGATAATAGCATATCGCTTGCTGCCATTGATAGCCCTTAGGTGACACTATTTTGTGCATCCCGGAAGATGGCCATTGATCCTCACAAGCTTAAATGAATGCTTGTCCTTCCTTAGAATCTGTAGCCAAGTCTAAAACAGAGTACAACACTAATGTGCTACCAAAAGTAAGTTAAATTGTGATGCCGCTTCTGTTCCATCCTACCTCAATAACAACATCAGCCATAATACTGAGAATCCATTCATCTGTCCATTATGCTCTTCTATAATAAACAAAACTAGGGTTTTCCTAATTCAGAAGGTAAATGAAATTGGAAGCTGCTTAATTTGGTATCCTGATGAAGCTATTGCCCTCTCACGTGATTTTATAGTGTTCATGTGCTATGCCTATTTGTAATCTACTAGTGAGCCCACTAGTCACAAATGAGTCACACTCATTCTGATTTGTGTTCTGCATAATATTGTGGTGCATCTACTTTCTTGTGCAGTGCTTGACCTTTTGGCTTTGCTTTGGACACCTCCTTCTCTTTGTACCTAGGGTATATGCATACACATTTACCTACTGAGGTGACTATATGTTTGGTTTATGAAAACTTATGTCACAAAAAAATTGATAGATACTAAGGTGCCAGTTAACTTTTTGACGATTAAATCATATCAGGTTGAGGAACTGCAATCCTTATTTAGCTAACCACATTTGTCACATGATTATAGAAATGGCTAATATAGTATCTAGTTTCATTCATTTAATTTAATTCCAAATGATAGTATCTAGGAAACTGATTGTTTCACTGGATGAAGTGCTGGCTTTTAATCTGTTCTCATAAAAGATGCAATTTTGGTGTTCAATCCTTCAATGTTCCTGAAGACATAAGAGTTGGATCCAGCCTAAGTAAGTTACCTGAGATGAATATAAGCTACTTGAGATCAGTACAAAGTTAATTGAGTACCGTTGATTTATCTGTTCTAAAGGGTCTGTATTCAAAAAAGATTTGCAATTATATTATATATCCTCTAGTTTGGTTGAAATTCTCCAGTTTTAATTCTGGCTATGACACTAGTTGGGGAGTAACAATCTGGAATATATAAGGCTAGAGTAGACAAAAGTAGTCTATGTCATGCACTATTGGGGGAAAAAGATCTACTTATACTGCAAACTCAATCTTTCTTTTCATAGGTTTTTAGATTAAATGGCTCTATTTCCTGTTTTATCATGGATTATTTATTTATTTATTTTAATGCCACCTATCTCTCCTACAAAGGGACTTTGGGCGGCTTACAGGTTATTTTTATACTCTTTAGGCTAAAATGATGATTTACATTCTGTACTTTTTAACAGGCATGAATCGGCATCCTCCAGGTCCTGATATTTCCACCTTTTATCCCTTATCTCCTGGAAGTGTTGGGCAGATAACCCCACCGCTTGGCTGGTAAGAGCTTCCTGCTACTTCTGAGTTGCACTCATGTATTTTGTGTTATGTACATCCAATGTATGCTTATTGACTTGAGAAATGACTTGTTTTAAAACAATTGTAAGGTTTCCATTATTAAATAACAAAATACAATTATTTATAAAAAGTATGGAAAGTAGTTGGCTTTGCAGAGCAACCTATTGAGAGTAAATTGGACTCAAGAAATAGTATGATGTTCCTAAATGAAATCCAGTGCACAATTCACAGACTCTATGACTTGAATAGTTGGGAGCCCGATAATATGTGTTAGGTAAGATCGTTTATTTGGACTTGTGAAATACACAAGTGCCACTGAATACATGCAGAGTGCCACATTACCACTAAATAACCACAATTTATATGTTCATTTTGCACTAATTTATCTTCAGTGTAACAAATGTTTCAAATTTGTAAAATTCTTCAAGGCAAACTCTCCTTTATGAAGGAGGAATGCCCAATTTGATTCAATTTAGTAAATGTATTCTTTGTTTAGTCTAAGCTGAAAAAATGGCAATTGAGTGAATTGAATTTACCTTTCATGAAATTTCTTCCAAGGAGTCAATCAGGTGCAGTATTGCTTAGCAAGAGTATCTGACATAAACAAACGGGTGGAAAAGAATTGTAGTGATCTAAATTTTTGTAATTTTAAGATAATATTAAGGATGCTAATGAGCTATCTCTATAACTCTTTTGAGAATTTGTCATTTTGACAAAGCTGGTACATTAGATAGAAAAACTCCATTTGCTACTTGATGTATTATTTCATGTCAAAAAATACTAAAACTATTTGAATAAACCTTTTTGATTGGAAGAAAATTAGGAGAGCCAAGAGTTTGGTGGCCAAGCTTTTTTATATTATTGTGGCTGTTTTTGCACTAAGGAAAGATTTTTTGGAGTGTGGGAATAGATTTGGTTCCAACTTTTAAATTTTAACAATTGTTTGCTTCTTTGTACGTACATTTTTTTTTCAAAGATGAATCTGAATTAAAAATACTGGTAATATGAATAGTATACAGCACTTAATTCTCTTACGTTTCTGCTTATTGCTGTACTGTATGATTGATATTTGAATTGTGTGTGCATAATTGTGTACATATGCAATGGTCTAACCTACCGTGTATGCACAGAAGTTAACTTAAGTGTGAAGAGTGCCATGGTGAGAATAAGAAAGGGCCAGCAGCTTTAAAATGCCAGTTTCTTAAATCTGTCAATCAATAGCTCTGCTTGAATAGAATTGAGTGTACTCTTTCAAAGAAAATTCAATTATTCTCTCTGAAGTTGATACACAAGTGTGTTAACTTCTATTCAGAAGTTGCATTAATTCAGGATGGGAAAAAACCCCAATGTAAACTAAACATAAAAGATTCAAAATATTTGAAACATTCAAATTGAGCTGTTCATGTATCTATTCAGAAGAACAGAAGTTTATATTAGAAGTTTCTTTGTATTTTAAACTCCCTTTCAAGGTTTTTGTTTTGCATTCAAACTGTATGAACTTGGGCTGTGTATACACATTGAATCTGATTTCAAGAAGATGCTTCAGACAGTTTGTTGTATGCAAACAACACTCTCCAATGCTTCACAATGTGGGAAAAGACACAGTTGCTTAAAATATAACATATAGTTAATGTTTTTGTTAGAGTCCAAATATCCCAGGATTTTTTAAGAATGTCCCTTTACCAGAAATAGGCAAAGCTATTGGTTCCCTCTGCCTGATTGCTCCAGTTTGGCTCCTCCTCCTTCTGCCATGGGAGTGACTAAACAATACAGGAAGGTATTTTCATGTTTTGTGAAAACTGGGATTCCCAGTTTGTTACTGTTTTAATAATCATAATATAGCAAGAATAAATCCTAGTTTATTTGTTCTTACGAAGTGAAGAATAAGCTACTCGGGTTATTAGTTGGTTATCTATTTATTGGTGTTTGGAAAAAGGCAGATTGACTTCTGTTACTTTATAATTGATGGGTTGCTTTCTTCTGTGACCTCAGGCAAGGTCAGCCTGTATATCCCATCTCAGGTGGATTCAGGCATCCCTACCCATCCTCACTTTCAGTTGACACTTCCATGTCAAGGTAGGTGTAGGTGGGGAATGACTGGCTCAGGAACAAATGCTGGACATGGAGGGGAATTGGCTATTCTGCTTTGTCCTGGTGGCTACCTTTGCTTGCTCTCTCTGCCCCATTAGCTAAATTGCATTTAAGTCTCTGTGTATGTCTATAGAATACTGTGTATATACAGCTTGCAATTATCATTGGCTGATTAAAAGACATCAAATCTGTGATACAACAATCTTACTGAGGCCAAAGAGAGTATTAGTTTTGTCAGCACAAGTGCAATGAAATCATTGTACATAATGACTGAAAATAAAATGGTGACTTTTGACAGTTTTCTTTGTATTCTCTCTCCATTCTCTGAAGCATTCTATTTAAATGTAGAATGCAAGATAGGAAACACTTTTCCAGGCTCCAAACTATTTTACAATTAAGACAAAAGAAGCTGTGTAGACATGGTTATATTGCTGTACGAATAAAGAACTTTAGTGCAAGCAGGCAGCACTAACTAGGTGTTGGTGGTGGCATCATTTTGTATCATTCTTATCTTTCTGTGGTATGAAAATATGGGATCTATATGCTGTGCTTGGTGTACCCAAAGGTCGCTGTAATTTTCTATGTATCTCATATCAATAAAATGCAACATACAAATAAAAACAATTTAACATATTTGTTGGCTGGGTGTGTGGAATACATGTACTGTTTTCAGTTTAATCACACTTTTTATTTCCTCCCATTTACAGTTGTGCCACGCTCAATACAACTTTTTCTAATATGCTAGTTATCAACTTATACTATTTTCTGTCAAATTTTTATATGAATTAATGCAACGTGTCAGGTTGCCAACTAGTTTTTGCATATGAAGGATAGAAAGACTAGATAAGACTAAATAAATATCAAACTAATACAAAGACACTACTTTCATGTTTAACAGTTAATACAGTTCAGTGTAATTAACAGATTAACATATTATTAGCTAAATCAGGGTTCTCCAATGTTGTATTCTCCTGGTATATTGGCTTTCAACACTAGTTGGTACTAATATACCCATCTTGATATTCTCTTTTGGGTTAGAGTGGTTCTCAACCTTTTCTATCACCCTTTAAAAACTTTTGTGGACACGGATCATGGCCATGGAGCCCCAAGACATAACTCAAGGTTTAAACCAGGGGTGAAATCCAGCAGATTCTGACAGGTTCTGGAGAACCGGTAGCGGAAATTTTGAGCAGTTCGGAGAACTGGTAGTGGAAATTTTGAGCAGTTCACCTCTGTCTGGCCCCAGAGTGGGGTAGGAATGGGGATTTTGCAATATCCCTCCCCCAGGAGTGGGGAGGAAATGGGAATTTTGCAGTATCCTTCCCCTGGAGTGGGGTGGGAATGGAGATTTTGCAGAATCCTTCCCCTGCCACCCCCACCAAGCCACTCCTACCAAGCCACACCATGCCCACCAAGCCACACCCCCAGAACCGGTAGTAAAAAAAATTGGATTTCACCACTGGTTTAAACTATAACATTCCTTCAAGTCTTTGCAGAATCCTTATGATGACATCACATCCCCCACCCCCAGGTTGAGAACCATTGGTTAGACAATATTATGCACAGTGCAGAAAAACAAAAGTAAGAACTAGTAAGGGTTAGTAAGAAATGTAAAGGCATAATATAAGAAAAAAAAATAGCTCAAACTAGTTTGCACCAGCATTATTCACTGTACTGCTCCATACCTTTCTACCTTCTTCACAAAATAATCCTATTGTTCTTTAAATTTCTCATCATTCTCTTTCTAAAAACCTCATCAACCTCATCAAGTACTTTCTTTCATGCTGTTGATTCCTTTTTTTATTCAGTCCTCCTTTAACAATGCTTCATTCTTTACAGAATCTTTTCTAGTTTTACCCCAAGTTTAATAATCTTATTCTGTGCAGATTAGGATCTCTGAACAGAGACTATTTTGCAAACTAACATACTCTTGCCCACATTCTGGCAACTAGCAGTATATTGACATGCACAGGATGCAGTCTTTGTCAATATTAAAGTTGATGTCTGGCACATCTGGACCAATATTCGATGTGAGAAACTAATCTTGGCCGAATAAAGAGAGTAATTGGTTGCCCGTCACTGCCACCGCCACCACCATTATGATGATTTTTAAAACATTGGGGCATTATTGATTTTATCTATTCAATTTACACATGTTCCCCAGCTCTTTATAACATTAGCAGAATGGTCTGCTGTTAAACTGGTAATAGTTTGAATGGCTTCACTAATGAAGTACAGAAAATTCTGCTGGAATCGTGAAAAGCTATTTAATATTTACTGGAATACCTTTTTTAAATAAAGAAGTGAAGAGATAGCATGAGGTAGGATCTATGCTGGAAATCCTTTTCAGTGTGTAATGTGTAAAACTGCCCCAAGTAGTCCTTGCGGTATGCAGTAGCTATTTTGCTTTAAGAGGCACACACCGGTGTGTAGTGCTTTAAATGTCTGAGAAGAGAGAAAACCTGCATTTCATTATGTAGAGCATTGCAGCTCCAAGTTCCTGGCATTATATGTTCTTCTCATTACTTTGATTGGGTGCAACCATGCAAATCTGCACAGGAGTGAATGTAAGAATTAATTGAGTGGCAGCTCTCAGTTCAACATTTCCATACGTGCGTGTCGGAAACAATAACACTCTAATTTATTGTATATACATGGATTATGAACCTCTGCAGAGTGTAGATTGGGATCTTTTAGAGCTTACATAATTGTTTGATGAGAGCCACACACACACACACACACACCATACTGGGTAACTAGGAACATCTCCCTCTAAACTCTTCCAGTTTGTCTTCAACCATTACAGCAGCCGCAATTTCATATTTGGACAGGACGTGCTTGTCCAATATGGTTATTTCTTTCCTCCTCCCAATTTTATTTAAAAGTATCTCAACTTTTCTTCAAAACTCCTTAAAACTGTTATTTAAGGCTTCATACATTGTCTTGTGACAGGCAGTTGGCCAACTTTATGATCTTAAGGGCTCTGTTTCACAACTCTGCATTGTAGGAATTAAGGTTTCCCCTTCACATGGATTTATTTGCTTGGTGAGAGTTACACAGTAGACCTATCTAAACACCACCCGGCATTTATTAAGCAGGCTCATCACACTATTTGCTCTTGTCTGGGAGCAAGCTTTATGGATGGCAGACTCTGAAGCTCCTCATCTTCCTCCAAGCCTCCTATCAGGCAGTAATGTTCGGTGATGCCTTCATCTCTTTGAGAGATCAGTCGGATTCTCTATGGTTTGACACTTAGCTAATATTTGCATTGGAGAAAATGTCCGTAAAGTGTTTAAAGGTTTTAAAAGGCTTGCCCTGCTCACTTCCACCAACGCTAAGAAGTAAGAGAGGAGTAAACCTTCTCTTGTCAGCTCAGTTCCAGCTGCAACAACTCAAGTTTCTCTTCAGTGGTGATGTCTTAAATTTTATTACCCATTCTTGCTATTGAAACATTTTCCAGTTGATACTCTGAAGTGTTTCATAAAAGCTCTACTACATCTTGGACCCTTTCCTTCTCTATGCATTAATACAGTATATGCACTCATGTGGATAGATATCCTTGTTTCATAAAGAATTAGCAATAGCAATAGCAATATATACAGTTTCATAGTGCTTTTAAAGCCCTGTCTAAGTGGTTTACAGAGTCAGCATATTGCCCCAACAATCTGGGTCCTCACCTCGGAAGGATGGAAAGCTGAGTCAACCTTGAGCCCGTGAGATTTGTACTGCTGAACTGCAGCTAGCAGTCAGCTGAAGTAGCCTGCAGTACTGCACTCTAACCACTGCGCCACCTTGGCTCCTCAATTAACTGTAAATGCAGTTGTTTGAATGCCATCTATGCATTCTCATAGCTTGTCCTGTTTTTTGGTCTCAGGAACTTTCAGTACTGGATCTGTTGTGGTGGCTTCAGAGTCTTTTTTCGAGCCTCCCCAGGCTCCAGAGACCAGACATGGGCCCATTTCCAGCCTTCCCGAACTTCCAGTAGGCCCGTTTTTGCCCTCCCCGAGCCTCCATGCGCACCCTTCACTTACCTGCATCCAAAAGGGGCCGCATGGGGACTCCTGGGAGGGGTGGGGGAGGGTGGGCAGCACCAGCCTGGGAGGGGCGGGGCAGGGTGGGAAGGGCCAGCCAGGAGTGAGATTTGGGGGTTCTCCGAAATCATGTGTCAATGTGTATCATCAATCTGTATCATGTGCCTGAGGCGTGAGTCACATATCATAGAGACAAGATAAATATAATTGAACACATTGATCCTGGGATTTAGATTATACAATTAGAAAGTTATAGCTTCTCAAGGAAATGCAATTTTTTCTCAACCTTATTTGCTTTCTGCATGACCATTCCTCCTTTTTTTAGCTGGTGGTGGGTAACTTTAATGTTATATTTATGTGAGAAAATATTTTTATGAAGCTAAGATGAAATTAGCATTATGTTTCCTACTGTATGTGTTTTTAGAATTGTTGGAGGCATTGAATTTCTTTGCATATTATACAAGATATCTACTGCAACATTTCTCCAGGATTAAAGGACAAAAATAATCCTGTTTATTCTGTCCCTATCTTAGCTGTCAAATATAGACATCTTAATATTTTTGTTGCTAGCCCAATATGAAATATTTCTTCCTAGGCATTCCTTGTGATTCATATAATTGTTCAATGCTAAGAGAAAATTGCCATTATGAAAAAGACTTGCCCTTTTTCATCCTTTGTAGGTTTTCACATCATATGATCCCAGGTCCTCCGGGACCCCACGCAACTGGAATCCCTCACCCTGCAATTGTAACACCTCAAGTCAAACAAGAACATCCACACACAGACAGTGACTTAATGCACGTGTGAGTTGGACTTTTCCAAGTCTTTTAACAATCCTTAATCTGCATTCCCTGGGAAGCAAGTGGACATGGCAATAGTTGTGATGAAGGGCTTTTTTCCCCTGCTTATCCTTAAAATAAAGTGTTGCATATGTGCCTAAGTTTTTTTTTTTATTATTTTTTTAATTTGATTTATATGCCGCCCTTCTCCGGAGACTCAGGGCGGCTTACAGTGTGTTAAGCAATAGCCTTCATACTTTTGTATATTTATACAAAGTCATCTTATTGCCCCCACAAACTGGGTCCTCAATTTACCTACCTTAGAAAGGATGGAAGGCTGAGTCAACCTTGAGCCTGGCGAGATTCGATCTTACTCTAATTGCAGACAGCTGGTGTTAAATTACAGAGCTCTGTCTGTTGAGCTATCCAGGCTCCTTATGTTATGAATAGCATAAGGAGCTATTATGTTATGAATAATTAAGTTATGAATATAGCCTTGTATTTTCTGTACCTTTAACAGACCTGGGCATTTTACAGCCCCTAGCCATATATGGCCCTTTGGCTATCCCTGTCTGTCCCATGTGAGGTTAATCAAAAAATTAGAAATCAAATCTAAATAAGTGTACTCCATGTACACAATACAACTGCATTGCTTTTATTTTTAAGGTGACTGCTACATTTTTTTTTCAATTTACATATATGCAGTGGTGGGATTCAGCCAGTTCGCACCACTTCTGGAAAACCAGTTGTTAACTTTCTGAGCAGTTTGGCAAACTGGTTGTTGGAAGAAATCATTAGGGCAGAGAACTGGTTGTTAAATTACTTGAATCCCACCACTGCATATATGCATGCATGTGTGCTGAGGCATCTTCCCAGCCCTATTGATTTGGCCATTCACAACATCCCAACTTCTCATGTAGCCCCTTGGGAAAATTATTCCTGACCTTGAATATTGAAGCTGTTTACACTGAGGTAACTCATGTAGTATCAAGTTAAATGAAAGCCTTTCTGGTGTTCCAATTTTAATATGATCCAACCTAGATGTGCATTGTGAAATGGATTATAGATTATCAAAATTTATCTATCTCGTATTAACATGGAGAAATAAAAATATTTGGATAACTGCAAATATGTTTCCTTTGGATAGGGGCTTTGGATTGTAGAATCTCTTTCTGATTTTATACTCTCAGTTCTAACAAAGGAGTATAGTTTAAACATATCATATTTCAAGGAAGAATAGGCATTTTATTTTATTTATTGAATTTTATTAAAAAAGCACAATTAAATACAAATTGTATATATGTATGTGTGTGTGTGTGTGTGTGTGTGTGTGTGTGTGTGTGTGTGTATACTGTATAAATAAAAATTAAATGTTGTAGATTAACACAGATATGGGACATATTCATAAAACTGCCAAATAAGACCAAAATTAGATTGCTTTTGACTTGGTCATAGATAAGAGATAACACTCTTTTAAGTAATAATAATCCCCAGAGTTAGCCTTTGGAGACTTGAACTTTGTTTTTCAGCCTTTCTATTTTATGAAAAAGATGGAAATTATTTTTCTAAAGGAGGTAGCTTATTACTGTTCCTTCTTCAGATATTTCAGAAACACATTTTATACAATTTAAATAGGTTGGATGGAAGCAGTCTCATTTATTTTTAAACAGAGGTGGGCGTCACATACTGTAACAACTGGTTCGCCCAGAACACGAAAATATGAGAGTGAGAGTGCTTGCTTCGTTCATGTGCCTTCCGCACATGCGCGCGACAGCAAACACATGACGATTATATAGGACGGGATACGCCTGGGTGGGCGGGCCCAGCCACTGGATGGAACTACCGGTTTGCCCAAATTGGTCCAAACTGGCAGCAGCCCACCTCTGTCTTTAAAGTATTGTTTTGTTCTAATTCTCATATTACAGGAAATTCTACTCTCCAACACCTCTGACTATTGATCCTTGCATTGCTAATTATTACCGTATTTTTCGGAGTATAAGACGCACCTTTCCCCCCCTAAAAGGGGGTGAAAATTTAGGTGCATCTTATACACTGAATGTAGCCCCGCCCACCCCCTGGCCTCCACCCTTTGGGCTCTGCCTCCCAGCAGTTTACCTCCTTGCAGCAAGCACAAGAAGAAACAGCTCGTTTCAGCTTCAGCACAGCCTAATTATCACAAGTTGATTGGATCGGCCTCCCAACTCTCAGCTGTTTTGCTCTCAGCTGTTTTGCGCGGGCCTCTGCTGCTTGCTACAAGGAGGTAAATTGCTGGGAGCAGATTTTTTTTTTCTTGTGCTAATCAAGCTATGCTGAAAGTAAAGCAGGCTATTTGCTGTTTGCTGCAAAAAGTCAAAATTGCTGGGAGGCAGAGGCAGATTTCTTTTTCTTGTTTTCCTCATCAAAAAAGGTAGGTGCGTCTTATACTCTGAAAAATATGGTAGTTTATCCACAAGTTTCTCTTAAACAGCCATGTACTGCTATAAATGTGCATGTCATATAGCCACAGAAATTCAAATACATCTGGAAATATTTGTGTGTGCCACTGTTAAGGAGCTCTAAGACTTCTTAACAAATAACAGAGGGCAATACTTCTAGATCAGACTTCAACGCCCAGAATTCCCCAGCCAGCCAGCTTTGCTTTGCTTTGCTGGCTGGGGAATTCTGGAAGTTGAAGTCCGCCAGGCTTAAAGTTGCCATGGTTGGAGACCCCTGATCTAGATGGAAATGAGAAATTATTTTTTGCTCTCTTCTTTCTTTTTCTTTATGCCTGAACGCTGAAATAACCTAGCGAATATTGCCCAGTAGAAATGAGGAGATATCTGTTGATCACCTGAAATGCAGTATAAAATAAATATCCCTTAAAAATGAGCACGGTATCAATTGCACTCTTCCGTATGTTCTCTTTCCTCCTGTTACCTTTAGGAAGCCTCAGCATGAACAGAGGAAAGAACAAGAGCCCAAAAGACCTCACATTAAGAAACCTCTGAACGCTTTCATGTTATACATGAAAGAGATGAGAGCGAATGTTGTAGCAGAATGTACTCTGAAAGAAAGCGCAGCCATCAACCAGATTCTCGGCAGAAGGGTATGAAGAAATGTGTTTTTGCGTATATGCATATTGTGTGTTCAGTCTATAGTATTTAACTCACCATGTTCCATTAGCCTCAGGTTTGCCTCCTCCAGAGTTGTTGGGTTGAGATTCAGTTTCAGTTATCCTGATTATTGCATTAGACCTCACTTACGAGTTCTTCCCCATATTTACTCACAAATTGACTACAGCTTAGTCCTTGACTTACAACCGCAATTAAGCCCAACATTTCCATTGCTAAGCAAGGCAGTTGTTAAGTGAGTTGGTCCTCATTTTCTAAACTTTTTTTTTTTGCCATTGTTGCTAAAGGAATCGCTGCAGCTGTTAAATGAATCAAGCAGTCACTAAGTGAATCTAGTTTCCTCGATTGGCTTTGCTTGTTGGAAGCCAGGAGTGAAGGTTACAAATGGTGATACCTGAGCCAGTGTGCTGCCCTATTCACACACATACACACACACACACACACACACACACACACACACACACACACACACCACATTGAGTGAGAAGTCTTTATTCAAACGCCCTGCAGTTCTCAGGTACCCAACAAAAAGCAGGTTCAGTCACCAAACCTGGCAGGACTTGGGCGGCACAAGAGTTCCTGGCCAGAAGCAGTCCACTAAGCATGAAACACTGTCCCAAGAGCAAGTCCAAGATTCAAACACACAGGAAGCAGAAATATGGATCAAGGAAACCAGGCACGTTGTTCCAGCAAACATGGAATCTTTGCATGGAATTAACTAGGTAACGCTGGGGTGGCCATTCACAGTGAGCAAGGCTGCTTCCTCACCAGTAACTTGGCCAATCGGCGTTGTGCCTGTTGCCTCTCCGCCCTGCACATACTTGGACGGGGGG
This sequence comes from Pituophis catenifer annectens, assembly GCF_029215685.1. Classification (NCBI taxonomy): domain Eukaryota; kingdom Metazoa; phylum Chordata; class Lepidosauria; order Squamata; family Colubridae; genus Pituophis; species Pituophis catenifer. The sequence goes on from NW_027256888.1 coordinate 60,221,354, forward strand.
GGAGGGGGGAGTTGTGGACTCCATCCCCTCATACTTGCTGACTGAAGGCAGCTGCTCCTGTTCTTCTCCTGAAGCCTCCAGGCTAACTTGCTACAGCTGCGGGTCTCTCTGCCTGATGCCCAACTGGTCACTTCTGCTGTGGTTGCTCCATTGAGCTGGAGCCCTCCACTCTCTGGTCTGTGTCTCGATGCCCCCCTGTACTCACTTACCCAGATGTGCCAGGACCAACCTCTTCCTCCTCCGAATTTGCATCCTGAGAGGAGGCCAGAGGTGCATCCATTCCAGCAACTCTCATAAATATAGATATAAGATAAGATGGCTAGGGTAGGGTAGGGTAGGGTAGGGTAGGGTAGGGTAGGGTAGGGTAGGGTAGGGTAGGATAGGATAGGATAGGATAGGATAGGATAGGATAGGATAGGATAGGATAGGATAGGATAGGATAGGATAGGATAGTTAAGAGGTAAGGCAAAGCAAGGCAAGAAAAGACAACTGTTATTGTCATCTTTTTCTGTGAACACAGTGGCACACATTAAAAATGAGGTATATGCCAGTTGCCAAGTGCCCAAATTTTATTCACATGACCACAGGAATGCTGCAACCATCTTAACTGTGAAAAAGGATCATAGGTCATTTTTTTTCAGGACTGTTGTTAACTTTGAATGGTCACTAAATGAATGGTTGTAAATTGAGGATTACCTGTATGCTGTTGTAATTTAGAAGAAGTGATCAGATAACTTAAAGTAAACCCAAAAATTCATTGTCATCTATGATGATTTTTTCCCCCTTGGCTACCATATGTATTTAATTTCTCTCAGTCCCCATACTCTTTGTTCTTGCTTCTACAACTAGGAGTCATCTGGGAAAAGGAACTCTTGCCAGATTTCTTTGCTTGCAAGAGTTTGATGGTTGCATGAAATAAAGTCAATAGCAAACAGCATCTCAGTCCCTCTGTGGTGTAAAGTTGTTGGAACAGATAGTTAGATTTGTGTTGTATAACAAATTAAATAGTTTATTTTCAAAAGAGGCCAGAAAAACTGTATTTCACAATGAGATTGGGTTGCGGGAAGTGATGTATAGATACAATAGGCAATTCTCAACATCAACATCACATACTTAATTTTCTGCTTTACACAGCTTTTGCAGGGAGAGGAAATAGTTCTAATCAACCCCCCAATCATGTTAAAATATTATTACAACACATTTTTATAAAAATATATGTGTCCTAAAAGTAGCCGAAATGTTTTTTTTTAAGTTGTGACTCTTACGCTTTTTACTTCCTTCAGATCTTGATCTGTGCTTGCAGGCACATACACCCTTAGCTTATAAAATTAATCTTGGCGTCAGAGTGATTAGGAGCTTCTATGCTATGAATACTATAATGTTTATTGCTTGGTCCCATCAAAGCATGTGATGTGTTTGATTATTATGTTACCTAAACATGTCATATGATTAGAAATTCTTACTTTTTCCCCCAAACACTGAATTAGCTTAAGCTCTTGTCTATATTTTGATAATTTTCTTCATTACTTAAGATACCTTTTGTCTCCCAGGATAATTCCTACATCCTCTATAGTATATGGCAGATCCAGCCCCCAGGCAAACTCAATGCCTGGGGGCTGGTTCTGGCTCATGGGGTGCTTAGATCTGGCCCAGGGGGCCACCCTGGAAATAGTGAAGGACTGGCCCGCGGTGCCTGTGCCAGCGAAAACAGAACTCGTGAGGGCCGCACATCGCCCTCCCAAGCTCCATTTTCACTGGCAGAGGGTTGCAGAAGGCCGTCCCAGCCAAAAGCTGAACTCGCAAGGGCCACACATGGTACCCCAAGCTCTGTTTTTGCTGGTAGAGGGTTGCAGGAGGCCATCCCAACCGAAAACGGAGTCCGGGAGCCCGTTTTCCCTGGCAGAGCGCTCAGGCCACCACAGGCACCCCCGACACAAGTGACATCATGCTGGCCACGCCCACCCTGGCCATGCCCACCCCACCCCCACGAGGTCAAACACAACCCTGATGTGGCTGTCAATGAAATCTAGTTTGACACCTCTGGTATAGGGTATTGGTTTATAGGTTTAATACTTATAAAGTCCCAAGATAAACTGAGAGTGGGTTTTTCTGGATGGGCTTTGGGGTTATGAATCTATAAGTTATTCTTTGATTTGAGGTAGTCTACAGTGCTGATTGCTTAGTGGGTAATATGCCACAAGGATATTTTCCAATTCTTTTTTCAACATGTGCTCTGCCTCCTTAAGATTCCACATACTTTCAGCAGGTGGCTGGACTTGTCTCAGTTAGATAGCATCGAGCTTGGTTAATATTTGGTTGGAGTGCTATAGGGAATTTTTCCAGTAAGTTATACTGGAATTTTTTTAAAAAAAAAATGACCTGGTAGAACAGATTTAGAAAGAAAGCCATTTCCACATTATTGTCAAGAAAAATATTTGGAATTTTATTCCACTGGAAAGAGACTTAAAAATTAAAATTAGTTTTATACATTGTCCCCATTTTATGCCTACCATGTTATGGTTTTTTATGCCAACATTTTAGCAAGTATCAAAAGTAAAACATTTTAAACATACACTTCAAGGAAGCATATTAAAGATTTCTCATTCAGGCTACTTCTACACAAATTATGGTCTTATCAATAGCCTGCGTACTGACCCTACCTTTTGAATACCTGGCAATCCCAGAGAAATCTTGTCTTTATAGTTATTTGTATCTGAGTTCAGTTGGCTCTGAGCATCTACCAATTCATCTAGGATTTGGCTATTGGCATAATAGTGCAAATATCATTTTTCTAATATTTGCACCAATCTGTTAAAAGCATAGTTTGTATATAGTAGCAGATGGCAAAAAACTGAAATTGCATTGTAGTGAAAGGAGAAATAGCATTGTGGGATTCTAGCCAAAGCTTTAGTGAGAAGGCTCTGTCTAGGGTTATTTCAGAAAAGAATAGGACAGGATGTTTTGTTTTGTTTTAAAGGATTGAAATTCTGCTGTCTTGAAAGCTCATCCCATCTCTAAATAATATATTTCAAACTAACTGATTACACTACGCATTCAGTTGTACACATGTTTCGTATTGCCCATTAGAGAACAGTAGATAACTGTTGAGGCTAATTTTTAAAATTTAAATGTTATAATGTTACACATATCCCTGCTTTACTGCTTTATAAGCATTGAAGCTGGCTTTACCACAATAAAACAAAATGCAAAATATAAAGTAAAATCAATAACCTCAAAATGTTGGGTTGCAACAGCCAAGTTATACGTGGCCTAAAATGTGACTGAATAGCAGATAATTCAGAATATTATGATTTGGTTATGTGTCTAAAAGATAAGATTTCTCCCAAACTTCCATTACTAATATTTTTAAACAGCTCTCCTTCCTTGGTAATGCAGTGTGTCTTTGGCACTTCATTTCTCTTCTTGGCTCCCTCCCATGTTTCCTGCTGCCTAGCTCTTGGAAACTGCAGGCTTCTACCCTAATTTCCTGCTGTGAAACAGCTGATGGGCAGCTGCAGCGATTGGATCAGGCTGCTGCTTGAAGGGCGAAGGCTGCTGTGGTTCAGGGAAGGTTGTGTATATGTGCAATAGAAGAGCAGTTCACTTGTTCTAAAAAAATTGCCTCAGGTTCAGTATTTTTGGAATGTTAAACTACAGGGTTTGGTTTTTAAACAATGTAAGTACTAAGCTCGACAATAAGAAGTGGTTCTTTAAAGGGCCTTCATTGGGAACTAGGAAGATAACAGCCTGTAGCTGAAATATCCACACAATTGGAAATGTGATCAAAAACACCCCAAGGTGGAAGATTTTGATTAGCCTTCTAAAGAACATTCTGTTGTTGCTAAGCTGTTGCTCAGAAATCATTCAGTGAGTGCTTCAGGATTGCATGGTTATAAAAAGAAGATTGATACATTTTAATTTTTGATTACTATTACTGATTCTTAAATGCATCTCTTCAAGATTTCATTGCTATGACTAATCTGTAAAAAGCAGTTAGAAAAAGGTCTTCCTCTCCAGTTGATTCCTATGGCACCATCTCCATGATCCTAAATATTGCAATTGCCTTTATTTACTTTTTTAGATTTATATAGTTGCTCATTTCATGACTTTGGGTGGCAAAGAACATGTAAACAAAACAACCCAGAGATAAAAACAATATAAAATATATAAAATAGTACAAACATTTAAAATGTACAAAACTACAAGGCATGGAAAAAAGTAAATATCTCAACCACGCTAGTGGAGCCATCTTAAAAATGTCTTCTATTTTCTGGGGTGCTTGAGGGACTTCTGGAATATTAAAAGAGAGGAACAAACCTGAGTTGGAAAGAATGTTCCATATGATGGGCACCACAGCAGAGAAGGCTCACCTTCTGGGACCCATCACCCTAGCAGATGATAGCAACAATTTACCTTTTTTGCCAGGTCTCATGGGATGGCCTGTGATATAATTGGGAAAGATGGTTGTTAAGATAACCCAGTCTTATGCCATGAAGGGCTTTAAATCAGCACCTTGAATTGGAGATGAAAGCAAACTGGCAGCCAATGCAACTCAGAGCGGAAGTTCTGAGAACACAAATAATTGCCCATGTTGCTGCATTCTGCACCAGTTGAAATTTCCAGATCCTCTTCAAGGGCAGCCCCATTTTGAACATATTACAGTAGTCCAATCTGGAAGTGACTTAAGGTATGAGTATCTGTGGGCAGAGCTTCCCAATCCAGGAATGGGTGCGACTGACATACAACATGAAGTTATGCAAAAGCCTTCCCAGACATGAGTTAACGTTACCTACTCTTCAAGCAAGAATCTAAGTCCGGAAGGACCCCCAGAGTGTGCACCATATCAGTCTGGAGCAGTATGACCCCCATCCAAAGATGACATAGTCCTTGAAGCAACAGGCCCCCAAACCTAAAGCTGTTCAATTTTGCCAGGATTCAACTGAAGCCTGTTAGGGGTTGTTTCCCCTCCAGACCTTACAGCCTCCAGGCACTGAGATAAGATATTCCTGGCATTGCTTAATTTATCAGTGGAAGAGATATATAATTGGGTATCATCATCTTCATTCATTGTCATGTGAAAGCCATATTTATTCAAAGTTTCCACCAGACACACTGCCTGGCTTTTGCTCTTCTGGGTTTTATAGTTTTGTTTTGGATTTGTTTCTGTGGCTTCAGACTATCATTCCTTAGCTGTCTCTCTTGTTGCAATACCATCTGCTGCCCCTCCACCCCAAATGTAGTCAGATCTGTTTCAATATTTAACTCCATGCATTCCAGCTGTCCCTGTCATACTGAATATTCACACTCTCCGGTCAAGAAATATAGACTCATGCAAATTGTGAGTTATTATATTAACCCTAGACAATTTTTTGCAGGACCTGTCCTGCTGATTATCGGCAAATCGTGCTGCAAAATTTTGGCTGCCTGATCAAAAGTCATCAGATTATAGAAAAGGCAGGAGAAGCAGGAAAACATACACGCCGTCCCTCTGTTCTCATGTTTTCTCAAAGTCCTTCCACACAAAATGTCAAAAATTGCATATTTAAAAACTCAAAAACTCATCTGCCTGACATCAGTTGTACACATTGTGCAAGTTTCTTATACTGCCATTGGTAACATGCAAATATTCTGGAGTTGTCCCAAAGGTGGTTTTTCAGGAGGCAACTGGACTTTCTTGTTTTTTCTTTTGCAGACATTTCGCTTCTCATCCAAGAAGCTTCTTCAGCTCTGAGAGGATAGTGGGGAATGGAAGGATTTATATTCCTTGCAGACAGCTGGTAAGCTGCATCCTTTTAGAGAGTTCTGGAAGCACTTGGAGGTTTATCTGTGCCCTCAGGGTCACCTGATTAGTGCTCCTGGTTCCTGTAGTCTTCAAGGACCCTCTAAAAGGATGCAAATGACCAGCTGTCTGCATGGAGTATAAATCCTTCCATCCCCCACTATCCTGTCAGAGATGAAGAAGCTTCTTGGATGAGAAGCGAAACGTCTTCAAAAGGAAAAACAAGAAAGTCCAGTTGCCTCCTGAAAAAGCACCTTTGGGACAACCATGACCTGAATGACTGAGAATCTCTACAGATTCTGGAGTTGTATTTTTCCATGCACTGGAATAAATTGGAATTCGTATCTAGAGATGTCTGCACCTGTAGCTTATTCTTTTGTTTCCCCACTTCACTTGCAGTGGCATGCCTTGTCGCGTGAAGAACAGGCAAAATATTACGAACTCGCCCGGAAAGAAAGGCAGCTACACATGCAACTGTATCCTGGCTGGTCTGCAAGAGACAACTACGTAAGCTTTGTATTTATATTGTCTGGATCTTGTTGTAAGGAAGACACAGCAATCTGAATGTGCACATGGAACAAAAGGTCATTGCATTGGCATTTTGTTCAGTTTGAGATCTATACATTTTTCTTTTCTCTCTTTTTAGGACCATTTTTACATGTACGAATGGATTCCAAATGTTCTTGTTTGTTTGGGAGTTTTTTTGGTCCAGCTTTATGCCTATTCGAAAAATACATCAGAATGGCAATTCAGTATTAGATAATTGTTTTGCATATCTCGGCGCAGGGATTTATGCCCTAAAACTGATCACTGTTTTGACATAGGCTTATCCTATGGTTAATGAATACACATGACAATGATTGTCATTTGAATGATGTCCTACTGGAATTATCTTGGAATTTATCTTGGCAATGTGAAATTTGTGTGTGTATAGTTGTCCTAAAGCAAACAAAATGTAGTGTGCATTGAGTTGAGCAGCAATCCTTTTGGCTGTGGGATACCTGTTATTGTTTTAAAAAACCAAGTTAACAGCATTTTATGAAATTGTGAGTTCTTCTCCTCCTCACCCCCAAAATAAGATTTTCGCCCATCAAATTATAACAATATTTCATTACAATTAAACAGTATGTCTTCTATTAACTTTGTAAATAGTTTCTTAAGAAAAATCCATACTTAACGATAGCCAGAGACTTATTTATCTGAGAGTTAGCTAAGACAGGGCCTTGATGACTCTTAAAATAAACAATTCAAAGAAGTGCCTAATCCCAGCCATAGTTCTGACTTTGAAAATATAGTCTCTCACACATTCATTAAGATTTCAATCGATAGTGGGATATATCCTTAATCTCATGTGCCTAGTTAATGCCAGATAAATAGACTCACTGCCTTAGTCAAATTCCATAAAAGAGCCAAGGAGCTTCAGAGCACAGTGAATCATCTTTGCCTAGTATCTACATTCATTTAACAAAGCAGTTTATGTGTCAGTCCATTTTGCAAACCTTATTCGGTTTTAATGAATTATGCTAAGATGGAAAGAAAAAAAAAGGATAACACGCTATCCAGCTATTGGAAATTAAGAGCATTAGTAGATTTTTTGATTCTTAGCATGGGGATTGTAAACTCCTTTAAGACTTCTCAGCAATACTTTGAGCAGCTTCTCAAATTAGATTCTAGTTAGCCAACAGTAACTATATATTGAGTTTGATTACTTTTCTCCCCTTTAAATGTTCATGATACACACATTGTTCCAATTCTATGTCTCACAAATAGCTTGTGAAGGATATTTTCTTTAGTGCAATGCCATATTGTAATTTTTAATGAATTCTCTCCCCCCCACCCCCGCGCTTTCAGTGGTTGTGAATGATGAATAAAACCTGATCTACTATGCAAAACTAGCAGAGGAATTTTGAGGTTATGGTGAAGTTTACTGGGGTTGCCATGTATGAGGAAAAGCCTATGCTTACTCCAGGAGGCTGATACAGATGTTGCAATCCAGCATTTCTTGTAGCATAAAGTTAAATAAATAGTACAACAATAGTACAGGAACTGTTCTGCAATTCCCAGCAAGCAAGTTCTTTTCCTCTCTCACATTTCTGGAATATTAAAAAAGCTTTTTCTAGAATTTCTGTCACACTGGTCCTCCATTGAAGGGAATGTCTACTGCATCTGAAAAAGGGTTTGCAAGTAACTTTTGGTGAAATTGTTGTGAACTCTATGATCGCCTGCCTCTTGTCAATCTGACAAGAATGGCGGAAGTTAATATAAACAAAAATAGCTTGTCTGCAATAAAATATAGGCAAAATTTAACATTCATCCTTGAGAATTATAGAAACAGAGACACAACATATAATATTTTAGGATTGCTTATATAGCAATAGCACTTAGATTTATAAGCTGCTCATAATGCTTTACAGCCCTCTCTAAGCAGTTTAGAGGGTCAACATATTGCCCCCAACAATTTGGATCCTCATTTTACTGACCTCAGAAGGATGGAAGACTGAGTCAACCTTGAGCCGCTCAGAATCGAACTCCTGGAGTGAGTAGTACTGCAGTACTACATTCTAACCACTGTGCACGCACGATTCTGAACAATCTATTTTCTTGTTATTTATTTCCTTATTATAACTAAAGAATTTTTGTCTTACTTTTTAAAGGGAAAGAAGAAAAAGAGGAAGAGAGAGAAGCTACAGGAGTCAACATCAGGTATATTTATGGGTAGATATTCATGTTAAATATTATTGGCTGTGTTTTAAAGACTGAGCACATTGCTCCAAGATGTCAATTTCTCTCCATAAAAGACAATACATATTCTAATAATTCTTTTTGATGTCACCTCTATTGCCCTCATGTACCCAAGCTAAGAGTTTTAATCTCATTATAAAAGGATGCTTGGAATGAAGCTCTGTGGCTTGTTTCAGCAATTGGAGAAGAAATTAATTTCCATTCTTTTGGATGTCAGTAAAGGCTCAAAGATTGGAAAATAGTAACAGCACCAGTAGGTTATTATAACTTCTTTGCCAAATCTATGTCAATAAAGAGGGGGGAGAACAGCCTCGAATAGGTCAGCTTGTCCTGCCAAATTTCTCGTGCATGGATAATCTTTACCGAAGACTGTCCATGCATGAGAAATTACTGAAAGACTGTCCATGTATGAATTATTATTGAAAATTATAAAACTAACTACTATCAACTTATATAAGCAGTACCAGTTCAAAAAAATTAAGAAGCAATGACAAAAAGTCAACTGCCTTTTATTCTTTGGTACCATTGCTTAGATTCAGGAAACATTACTTGAGAAGCTGTTTTGTTTCGCCGTGCTGTAAATTGCATTTTAGCTTCATTAACCCATTACTGAGTTCCAGAAGGGTTAAGAATATTCTCTTTTTGGGGCTGTTAAGCAGAGGTTTTAGATCAACATATTTCTTCATTGGAGAAGAGTCAGTTGGATCAGTTTATGAGCCATGTAAATGAATCAATAAATCTCGTCAGAGGTGGGCTGCTGCCGTTTTGGACTGGTTTGGGTGAACCAGTAATTGTGACCTGCGGGTGGGCCCGCCGCCCGCCCACCTGCCCCGGCGCTATCCTGTCCTATATTGCCCTGTTTTTGAAGCCACACGCATGTGCAGAAGGCTGTGCGCATGCGCGGAAGGGGCTCACGTGAGCGAATCAAACATGCACGCACGTGTGCTCACATTTTCAGTGCTGGGCAAACCGGTTGTTATAACCAGCAGCAGCCCACCCCTGAATCTCATGGATAAATTATGAATTAGTAAATTCAGAAAGCTAAACAGACCTGTAAAATATTTGGATAGAAGAATAATAGGAAATCCCAGGGTTGTAGATTCTTCCGAGAAGACGCCATGACAAATTACTTCCATATTGTTGCCAAGAAAACTGCAGAATCAAGCAGCATTCAAAGGAGACTTTATATTAACATACAGTACATTTTTTAAAAAAAAAAAATAGAAAAATAGTGGTTTAAAATCTTTCTGCTGAAAGCATCAGTGAGGTTCTCTCTTTTTTAAAAAATAAAAATGGCTGGTATAAGAACCATAAAAGGCAGAGGAAATCAATCAGTAATGCATATTCTAGCATAAGACCTTTTATTTGGGGTATGCAAAAAAATTATTCAGTGAAATTTGTTTAAAAAAACCAACAATCTTCTACAGGTACCGCCCCACGAATGACAGCTGCCTACATCTGAAGCATGGTAAGAATATTTATAAAAGACTTTCTACTAAAACTTTCCTACATTTAATATTTGAACAAAAAATCAAGAAATTATAGCACACACAAATTTAATGTGCTACCCTCAAATGAATGTTCTTATGATTAATGGTTTTTATACCGGCTGTGTATTTTAGAGCCAATTCTTTTTCCTTTTATTATTTAATTTCGTCATTCAAACTAACTATACCTCACTGACTAGCTGCACATCTGAAGCCCAAGATTTTAATAAGCAGTTAAACCATTTTGACTGGCATCATATTGCAAAAATCTCCATTAGAAACAAGTTAAACCAAACTGATTTGTTCTCATCACTATTTTATAATCTTGAGTGGCAGGATAAAGAACATTTTTATTTCAAAGTACTTATACATTGTAAGTAAAGAAAAACAGAAAAACAGAATACCTAATATCATGTTTGTGTGTTTGTGTCATTTCATTTGTATGTCTGTGCTGTAGCATTTATGAATGCTAGAAAAACACTTCAATATTTCAATATGAGTGGTAATTCTTCCAACATTATGCTAAGAATTGTGGATAGTGAAGATTCCAATGTCAAGCATGGAAATCAGGAAACTCAGGCAGTTCAAATAAATATAAGGGTTTATTGCAAGCTTATGCTCTCTACAGGAATCTGAACTACTAATGGTTTAAGCAAATTGGCGATAGATAAGAGTCAATGGAATTGAAGCTGGGCTGGACTTAGATTTCTGTTGGGCATGAAGGGACTTGAGACTGATGACACATTTGATCCTTCCCTCGGGCTCAGTCTGGTCATCTCCTACATCCAATGATGTATAAAAAAATAAAAATTCTTACATTAAATATTAACATGTAATATCAAATTTTGAATGTATCTAATATAACAACCATTTAAATCTTACACTGAAGTTACTTCAGTGGTACATTTACCAAATCCTGTTGTTCATCAACATTAACCAAATAATCACCTTTATTAATCTACAATAATTAATTACCATCATTTGTGATTAATCAAATAATATTTTTTTCATTCACTATCAAAATTACAGTTATTGGGAAGCTTAATCACTCAATAAGCAGTAAAACATATTTTTATTGATATAAATTATTGATAAATAAAAATAACAAAGTATAACTACGAATAGATATGTGCAAATTACTCAGCTTTTTACAAGGTATTCTAGATTTTTTAAAAAGAAATTCCCCAAATATGCTAAATTTGAAAAATAGTTCATTTTAAACCCTGGTGAAATTTCCTGAATTTTAAGATGTTCTCTGTTTTGGACAGCTCAAGTTGTTTCAGTTGCCTAAAAATATGACTTTGTATTACAATAATATTTATATAATTTATATTTTAATTATAATGAAAGAGTGTCTTCAACAACCAAAGACATCATACAACTGTTTTAAATTGCAATATATATTGAATTTGGGTACTAAGAGTGATAAAGCTCATAACATAAATACTTGCATCATCACATTTTTTTTATCAAAAAGTTATTGTCATTTGTATATTGGGAAGTGGGTTTCTTGGAGGGTGGGGGCCGCAGTAATAAATTGATCATTTTGTGCAAATGTTAAGAAATCAGAAGTCTAAACATCAGTGAAGTAAACATTAAAACATTCTGATAGCTTATCTGAATCCTGTTCTTGACTTGTGCAGAATAATAGAACTAGAAGTGGCCAGTCCAATCACTTCAGTGCAGAAATCCCAGTTAAAGTAACCTTTTCAGATATCCACCTTACTTCTTCTTGAACACATCTAGTGGAAGAAACCAACTCACCATTTCTCTGGGCAATAGGTTCCATTGTCAAACTGCTCTGTTACGCAGAATTGTATCATGCCTTCCAGTAAAATCAATATATAGTATTGTTCTGTACCCTGTATTCTAGAGTGGTGGAAAATAAGTCCTATTGTTTTTATACTTTTTAAGTATTTGAAGAGTGCTAGAATATGCCTCCTCAGTCTTCTGTTCTTGAAGCTAAACATTCCCAAATCCTCCTATCTTTCTTCACAGGTGTCTAATCTGTGGATCATCCTCATTGCTCTTCTTTGAATCTGATGCAGTTTGTCTGAATCATTTTAAAATATGCCCACTACTGGACAAATTTTCAAGATATTATTATACAAAGTACTATGTTGGCTCATATCATTTAGATATGAGCCAGCAGTTTGCATCAGCTGCCAAAAAAGCCAACACAGTTCTGGGCTGCATAAACAGAGGGATAGAATCAAGATCACGTGAAGTGTTAATACCACTTTATAATGCCTTGGTAAGGCCACACTTGGAATACTGCATTCAGTTTTGGTTGCCACGAGGTAAAAAAAAGATGTGGAGACTCTAGAAAGAGTGCAGAGAAGAGCAACAAAGATGATTAGGGGATTGGAGGCTAAAACATATGAAGAACGGTTGCAGGAACTGGGTATGTCTAGTTTAATGAAAAAAAGGACTAGGGGAGACATGATAGCAGTGTTCCAATATCTCAGGGGTTGCCACAAAGAAGAGGGAGTCAAGCTATTCTCCAAAGCACCTGAGGGTAGAACAGAAACTAATCAAAGAGAGAAGCAATTTAGAACTAAGGAGAAATTTCCTGACAGAACAGTTAATCAGTGGAACAACTTGCCTCCAGAAGTTGTGAATGCTCCAACACTGGAAATTTTTAAGAAGATGTTGGATAACCATTTGTCTGAAGTGGTGTAGAGTTTCCTGCCCAAGTAGGGGATTGGACTAGAATACCTCCGAGTCCAAGGTCTCTTCCAACTCTATTATTCTATTCTACTATTATCAAAGCACTATTCCCCATTCTATACCTATGCATTTGGTTTCCTTTTTCTAAGGAAATAATTGTCCATTAAGTTTCCATTGGTTTCCATTAAGTTTTTCCTTTATTCATTTCTTGAAGATCAAGATTCTGCCTTCTAGAATATTTTTATCCCATCCAATTTTGTGTCATATGCAAATCTGATAAGCATTCCCCCTTCTTCATCTAAGACATTAATAAAAAATTTGGAAATGTACAAGACTAGAGACTGAATCTTATGATACCCACTCAATATTTCATCCAGTTTGATGAGAAATTTTTAAGTACAATTTTTTTGAGCCAACTGTGTATCCATTTAATTATCATACCCTCCAGCTCATACTTAACGAGCTTGCTAATCAGAATGTCATGGAGTACTTTATCAAATGTTTTGCTGCAATCAAGATACATTAACTCTACAATATTTCCACAATTTATTACAGAAACTAATAAAAAATATGAGATAAAGTTAGTCTGGCAAAAATTGGCCTTGAGAAATGTATGCAACTTTTGGCAATTACCGTATTGTTTTCAAGGTGCTATAAAATGATCCTTTTATGATCTGGCACAGTTGTGGGGATACCAATACTTTTGGCTATGTCTGTACATTTCTACCGTTTTAGGCATGCCCTTGATGGTATGTCCCCTCTTCCTATCTCTGTGCTTCATTTCTTTTCAGAACTTTACTTTTGGGTAGCTACATTTGCTGCTTCTGCTGTCCTTTTCTAGTTCTCATAAGAAGATTTTCCAGTTGTATGTTAACATTTACAGATTGTCTTTGACTTACATTTAGTGACTATCCAAAGTTATAACAGCACTGGAAAAAGTGACTGATGACCATTGTTCACACTTATGACCGTTGCATCAGCCCCATGGTCACATGATCAAAATTCAGATGCTTAGCCAGATTCACTTAGCAACCATATTACTAATATAGCAAGTGCAGTAATTCACTTGACAACTGTGGCAAAAAAGGCCATAAAATGGGGCAAAGCTCACTTGACAAATGTCTCGTTTAGCAAGAAACTTTGGGCTCAATTGTGCCCATAAATCGGGCTCTATATGTAGCATTTTTAAGAACTCTTTTTTTTTCCCATAATTTTTTTCCACCAGAGAAAACTACCTTTATTACTTTTATTAAACTATACTACCTTTTATTATACTATCTTTATTAAAACCCACTTTTTAAAACACAAGGTGTGCAAAATATTCAACAAACCATGTAACTTTTTTAAATGTTTAAAATCAAGAACTCCACCATTACATAATAATCACTTTCTACCAATATTCCTGTTAACCTCCACTTTTTATTCATAAGTCTTCTCTTATACCCTCTTTGCCTTTTTCCATTTCCCAGAGCTGCCCACTTCCTTGCATGCAAAATATCTAAATGCCATGAAGTCTGCAAATCTTGGAAGCGGGATAAATTGTATGCAAAGTAGAGACAAGTTAATTAGTCTAATTTTTATAATCCTTTTCACAGAATTTGGGTAACTTGGCACTCTATATGTTATCGCTTGCTACAAGCAGAAAAAAAAAAAAGACCAAGAATTTCCCATTCTTTTAAAATAGGTCTGTAGGACACATCCAGCAAAACATTAGCAGAAGCTGTCTTAAGTCAGGGCCAGACAGATTTTAGGCTTTAAACTTCTTTAAATATAACTGCAAACTTGTAAACATAGTCTCATCCCATAAAATTGTCTTCAGTTCTAAAATGGGAGCTTTCACATATGATCTTTCCCAAATATTTTCCCCAATCCTACTTGACCTTTGAAATCTAATTTAGGAAGGTAAAATGGCTTGGTTTTTCTGATATCTGTGACCATATAAATCTACATAAAAATAATACAATAAACCAATTTGATTTTTTGGATCTGTGCAGAATATGTTCCTTGGTATTTGGGCCTTTTAGTTATTGTAGTCTTTCCCCATCCTTAATATTAAAAATGAGATAAATGTGGGATGTAAATACATGAACCAGGATACAGATTCTTCTGACTCCATAACATTAGCAGGAGAATCAGGATAAGTAAAAGGATGCATGAAACGATACATGAATAAACTACAAGAAGAAGAGATAACTGCTAGTTTAGACTAGTGGTGGGTTGCTCCCAGTTTGGTCCGGTTCTTGCGAATTGGTAGTAATGGCGGTGGGAGGCTCCACCCCCCCACCCCAATGTAATCACTGATAATCTGCGCGTGCGCAGAAGCAAGCGAGTGTGCTCCCGTTGTGAACCAGTAGTAAAGGTAAGTAGAACCCACCCCGGTTTAGACCAAACCACAGTGAAATCTCACTTTTCCCAATTTCATTGTAGCATTCCAAATTTTCCTTGTGATTTATAACATGTGTAAATTGCCTGATGATGTAATCAGATAAATAATGTAAATCCTTGCTATGCTGTCCTCTTCAGTTCAATGGACATTTCTGAATAAGAAAATAGAGTAACCGAAGTGAAGTAAGATGAGATTTCACTGTATTCATAGTGTTAAAAGCCTCTTTGGGCATTTTACTTCAGCAGTTAAATTAAAATTAGCTGATTAACAGGATTTAGGCCAAGTAGGGAAACATTTTCTGTTGCATTCAAGAGAAAATCTCCTTCTAACCAGGCATTAGTTTGTGTGAAAATCCCACCAGTTATTTCAAGATCTGCCTGTCATTTCTTGAAAGCATCCGGTTTACTACTGGGGCAAGCAAGATGCTGCATTGTGAAGCATTTACGTTTAATTTAATTTCCAACTGGTCTTTTCTATTTAAGGATGGAAATGGTCGTGCTGTTAACCCCAATTTTTCAAATATTATTGAACTATATGTGTGTTAAGCTGAAGGTACACAGTGTGAATTACATTTTTTAATGCTTTGAAACGCTTGATTAAACATAAAAAAAGAAAGGGGAATTGAAGCTAAAGTGAAGCATAGCAATACTTAATTTGTAAGGTTATGCCCTTCTCATAGCTCAAAGTGACTATGACAGTGCATCAAGTTTGGTCTAGTGTTTAAGGTAGCAGGCTAGAAAGTGGGATACCCTGAGTTCAAGTCCTGCCTTCGCCATGAAAGACAGCTGGGTGATCTTGAGCCAATCACTCTCTCTCTCTCTGCCCAACTCACCTCACAGGATGGTTGTTGTGTGGAAAATAAGAGGAGGCGAGATAGGTATGTTGGAAATGTTCACTGCCTTGCGTTATTTGTAAAAATAGAAAAGGTATATAAAAAATAAGTTGATTTGCCAAATGTCAGGGTAGTAATCGATTCTTTTAGATCCAGAGACTATGAGGACACCACTGAATAAAGAAACTTTAAACTTTATTAATAATTCAAGTAAGCAGATTTAAAAAGCATAACATAACACAAACAGCATAGATATCAAGCAAAATGATACTCAAATCTCTTAAGAGCTCTCAGGAGCTTCTTAATAATGACAGCAGAGATACCCTAAGGGCGACCAATTTCTTCAGTACTTGGTGCTAAGTTCCCAAGGTTGTTGGGGGAGGAAAAAGAGCACCTTTATTTATTTTTTATTTTATTTTATTTGATTTGATTTATATGCCGCCTTTCTCCGGAGACTCAGGGCGGCTTACAATGTGCTCAGCAATAGCCTTCATCCTTTTGTATATTTATACAAAGTCAGCTTATTGCCCCCACAAACTGGGTCCTCAATTTACCTACCTTAGAAAGGATGGAAGGCTGAGTCAACCTTGAGCCTTGGCGAGATTCGAATCTGCAGTAATTGCAGGCAGCTGGTCTTAATAACCAGCTTAATAACAGGGTGACTTAGACCACTGTACTACCAAGGCTCCTTCTTTGAGATAACTATGACCTGGATCACTGAGAATCTCCATAGACAACAACCTGACACCATGACTTCATGGCCATCCTATAGTTATGAGGCTGCAAGACCTGATTGTCTATGGCAGGGGTATCAAACTGGTGGCCTGCGGACCAGATGCATCACACACAGGCCACGCCCACCCCAGCTCTGTGAATGGGGAAAACATTGCAAAACGTCATGTGACAGCAGCATGATGCTGCGAGTTGACATCCATGGTCTATGGAGATTCTCAGTCATCCAGGTCATGGTTGTCCCAAAGGTGCTTTTTCAAGAGGCAACAGGGCTTTCTGGTTAGACCTTGAGTAAGTGACCTGACCTTGAACTAGGTGCTATATGACTCTGGGATGGGAACCAAAATTCACCAAGATTTTCACAGGTGTGCAGCTATATTAAGATCCTCCTTTATCCATCAAGCAAAACTGAAGATTATGCAGGTTAGTTCAGAATGAGCTCTAACTTTTTCTTGATATGAAGGATAAATCAAAATATGTCACTAAACTCAAAACCGCCATTACACAAGTATTCCATTAGAATGAAAGGATTACACTTGAATGAATACTTGTACTTGGTGCTTCCCTTGTCAACAGCTGACATATTGAGCATAGCACTTTTCCAAATGTTTCTCTCTTCCCTTTTATTGTAAATAATAATAATAATAATAATAATAATAATAATAATAATAATAATAATAATAATAATAATAATTTTATTTCTATACCGCCCCTCTACTGAAGGACTCGGGGCGGTGTACAGCCTATTAAAACAAAAAATATACAAATATCAAAATTTAAAATTATTAAAAATATTACACAATTTCGGCCTGGATTAAAACCTCCAATTTAAAACTCCCAATTTAAAATAATTACATAGTTAGCCCTATGTAATTATTAACTCTATCCATAATGGTCAATCTTGTTCCTTCTGCTATTTTTTTTAAGCCATTGTAGAGATCCTGCCCATTTATCTAATTAAGAGAAGTTAACTTCCTCCCAGAAAAAAAAGTAATAATCAGCTACCGATAGTTGATGAACTATTCAGATAATGTATTACAGAACATGCAATACAGGCTTATGGAGCTTATATAGGGGGAAAGATAATTCACAGTGATTTATTTTATTTGCACAAGTTGAGATCTTACCCGCTTTGTACTTTTGTAACTGTTTTTAATAAGAAAGCATTATGTAATGGCAAGAATTTATTTAAATTTAAGCTGGAATTTAGAACCCCAAGCATAAAATGATGCACTCAACATAATATACTTGTTCAAAACTGAAACTTTTTTTAAATCTCCTTTTTAGAAACAACAAGGAATTTGGTTTTGTTTCTTTAGAACAAGTTGTGAAAATTTCCATAAGCATAAAAGGAGTAGCCTCTAGATGAGATGGGCAGCACATAAATCAAATGAATAACTAAATACATTGTTTCCAGTAATTTATACTAAAATTACTGCTTTTTTTTCAAACATCCCAAATTCAGATTTACCAAATTTCCTTAACTGAAAAACTAAATGAATATTCTGCTGTTATGAGTCAACACTAGGTTTCAACTAGTATGTTTTAATATGCTTGTTCGTGTTTATTTAGTGAAGAAAGTAACATCTCAAGAGGATAGTGCTATTATATTATTTAATATATTAGATTGTAAACTAGGTTGTAATCCTGCGGAGAGCCGGGTTTTCTTGTTTGTCTATAGTTGAGTGACATCTTCTGGAGGAATCAGGAAATGAATTTAGGATTTAGAATCCTTTTTTTTTTCTGGTTCAAGATTTGCCACCAAAACAAACATAACATCCTCTTATTATTATAAAAGCTTTACTAACAATGCCAATTCTTTCCTAAGCACTGGTGCTTTCCAAATATGTTGGAGGAAAGTTATGAGATTCCATATTGTAGATATATTACTCAGACCTTGTAGGTTGGCGCACATGTTGTTGTCAATACTGAAGTTGCACCAAAAATGGACTGTAGGATCCAATATGAGTTGGTCACTGGGACACATAGAGAAAGAAGTTTCCTGAGGGCTCCAGCACAAGTCCAAAAACTAGGAAGACTAAATCTCTGATCCCAGTGATGGACTTTGATTGGATTCTGCAGGATTATCCTGGGACAATTGCCTTCATTCGTGCAAAAATGGACTGTTAATGATTCTATATTTGCGGGGGGATTGGAATCTACAGTTGGAGCAAAGTGCTGTAGCCATACGGTAGTTGATGGACGCTTGGATCATTTGCTTTCCATAGCTGTGACAGATTCCAGAGTTCTGAAACAGTGGTGGGTTTCAAAAATTTTTACTACCGGTTCTGTGGGTGTGGCTTGGTGGGCATGGCATGGCTTGGGGGCGTGGCAGGGGAAGGATACTGTAAAATCTCCATTCCCTCCCCAATCCAGGGGAAGGTTACTGTAAAATCCCCATTTCTTCCCAATCAGCTGGGACTTGGGAGGCAGAGAATAGATGGGGGCGGGGCCAGTCAGAATTTTTACTACCGGTTCTCCGAACTACTCAAAATTTCCGCTACCGGCTCTCCAGAACAGGTCAGAACCTGCTGAAATCCACCTCTGTTCTGAAAGACTATCATGTCTTTCATGCTAAATTATACATACTGTACATTTTCCAGCACAGACTGCTGCTGTGGCTTTCTAGATGTTATACAACTCCCAACATTACTCACATCAGCCAAATTGGCCGGGGTGATGTAGAGATGAAATTTACCAATTAACTGGAGGGACATGAGTTCTTAAATTGCCTTCAGGATCGTTATCAATAGTGGGAGATAATTTTCTCATTGGTGCAGGATAAAGTATGTGAAGCACACTACTCTCTTTATTGGTGCTTGGATACTGCTTCAAAAAGCAAGTTCTATACAATTTTTGAATCTCTTTAATTTTAAAAAAGAAAAAAATCTATCAGATTAATGTAATGACACTATATAATTTAGCTCCATTGTTAACATAAAAAGGAAATGAAAGTTCTGCCTCTCTAAAAATTACCATGAAAAAAAATATGGTATCAGTAAAACTTTTGATTTGTGGCATAGTCCATATTACAAGAGAATTGTCAGGCGTGAAGGATCAGGATCATGCATAAATTCAGAAGATTTATTGCTCAAGCCTACACACAAAAATCTAACATGCAATACCAAATTGGCATCATATATCAGGGTTAACAGAATTCAAGAGAAGTTAGACTTGAACCATTTGTGGGAGCAAAACAACTATAGGCTGATGACTCACTTAACTCTGCCTTCCAGCTCTGCCTTCTCTTCTCCTACATCAGGGGTGTCAAACTCAATTTCATTGAGGGCCGCATCAGGGTTGTGTTTGACCTCCAGGGGCCGGGGTGGATGTGGGCATGGTGGGTATGGCCACCTCAACGTCACTCATGTTGGGGCACCTGTGGTGGCCTGAGTGCTCTGCCAGTGAAAACAGGCTCCCGAGCTCTGTTTTTGCTTGCCATGGCCTCCTGCAACCCTCTGCCAGTGAAAACGGAGCTCAGGAGCGCTGCACAAGGCCCTCCCAAGCTACTTTTTCACTGGCAGAAGCACTGCAGGCTGATCCTTCACTGTTTCCAAGGCAGCCCTGTGGGCCAGATCTAAGTACCCCGTGGACCAAATCTGGCCCCCGGGCCTTGAGTTTGACACCCCTCTCCCATATGAACACTGATACAGTGCACAAATACAGGGGAAAGCTAAGAACCTCCCTAGGGGAGCATACAAGTAAGCAAGATGGAACAGGCTATCCCTCTGAATAAAGTAAATGTTACAACTGCCAACAGATCAAAATATTTTACTTGAATTATTTGTTCCTTAATGAATTTGCTACATTGCATATTAACGTGGTTTTTTTAAAAAAAAGAGAGGTTATTTCAGTAAACACTGATTATTTGTTATCACAAGAAAAAAAGTATAATATAGCAGCACATCATTAATTATAATAGCCCAAGATTTATCATTAAATTCCTGCTCCATCTAATTACAATTGCCCCTGCAAGGTTAACATTAAATTGATTTATTTTTAGGTTACTCCCAGGTAACAAGGCTTTTATTGTGCAGGCAACACTACAGTCACAGAATTATACCTGGGGCTCAGATGGTATGGTTTTTATTACCTTCCTGTGTTTTTCCACATTTTTTCTCCTCTCCTCTCCTCTCCTTTCCCCTCCCCTCCCCTCCTCTCCCCTCCTCTCCCCTCCTCTCCCCTCTTTTTTGCCATTGAAAATTTATTATGGAGGCAAAAGTTTTAAAATTTCATCAGTCTTCCTTATGAAAACAGCCTAGAGCTTGATAGAGATGTAAAGCCAAATAAAAGGATTTATATCATTTATTTATTGCAATAAATTTATTATTTATTGCATCTAATAAATGTATTGCATTTATTAGATGCATACTGTTATATGTTGCTAAATTATTATGTGGACCTTAGATTTTGAGTTCAGTTTTATGTTTCATTGTAAAGTTCTCAAAGGAAAGGAATATAAAATACTGTAGCTTAGAAATGCATGGCAAAAGAAAAAAAATATTGGAAACTGATAATCTAACATAACTTAGATACTTAGATAAATTTTTTTTCTTAAAATAATTTTCGCAATTTATTTTTGCAAAATGGACTCTGTGAGAAATCTGTAAGATAAATTTAGAACACAAGCAGATTTGAAGTAGAATTTTATATTAAACATATATTGTATTGAGTACATATTAAGTATACTGTAATTATTTCATGATAAAGAAAGCTGTAGAACAAATTGCTGGAGGAAATGTTGGAACCCAAGAGTCAAATGAACGATCATTTACTCAGGTGGTTCAAATCATGAGACAGACTCCTGGCATGAGAGAGACTGGTGCTGAGTCACTTTCCTGTCCCTTTTAGCTTGAGGTCATCCATTAAAGTTATCCTTAGTCTATATATTTATTCATGAATAAACCCAACCAAAACAACTTTTTAAAAAGTATTCTTTTGTGTTAAATATATTTTTGCTTGCTCTAGCCCTTTTCAAATTGTACAGTGTAGAAAAGGACAAAACCTTATTGGGAGTTTCTTGGGAGGTGGGGGCAGATTAAAATCCAGCCTCTGATCTCTGCATGCCACAAGTCTTCAATTATGCGCTCTTCTTGCTGCCAAAATTTCACTGTTATCTTTCAACTGTGGAGTATTTTAACAAAAAAAAAAAAAAACCCCAATAACTGAGGAACAGTTCCTTACTTCTCTGCTCCAGTCACAGAACTGCACTCCAGCGCAAATGGCAGAGGCAGCAGATCTAGTTTTGTGGCTGAGGCTCAAGGCTTCACATATGCTAAAATGTGACTCGGAGCGCTTTGCTTTGAAGCCTAACCACAGCCAGGGAGCTGTAATTGCTGTCTTTGATTGCACCGACTTCACTTGCGGGTTAGGCTTTGCTTGGGCTTGCCTGGGTTGGCCAAACTTCAGCTGCAGCCCTCCAGTGGAGCCTTAGATGTGGGAAGTCTTCCGTCTCTGTAGCACATACCTGTGGTTTCTTGAAAGGAATCCTGGCATGACCTGTTTCATATCTGCTAGGAAACTCCATTATGTTCCTTTAAGGCTCCAATCAGTTTATCGGTAGGAAGTGGAAAGGATCTCCAGTTATTGTCGATTTTTAGCTAGCAGTTACAGGAGGCAATGTTGTTGCTGCTATCATTTTTATTGGGTGAAGGACTTCCATTCTCGGACTTAAGCAAAAGACAACTCTGCAGAATTTATGTTTAAAGAAATAAAAAGCGGAGACGTACATTTAAAGTTTGGCAGTACCCTCTTATAAAAAGTAGCACTCACATTTTCAGATGTATGAAAATGGGGTCCATTAAGAATAACGGTGATGCTTGGAAAGAAAATCACAGCTACAGTCAACGTCAATCCTATTTCTGAAAAGGGCAGGCTAGAGAAAGACCGGACATTATTTTAATCTTCCCCACTTCAAAGAAAGTTTTCTGGAAAGAGAAAGGGTGTGAGTTGAGGGGACGGGAACCCATCTCAACAGAAGAGCATTTCATTTCCTACAGCAAGGAATATTTTCCCGGCTGTAACGGGAGAATTGCTCTGAATTGCTCTGCTTGTGCCGTGAACTGCTGGCTTGGTGCCTGAAGGCTATTCCTCAACAGGAAACAGAATGTTTTAATGTAAGACTGAAAGGAAAACCTTCCCAGGAAGAGCAACCTGGACCAAACCTTTGAAAATCTGGGATGAAAAGGCCTAAAATAAATATAAATCGGCGGGGTGCTCTCTTTCCAGTGGTTTCTTTGCTTTTTTGCTTGGCCCTTCTCTGTCCTTTTTGAAAAAGAAAGTCCTTCATGGTTTCCTTTGATCCCCTTCTCTTCTTGGGCAATTTTTTTTTAAAGACAGAAACTGATGGGGCTTTTTAAAATAGTTATTATAAGATAATTTTACGATGAAATTAGAATTAGGTGAGTCAGATCCACACCGCTGCAGTTGAATGAATGGTTTTCTTCCCCAGAGGATACCGGGGTCTGCTTTTTCAAAGGTTAGGAAGATTTAACGTAAAGAAATAGTAAAATAAAATAAAACCTCTGCAAAATAACCTCCTTGCATTGATCATATGTTTATATTCATTCATGGTGGTGAATGTGCATAAGGTAAATGTATCCTGCAACCATAAAAGCATGATTAATTTAGGGTTTGTGTCAGTGGTGGGTTTCAAAAATTTTTACTACTGGTTCTGTGGGTGTGGCTTGGTGGGCGTGGCATGGCCTGATAGGCGTGGCATGGCTAGGTGGGCGTGGCATGGGAAGGCTACTGTAAAATCTCCATTCCTTCCCCAATCCAGGGAAAGGTTAGTGCAAAATCCCCATTTCCTCCCGATCAGCTGGGACTCAGGAGGCAGAGAATAGATGGGGGTGGGACCAATCAGAATTTTTACTCCGGTTCTCCAAACTACTCAAAGTTTCTGCTACTGGTTCTCCAGAACTGGACAGAACCTGCTGAAACCCACCTCTGGTTTGTGTTCTTGAACAGTTATTTTCCCAATATATTTATTTTTGTTAGCTACGAAGTCATGTCTGACCCATCGCGACTCCATGGACAACATTCCTCCAGTCCTTCCTGTCCTCTACCATCCTCTAGAGTCCATTTAAGCTCATGCCTACTGCTTCAGTGACTCCATCCAGCCACCTCATTCTCTGTTGTCCCCTTCTTCTTTTACCCTCAGTCTTTCCCAGCATTAGGCTCTTCTCCAGTGAGTCCGTCCTTCTCATTAGGTGGCCAAAGTATTTGAGTTTCATCTTCAGGATCTGGCCTTCTGAAACGCAGTCAGGGTTCTACTTCCTCATCTGTCAGGTGTTTAGTAACCTAGAGTAAAAATGTAATGTGAATGGATTTAGTAAACACATCCATGTTAACATCATATTCATGTTAATACGACATCCTAAAACTAAAGTATTTTGTATTTGGATTTGGACACTAATTTGAAAGATCAGCTAAGTGACTGTATCTATATTACTTGGCTAGGTGCTCTAACTTTTATGTAACTAAACTACCTACAATCATATTTCTCCAAAAAAAAAAGTGGCTATTCATTCAGGCAAAAGCATAATAGATCCTTGATATATTATTGGAGCCTTTCATTGGGAGTATCATCCATCATAAATGTTTTAATTAGAATTCCTGCATTGGGTAGGTAGTTGCATTTGCTAGCCAAAATTATCCCTTCGAACTGCTCAGTGATTTGAAATATTTTTTTCTCCTAACCGATGTGTCCAAATTCAGGGATCTGGTGATCTGCATTTGGATCATGAACTAGAATTTACCGTCATTACTACAGTATTTCTTAGGAGGGACTCTGTTATGAGTTTTCATTTTAAAAATTACATTTACTTAGAATTCAGTGGAGTGTGATATTAGTTCATCAAGTTTATAGAGGTTTACTTCTGAACCAACATCATCTTCTATTGAATACTTTGTTGAGCATCTGTATATTGTTAACATTAAGCATTATACATAATATATATTTGCTTTGGGATCTAGAGTTCCTAACACTTTTGTTTAGAACTTTATACATCAGATTGAATTCTAATTTGTTCCATATATCGGAAGTTGTCATTGGACAATATCTAGATGCATCTTTTGTATAAAGCAGAGTAGCTGCCTCCATCAGGTTTATCAAAATCTTATGAACAAATATGCAAGTATCTTCCAGATCTTATCTGGCCAATGTAACCAATGGTCAGGCAAGCTGGCAGTTGCAGTCCAAAGAAAGGAATCAGGTTGCCTAGCCTTGCTCTGTCCCAGCCTTCCCCATGTTGGACCCCTTCAGATGCATGGATTTCAACTTTTAGAATTTCTAAACCGGCATGATAATGCTTAGATTGTGAAGATTGTTTAAGGCAGTGGTTCCAACCTTTCATACTCTGTGGATCAGCAGCAGCGGTGGCTGTACTGGGGAGGGAGGGAATGGTTGCGCGTGTGTGCCCACCACTTGTGCAAATGGAACTTCGCGTGCTCATCTGCCACTTATGTGGCCTGGTTCCCAATGGGCTGCGGACTGGTACTGGGCAGCGGACCAGAGGTTGGGAACCTTGATCTAAGGTATTACCTACATAGTAAGAGTATAATTAAACCAATGAATAATACATAGTAAGGTACCTTGATATACAATTCTAAAAAATATTTACTGTATTGTTCTCTGCAGGTGGGAAGCGACATACGTTCTCAACCTGCAAGACAAAGGCAGCGTCATCAGGGCCTTTTCTTGAGATGGAAGCTTGTTAAAATCTCCATGGATGTCCTTCATGTAAACAGGCATATAAGGAGTATGTCTAAGGGTGTCAAATTTTACCCTGGTGTCTCTGCTAAAGACATTGAACCATAAAGACAATCACTGCCATGTCCCTTCACCATCACAGAATTCCGAGCCCAACTCAAAACAGGAGAGCCAAGAGTAGCATTTCAGATCTTCCCCCTTTTTATCTCCAGTCCGCCTTACACTCCTCCATTTGTATCTTCTATGTTGTCAGTGCTGAGTCAACAACAAAATAGTTCAGCTGTATTCGTTTTGCTTTAGTCAAAAGAATGATATAAGGCTACAGCAGCAGCACTGGCTTCCATCTTGCCCGTTCACACTGAAGGAACCAAAACGTAATTTCTTGAGGAAGACATTATCCGGTTTATTTAATGGTGCAAGAGGATGAATCTTGGTTTTCAGATTCTAAAAAAGATAAACTTGAATGCTTCTATATTTTAGTTATTGCCTTTGGTGTACATTTTTATTGACTTTGAGGTTTTAAAGAAGCATTGAAATCCCCTCCCCCAACGTTTTCTTTTTAATAAAAGGTTTTTAAATAATAGTAGATTTCTTTTTTCCTGTTGGAGAAGAACAAAGCATTTGGAAGATAAAGCCCTTTTGTTTTTGAATTAACTATTTGTAACAGATGAAATCATTGTACATGTACACTAAACACGTGATCCACTTCATCTCTTTATATGTGTAAAAGCAACATACCTTATTGGATCCGATTTCAGTAAACTCTCCTACTCACATATCTGAATTTCCTTGGTTTTGTTTTTTTTTTTAAAGCCCAGCACTTGGATTATTATTACTTCGAATGTTCTGTACTTGTATCTGTTTCTGTTAGCCTGTTTAGTGGGATTTTATGCCAGTTGTTGAAATGAACATTGATGTACCCAAGTTTTTTTTTTTTTTTTAGTTCAAGGCCTAGCCTTTGCCAAAAAAAAATATGGACAACCAATATATATTTTGTCATTCCAATTTGAGTTAATGTGCTGAGCATTTTTGTTGTTGTTTTCATGTTTTTTTAAAATAAAAGCTTTGTAATAAAACTACAAAATACTTATTTTTTTGGGCTTGGTTAAAGTTAAGTTTGGTTCGCTTTGTTTCATGTGGCAGCTTCAGTGGAACCAGATGAAGATAATTTGGTGGTGCGTCTGCTCTTTGGAAATATGTATGTCCACATAGCAGGGGGGAAAAACATGCAATCCAATGTTTTTATTGATGAAAATTATCCTGCTCAACTGAAAGGAACCCCCTTCCCCATGTCTACTTATATGAGAAAAATACACCTAAGCAAAAAGGGGGAAAAAAATGATGGAAGATTTAAAGCAAAACAACTCTGACACTAAACTTAATAATTCTTAAAAGGCCCGTGGTAACCAAGGAATTGAATTGAATTGCATTTTTTTCACTCATGGAAAGACCATGAAAGTTCTGCCAGACACGGTTTGCCTTTATGTCTTTGTTGTTTAAAATTGATCCAACTGGTAAGTTCTGTATTCTACTCTATTATATGATGGCCAGTTCTGTGTCACTAGGTAACTTCCACTTTTAAATAATAACTTATGGGAGATTATAGAGCAGGGATGTCAAACTCAATTTCATTGAGGTCACATCAGGGTCACATCAGGGTTTTTTTTTTACCTCGGGTGGGGGGGCAAGATGGGCATAGCCAGCTCGACGTCCCTTGTGTCTGGGGTGCCACTGGTGGCCCAAGAGCTCTGCCAGTGAAAACGGGCTCCTGAGCTCCGTTTTCAGCTGTGACAGCCTCCTGCAACCCTCTGCCAGCGAAAATAGAACTTGGGAGGACCCCTCACTGGCAGAGGCATGGTGGGCCGGTCCTTCACTGTTTCCAGCGTGGCCAGATCTAAGCACCCCACAGGCTGGATTCAGCCAGCAGGCCTTTAGTTTGACACCCCTGTTATAGAGCAGTGTTTCTTATTCTTAGATCTATGGAGATTCTCAATCATCCAGGTCATGGTTGTCCCAAAGGTGTTTTTCCAAAAGGTATTTGGAAATATTTCACTTCTCATTTAAGAAGCTTCCTCAGTTCTTGGATAAGTAGCAAAACATTTTCAAAGAAGAAAGCAAGAAAGCCCAGTTACCTTTTGGAAAGGCACCTTTGAGATTTCTTAACCTTAGCAACTTTAATGTGTGTGGATTTCAATATCCCGATTGGGAAGTTTGGGTTGAAATCCACATACCTTAAAGTTACTAAAATTGAGACATGCTACTATAGAAAAAAGGGCTATTATTTTGTAGGACGTTTTATTTAGGTGTTACTGAGTTTTTATGGGCTGAAGAATGAGTTATGCCAGGGGTGTCAAACTCTCTTTCATGAAGGGCCGCATCAGGGTTGTTTGACCTTAGGGGTCCGGGGGGGGGCATGGCCAGTTCAACGTCACTCCTGTCAGGGGCACCTGTAGTGACCTGAGCTCTCTGCCTGCGAAAACAGGCTCCTGAGCTCCATTTTCAACTTTCAGAGCCTCCTGCAACCCTCTGCCAGTGAAAACAGAGCTCAAGAGGGCAGCCCTCCCAAACTCCGTTTTCACTGGCAGAGGGTTGCAGGAGCCCCTGGCAGCTGAAAACAAAGCTCAGGAGCCTGTTTTCATAGGCAGAAGCACCGTGGGCAGGTCCTTCGCTTTCGAGGACAGCCCCGCAGGCCAGATCCAAGTACCCCATGGGCTGGATCCAGCTCCCGGGCCTTGAGTTTCACACCCCTGTCTTATGTCTTATTATTGAAGGATTTA
Organism: Pituophis catenifer annectens; assembly: GCF_029215685.1. Taxonomy (NCBI): domain Eukaryota; kingdom Metazoa; phylum Chordata; class Lepidosauria; order Squamata; family Colubridae; genus Pituophis; species Pituophis catenifer. The sequence goes on from NW_027256888.1 coordinate 60,249,472, forward strand.
AACCGGTTGACACTAGGAGACCTTTATAATAAACATTGGGTGATAAAGCTATTAACATAGGGGATGATAAATAGCAGATCTATCAAACTGGCAGCCCACGGTCTGGATACATCACACAGGCCACGCCCAGCCCAGCTCCGCAAAGGCAAAAAACGATACATCACGATCCGGCCCGTACATGATCGAGTTTGACACCCGTGATAGCTACTGAGTTAAATCCAGTTGTTGCAACAATTCCATAATTGTTAAATCCAGTTGTTGCAACAGCCACTGAGTGACTTTATAAGATTCCAAGTACAGAGAGCTGCATGTTTGTTTCATTTACTTTAAAGGTACATAACCTGAGAGGGCTGTTTGTGGTCTTCATTGATGGCCCCAGAAACCCCCAAAATACTTGGTTGTAATTTTCAATGTAGTGTTCACTATATTCATTTTTATAAAGCCGATATGTAATCTAAAATTAAAATGTTGGTACTGCACTTAACCCATTACTTTGCATAGTACAGGTCCTTAGAGATAATAGTGCATCTCCCAACACAAGTGGGCCATGCTTTACTCTAAGTCCTCCCACCAAACCTTTAATTTTTTGTTTAGATGAGCATTCTGCTTTTTTCAAGCCGAAAGTTGCTCTTTAAAAAGGACGAAAGTGGATCAAACAAAATTTTTAAATTTGAATTTAAATGAAATTGATGAATAGGGTTCCTGCTTAGGTTATTTAATTATCATCTTTTCTGGAATCATATTTCACAGGAATTTCTGGAGTTGTGCAGGGAACTTCTGATGAGCATTTTCATTGCTCCTACATGCTATTATCTTGCGGAGTGGCACAATTGTTCAACTGAAGCAGTATGAGCTATAAATGCTGGATAAGCTTCTCAGTCTACAGCTGGCTTGTCTTTGGGGCTCTTTAGCGAAGTTCAAATATGCATCGTCTCTGTCTGTTCTTGCATTAAATTATTCTGCAGTGTGGATTCACTGGCAAAAAAAATGCCTTGCAGCCTTCAAATTACCTTTGCAGAAAGAAGACATAATATTTTTAAATATTTGTACATATTACAAGTTTCTTTTATTCGATTTTTCTTTTTGTTGAACATCTGTGCACAGTACAGAGGACTGCAGGTTGTGACTTAACCTGACAACTCCAATAGACTTAATCTTGATTTATCATTTCTTTGTAATACGAGCAACTTCCAGATAGCTGAGCAATACACACTCTTGATCTTAGAAAAGAACATTGCGTAGGATGTATCTGATCTTCAACTATACCCAACAGTAGAGCCCCATTCTCTAAACCAGGGGTGCCCAATCCCTGGGCCGCAGACTGGTACCAGTCCGCAGCCTGTTGGGAACTGGGCCGCACAAATGTGTAAAATTTCATTTGCACATACGAGGGAGCTAGGTCGCTAGCACAAAACTATACTTTCCCTCTGCTGCTGCCACACGCCCTCCACTTCTGCTGGTCCATGGAGCCAGAAAGGTTGTAAATCACTGCTCTAAACAGTTTCCCTTTATGGCATTTTATTCCTTGCAGTGCCCTAAATGACCTCACTGCTTTCCTGTCTGCCATTCTATGCAAAAAAAGAGGATCAAGAGAAATAAATGAAACAGTGTTCTAAGTTCCAACCAGTACTATTTTGAGTGCATTTCACCCTAACATCTAAGTAGCTAGTAACAGTTTTGCTTCAATAAATATGATTGCTATTTAACAAGGGACGTGGTGGCTCAGTAGCTAAGACACTGGGCTTGTTGATCGAAAGGTCGGCAGTTCAGCGGTTCGAATCCCTAGTGCCGCGTAATAGGGTGAGCTCCCGTTACTTGTCCCAGCTTCGGCCAACCTAGCAGTTCAAAAGCACGTAAAAAATGCAAGTAGAAAAATAGGGACCACATTTGGTGGGAAGGTAACAGTGTTCCGTGCATCTTTGTCGTTTAGTCATGCCGGCTACATGACCACGGAGATGTCTTCGGACAGCGCTGGCTCTTCGGCTTTGAAACGGAGATGAGCACCGCCCCCTAGAGCTGGGAATGACTAGCATATATGTGCGAGGGCAACCTTTACCTTTTACTTAACAAATTCCCAACAATACTAAGGGAATCATACAAATTCAATACTTAGTATTTAGCATCATGTCTTATTTTTTTATTTAAGTCAAGATTTTCCCAAATTTAAATCCTCATTAAGATACTCCAAGGATTCTGATGAGCACACCAGGAGGAGGAACTGAAGGCAGTTTCTCAACCATTAAGGGCAATACTATTACAGAACATCATTAATTAGTTTTATAACCTGTATTTTTCTCCACAAGTTCAAGTGGCAAAAATAGCTTTCCATCTCTCCTTTCCACCCACCCCACTTGAGTGATTTTCCACAGCTTCGGAGAAATACAACCTTGTTGTTAGTTCAATGACTTAACCACTGAATCTATTGATTTTCAATGTCAAAACAGTTCCTGCAAGTTACCATTTAGTATTACATTTTAAGGTTGTCTTTTTATATCTGTTTAACATGGAAGTAATCCTTTCTCCTGTTTAAAAAACAGCCCCTCCTGCCTTCTTGCTGAAGTTCATATTCTGTAGCAAACCTGTGTTATATGATGAAGACAAAGACATTCAAATTGATTGATATACAAAGGCATAAAAAGAAAAGACTATATGGTATATATGCTGAATGTAGCTGTATACTAATCTAAATGAGTATAATTTATTACTGAATAAAGCATTATTGGCTAAAATGGAAAACGTTAATTCATACTCTGCTTTCACACTGCCACCTACTGGGGGGAAAAAATCAAAGCAACTCTATATTTGAAGTATTTTATTCATATTAAAATTTCTACTAGTTGGATGGAGGATTCTAAACCTGAGATGTATTTAGATCCAAAAAAAGGCACTTCAATGTGTAAAGCACCCAATAAATCCCAGTGATTTAAAATATCGTAAGACCACATTGTGGAAATAAATTGCTCAGCCTTTATAATCAAGATACAGCACTGACTGGTTTTTATGGCCCTGATTGAGCAGTATTACAAATACTGTATGGAAATGCTCAGCAGCTTTCCTTATGCGTATCAGAAAAACATGGCACATTGCAAAGTTCATTTGTATTTGTAAAATCCTTCACCAGTCTTCTTTCCAAGTTTCTTCTCCTCTACCAACTGATTTAGAAGTTGGCTTGGAGCAAAGAGAGGATTTTCCGGTTCCATTGAATGCCATCCTAATTGAAGGGAGGGAAAACATAAAGACATTAACACCTCAATCAGATAATGTATCACAGATATTTATCATCATCTTCTTTTAACAACCTCATAATCCCTTGCGGGGTGGAGTCTGGGCAACTGAACGGGTGCTAGCAGAGTGTTTACTGGCTGAATGCCCTTCCTGTTGCCAATGCGGAGTTTTGTTCAGCAGATATATTCTCATTCTCTCTCTTCTCAGAGAGAGAAATATCTGCCTCTACCTAGGATTGAATTTACAGCCTCCTGATTGAGAGGTGAGAGCTCCACTTCTAGGCCACCGCACCATTCCAATGTATTACAGATACTTATATATTTTTCAAACCTCTTCATTCACAACAAATTACATTTTTTTAATAAAGAGATAAAGCTGGCTGCCATATTTGTACGCAAAGCAACAAGAATATTTCAGTTAAAATATTGCAACCCTTTTAAAGAAGACTATTTTCAAGTTGTTAGTTAAATTAAGATTAAGTTAGTTAACTTAGTCCTATAGATAAATTGGGAGGTCAAAGAGAATGATAAAGAGAATGATTTTCAAAGTAGGAATTGGATCATTAATCTTTTTTTACACATAACAAATCTCAGATTATTCATAATACTCCTTTAAAAATACAAGAAATGGAAAAATACTCATAGGATTCTCATGTTTTATGTTTTGTTGTTTTGGCCAGTCAAGCCTGCCTGCTCCTTGCTGTTGGTTCCACAGTTACAGTGGGGCAAAAAAATATTTAGTCAGCCACCAATTGTGCAAGTTCTCCCACTTAAAAAGATGAGAAAGGCCTGTAATTGTCATCATAGGTAGACCTCAACTATGAGAGACAAAATGAGAAAACAAATCCAGACAATCACATTGTCTGATTTGGAAAGAATTTATTTGCAAATTATGATGGAAAATAAGTATTTGGTCAATACCAAAAGTTCATCTCAATACTTTGTTATATATCCTTTGTTGGCAATGACAGAGGTCAAACGTTTTCTGTAAGTCTTCAAAAAGTTGGCACACACTGTTGCTGGTATGTTGGCCCATTCCTCCATGCAGATCTCCTCTAGAGCAGTGATGTTTTGGGGCTGTCACTGGGCAACACGGACTTTCAACTCCCTCCAAAAGTTTTCTATGGGGTTGAGATCTGGAGACTGGCTAGGCCACTCAAGGACCTTGAAATGCTTCTTACGAAGCCATTCCTTCGTTGCCCGGGCGGTGTGTTTGGGATCATTGTCATGCTGAAAGACCCAGCCATGTTTCATCTTCAATGCCCTTGCTGATGGAAGGAGGTTTGCACTCAAAAATCTCACGATACATGGCCCCATTCATTCTTTCCTGTACACGGATCAGTCATCCTGGTCCCTTTGCAGAGAAACAGCCCCAAAGCATGATGTTGCCACCCCCATGCTTCACAGTAGGTATGGTGTTCTTTGGATGCAACTCAGCATCTCTCTCCTCCAAACACGACGAGTTGTGTTTCTACGAAACAGTTCTACTTTGGTTTCATCTGACCATATGACATTCTCCCATTCCTCTTCTGGATCATCCAAAAGCTCTCTAGCAAACTTCAGATGGGCCCGGACATGTACTGGCTTAAGCAGGGGGACACGTCTGGCACTGCAGGATCTGAGTCCCTTGTGGCGTAGTGTGTTACTGATGGTAGCCTTTGTTACGTTGATCCCAGCTCTCTGCAGGTCATTCACTAGGTCCTCCCGTGTGGTTCTGGGATTTTTGCTCACCGTTCTTGTGATCATTTTGACCCCACGGGGTGAGATCTTGTGTGGAGCCCCAGATCGAGGGAGATTATCAGTGGTCTTGTATGTCTTCCATTTTCTAATTATTGCTCAGACAGTTGATTTGTTCACACCAAGCTGCTTGCCTATTGCAGATTCAGTCTTCTCAGCCTGGTGCAGGTCTACAATTTTGTTTCTGGTGTCCTTCGACAGCTCTTTGGTCTTCACCATAGTGGAGTTTGGAGTGTGACTGTTTGAGGTTGTGGACAGGTGTCTTTTATACTGATAACAAGTTCAAACAGGTGCCATTAATACAGGTAATGAGTGGAGGACAGAGGAGCCTCTTAAATAAGTAGTTACAGGTCTGTGAGAGCCAGAAATCTTGCTTGTTTGTAGGTGACCAAATACTTATTTTCCATCATAATTTGCAAATAAATTCTTTCCAAATCAGACAATGTGATTGTCTGGATTTGTTTTCTCATTTTGTCTCTCATAGTTGAGGTCTACCTATGATGACAATTACAGGCCTCTCTCATCTTTTTAAGTGGGAGAACTTGCACAATTGGTGGCTGACTAAATACTTTTTTGCCCCACTGTATGAAAACAATGTCAGAATAGTAAGCATAGACAAACCGATCACATTTGTTGTATTAGGGCACTGTGTGAAACATCGCCATAAAAAACAAATAATCTTTTATCCAGCGTTACTATTTTTAGATTTTCAAACAGAACTTATGACATACATACCATCCATAATGAATTTACTGGTATCTAAGCCGACATAGTCTAAGAGTTCAAATGGGCCCATAGGATAACCTGCCCCAAGTTTCATGGCAACATCAATGTCTTCCTTTGATGCATCTCCTAGACAAAAGATTGACAGTTGAATTGGCAGAGTTCTAGCTCACTTCTTTCATTTATTTTATTTATCAGTCAAATATATATAGCTGCCCGTATCCCTAAAAGTGACTCTGGTTGGTGAACAAGAATCAAGTTTATAGCATTACATAACACAGCACAACTCAAAATCAAAATTCCAGTAAATCAGCATTTTTCCAGAAGAGTGTTGACTAAGGCATTGCACGATTACATCACAAAAGCCCCCAAAACTGTGGCCCAGAGAAGCACCCAATAGAGAAGCTTCTTATTAGTACCCATAGTTCAAAATGGCTTCCCTTTGAGTATATTTACCTAGCTACCTAGTAGTGTCTCTAAGGAATAAGTCTCATGCATTCCAATGGCAAGAATAAGAGTCATCAAGAAAGTGAGCATTACAGATTCCCACTTCTAGTCTGGAGTTCACTACATACATTAAATCATTCCAATGGCAACTACATGACTGAGCTACAAGGTAACAGGTAATAGTAATAGAGTTGGAAGGGACCTTGGAGGTCATCTAGTCCAACCCCCTGCTCACGCAGGATACACCTTTTTTTTTTTCCAGGTCTGAAAGCTAGAGGCTTTGTCCTCTGAATAATGGATATTAACCATATTTATTTTATCATAAGCATTTTTGTTCTTTTTTTGTTAACCTTCTCATAGTTTACCAGAGTGGATAAAAATCAATGATTTTTTTAAAAAAAATCAAAAAAATCAGATTTTTTTTATTTAAATCGGATTTTTTTGATTTTTATCGAATTTATTTTAATAAAAAACGGGGTAAAAATCTATCGTAAGATAGTTTTCTATTTAAGATACATAAATAATTTAGTTTATTCAGCATGAAATGGAGCTTAGTTATGTAGCATGAGGCTGTATATTCTGCAACACTGGGACTATCGGTGAATCAACAGTGGGTCAAAGGAGTAGCAGAGATGACAGTTGCTCTTTAAAAATTATGATTTAAATCGAGTTGATTTAAATCAAGCCTTTTTACTAGTGATTTAAATCATGATTTAAATCGTGATTTAAATCAACTCGATTTAAATCAAATCCACCCTGTAGTTTACCAAATGTTGGCAGCATGTGGCAAGCAGGTTTTCTACCTCAGTGAAGAAAATACTCTCAGCAAAGTGAAATTTTGGAAAACAGCCTGTCAGAGCATTTACCTATTCCACATTTGGAGGGGGCAGAAGAAAACCCCATTAAACCATAAACATTACCAGTGTAATCTGACAATTAAAACATTATTTTAATTAGATGCTATCCCATTTCTTATAACAATCATTTAAATATATGTGTTTCAATTCCCTCTTATATAGTATTTAAAGTCAAAACAACAGCTGGATTCAAGGACTACCATTAAATGAAGTTCAATAAATTTAAAAGTTTCAAATCAGAAAATAAACCCATCCAGTTGTGGAAATATAATGACTGGTTAAATTTGGAATGTAACGTTTCGTTGAAGTATTTTATATGACAATATTTTAGAGAAAATTTCTTTATACAAAACCAGTCCTTTGCTTTAAAAAAAAAATCACTAATTTCTTCTTATTCTGCCTTTGAGGAGTAATTAGCAATATTTGTTGATAGATAAGCAAGAAATACAGCTAATCTTGCTTCACAAGCTGAAAACACTTATAAAATCTACAAAGGAAGAATTTAATATCTAAAATATATTTACAGGATCTTGATAATGGAAGTCTTTCATCTGCAAAGAGGAAAGGCTGCCTTCCAAACAAAATGTTTGAAATAATATTCTTAATAGCAGACAGTCATAAAAGGGAGCTTAATCCTTAATAGTTACAGAGGAAAGTTCTCTTTAGCTCTTCATATAACAGCCATGCTTGCTTTGAAGAACACACGGCTTACTTCAAGAGTTAACTGACTCTTAGGTTTGAAAGAAAAGGACAATTATTATCCCGTATTTCCATCAACACAGCAACAAACAGCACACATTTTCTCTATCGTGGCTGCTCTCCAGGTGTGCGGACTTCCATTTCAGCTGTAAGAGGCTGTGGGAGCCCTAGTAAGGCCCGGACGGGGCCCAGAAGGGTGGATCAGGCCCTAGAACCCTCCATTTCCGCCTGTAACAGGCCAGGGGAGCCCTAGGAAGGCCCTGTAACAGGCCGTTTGTGACAGCAAAGAGGTGAAGGAAGGCTCACCAGACAAGAAGGTAGCTGGGCCGCGTGGGAGGCAGTGGAGAATGGTGACGGAAGGCTTGGTAGGTAGCCAGACCACGTGGGAGGCCGGGGCGAAGGCAGGCAAGTGGGCTGGGCCACGGAGGCCACATGGTCGAGTCAAGCGAGCTAGCGAGCCAGATAACAGCAGCTGCTATGCCGTGGCCAAGGCAGACGAGGCGAGATAAGGAGTGACTGGGAGGGGCCAGCCAGTGGTGCTATTAGCTGGTTCTCCGAACTGCGCAAAGATTTAACAGTTCACCCAAACTGGTCCAAACCAGCTGAAGCCCACCTCTGAAACATCTGGAGGGCACTAAAATTGCAGAAAGTTGAGTAAAAATTCATCCAAAGTTAGGAATCCTCCCATTTTTCCCAAAAGGCACTCCTCAAGGCAGTTTTGTGGTAATTTTGGAATCAAGTCATGGGGAGCTACCTTAAAAAAACTAAGACCTTTGTTCTATTCTAGCTTAGTTGACATCAGTTAACCTATTCCAGGGGTTAGAAAACCCCATCATCCTTTTGTTTGTTTGTATGCTCACAATCTCACTGGGTTCAGCACTTTTAGGTCAATCGCCTACAAGATGAAACCTCACTTCATTCACTATTGCGGCTATAATTTTAATATAATTTTAATATTGCTTAGCACATTGTAAGCCGCCCTGAGTCTCCGGAGAAGGACGGCATATAAATCAAATTAAAAAAAATATATATATAGATTTTTCTAATAACATAAAAAGCTAATTATACTTCCAATTCCAGCAATAAGTACCAGAATGTAATCTATTTCCCTAATGTCACAAGGAGCTTTTGGAAATAGAGATGGAGAGGGCTTTTATTAAAAAGAAAGAAAGAAAGGAAAAAAAAAAACCCAGCAGATACAGAACTCCCATTATCCTACATAACAAAATTAGTTGGAAGGATATAAAATGAATTTTTTGCACTCATTGTCATTTAAACAGAAATTTGAAAGAGGTCTCTTAGGGATGTGCACGAAATGGAAAATGCATTTTGCCAAACAATTCTGGGTGCGCTGCTGCTCAGTAGAAACACAATCAGGAATATTTTGATTGTTCCAGATTTGTGTCAAAATCTTTGCTTCAAACATGGCAACAACTCCAACAAGCTGCTTCCCCTATTCGGAATCTCCCCAGTGCCTCCTCCCCAGGAAAGATTCTAGTGGGAGCAGGATGGCTGGGTATTCTAGATAGCTAAAGGGAGGTAGGGAAAGGAAATAATGGGAAGATCAGGGAAGTGGATGGGCGGGTTGGATATGATGTCCTTGAAGACAAGGATTTTGGCAATGACAGCTACAGGAAGATAAGAAAAGTAAAGAGGTTGAAAGATTGAGAGGGCTGGTCATCTGTTGCCGTCCTTGGCTTTTTCCTGCTCTTCCCCAAGTATACACCTCTGCCTGGAATATGCATATTTTGATCCACTGCCAGACTGAATAGCTTTTGTTTGGAAATAGTTGTGCATGTAAGGTTTTGTCATTCCTACTACATGAACTAGCGAGCTCTTTGAAGGGTCTATGGGTGTGGAAACAATGGAAGACTCCTAAATAAGATAACTTCATTCTAGGATTCCTCCCGGGTTTTTTTGCAAAGACCTCCTCAGTTTGGGCCTAGTGTGGATGAAAGATATCATATTGTGGACGGTACCAACTTATCAAGGAATAGAATAGTTTGTGGTTCTCATACATCCAAACACTATTAATATCTCTACCAGAAATTACTTTGTACTGGATCAGTATCTAAGTGGAGAGATATCGCTTGTTGTCCAAGATACCCCAAGAATCCTTAAAATAATCTTACAAAGTCTGAAATCTTGGGAAATGGCTAAATGTCACCTGATTTGGCCTTTTTATTCTTAAGAAAAGATATCTTTTATTTAGATATTTGTAACCCACCTTTATTATTTTTACAAATAACTCAAGGTAGCGAACATACCTTCTTCCTCCACTTTTCCCCACAACAACTTCTCTGTGAGGTGGGTTGGGGCTGCGAAAGAGAGTGACTGACCTACGTGATTGAGGTAAAGTCATATTGGGCGTGGAAGACATGGAAGTGAAAACAGGCAGGCAGGTACAAGAAAAGCCTGCTCAACTGAACCCTTTAATTCTTACTAGAACCGAAGTCAGCTATCAGATTAAAAAAAAAAAAAAACAGGCAAGCTGGGGGCTGCAGCCCCAAATATTGGTGGAGATGTACATGTATGTGGGTAGGTTGACAATTTTCTACAACTTTACCCCTCTCAAAAAGCCGAACTGCTTCCATCAGGTAAGGCACAAGAAGTCGATTCACAACGAAGCCAGGCGTATCCTATGAAAAAAAAAAAACACCAAGATTTATGGTAAAATAGATCACTATATAAATTACAATATAAATATTATTGGCAGTCCCCCACTAAACGATTCTTCATTCAATAACCATTCAAAGTTGTGTTGTTTTGCCAAACTATTGCTAAACGAATAATAGTTATGGACAGTTCTTGAAGTTATGGTTGATGCAGCACCCTTTGCTGATCAAAATTTGGGTGCTTGGCAGTCCAGCCTCATTTACAGCTATAGTATGTACTTCAGGTCTCCCCTCCCATCTGCCTCTCCCCCATTTCTGTCTTTTTGGCAGTCCTACACTCTGCTGCCTATCCCTGCCCTCCCACATCCTAAGGTCTTTTCCCCACCCCCATCTTTGGCCTCCTGAAGAGACCAGAGGCACCTCAAAAGCAGTAGGAGGAAGAAGACTATGAAAGCCAGCTGGGGAGAACAGGGGTGGTGATGGTAGGAGTAGGCAGAGGGGGTGGAGTGCAGGAGGGAGGTAGATGGTCAGAACTGCAGCAGTAGCAAATGTGGCAGGAGTGTGGTAGGTCAGGAGAAGCAGGAGGTCCTCACCTAACAACAGTGTGGTCCCAACAACCACAATAGGGACTATCAAAACAGCCATTGGTAGGTGGCATAGTCATAATACGTTCTGCCTAACAACCACTTTGCTTGAAGATGGAAATGCATGTCCCCATTAGGTCTGGTAAGCAAGGACTGCCTATATCAGTGATGGCTAACCTTTTTGCCATTGTGTGCCAAAAGCGGGGGTAGAGTGGGGTCGCGCGCATGCGTGCCCACATTCATAATTCAATCCCCACGGTGCCCCGCCCCCGCACGCATGTGTGCACAACCCCCTGTATTCCCCCCGCTTTTGGCACATGATGGCATGGTGGGCACGTTAGGCCCGTTTTTCACCCTCCAGAAGCTTTCTTGGAGCCTGGGGAGGGCGAAAACAGCCTTCCCCACCTCCCCAGAGGCCCTCCGGAGGACAGAAATGACCTGTTTCTGTGGGCCCGGAAGGCCTGAAAATCAGCTGGCTGGCACACACATGCGCGCTTGAGCTGAGCTAGGGCAACACTCGCGTGCCCACAGATATGGTTCTGCATGGCACCTGTGGCACGCAGGGCACCTGTGGCACGCGTGTCATAGGTTCGCCATCACGGGCCTATATAAACAAATGGTGTTCATGTTAGACCGAAACCAAAGTCTTCTTAAAATATTCTATAACTATGTTATCTATCCCTCCATCTTAGGTGGTTTAGCATCCAAAAAATGTGCTTCCAAACTGAGATAAAGGCAAAAATTCCTCAGGGTGGCCAGGTGTGAACCTACTGCACTATTATTCTGAGATAAACTTGCCTTGCACGATATTGGATTTTTCCCAACTGCTCTGCTGAAATCCATGAGAGACTCAAAAGTCTTCTGGCTCGTCATCGGCGTCTTGATAACCTAGCAGCAAAGACACTATCAAGGTGAATGGACTTTCCTCAGTCTCAAAAACAATTTCATGGAATACCATGGTACAGGAGAGAGATTAACCAAATCAGACTACATTTCTTTACATCTCAAGTACAGGTAGTCCTCAACTTACAACAGTTCATTTAGTGACTGTTTGAAGTTATATCAGCACCGAAAAAAGTGACTTATCACCGTTTTTCACTCTTTACGACCTTTGTAGCATCCCCATGACCATGTGATCAAAATTCAGATCCTCAGCAACTGACTCATACTTATGACTGTTGCTATGTCCCAAAGTCATGTGATCCCCTTTTGCGACCTTTTGACAAGCAAAATCAATAGGGAAGCCAGATTCTCTTAGCAACCAGGTTACTAACTTATCAACTGTGGTGATTCACTTAACAACTGTGGCAGGAAATGTCGTAAAATGAGGCAAAACTCACTTAACAAATATCTCACTTAACAACAGAAATTTTGGGCTCAATCATGGTCGTAAGTCGAGGACCTGTAGTTTAATGACAAGGAATTTCTTTTTCAACACTTCTCCAATCTTTGTTAAGTAGGTTTGCCCCATTTTACGACTTTTCTTGCCACAGTTGTTGAGTGAATCATTGCATTTGTTATCTTAGTAGCACAGTGAACCTGGCTTCCCCATTGACTTTGCTTGTCAGAAGGTCCCAAATGTGATCACATGACACCAGGACACTGCAGTCATCATAAATATGAACCAATTGCCAAGCATCTGAATTTTGATCACATGACCATGGGGATAACTGCATCGGTCATAAGTGTGAAAAAGGGTCATAGGTAACTTTTTTCAGTGCTGTTGTAACTTTGAATGGTCACTAAATCTGTAAGTCGAGGACTACCTGTAGTCTTGAATATGTATTACTCCAAAGCAGGGGTGTCAAACTCGTGACGTCGTGTCATCACGTGACATATCTTGACTTCTTTCCCCTTCGCTAAAACGGGGGTGGGCGTGATCAGCGCATGACACATCCGGCTCATGGGCTATGAGTTTGATACCTCTGCTCCAAAGATTCAAGGCACTCAATGCCTCAAGCCCAGTTCTTTTTTCGCTCGTTGCTGGATTTCTCTTTGGTATCTGCTTGGACGCTGTTGGGACAGAATCTTAAACCAAATGGCTATTTTATCCGCTCCAGCAGAATCTTTCTTTTTTTTTTTTTTTGAAAAAGTTTTTTATTTTTTAGACAAACAAACATTTAATACATCATTTATCTCTTCCCTGTGACATTTTGGTGTTATCTTCCAAAGTTCTTTCTTCTTCTATGTAGTTGTTATTTCTTCTCTCTTGATCCTTATCCAATCCATTGAACCAATTCATCACTAACATAATATTCTACTCTTCACACATTTATACATACTTATATAATTAATCATTTGTATCTCTTCTCCAGCCAATAATAAAAATAATTCCATAATTTAAAATATTCTGAGTCTTCTCTATCCTTAATCATCAGGGTTAATCTATTCATTTCTGCACAATCTAAAAAAAATTTATTACCTCTTTAGCAGAATCCTCCTTATTGGGTTCTAGGTCACAATAGTGAGGAAAATGTTAATATCAATTTTAGCCTCAATAATTTTATTTATATATTTGTTTCCATTATTAATTTGCATCCCACCTTTATTATTTTTATAAATAACTCAATAACGTTTAAACAGCAGCATGCATTGAACATGGCACAAGATTCATTTTAGAATAGTGTGAAGACTCCTTACCTCTACAAGCTTCATCAGAGGTACCGGGTTAAAAAAATGTAAACCACCAAACTGATCCTGCCGGGTGGTAGCATTAGCTAAGACTGTGATTGGCAAAGATGAAGTGTTGCTAGCAAATATGGTGTGCCTGGGGAGAAAATAATATTCACCTTACATTAGTTGCAGCTCTTCTTTCTTCAAACCTCTAAGAATACTTTTAATTCAACAATATTTGAAAAATGAAGAAACACCGCGAGACGAAGAAATAATTAGGAAGATACAAGATTGTGCAGAAATGGACAGACTTACACTGAAGATTAAACAAAAAGAAGACATAGAATATTATCAAACATGGACTTTATTTTACCAGTAGTTGGAAAAAAGAGGTGGAGATTAAGAATGTAACCTGTACTGTTAAGTAATTAAATAACACAGACAACATGGTGTTTATTAAGCACTAACAAAATGTAAACAATAGAAAATCAATAAAACCTTTTAAAAAATACTTTTAATTCAAAATGTTGTCCCCCAAATCAAACTATTAATTATGTATCATCATGTTTCAACCTCTAAAGTTTGGATAGACAGAGATGGATCTTCCTGGAGAAAAACTTAACTTGTTCTTTGAGTAGTTAAATTAAAATAACAAAGAGTATACATAAAAGTTGATTTGGAGCAAATTTAGAGCTTCCCTAGCAATAAACAATTAACTTAGAAGGAAATGAAACCTAGGATGTGCAGGTAATGGTAATTTCCTATTGATAATTGGGCACTAGCAACTGATCCAAGCAGAAGTGAGTAATAATGTGTAAAGGAAATATAAAAATATTCAAGTACCAATTAATGGCCAGGGGGGAAATAAAGGGAAGCAAAGAAAAAAGAGACTGCTAATTTGCACTTTTGGATATTTTTGAAATTTTAATTTTCTTTTCTAATTGTTTTTCAAAATATTATATGTATGTATATATTTCTTTTTTGTTTTTTTGTTTTGTTTTGTTTTGCTTGCTTTTTTCCCATAAAATAAAAAAAAATCAATAGTTTGATTACATCCTTTTAAATATTATTATTAGTATTATTATAATAATATATTGTAAATCCTACCTTTTAGAAATGACCTCACTGCACTTTATATAGATGAATAAGGAATGAATTCAGGTAGTCCTTGACTTTATTTAATTTATTTAATTTAATTTATAATTTATTATAAATTTATTTATATATAAATAAATATAAATTTATTATAATTAATTTAATTTAATTTATTTAATTGATTTACTTCATTTAATGAGTTTACAATTATTAGTCTCAGAAAAAGTCCCCCAGTATGACCTGTGCTTGAACTTATTTCATTGCACTACCCCCATGGTCACATGATTAAAATCTGGGTCCTTGAAAACTGGCTCTTATTTATGACAATTGCAACATCTTGCAGTTAGATGATCATGATTTGTGGTCTTCCCAGCCAACTTCCGACAAGCAGTCAATTGGGGAAAACGGATTTGCTTAACAATCATTTGATTCACTTAACAACCACATGATTTGCTTAATGGCCATGGTAAAAGCTGTCATAAAATTGAATCTGATTGCTTGATGACTCGCTTAACGACTGATCCCAATTGTGGTCATTAGTCGAGGACTACCTGTAAATTCTTTATTTACATTTTTTGTTTCATTTCTGTAAGAAGCTATTACATATATTAATTCAAAGTTGAGATTTAACATTTTCAGACATTTATATTCTGTCTCAGTTACATGGGAGTTGACATCTGTGCAAAGAAAATGGATTTACAGTTAAGAGATCGATGGTTCTGCATCAGATACACAAACACATGGTTCCAGATATTCAATGGTCTACAGAATTGATTACAATAATATAGGCCAATCATAGATGACTGCAATGAAACATGGTCTTTATTTATTGATAAAGGAATGTTAATAAACATTCTTTTGTATGTTTATATTTTCTTTAGCTTCTGTTTCCTTCTTATATAATTTTATGTATTTTTTATTTTTATATTTAGTTATCGAGAGAGGGAGGGAGGGAGGGAGGGAGAGATAGAAGGGGGGAGAGAAAGACAGAGGGAGAGGGAGGGAGAGAGAGAGAGGGAAAGAGAGAGAGGGAGAGGTGCTAGAAAATTCTTTGTTGCTTTTCTATAGAAGATCATTCAGGCTCATCTCAGACTCAAAGTATGAGAACAACATATGTGAAGAATGTAGAAAAGTAGCCTCTAAATTTAAAAAATCTGCATGAATACAGATTCCAAATTTAAATACTCCTGTGTATCTTAGAAAAGGGAGACAGACATATGACTGCAGCAGAGAAGCTCAAGCAAAAAAAAAAAATATTTGCAGCACACTTTACATGAGTCACAAACATATTTGGCATTTTTTTTCTTGGAAGTACACCAGTGTACACAATGGAAAAAATAATGAACACAGCTTAGTGATGATTATCTTATAAAAACTACAAATGTACAAGCTTCTTTCGCAGACTGTGGTGAGGTGCTTTAATAATATCTTAAGAAAATCTCAGTGACCCACTGAGAGTTCTTAGATTAACAGAGTTGGAAGAGATCTTGTAGGTCATCCAATCCCCCACCCAAGCAGGAGACCCTACACCATTTCTGACAAATGGCAGTCCAATCTCTTCTTGAAAGCTTCCAGTGAGGAAGTTCCTACAACTTCCGAAGGCAACTTCTGTTCCACTGGTTGATTGTTCTCACTGTCAGAAAATTTCTCCTTATTTCTAGGTTGAATCTCTCCTTGATCAATTTCCATCCATTATCCCTTGCCTGGCCTTCAGTGCCTTGGAAAATAGCTTGACCCCTTCCTCTCTGTGGCAGCCCCTCAAATATTGGAACACTGCTATCATGTCTCCCCTGGTCCTTCTCTTCACTAGACTAGCCATGCCCAGTTCTAGTCCACTCTTAGACATAGAAGCCACTAAGGTGAATTTGAGCCAAACACTCCCTCTAGCTCAACCCACCCTTCACATATGTTTATAAAAGCAAAAATAGAAGGGAACATTATGTACCCACTTTGAGTAGTAAAAAATAAAAGTAGGATATACAATAAACAGAAAGACAACCTCAAGCCTTCCTTTCCTAATAAACAATCCACATGGCATTCTCTTTTAGAAATCAGATTATTTTAGCATATAACCAGAGTTAGATATCCTTTAAAATCAAAGTATTCCCCAAAAGAATAAAACCTACTACTGTACTTGTAGCATCATCTGACACAAAGGGAACTGAAAGGAAAAAATATGCTTACTTCCCTTCATTGTTCATTTCAAATTCAGCAAGAATCTAATCTCTCTCATAAATCAAGTTTATAATAAACTCAGAGTAATCATTAAATTATTAATAGCAACTCAAGACTAGAAAAAAGGAAAAACACATAAACTCAACCTCTAGATTCCATGATTAGTAGAAAAGTTTTATGTGCTATTTCATCATCAGTTGCATGTAACAGGAATTTAAAATAAGGAGGTACATTAACCGCCACCAAAAATCGCACCTCCTTATCAAAGCTGCTGCTAAAGTTTTAATTTAATATGACTGGATATGACTATTATTAGTAATTGTATTTTAATTGAATTTCAATTTTATAGTTCTTGTCCATCCTCTTTCTCCTGACTCTCCAACTTTTGGGAGTGCAATTCCCAAGATTTTTTATTTATTTATTTATTTATTTATTTATTTGATTTATATGCCGCCCTTCTCTGGAGACTCAGGGCGGCTTACAATGCGTTAAGCAATAGCCTTCATACTTTTGTATATTTATACAAAGTCAGCTTATTGCCCCCACAAACTGGGTCCTCAATTTACCTACCTTAGAAAGGATGGAAGGCTGAGTCAACCTTGAGCCTAGGGAGATTCGAACTTGCAGTAATTGCAGGCAGCTGAATGTTAATAACAGGCTATTAGTCTGCTGCGCCACCAGGCTCTTAAGATCCCATTGAATTTCATGGCTGGATGCCCTTCCTGTCACCAATGCGGAGTTTTGTTCAGCAGATATATTCCCAGTGTGCCCAGAGAGAGAAATATCTGCTTCTACCTAGGATCGAACTCACAGCCTCCTGATTGTGAGGCAAGAGCTCCATCTCTAGGCCACCGCAGCACTGCCCCAAGATCTGATTGAATGGCTAGCCTTAAATATTGCACTTCCCTGATTAAGTGTACAGGACTAATTATATTCCTAGTTTTCAAAAGGTTTGCAGAAGAATAAAGAACATTCATGTTCTTTGAAAGTAAGCTTAAAATCAGACACCTGGAACTGGGAAGTAAACTGCTGCATGAGGCTTTACAATATGCTATTTACATTTAAAAATTCAAAAATTGTTGATACAGTTCACTTGGTTAGGATTCCTGACTGGTAAGTTTTCTTTCAAGATATATCATTCCACCTCTACCCTAATTTTTGCCCTTTTCTATGTTCCTCCATGTTCTCTGCTTCAATTCTAACTGAGTTATTTTAGATTCTTATCACTCTTTGATCACCTTATTATTTTTTTTAACACATCTTATATATTTTTTCCTACACTTTGCAGAATGTGGCTTTGTCAAAATTCAGCCTACTCTGCCATCAGCGCTTGTTTCAGTTTGCTATTAAAAGGAGCGATATGGGTACAATGATCTATGAAAAATACAACCATCAAACAAGCTTGCACTCTATTCATTCTACCATCAACCCTTAAAATCTATTTAGTTGATTATTTTAATCAATGATATTTTGATAAAATTGCTCAATTTTGAACAGTAATTCCTCTGAAACAGCGATGATTACTTTTCTTTGGAAGAAGATGGGACTTTGCCTAAATAATTTACTAGAATGGTTCTTTGGTGTAGGAATATCTTTTTAATCTTTGATCACAAGTGGAGAATTACACCACTTCCTTTCTTTCTGAAGTTAATATTTTCACTCAGACCTCTCCTACAGAGTAGAGAATATCTTAAAATAATAAGAACCATCAATGTGAAAGTAAGATGAGTTCTCAGCTTCTGGCGAGCAAAATATTATTTGGAATGCTTTATTTGGCATGACAAAGCAAAGAAAGGGGAAGAGTATATTCTTTTTATTGTGTTAAGCCAACAAAAGTTAAAATGAAAGCTAATATAGAAGATTCTACTATAAAATTAAAAGTCAGAATAATTAAGCTACCCTAAGTCTCCATACAACTTTGAGTTTCCATTAACTATATTTTAATTTAGAAACAAGTGACTTAAATTCAAACGAAGATTCATAGTAACCCCTGACTCTCTCAGAAAGATGCTTTCCATTCTAAGTTCTGATGTAACAGCAAAAGAAAATTATTAAATACATGAGATAAATCATACTAGTTGTACCTAATGAATATAGCTACTTGCATAATGACAGAAACTGCGACAGCAGCTCCGTTGCTAAGCAATTTAGTGACAAAGCACAATGTCATGTGATTGCACCAACTTATAATGGCAGTTGTGGCTGGCCATACCGATTGCTGTTGTTCAGTGAATCCCATATGATGTAATGTCATGTGACTGCAATTTGCAACCTCCCCACTGACTTTCCTTGTCAGAAGCTGACAGTGAAGGTCAGAAATGGTGATCACATTACTCTGTGATGTCATAATTGCAAGCCGCTTGCCAAGGGCCCAAATCATAATGATGGGCCTGTAGGGACATTGCAACAGTCATAACTACGAGGATCTTTCATAAATCCCACTCATTCAGCACCCTTGTAACTAAATAGCTGCAGAACAAATGGACTTTAAGCAAGAATTATGTGTATACATTTATTTTAATTGAATTTAGATGAATTCAAAATTAATGTTCATCTTTGCTGGATCCACATTTTTGGGCCAAACCCCTAGCACATCAATTAAACCTTTTTGTAAGCTTGGATATATAGTGTTATTAGTTTATCGAAATATAAAATATAAAGACAAATGAAAATAATGGGAAAGAAAGGGAGATGAGAAGGAAGAGGGAAAAGTGTAGGGGAAAAAGAAAAAAGAAAGACAAGCATTGACTTCTGACTCTTTTTAACGCAGTAGAATAAGGTAATAACATACAACCTCCATTTTTTCTTTTACATAGTAATACGTATTAGCGATTTCTATAACAATAAATCTATCTAATCAGTAAAACTCAAAATCAAAGTTTTTTTTTTCACCTCAAGAACAGATCCAGAAGCAGTTTCCAAGTAGAAACAGAATTCATTGTAATCTTTTCTTGAATGAAAGCAGTTAAGACATCTGGCAAAGCTGCTTTTCCTTTGAAATAAATAAATGTTGATTCTCCCCATTTCTCTTAATTCAGTTAACATTTTAAACTGATTATTTATGCATCTGATCAAAAGTTTGAGTTGTGAACAGGAGGGTAAATCTGAACAATCAATCCTATATTTAAACTTCTTTTCTTAGACTAATCATTAAAATCATCAGAAGGAGGTAGAGTCCTGCAAATTAATATTTTCATCTCTCTAGTTGGTAATGACTTTTTGTATTTATCTTGTCTGTAATAATTTTAAAAACATACTCCGCCGCAAACTTATCCAGTGTCTTGAAGAGCTCAGTTTTTGGGACTAAGTGTTCCAAAATGGCCTCCACGACAAGGTCAGTGCTGTGAACCACAGAGACCGGATCCGTGTTCACAGTTATATTCTTTAAGGTCTTCTCAACAAATTCTACACCAGCCTGCAAAGTTGAAAAAAGCAAAAAAAAAATGTTTACAGAGTGTTACACTAATCCAGGGTTGAAATCTACTTATCTTCCTTACCAGTTTGGAAGCACATGTATGTGTCACGTGCGCATTCAGACCTTCTGTGCATGAGCAAAACCTGCGCATGTGCAAAACCTTCTGCGCATGCGCAGAAGTAAAAAACCCATTACTTCCTGGTTAAAACCAGGAAGTAATGACACCAGGCAGGTGGGCGGAGCTTTGCTCCGCGATCGCTACCGGATCGCCAAACCACCGGCCAAGATCACTACTCGACCGGGCGATCCAGTCCGATCCGGGAGCATTTCACCTCTGCACTTATCTGCGTAAACAGAAGCTTGCTTTAAGTAGTAATTTAAAGTAAGTTCTACTTTATTTATTGACCAAATTTATATAGCCACCCATTTCACAAATGTAACAATAAAGCCAATAATTAAAAAGTTTTAAATAACAATCAAAACATGCAGTAGAATGTGATATTATAAAATATTAGGAATCCGTTTGTGCACATTGAACTGATTGCTTGTCCCTCAAGTAGCAAAATGCATTAGAGAAAAGGAAACCACTGGCAGCTTTATGTCCTCCCCCCTGCCCTGCCCAATTAAATGATGAAATTCCACCTCTGGGGCTTCACACAATTTTCCATGTGCAGCTGCTCTGATTCCCTCCCCGTTTGGCAGCACCTGTTCCAACTGTCAGCACTGATATCCATCACTATGGCAGAACTTCAAAGATACAATCACCAACACACCTGAATCTGAGCTTTCCACTCTACACAACCGGGACACATTTGCACCATCGCTTTCAAAAAATATTACCGCATAAAGCAGGTGCCACTTGTCTCAACTTTTGGCTTCAGACACTGAAGACAACAAGCTTTGAAGGCAACATGCCTGAAGCAAAAGGTTGCTGCTACTGAAATGCTCAAACTTACAAAGCACTGAGAACAGTCTCATGCACTTTAAAAGCAAGTATTCTGTGTGTTGGAGCAGAAAAGCACTGAAAGGTTCAAAAAGAAGCAATAGGGTTGTTCTACTTCAGTAGGTAAAAGCCCTTTGGATTGGCTTCAAAGGGGAGATTCAACCAGATCACCTTCAATCTGAAGCACTCACTAAACCTCTAACACAGTGTTTCTCAATCTTGGTAGCTTGAAGATGGGTGGACTTCAACTCCTAGAATCCCCCAGCTAGCAGCACTGGCTGGGGGATTCTGGGAGTTGAAGTCCACCCATCTTCAAGCTACCAAGATTGAGAAACACTGCTCTAACAGGTATTATCTTTAGAGGCTACAAATGTCTATGAAACAAGTAACCTGTAGAAGCACTACTTTTTGAGGAATTTTTGCAATGGTTATCTATGCTGGATTGATTTTTTAAAAAAAAAGTTTTAAAAAATCAATACCCATTTGATTTTAGTTTAGCTTTCCTCATGTCCCCAAAATTTTATTTCTGCATAACAGTCTTCCTTAATCTAGTGGCCTCCCAATACAGTTGAGGCTCCTTTATTGTACGTTGGAGAAAGTTGCCCCTTGTACTAAACATGAAAAAGAACACCAGCCTTCTCAATATTTATAAAAAGTCACCTCGGGTTTGTCGGCAAACTTTTTCTTTGATAGTTTCTTCAGACTATCCTCAATTTGTTTCTTGGATTTATTTAATATTTCGTCTGACTGGTCCACTAATACCACCGTGTGGCCAGTTGCTGCAGCAACCTGTAAAAAAGATAGGAAAGGGGGAGGAAAAAGAGAAGTTAATCGGTTTCCTACAAAAAAAGTGATGGACCCTAAATCATCTGTTGGACATCGGGAGTTAGTGGAAATTTAAACATGGTGGTAACAAAACTTAGATCTGTAAGTCTCAAATACCAGCCAAGCAAAATTCCTGAAACAGATAAAGGATCAGCCCCATAAAAAGAGATAAAATAAAATACCTTTTGATTGGCCTTCTGTTTTCAGAAGCACCTTTGTACATAGCCTCCTCCTAACTGGGACTAAAGCAGGGTGGATATGATTTAAATCGAGTTGGTTTAAATCACAATTTAAATCATGATTTAAATCACTAGTAAAAAGGCTTGATTTAAATCAACTCGATTTAAATCATAATTTTTAAAGAGCAACTGTCATCTCTGCTACTCCTTTGACCCACTGTTGACTCACCGATAGTCCCAGTGTTGCAGAATATACAGCCTCATGCTACATAACTAAGATCCATTTCATGCTGAATAAACTAAATTATTTATGTATCTTAAATAGAAAACTATCTTACGATAGATTTTTACCCCAAAAGTTTTTTATTAAAATAAATTTGATAAAAATAAAAAAAATCCGATTTAAATTAAAAAAATCCGATTTAAATTTTAAAAATCTGATTTTTTTGATTTTTTTAAAAAAATCATTGATTTTTATCCACCCTGGACTAAAGTGTGAAACCACCCAACTTAACTTAAAACCTAATTCAAATAAATCAAATTTAAATTAACCAAATTTCTGTCCACTCTTCCCATTTACCAAAGCTTAAGTAAAAGCAGAAACTGCTAGCCAGGGGAAAAATAACAAAGGCAAACGGGAGGATAAATTTCAGATCAAAGCAACATATTTACCAGACCTACTGAAGTTACACTAAATATTGGCAATTTTTGATAAACATTTACAATTTTAAGGGCCCAATTCACCTCCCAACCCCCACGTGTTCATGTTTTTAACGCCCTCCAAAATGCCAGCAGAGAGAATAATAGAATAACAGAATTGGAAGGAACCTTGGAGGTCTTCTAGTCTAACCCCCCGCTCAAGTATCTGTATCATTTCAGACAAATGGTTGCCCAATTAGATCTGGTATGCCACAGGGTAGGCCCTGCAACAGAAAAGGGCAGCTTCTTTGGTCCCAGTATATGATATTCCATACAAAGACAGGACCTGGAACATCAATCTCTACTTGGTCCTAATTAGGGAATTACCTCATTATGGTTTGTTTTTAAGAAATTAGATGAACACCATCATCTTCACAGTTCCATAGTTTTGTTAGTCTTAACTGAGGAAAAGAATTAAAGCCAGCTGTACAGAAGATGGCAATTGCAGTACTGTGTCTTATTTATTTTGTGTCTCTGGTACAAGCAAAACACAACTGAGATATATGAAGAGCATCAAGCCTTCCTTAAAATATTCTTGGTTCAGAAAGATGCTTCAATTGGAAGCAGAAAGTAAAAACACCTTACTCAACTTGTTCCTGGAATGACCACACTACTAGAAGGCAATCAGCAAATATATATATATATATATATGAAACTTTGCTTTTTCTCTAAAAGCTTTAAATAAAAACAGTTAAATTCCTTTTTTTAAAAAAAGAAAAGTTACATTTTAACATGCATTTGCCAAAGCCAGAAAGGAAGATTTAATCTTTAAACCATTAAGTCCTCCTTCTAAAGGAATCTGTCCGTAATGCATAGGCTGGATTCACACAATGTGCTAAGTGGTAAAGTGGTTTGCTCTGCATTGAATTAGAATATTGTGTGAACTTGGCCACAGTGATTTATAAATTTCTCTAAACTCAGCCAATTGAGGCTTACTTAACCATGACTAGCCAAACCGTGACTCAACACAAAGAGTGAATTCTTCCCTTAAAATGTTGTGCTTGGAAATTTGCAAGATAGTATTTTAAAACTATTTTTTAAAGTTATATAATTATCCATAATTTGTATCATCCATATGGGTAGTGCATTTGAATTATGGTAGCCAACCACACCCATCATTATGAAATGTGAATATGAAGGCTACTGCAAGTATCTTAATGGGTGCAATGCACTTAGCAGATAGGTTTCTCAATTACAATGCCTGATATGTCATAATAGAAGAAATCAATCATTTATGTATGAAAAAAAAATAATGGGAAAACAAAATTAGCTAATGTTAGCAAAAAAGCTAACATTAATTTTCTCCTTCCATTGCCAATTCTTTCTCTGCCCTCAGTGTTTAGTAGTCAGACTGGACCCATATAAAATGGGTCTGAGATTAGTTTGTACAAATGCTAGTCATAAAATGGTTCTTAATAAACCTAGATGAGTATTTCTTAACTTGGTTACCCTTCATAGATATGTGAATTTCAATTTCCTAAATTCTCAACAGCATTCATGCTGGTTGGAAATTATGGGTATTATGTTCACATATCTGAAGTGTGCCCCAGATAAGGATGAATGACCTATGGCACAGTGCTATTGTGAAACCATTTTGCACACTCCAGTCCTGAGTATTTTACATCCCTAAATATAATTGTGTGAATTTATCTTAATGCATATGTTAATGAAGCTTTTCCATTTGTCGGAAAATAGCTGGGTTATATCGTTGTTGTGCTTCTCCTACTCACCTTTCTTCCTCTTCCTCTCTCTTGGGCTCTACCAAAACATCTGCCGATGCCCCTCCAAACAATCTTACACAGACTAACTCTGTATCATTAAAGCAAGTAACAAACTGACTCTGCTCAAGGGATAGACCTTTACATGCTTAGTTAGGTTCTCCAGGCTTTCGTGAAATCAGTGCCAAGGTACTAATCAGTTTTTTGTGCAGATATTTTAGCTCATGTCCCAGCAAAGCTTCCTCAGCCAAACAATGGTTTACAAGTGGGCTTTGCTTTCTGGCATTTGTATATGTAATATTTTAACTCGGTGTGTGTGTGTGTGTGTGTGTGTGTGTGTGTGTGTGTGTGTTAGTTGATGATTGGAGTTTTTCTGGAATTAAGTAGATGCTGGGAATGGTGGTGTCTCTATTTTGATTGGTCCACACCATTTGCTTGCTGCGTATGGCCTATTTCAAATGCCTCACTAGATGATAGATCGCATCTTTGCTAAGGTAACAATATACATTTTTTCCTGCTTATGTAAAACTCTTGCTTCTAGAATGAAACAATGCCTAATTATAGCTTTGCAAAAGTTGTGTAAAAGTTACTTCTATTTGCTTAACATTCACCTAATCCCTTGCAGCAAATGAACGGTGCCCTTGAAGAATAAACCATAGAAAGCATGCAGTTGTCTCAGGTTGCTAATGTGTTGTAGTGACAAAACACAGTCTGTGCTGGGAAGGTAAGTTACCAAAAATATTTCTGGGCTAGTCTTTTCTGTAGAAGTACTTATACGAATATCTAACAATAGGCAGGCTTATTTTAAAAAAATTGCATTTATCATGTTCTCAAGTGCTTAAATTCCCAAGTAGTCAAATTTAATTTGATAAATATAAACAAACAAACAAACAAGCAAGCAAATAAATAAATAAATCTGTAAAAAGCAAGCAATGAAAAGCTGGAAAGGATCTTAGGCGAATTATTTTTTTACAAGATGATAATTCAAAAGCAACAGCTTAATTTACAAGGTGCATGAAATGTATTAACAATGTAGCCAGATACATACAACCTGACACATATTCTTAACGAGACTATTGGATTGCACCCTAAAAGGGCTAAACATAGATGGAATTAAGAAAAAGGAAAGAAAATAAAGAACAAAAAGCAAATAAAAGAATAGAGTAACAGATCTGAAAAACTGATACACAACCAATTTAAATATAGCAAGCAAGACATGAGAGATAACATGCTAGCATGATATTATAAGGTTAAATTCCGCCAATAACATCAGTTTAGCCATGGTATTTAAAGCACATTTAAGCGACAGTACCTTATAATCCCATGATGGCAAACCTATGGCATGCGTGCCCAAAGTGGCACACGGAGCCATATTGCCAGGCACGCACAGCGTCACCATTTCCGGTTTCTGGCGTGCATGCGCATGTGATGATCGACTGGCCTTTGTGCGTGCCAGAAACGGGAAGAGCTGGTCTTCTATTTTCTGGCGTGAGCATGTGCACCAGCCAGCTGATTGGCATGTGTGCATGCGCGGCAGTAACCGGAAGACTTGCTGGCCGGCACACATGTGTGCACCGGAAACCGGAAGTACCTTGGCCGGTGCGCACATGCCCCCTGAGCAGCGCCTCTTCCTGGTTGCGGCCCAGATAAGCACTCCCTTTTCAGCACTCAGTGCCGAAAAGGTTCGCCATCACTGTTATAGTCTTTACCAAAATTACTCATGACTCCTGCCCAGAATCTACTTACCTTCCCTACTGGTTCAGAAGTGCACGCTCTGTGCGCGACTCTGAGCGTGCGCCACATGCAATTTTGGACCCTCTGTGCACGTGCAAAGTTTTCTCTGCATGTGCAGAGGGGCAAAAACAGGTTACTTTCTGGTTAAAACCACGAAGTAATGATGTCCGGGCAGGTGGGTGGAGCTTCGTGCTGCCGCCACTACCAGTTCACCGAACCATGTGCCACCGCCACCTGTTTGCCCAAACCGGTGCGAACCGGTAGCATTTCACTCCTGCTCCTTCCCAACAACATTCTATGCAGGAAACAATGGTTGGATTTACATCAGACAGGATATCACGGTTTGTTATATCCATGTTTTCTTACAACTAGGTTCACAAATAATGTTAATCTAGAGATGGGCAGTTCCAGGATTGCACACAACCACCAAGTTTCTTTTCATTGATCCTTGAAACCGTTTTTTGACCACTGTTGCTCAAAATCAGTAGTATGATTTCCTACTATTGGGGGGCATAAAAAGGTGCAAATCTGCACCCGAAACCCTAAAACAGAGTTATTTGTTTTTAGTGAAAGATACCTTTGCTCCACATTCTCCACAAAGGTCCAGAGGAAAAAAACAAACATCCCAACTCTGCCCATTCCTGCCAGGAGGATACTAGATGCCAATTCTGGTTTCCTCCTTCTTTCCATGTATGCAGCCTCTCCAGCACCAAAAAGATTGCTCTCCCTTCCAAACTACAAACTGTTTTTCAAGCCATAATAGTTGGATGCAGATAAAATGAAGTCACAAAAACCATGTTATGGATTAGTGCAATGTGTGACTCAGTGGTGGGTTTCAAAAATTTTTACTACCAGTTCTGTGGGCGTGGCTTGGTGGGCGTGGCTTGGTGGACGTGACAGGTGAAGGATACTATAAAATCTCCATTCCCACCCCAATCCAGGAGGTTACTGCAAAATCCCCATTTCCTCCTGATCAGCTGGGACTTGGGAGGCAGAGAATAGATGGGGGCGGGGCCAGTCGGAATTTTTACTATCGGTTCTGCAAACTACTCAAGATTTCTGCTACCGGTTCTCCAGAACTGGTCAGAACCTGCTGAAACCCATCTCTGGTGTGACCCAAACCACATGTCCTATGTCCCACAATATAAAATAACTTGCAATTTGTTGTGTACACGGAAAACTGTGTTTTTTGCTGTGATGGATCTCTAGTAAGAAATAAAGAAACAAGTTAAATCCCCAATGTGGATTTAATGCAGGTATTTCAAACCATTTGGGCCAAGACTTAATAGTCCATCTTTAAGTTCATGATGTAGTATTGAAAGAAAAGAGCTGTCACGGGTGGTGGGATTGGCTTATTCAGTCATAAAATGGCTGACAGGGATATACAAAACCATTCATTTCTGAGAAGCAGCAGCAGCTAAACTGAGTTAGCTACTGGATACCTTTGTAGCCTTCCCAGGATACTCACTAAATATACACAGCTTATTTTTGCAAGTAGTCCTTTACTTACGACCATAATTTCTGTTGCTAGTGAGACATTTGTTAAGTGAGTTTTGACCCATTTTATTATTTTTTCTTGCCACAATTGTTAAGTGAATCACTGGTTAGTAATATGGTTGTTAAATGGATCTGGATTACCCACTGATTTTGCTTATGAGAATGTCACAAAAGGTGATCACATGACCCTGGGCATTAATATGAGTCAGTTGCCAAGTGTCTGAATTTTGATCACCATGGAGATGGTTATAAGTATGAGAAATGGTAGAAAGTCATTCTTTTCAATGCCATTGTAACTTTGAATGGTCATTAAATGAATTATTGCAAGTTGAAGACTACTGTATTTTTTCCTCCCTGGGCAACTGGGTATATACAAATCATGAGGTATAACAACTTGCCATTTTTAACTTCTAAAAACACATCCAGGGAATCCAAGGACTCTTTTGAAAATAACAGTGATTTTGGAAGCTACATTTTTACAGTGCCATCCACATGTTCTTATGAAAGCATTACCAGTGACCATTAATGATTGCATCACCAAAAGCATATTTTGGGGGTCACAGGATTCCCAAGATATGAAACACAATTGCCAAATATGACATGGCTCTTTGACTCAATGTTTCTAAAAATTCACATAACTCTGAAAAATTTCAGTTCTGTCTACACTCAATACATTCTGAAGACTCATTTCATTCTGGTTAATTCTTGGGGCTTTTTTCCCTATTACCAAAGGGGATTTAAACAAATGGAAGCGGTGTCCACTTGGTTTTTTTTTACCCCAACTAACTTGGAACAAAAAGGATCACAGTGCAAAAATAATAGTTATCTTTATTGCACTAATTCCTTAGCAAAGAATGATAAGATTAGATACTTGAATGAGACCTACCAACGCGGTACTGTGCAATTTGGAGACTTCCATACTGTCAGCAAAGCTGCTGGGGAGGTTATTGTCAACTTGACGAAAACAGTACTGTGCATGTGTTACATTATATGGACACATGAAAGAGGGACCTTGCATTGTGATGGCACAATACCGCTTCTGTTACTTTGACAAAAGTTTTATTTATTTGCTAAATTTATTTGCCACCTATCTTGCCACTGGGCTACTATTCTATTTCCACAAAAGAAGTCTGCCAACTACTTCAACACGCACTTGCCAGAACTGTTATTTAAGCCAGCATTCTACAAAGTGATCAATATCACTTCTCAAGGCTTGACGAAGCTATCCATTATTGCTGTTGTTATTCGTCATAGTACTATTAAATAGTATTCATTTTTTATATAATAAATGGTCGATGGAACGATCTGAAATTTCGTGAAGTGGTTGATGAAAAAGTTTAGGATCCCCTGATTTAAGCCAATGAGCCCACCCCGTCTGCCAGCTATTTCCTTATTCATGTGAGCATTCCATCAAAGGGAAGCAGGCCATGTCTTTTGAGTGGATGGCTTCATCATTCTACTGCTCCGAATATCAATGAATTTTCCCTAAAATTAATGAATCTGCCTTACCTTAGGGTTAGGATATCCTGTCGGTTTCTGCTATTTGGAAACGTAGTTAAAACCATTATTTCCTACCAGGCCTTGGAGAAGAGTGGGGACTAAGGCCTGTTAGGACTAAGTAAGTCTTTAGTCTTAACTAGCACTAAGGACTAAGCTCTGTAAGGACTAAGCCCTGTTATACAAAGTCCTCGATTACTATGTTTTGTGGGGATTTTTAAAAGTGTCACTATTATAACCAATGTTTTTTTTTTCCTTATTGGAAACTGCCACAGCTACTTTAATTTAAATACTGTTTTAAAAAAAACAGGCTATTAGGGGATTTGGGAGGGAGGAGATAAGAGATTCTTCTTTTTGATGCCTCTTCAATAAAAAAAAGAAGTTCTGGAATGGCACTATCGGCAAAAATGAAAGTTGGGATGAGACTTAGTTTGAAAGTTCTGAGTTATAATTCCTAAGTGTCTATGAAGATCCTCAGTCATCCAGGTCATGGTTGTCCCAAAGGTGCTTTTTCAAAGAGGCAACTGGAGTTTCTGGTTTTTCTTAGAAGACGTTTTGCTTCTCATCCAAGAAGCTTCTTCAGCTGACTGGATGTTGGGGAATGGCTCACACAATAAATCTTCCATTCCCTACCATCCTGTCAGAGTTGAAGAAACTTCTTGCATGAGAAGCGAAATGTCTTGCAAGAAAAACCAGAAACTCCAGTTGCCTCTTTGAAAAAGCACCTTTGGGTATAATTCCTAAGGTTTTTCAAAGGAAGTTATAGTATCCAAAAGGCGGCATATCCGTCCCAGCTAAAGGTTTTCTCTTACCATACCTTGAGCACCACAAGCCCAAACCACATTGGAAGCATCTGGCTCTTTACTAGTGTAGTAGCTTAATGGGATCTTATCTACACAGATCAACTTTGCTCCACTTGCAACCTGGATTTCTCAACCTCAGCAACTTTAAGACATGTGGACTTCCAACTCTCAGAATTTCCCAACTATTCTAGATTATATAGTATAGTAAACTATATGTTGCACGAGAAGTATAATTCTCATACCATACTAAGTGGCCATTCTCGGAGTTGTAGTCCAGGAAGGCTGCAGTGGAGGAAGGTGGTGTCCTTCTCCTGCTGGACTCCTCTTTTGCTAGCAGTTTTGATTTCCCTCCCCCATTGCAACAGACTATAAGATCACCCTTCCCTTTAGTATTATTAATCAAAGGGACTTTTTGGCACAGGTTTTCAGGCTCTTAGCCCAGCGCTCGGGGAATCCAATCGCGGCGAGAAGGAGATTTTCCATGCACTAAACCAAGGGAGGCGGAGGGCCAGGGAGGCTCAAAGCTGGACTGCTCCAGCCGCCGACGCCCCTTATATCCAGCCTCGGAGGGCAGACGGCTCCGTGAGGCAGCTCACCTGGGCGATCCCGGAGCCCATCAGGCCGGCTCCGACCACTGTCACATGCTTGATCACCAGCTTCTTGGCGGCTGCGGTGGAAGCCAGGCGCACGAAGGGACGGGTCGCGAAAGCCATGGCGAAGCACACGCTCTTCTGCAAGGAGGAAGAGGAGGCAGCGGCGGGGGCGTCGCTGGCCCTAGAGGCAGCCGAGGATGGGCGGGCCAGCGCCGACAAATCCAGCGCGATGCTGCCGACCCCAGAAGGCCGAGCTTCCTACCCGCTCCTCCCATTTGCCTTTAGTCAGGAAGGCGGAGGTTGGCTAGGTTAGCTGCTGGATGGCCTCGGCCCTCTTTTTTCTCTGCGGCGCTTTGGGTGGTTCTTTGGAGCCGCCTTGTTTTGCCAGACTCCGTCGGTTGTCAAGACTTCATTCGCCAGCAAAAAAAAACCTCATGCTTTTGAACTGCGAGGCCTTCTCCTTCGTGCACCTTATTGTTTCTCAACCTTTGGCGACTTCAACTTCCCAGAATTCTTCTTTTTGGGAGCTGGAAGTCCACATCTCTTCAAGTCGCCAAGGTTGAGAGACGTTGGAGAATCACCTCCAGATATTGCCAGGATTTTGCTTAGGGCTAAGATTTCACCATTTGTTTTTCAAGGCGTGGGGGCCATTATCAGAAAGTGTAGTGCAGGGGTCAGCAACCTGCGGCTCTGGAGCCACATGTGGCTCTTTCACCCTTCTGCTGTGGCTGTCACTCAAAATATGTGTCACAACAAGCAATGTGCGACACCCACCAGCACACGATTTATTGAGCTTTTAAACCCCAGGTTAGGCCAACCATGGATAAATCCAAGAAAAGAAAAGTTTCAGAAGAAAACACAACGTTTAATGCAACTACATATGCTAGTTTTGTGGCCGCTCAAGAAATAGGCAGGTGTGGAAAGGGTTTTGTGGCTCCCGGTGTTTTCTTTTCTGTGGGAAAGGGGTCCAAATGACTCTTCGAGTGTTTAAGGTTGCAGACTCCTGGTGTAGTGGAAACAATGTCTGATGCTTTCATCTAGTTAAGACCGTGGTTGAGTTTGTGTATCTGCAATATAATTCTACAAATCGGATTATAATGTGGTTTAGACATGGTTTGAATTCCATTGAGCTCTATTTTTCCCCCACGGTTTTTCTGAATGTTTAATACTTATTTTGAACAGCTCTTGAAATAGCCGAAGCTTAAACCTATTTTGTCAACTTCCTCTTGTTTAATAGCAATAGCACTTAGATTTATATACTGTTTCACAGTGCTTAACAGTGCTCGGTGGCTGAGCTTGTCAATCAAAAGGTCGGCAGTTCAGCGGTTCAATGCCTAGTGCTGCATAATGGGGTGAGCTCCTGTTACTTGTCCCAACTTCTGCCAACCTAGCAGTTCGAAAGCACTTAAAAAATGCAAGTAGAAAAATAGGGACCATCTTTCCTTTCCATTCCGTGCATCTTTGGTGTTGAGTCATGCCGGCCACATGACCACGGAGATATCTTCGGACAGCGCTGGCTCTTCGGCTTTGAAACAGAGATGAGCACCGCCTCCTAGAGTCGGGAATGACTAGCACATATGTGCGAGGGGAACCTTTACCTTTAAGTGGTTTACAGACCCAGCATATTGCCCCCCAACAGTCTGGGTCCTCAGTTTACCGGTATCAAGGTTCTTGGATTTCAACTTCCTGATCATTGTCACTTTTGCTTTTTTAAAAACATTACGTGTATTTAATGATGTAGGCTTTTACTACAATAAAAACACCACATGATTTCACTGTATTTCCCTCCAAAAGAAAAATTAATTGCTGGCATTTAAGAGCACAAAGATTCAGATTATAGAAGAGTATAAATTTCAGTAAATTTTACATTTATAAAAAAAGCAATTAGGTAAATAATTCAGTATTTGGTAACTCTCATTTCCTAAACAAAGGCTTCAGAATGTATCTGTTAACATAAGAATCTTTGTTCCATATTTCAGGGATTTTCAAATTGGTCCTGTCAAACCTGAACATTCACCAGAAACTAAACGCAAAAAAAATTTCAGAGTTAATTCTCATCACAGCTTTGTCTCTTTCAGGGCTCCAGGATTTACCGGTATTTATTTAACTGCTGTAACAGGTTCTCTGGCCTGAAAAGTTTGAAAACCCATTTTATATGACAGTAATTTTGCTTGGCACATATGGCTTACACATATACTAAATATAAATATGTGTGCAGTGTTGATTTATTGCCCGCTTCACTTTCTAAAGGCTGGTGAGTTTAGCTCACCCATTGCATTGTGCCACTGATTTGTTAACTTACCAGTAGTTGGCTGCATTTACATAACCCACTGAGGCATAACATACATTGTTTGAAATTATAATTAGTTTAGACAATATAGGAAAAATATACCCATTTTACAATAGTTTTACCTATATATGGTTCAATTTAAAGAAATCATTTGAATTAAGAATTTTTACATAGAAAACTACAGTTGCCAAGAATACTTGGAGAAAGATCATTACAGTAGTGTCAAATCAGCCAGAAATAGAAAGAACACCGGAAGAAAACATGGAGGTACATAAAAAAGGATATCTGTAATATAATTCTCACCAACCTAAGATTTTGCAGATATTTTGTACTCCCAAGCATTTGAATAGCAATTGAGGAAAGCTAGTAAAAAAAATTTGTTATATTTTTAATACCCACAGGAGAACGTGTTTTAAATCAAAATTGTCTTCTTAATAGTCAGTTTTTAAAAACAAAACTTTATTTAGACAAATATTTTATTTATCTAAAACTTTATTTAGATGAACATATTTCACACTGTGTCTAAATATAGGCACCTTTAAAAAAAAAGCAATCTTATTATTTCAGATCTTGGATTTTACATTCTCATCCTAAAATTCTAAACAAGGCATTCATTTCAAAAACAACATTAGACAATATAAACATTAGCAAGGTATAGGCAACTAATATACCCAGCTCTTTTACAGGCCCTTAATGCCTTCTAAAATGCAGAAATACAGACCTTTGGAATCTGACAAAATTATAAAATGCTTCAGTAAAAGATTGCTTCATTACAAAAGGACACACATGCCATACCAAGGATCGGTTGTATTTTGCCTCATAAGATTATCTGCCATAGCAGTACTCGTCTAAATGTTAGCAGTGCAATTGAAGGATAAGGATTGTCGAAGATGGCCAAGTTTCCTTTTTAAAGGATAATTCATTCTGCGAGTTACGGTAATTCATATTACACTATATCAGAATGCCCTTTGTTTAATTTTTAACACTATTGTATGAACCAGTTAAATATTGTTCATGCAATAAACCACAGGTAAGCGAAAAATGGTTGAGTCTGTTCATCAAACCTGCTGATCCATTAATTCAGGTTCTCTCTCAACTGAAAATGAATGAAAACCCGCCATGTTCAATTGGAATTACTTTTGATTTTCCATCAAAAAGTACAAGCCCCAAATTTTGGCAGTATGATTTTTTTTTTAATTAGGATAACATGCGGGAAAAGGAATAGCTACCTTACCTCACCAAGGAAAATTTCTCTCTTTTAAAATGCAGTTAATTAAAACGTTACAAAATAAAGTTCTCTTCAAACATGTCTAAGTGCATCCTCATGTCTCTGTATGAAAACAGGAATTGGGAAAAGATAAGGGAGTCTTTCACATAAATTAATAATTATTGATTATTTAGATCATGGTGATGAAATCAGATTCAATAGTGAAATAGTTATAAACTTTTATATACTTTTATAAATCCTTGTAAACTAAATACTTAGGAGTAGGAATACCTATTATATTAATTATATTCATATAATATAATTCAACTTACTATAAGTAATTAACTAAGCAATTAATTTGTAACTGGATTGTAATTATATCGTACTGTATCTCTATGCTGGGTTATTGATTTATAAGTGTAAAATCTGATTACCGTATTTTTCGGAGTATAAGACGCACCGGAGTATAAGACACACCTACCTTTTTTGGTGAGGAAAAGAAGAAAAAGAAATCTCCCTCTGCCTCTGAGCAATTTTGCCTTGTTGCAGCAAACAGCAAACAGCCTGCTTTATTTTCATTTTCCTTTTCAGCATAGCTTGATTAGCACAAGGAAAAAAAAAATCTACTCCAGCAATTTACGTCTTGCAGCAAGCAGCAGAGCCCTGCGCAAATCAGCTGAGAGCCAATCAGCTGACAGTCGGGAGGCCCATCCAATCAACTTGTGCTAATTAGGCTGTGCTGAAGCTGGAAGGAGCTGTTTTTTCTTGCTGTTTGCTTGCAAGGAGGTAACTGCTGCGAAGCAGAGGCCAAAGGGTGGGAGCCAGCGGGCAGGCGGGGCTACATTCGGTGTATAACACACACCTAAATTGTCACCCCCTTTTAGGGGGGAAAAAGGTGCATCTTATACTCCAAAAAATATGGTAAGTAATTAAGGATATTACAATAGAAATAGAAAATAGAGCGTAAAATACACATAGATTATAAAAAAAATAGGTAAGCAACTCAATGACAACAGTGGATGGTAATTTGGGCAAAAATTTACAATATTCTGGGAGAACAAAGTAAAATCTTAAAAGAAATGATTACCATTACCACCACAACCCTAAGAGCAGGGAAAAGGGCGGCATCAAATCCGACGGTGGCGATGGCCTCCCCATCAAACCAGAAAACAATAGATATGATGCTCCTGGCAGAAAAACCTAATACTAACTTATCAGTTCAAATGATGCAATCTACATTAGTCACAATACAGGACACCATGATGAAAATGCAAGAGATAATGGTTAAAAATCATGGTGACCTGAAATTGGATATACAAACATTAGACACCAAAATGGATTCAATTCAACAGGCAATACAAAAAAATGAACAAAGAATTAAATCAGTCGAAATCAAAACAGAACAAACGGAAAAAAAATTAGAACAGGTAGATCAAAAACTTATGCTGGCAAATAAGGATTTGGAAAATTCCCTGATAGATCTTGAGATGGACTGAGCCGCCTTCTATTTGAGGTTTCAGAATGTAGTTGAAATAAAAGAAGAGAATCTAGGGGAGATAATGGCGGAACTGATTGCTGAAGCTCTGCAGAGAGATAAGAGATTAGGAACAAACTTGATGAAATATATCAAGCTCAAACTAACTATGCAAGTCGCCATCACTTCCTAAGAGAGGTACATATTAGATTTGCATGCAAAAAGATCTGGGAGGATGTATATAAAACTACAAAAGAAGAACCAATATTCTATAACGGGACAGAAATCATAACACTAAAACAGATTCCTAGACGGATACGAGAACAAAGGAGGGACTATAGGTTCCTGGCATTACTTCTGAATACAAAAAGAATTCTATTTAGGTGGATCATCCCAGAAGGAATGATAATAACTTGGCAGGGGAAAAAAATTAAAATTGATAACCTGGACAAAGCCCAAGAATTATTTGATCAATTGACAGGGGTGAAGGAAAGCTCAAGCAGCAGAGAGCAATTGGAGGTGGTTAGTACAGAAGAACAAACACAAGGATTTGGAAGTGAGAAAATGGAAGAAAGAACTAGAGTGACAATGGAAAACCGAGATGAAGGAAAAGAAACTGGGATCAGACCAAAAAGAACTCCTAGGGCAACCAGAAATCAGAGACCGGCAGATAAATAAGAAAATAGAGAAAAAAACCGAACTTCTATCAATAAACATAAATGGACTGAATGATCAGACAAAAAGGAAAAAGATACTTTCAAAATGAATGAGACAGAATGTAGATATAATATGCCTTAGGGGAGTGGCCAATTAGTCCCAAGCCTTACTCTCGAGGAGACCTCCTCCTGAAGAGCCACTCCTGCCTTTTCACAGCTCTGCGAGCTCGTGCATCGAGAAGAGGCTCCTCCTCTTCTTCCTCTTCATTTATGGGAGCTTCTGAAGGTTCTGAAGGCCCTGGCTGAATCCCCACCTCTGGCACCACATCTTCTCCAGCCTCCTTATTGTCCGACTCGAGTGCTAAATGCACAGGCTGCTGGCGCAGCACCACACCAGCCTCCTCGCTGTTGGAATCAGCTATTAACTGCACAGGCTGCTGATGGGCCACAACAATATTAGAATATTACGAGGCACATCCAGAGAAGCAAGTAGCCCTTGTTTTTCTGGATTTCGATAATTTCAATTGGACGTACATGATAAAACTAATTAAAGAAATGAAATTTGGTACTAAATTTGAACAGATGATTGAAACAATTTATTCCACCCAAAAAGCAAATATTATAATTAATGGAGAAATTACAAAATCATTTGAGATAAAAAAGAGTTCGCCAAGGATGCCCATTATCATCTTTTTATTTTGATATTGGAATCACTTTTGAGAAAGATTTGGGCAAATACAGAGATTAAGGGGACCAAAATTAAGAAAGAAGAATATAAATTAAAAGCATTCGCAGATGATTTGGTGTTTTTTATTGAGGATCCAAGAGAGACAGACCCGATATTAATAAAGGAGATAGAAAAATATGGAGAGATATCCGGCCTTAAAATCAACAAGACAAATAGAACACCGATTAGGGGGGGTCAAAAGCCCTACTAAGCAGGTATACAAAAGTATGAAGGCTATTGCTTAAAAGCATTGTAAGCCGCCCTGAGCCTCCGGAGAAGGGTGGCATATAAATCAAACTAATTAAATAAATAAAATAAAAATAATAGTCAAAAATATGACAGAACAACAAGAAAAAGAATTAGAAGGGAAATTGGGACTACAAAGCGCTAAAAAATTAAATATTTAGGAATATGGTTGACTGCGAGGTGCTCTTCAATAAGAGGATAATTATACAAAACTTATACAGCAAATAAAATTGGATTTAGAAAGATGGGGTGCACTACGAATATCTATGTTGGGCAGAATCGCAGCCATCAAAATGAATGTTCTGCCAAAACTGTTATATCTTTTCCAGACCATACCCATAAAATTAGATAGGAAATTCTTTATAGAACTGAATCAAATTACACTGAAATTTATATGGGCTGGCAGAAAACCACAAATAAAACTAACAGACCTCTAAGATAGCAGAAGCAGAGGTGGTCTAGGGCTCCGTAGACCAGATTGGCGACTCTATTATAAAGCAGCAATTCTAACCTGGATTAAGGCGTGGACAAACTTAAGAAATAAAAGATTACTTATATTGGAAGAGCATAATTTACAAAAAGGGTGGCATGCCTTTCTATGGGATAAAGAAAATAAATCCCATTCATATTTTTTTCACCACAAAGAGGCTTTAATGCCAATTTGGCAAGAAAATTAAAAAAAATATGACAGACTCTGAGTACTATGTATCATGGGAAAAATGGTACGAATGGATGAAAAAGAGAAAGATGAAACATAACAGACATAACAAACAGACATAACAAAATTTGATGAAGTAAAATATATAGACTATAAGTATTCTATAGGGATAAGGTTTGCAAATGGACACAGTTCTGAAAAAAAATTCTTTTTCTTTTCCTTTTTTTCTTTCTTTTTTCCTCTTTCCTTTTCTTTCTTTCTCTTTCTTTCTTTTTTCTCTTGTGTATCTCTTGCATTCTTTTTTTTCTGTTTTTGCATGTATTTTTGTTTTCTACGTTTGTGGTTTCGTGTTTATTGAAAAATTAATAAAAACCTTTTTTAAAAAAAGAGTTGCATTCCTATCTATCTTTCATTTCTAAAGGCCTTTTTAAATTAAATGTTATGTCCCAAAATTCAAACTCAAATATTTGTCAATTGAATTATTTTATGAATAGTTCATGCCAAGACCACAATTATAACTGGTCAAGACTGTTCTCCAATACAAATGGTAAGAGCACTAAAGTGCTAGAGACAAGTACAGCCCAATAAAATCCTATTTTTAGATATTTATCATTGTATTTCCTATGCTTTCCTGAAGCAGTTACAGTTTGACCATGCTAATGCCACTTCCTATGGCATTTAAACTACGTATTACACATTTTCAACATAGATGTTATGGGTGGCTTGCTGCTTAAATCAGTTTCTGAAATCTGCCAGAAACTCAGAATGTGAACAGTTGAGAAATTACCTAAATTGTGCCAACAAAAATTTGCTTTTAGCAAACAATGAACAGAACTGCCCTGAGATAAATCTCAAGAAATACATATTAAAAATTGAATTGTGGAAGTCCACTCACTGTTTTGCTTTTCTTGATTAACACAAAGGAACAGTAGTTTGGACACAAAGATGGTCCCTTAGAATCAATAACATCATTCTGCATCACCCTGAAATCTCATTCCATTTCCATCATCTTTTAAAAGTAAATTTTGCCTTCATTATTAAAACAAGGATGGAACATTCATTTAATTGAACACATCTATGTATGTTTGAGGCTTTACACTTTTTTTTTTAAGCAGCCTCCCTGGAGCACGTAAAAGGAGTCAGCCCGAGGATTGAACTAACATTTGCATGTGCAGGACAGCTATTTTTTTTTTCTTGATTTACTGCTGAAAGTGAAGACAAGCCAGACTTATCCAATAGAAGACACACACCCAAGACTCCCCAACAGACTCTGGTTTTTAAGACAGTTTGCAATGCCGCTTAAGTTTTTAAAATAACCTGTTAAGCATCTTTAACTATGTCTTTTTTAAAAGTTCCAAATACATAAAGTGCTTTCTGATTTATTTATTTTTTTGGCTTTTGTCTATTGTCGTGTGCAAATTAGATTTCCAATATTTTCCTTTGCTTTTTATCTACTATAAAAAGGCATTTAACACCATTTAATGGTTCCCTTACATGTGGCTGCCCCAATTTTCTCTTGTTACTCTGCAGCTCTTGGGGTCAACATACTTCAGTTTGTTTCTATAGTTGAAGAGTTTCAGCGTATCAAGTGGGGGACAGCCCAAGCGAAGAAGAAAGTGCTTGATAATTTTTGGATGCCCCATGGGCTGAAAATTCCCTAGCCTGTTTGGGCTAATGACTAGCTTTTGGTGAAGAACGTTTCATTTAAAGCCCTGAATTTCATATAGTAACATGAAAATCATGCAGCATTTTTCTTGGAAGTTTCCTCATCTCTTTAAGGCAATAAGTTTAAATGGAAAGGGAGCTAACGTCAGGCCGAATCTTCCTTCCATTGGTGGTTTCTTTAAGTCCTCAGGGTATATAAAAGTGAAACTTTGCAAAAGGCTCACAAACATCAAGAAAAGCTCCATCTTGGCAAGCTGTTCTCCCATGCACACACGTTTGCCTTTAAAAAGAAAACAAAAACAAGAAAAAGGATTACGGGGAGACAAAAATGATTTTTCACAATTCAATTTAACTGATTTATTGCTCACACATATTATACAGTATAACATGTGTGAGCAATAAATCAGTTAAATTGAACCTTCACATGTCGACCTTTTCATGCCTGGCAAAATGGTTACTTCTCACCCCAAAAGGTGCCTTTGCAGTGTCTACTACAAATACCGTATTTTTGGGGGTATAAGACGCATTTTTTCCCTCCTAAAAGAGGCTGAAAATTTGGGTGCGTCTTATACTCCAAATGTAGCTTTTTCAAAGCTTTTTTCCAGCCCTAATGAGGCACTAGCGAGTGAAGCGATCTACCTCCGACTCTCAACTGTGCTTTAGAAGCCTTTTCAGTGAAGCGATCTTCCCTGCTTTGCCTGCTCCCTCCGACTCTCAGTTGTGAAGGTTTTTTTCAGCCCTAAGGAGGCGCTAGCGAGTGAAACAATCTCCGTGGTTTGCCTGCTTTTCTCATTGCTTCTCTGTCCAAAGATCGATTGTGCTTTAGAAGCTGTTTTTTATCCCCAAGCAGGGGATAAAAAAACCAGCAAACTAATGTGCTGAAGCTAACGAGACTAAGGACGCTAGCCAGATGAATATCTGGTAGGCATTTTTTTTTTCCTATTTTCCTCCCCAAAAACTAAGCTGCGTCTTATAATCCAGTGCATTTTATACTCCGAAAAATATGGTAAGTAGGTGATTTAAAGTTCTATCACATTAATGTTGACATAATCTTTACTCTAAACAATTGAATTACCAATTCCAAAAGGAATAAATGTTTCTTTTTTGAGGAGCTGGCCGTTCTCATCCAGAAATCTTGCAGGGCAAAAATCATTTGGGTTTTCCCATTTGTTGGGATCTCTGTGCACGGACCATAAGTTAGGAATGATTATGCTGCCCTTTGGAATAATGTATCCCTGAAGCTCTGAAAGGAGAAAGAATAAAGTTCAGATCAAAATATACAGCTCACCAATAAAATACCCGTGTTTCCCCGAAAATAAAACCAGCTCTTATTTTCTTTTGGGCCCCAAAATAAGCACCAGGTCTTATTTTTAGGGGATGTTTTACTTACTTACTTACTTACTTACTTACTTACTTACTTACTTACTTACTTACTTACTTA
Organism: Pituophis catenifer annectens; assembly: GCF_029215685.1. Taxonomy (NCBI): domain Eukaryota; kingdom Metazoa; phylum Chordata; class Lepidosauria; order Squamata; family Colubridae; genus Pituophis; species Pituophis catenifer. The sequence goes on from NW_027256888.1 coordinate 60,290,508, forward strand.
TTTATTTATTTATTTATTTATTTATTTATTTATTTAACTTGTATGCCGCCTTTCTCCAAAGACTCAAGGTGGCTAGGAATGCCACAGCCATGCCTCCCACATCCCAACACCTGTTGCGCCACTGCCTGAGTTTTTCCACGTGGCATGTTGCGTCACTGTGCGAGTGGCAGCACCAGAGTAATGTGCCACGCTGTTTCCTGCCACAAGTGGCACTGGCTTGATGTGCCATGTGGCGTCCGGTCACAAGCGGTCACAGAAGTTGGGCAGCAGTGCTACAGGTGTCAAGGCGTGGGAAGCCTGGATGCAACGGTCCTAAGGTAAGCGGGTGCGTGGGGAAGCCCCCCCCCTCACCCTAGCTTGATTTTTACGCATGCAACTTGCCTCATCTCATACAACCAGACAGTGGGACAGAGTGGGCCAAGTCTTAACTAGGCCTTATTTTTGGGGTAGGGCTTATATTAGGGGCACACATAAAATCAAGCTTACTTTCGGGATAGGGGAAACACGGTACCAATTCATAACTAGAAATATCAAAACTGAAGCAATTTTCTATAGAATTGCTTTCCTCCTTTATAGCCCTTATTTACTGAAATCAACAGACATTAAAAACTGATCTGGATGAATGTTATTTTGCCTAATTAAAATGGTTGTTTGATATTAAAGGAATGCAGATACATATATATGAGTGTTTGTGGAAGAGAAATGTAAATGTAAGGGAGACTAATCAAACCATAAGATCATAAACATAAATGCCAAACTTTTTGTAAATATTACAGCTTCTTGAAATATGCTTTCAGCTATAGCAGGCAATCCAAATCAGCTTTAGTCCTCATTTGCTTCCACCCACCCCTGTAACCCCCCAAGTTACCACTAAATTATAATTCCTAAGGTGATAGAACAAGAAAATTAAGTATTTACAACAATTAAATAAAGAATGCCCACTGTAAAAATTAAAGGAAGAGCAAGTTATTGTAATTGTTAGATTAATATCCTACTTTTCATTAGAATCTTAAGGTACTAAGCATAGTATTCCCTCCTTTAGTTTTTACCCATAACAACAACACTCTGAAATCAGTGGTGGGTTGCTACCTGTTCGCCCCGGTTCGGGTGAATCTGTAGCAGCAGCAGTGGGAGGCTCTGCCTATCCACCCGGACATCATCAAATACACTCTGTGCATGCGCAGAAGCTTCTGTGCATGCGCAGAAGTGGCACTCGTGCGAGCAAATCAGTAGCAAAGTAAGTGAAACCCACCAATGTATGAAATGGTTGAACTAAAGAGTGATTGGCCCAGAATTACCTGTAAATGTCTACATTGAAAGAAAGACTTGTATTTGGGTATCCCTTGTCCTAGTTCAACAGGTTAAAGGAATTCCAAGGTATTTTGATACCCTGGAATTTGTAACAACAAACAGAACTGAATGTTGCTCATTTCAGTTTTTCAAGTTTCCATGTACATTCCATGAGGAATGTATTGTTCCTCAGCCAAATGAACTTACAGCAGGAAAGAACAGCATTGTCAAGCTGACCAGCATATCTATTCTTCAATACTGACCAGTAGTTTCTGAGGCCATTCGAGGAATAGAAAGAGGGACAACCACTGTCATCCTTTGAATTTCCATAATAGTTGCTTCTGTAAAGGGCATGTGCGCCTTATCAGCCAGGGTAGGAGGTCTGTTGCACCCAATGACCAATTCAATTTCTTCTTGAACCTTTCCTATGCAAAATAAATAAATAGTAAAATGAATGTTTTGGGTGGGCAGAGAACTGGTTCATCTGCAGTCTAATGAAGGAGGAGGAGGGTTATTGGATATAGAGAGAGACTTTCATGATACAGGTCCAGAAGAATGACTCTCGATGAGAGTCCCTTTAATCTTGCATTTGTCTCCTTTGCCATGAAAATCTGTACACTGGTTAGTTTTAGATGTGTTTTAGTATTTTGAAAGTATTTTGCACATATAGGAAATAGAAAGTAGGAATAAAAAGGCAATTCTCTCCTTGATTCGGATATGTAAAGTACTGTCCCCAAGAGATCATTATTAGGATCTTAGCTTTTTTTTTTTTTTGTAAGTAAACAATTTGAAATTAAGATTTGAGTAGTTAAGGAGTTATGCCTGCTGATGTTATCAAAACGTTCAGGGTCGACATACCAAAAAACGGCTGTGGATTGCCCTGAACGTCTCTCTCCTAACTGGGGAAAATGTCTTACTTACTTACTTACAATTTAATTTAATAATTTAATTTAATTTAATTTAATTTAATTTAATTTAATTTAATTTAATTTAATTTAATTTAATTTAATTTAATTTAATTTTTTAATTTAATTTAATTTTTTAATTTAATTTAATTTAATTTAATTTAATTTAATAATTTAATTTAATTTAATTTAATTTAATTTAAATTTAATTTAATTTAATAATTTAATTTAATTTAATTTAATTTAATTTAATTTAATTTAATTTAATTTAATAATTTAATTTAATTATTTAATTTAATTTAATTTTATTATTTTATTTTATTTTATTATTTTATTTATTTTATTATTTTATTTTATTTTGTCAACAGGTAAAAGTATGAACATAATTTGGATATATGAAAAGAGTAAGTAAAAAGGAATATTAGAACAGGGACAGTAAGCACGCTGGTGCACTTATGCATGCCCCTTACAGACCTCTTAGGAATGAGGTGAGGTCAACAGTAGACAGTTTAAGGTTAAAGTTTTGGGGATTTGGGAAAGAAACTACAGAGTCAGGTAGTACATTCCAGGCATTGACCACTCTGTTACTGAAGTCATATTCACAGTTGCTTTTAATATGATCGCAAAGGTCATTTATGTAAATTATGAAGTGTTGGACCTAAAACACTGCCTTGGGGAACATCACTATTAACATGTACAGGATTTGATAGAGCGCTTCCTATTTTGACCACTTCTTGTCTGTTTGACAGGAAGGCAGCTATCCATTTATGTAGGAGTCCAGAAATGCCATAGGATTTTAGTCTTCAAATGTAGTATAATATAAATGGATAAAATTATGTATGTTGGCATAAAAATTCCCCCGTTTCACCTATATCCGTGATGGCGAACCAATGGCATGCATGCCCTAAGTGGCACACAGAGCCATGTCGCCTGGCACGCGCGGTGGCGCCAATTCCTTTTCCAGGTTTCTGGCATGCATGCGCGTGTGATGATCAGCTGGCCTTTTTGCGTGCCGCAGTGCTGGAAACTGGAAGAGCCTGTCTTCCGTTTTCCTGCGTGAGCATGCGCACCGGCCAGCTGATCATCGCACACGCATGCACGCCAGAAACCCGGAAGTATAGCTGGCCGGCGCACACATGTGCGCGCCGGAAACCAGAAGTTCATTTTCAGGCACGCGCATGCGCCCTTGGCAGCTCCTCTTCCAGGTTGCAGCCCAGACGAGCATGCACACTTGGTGCCGAAAAGGTTCCCCATCACTGACCTATACATTAATGGAACTATGCTGATAGTGATCAGTCAAGAAAGAAACTTGGAACTAGATTAGAAAGAGAATGAGGGCTAACAGATTAGTACTTTTACAGGATTGTAAGCTTCCTGAATATATCCAGCTGGCCATGGTGAGACACAAAACACTGGAATACATGGGCCTAAGGCCTATATCAGCACAGTTCTTATATTCATACCATGATGAAGTATTTCAAAATAAATTATGAAAAAAAACCTTATTTGCACAGTTTTAATGCCAGCTATATGTCAAACACTGCCCTCTTCTGCCTAAACCAGAAATGGGACTGGGATACTTAAAAGGTGTTAGAAAAAAAAAATAAGCCAAAAAGTTAAATGAATGGAATGTTTTTACAAAAAAAAAAAAGTTAAAATACTGTTTTGTTGTGGATATTTTTGTCTAAGGTTTTGTATTTTTTATTACCTGGAATGGAGGAACTCTTAAAATGGCACAGTGAAAGTGAGCTAATTTCCAGTCATAGTGCAGAAAAGAATATAGGGGCAATGTTTTGGTTTTAAAACAATGTTAAATCTATTTTGGGGTTTGCATTATTTCTGCATTTCATGCTCCAAGATGGGGAGAAGGGGCCACCAATTTTCAGCAAGAAGGGTCAGAAGGGTCTGCAAAGACAGAGAAGCAAGTTGTCTAAACCTGTTCTAGAACATCTTATATTCATTTACTGAAGACTTTCCTAATTGCTGCTAACTGCAATATCAGAACTTGTGAAAACGTTCGATAGGATGGCAGAGAATAAATAATACACGAAACATGAAAGCTGTTCATTGTCAACTTGCAAAGCTTTCAAGTTGCAATGAGCAGGAGGGAGGGAGAACTGATGGAGCTGATTGATTTCCCTAACTGAAGCTATATTCCACAGATGCTTTCTTACCGCAATCCGTAGGAGAGTGTTGGGTTTCACAGCCAGCCAAAGTGGTTAATTGGACAATGTGATTTATGACATGGCCAGGGAGGAGGGGAGAGACAGGGTCATAAGGGATCGTAAATCTACGTGGGATTATTTCTAACTGCATCCAAATATTGCCAAAATGGTGCTCCTAATAAATGACTGTATTTCTTTTGAAGTTTGGCTCATGGCTCATGAATTAATTAGGGCATCTTTTGGAAACTTCACATTCAGCCAGCAATTTGCTGTCACTATGTGTGCTGTGTTTTTAGCAAAAAAATATTTATTTATTTTTATTCATTAAATTATTCACTACATTTCTCAAGACTTAGCCCTCCTTCACAAAAAACTGAAACATCCACTATAAAATATTAAAAAGCAACATAGAGCAGCAATCAAAGCAAGATGGTGACATCCTATTATTCCTCCAAATCACTTTTGAAGAGTTTTGTTTAACCAACTTTTGAAAGACATCCACTGAGGGGGCTAGATCTTGTTTTCAGAATAGGCTGTTCTAGAATTAGAAAGGGGGCATTAGTGAAAAACACCCTTTGCCTTTTCTAGCTCCTAACCCTCATATTTCACATGGGACAACACTAGCAGTTTTTCCTCAGAAGAAATACATTGGATGCACCAACTCTAGTTGGAGGTATCATTAAAGACAATATCAGTTAGACCAGAACCGGAAACCTATTGGGAGTCAGTTCAAGAGTAGCAATACAAGTATTATATACTCATAGCAACACCAGCCCAAGAATCAGAGAAATGAGTGGCAATAATAGTGTAAGTCACTGCAGCAAGGTCATTGTGCCCCAAGAAAAGATGCAAGCAATGCACCAGTGAAAATCGGCAAAAGCCACACTTTCCACCCAAGCATGTAATAGTAGGTATGACTCAAAAAACGCCTCCAAGTTGCAGTCCTGCTACCTCAAGAGTAGTACTTTTATGTCAAGAGATACCACTTGAAAAGACAAAAATACTGTGATGAACAAACAGCAACTTCTTGCTTGGATTCAGTTTTAGCATGTTTGTCCATCCAGACTCCAGCAGCCTTCAGACATTGGGATGAGATTTCTACAGTGCAACCGTGATATATAATTAATATCATCTGCATATTAAGGATATTTCACTTCAAACTGGCAGATGACATTCCTTAGTACTTTCAAGTAGATGGTAAAATGCAGCAGGGAGAAGATGACCAAATCCTACAGCCAGGGGTGAAATGCTACCAGTTCGGACCGGTTTGGCCGAACTGGTAGAGATAGCGGCATGTGGTTCGGAGAACCGGTAGCGGAGGCAGCGCAAGGCTCCACCCACACACCTGGACATTGTTACTTCCTGGTTTTAACCAGGAAGTAATCTGTTTTTGACCTTCTGCGCATGCGCAGAGGGTCCAAGCGTGGACATGATGCACGCCCAATAGAGGCCCCAACAAGGTCATCAACCCGAAAGAAATGCCATCTTGGCCCCATTCAGAACTCTGAATAAAAAGAGTTCAGACAATCCATTTCTTTTAAAGCATCTTACGGCTAAATCCCCAATGTACTACCTTCCCCCCAAAATAGGTTGCATACTGGCCTTTAGCTGTTGAGAACAGTTGGATATAAATAGGCTCCTTCAGGGTGGTGGAGCCACAGTCACCTTCAAGGTGGCATTTCCTATCCTAAATCCTTATTACCTCATGGGTTCAGCTCATCAGCACCCTACCATCCCACAGCCTCACAAAGGAATCATGAGCTCACCTTGGGAGAATTTGCAGTCTCTCTTTCTTCCTGTTTGTTATTTTTTTGGCTTTATTTATTCTTTTTTAAAAAAAAAATGAGTTCAAAGTTAATCCGAGTATACCAGCATATCCCATTTGTTTGACAAATCCTATTTACACAATGACCTAGAATATACTTTTAATCCAATCCTCTCTTGAGGCAGTAACTCTGCCTGGTTGGCTGAACAATCTCCAACATTTGGTTGTTTGAACAACAAAGAAACTTTTTATCTTCCTTAAACATTTTACTATTTAGCACCAGGTTGAGAAACTTCCTTGAGGTCAATAAGAATATATATAACTGAGGTATCATATTAGGGAAGCAGTCGGGCCACCATTTTCAGACCCTCTGGGGGAATCTAGTTGGGATTAAGGGATTTATACTGCCCAAGGAGAGAAAAACCTAAATTGGCATATAATTATTATGTATAATAATAACATATTATTAATGAAACAAACTTTAAAACATCAGTTCCAATACAGCTGTCTTTGGAAGATTGCTTTGTTTCGTTTCTCCATCCTGAGAAAAGATTGTTTCGTTTACTCTTTTATAGAACGTTTTAAATAGCTTTGTCTCTTTGCATTGTGGAACATACATAATGCCTAATTCTACCACATACATAGGATTGTCATTCCCAATACATTGACAGACATATCTTGCCTATTCCAAGTCCAAGCAGGAGGTTTTGCCAAGAGGCTCTGATCAGCTCTCCTGCTCCTTGCGTAGACTTTCCCTTCTTTCCTTTAAAGAAGCACACCCCAAGAAAGACAGCAAAACCAACAAAAAATGCTGCTCTCTTTCCCTTTCCTTGTTTATTTTTTAAAACATTTTGAAAAGCCCGGCTCCACCCCACCCACACAGAAAGTCCAGCCCGCCCACCCAAATAGAAAAGCTTTGAATTACTGACTTCAAAGTAGGTTCAGTAGGAAATGTAGATAAAATCCAATGCCACGTACTTTGCTCTTGTGGGTGAAGGGACATGTAAAGAAGGCTCCAGAGTAGGGTGTTGGATGTAGTATCTGTGCCTGCAATAAAAAGGTCTCCAATAATGAAGAACAGGTAATCTTCATTAAAGCTACTTTCCCCATTGATCTTCTTTTCTTCATCTGAATGCACAAGATACATATCAATGAAGTCTCGGGGATGCTGGGCATCCAAGCTTTCCCTGTGCTGTTTAATGATGTTTTTCAAGAAAGCTGTGATATCCAGCACAATCTGCCTGAATTCTCTGAAAGGTCCAAAAGGAAGATAATAGAGCCATGGGCAAATGTTGACCAACAGTACCTGACTATTCAGACTGAACACCAGTGCACGTGACATAAGATTTAGCATGTTCTTGAACTCAGCATCATCATAATCAAAGCGCCTACCAAAGGCCATTGAGCAGATCACATTGGACACTGCATTGCCAATAATAGGGAAAGGATTGAATTGCTCCTCTCCATGTTTCAGGATCTCATCTTTCACATACTTAAATTCTTCAATGATTTTAGGCTCCAGACTGTGCTTTCCTAATCCAAAGTGACGGAGAGTTGAGTGGGAAAACTTCCTTTGTTTTTTCCACACTGGATTATAAGGCGCAAACACCACACCTGTATGGAGAAAAGGACACTTAAGATGAATCCTGCATTAGTCTAACTCTAACCCTTTTATGCAGCTGATTAAGTGAACTGTAGATCACAAATCCATACACCCTTTAATGTAATTTGTTAGTTGGAAAAGGTGGCCCAAAACTCCTTATTTACACCAGTCTTTTAATTTCGGTCATTTTAGCAAGCCTTTGCTTATCCGAGTCCTACTCAGTTTCTGCCTCGTGGTAAGTATGCTGCAGAATGCTGTAATATTTACATACTATGCAATTCAATTGGTTAAAAGTCTGATCTTTCACTGCCTCAAAAGTGTGCCTATAATAGAAGCCTAAGACTCAGTTCACACATTGTGCTAACTGTGGAGTCCTTGGTGCTCTCTAAACTTAGTTGTTGCAAACGTTCAATTACCAAACTAGGTAACATCAGTAGTAGTAAATAAATCAAGTTTGCTCTCGTTTTATATACTAGTGGTTTGCTCTGTCAGTATTGGTGGGAGTGGACTAGGTAGTTCCTAACTGGGCTGTTTACTGTTAGTTTGCTTATCTGAGCTGGTAGTTTCTTGATTATTTATTTATTTATTTTATTTCTATACCGCCCTTCTCCCGAAGGACTCAGGGCAGTGTACAGCCTAATTAAAAACACAAAGACAGACAATATTTAAAAATAATTAAAATTATTAAATAATAGGCCCAAATTATAAAACCCCGAATTTAAAAACCCAATTTAAAACCAATTAAAATCTTTATATTGATAGCCCAGCCTGGCGGATTAGAGTGTTGTTTACTTATTCATTGTTGGCCTAGTGTTAATCTTGGCCTTAATCATCCAGGTGTTGATTGCTGGTAAAGTGGTGTTTAGGGTGGTCTTTTTGGCTGTTTCTTTTAAATGGGTGTGGATGTTGTGCCTATTGATGGCCTAAGTGCCAAGTGATTGGCATGTGCCGATTGATGGTGCTATGTGCCAAGTGATAGTCTAAGTTCATGATATACAGGAATTTTCTAATCCTTTGTGACTTGGCTTAGTCTAGAACATTTTCCAGTTGAAAATATGGTTATCTGTCTTCATGAACATCAACTAGCAGTCAGAAGATGTGATGACATTTTCTTAATTTCACAACACATAGACAGATTTAACCATGTTTTCAACTGGGAAACATTCTAGACCAAGCCAAGCCCCAAAACACTAAAGAATTCTTAGAAGCCTGACACTCAGACAAATCCGCCATCAATAGGCACACAGAGACAAACAACACTTACTACTATTCAAAAGAGACAATCAAAAAGGAAAAGAAAAAAGAAAAAGACCTAAACACCTGCTCACTTGCACAACACCCAGATAAGCAGAGATTAACCCCAAGATTAACCAGCAAGACCACTCCCGCCAACACTGACAGGGCAAGCCACCAGTTTCCTTACTAGCACTGATTTCCTTACTAGCACTGATGATATTACCCAGTTTGGGAAATGAAACCTCTGCAAGAAAACAACCTGGCTGAGAGAGCATCAAAAGATTCCAGTTTCAACTGGGGCTACAGACATTTGTGCTACTTTATTTTGAAACCATGATTTGTTGGGTGTGTCTAAACCAAATGGGACACACCCACAGGTCAAAATAAAAACAGCTTTAGGGAAGGAGTAAAGGTATCCCTTTCCCTCATTACAGGTGCCAAACTAAGGGCTGGGCAGGGGCCTTCAGGACAGGGTAATCTCTCCGGTTGGAGTCTTTTTGCCCCACCAGACCCGGTTCCTGACCGCCCTGCAGCCCCCCATCCCCGGGCAAGAGCCTGCGCCCTGTCGAACCCACTGCCCGCCCCACACGGCCCCGTTACCCTTCTTCTCGGTGAGCATGGCCACCATGGGCATACTGGGGCGATCGCTGAAGACCTCGGCCTGAGTGACCAGCGCATCCCGGACAGCTTCGAAGTCGCTAAGCACAATGACGTGGCGGCTGCCCAAGTCCATTCGGAAGATGCTGCCGTACATTTTGGCCAGCCCGGTAAGCAGCACATGCATCGGCGTCGGCCCTCCATCCTCGGCTCGGTCGCAGTTCCCTTCCTTCTTGCGGGTCGGTAAGAACCCGAGGACCTGCAGTCTTTTGGGCAGCAGGGCGAAGGCAAAGTTGCCCACCAGGGGCCAGGGCTTGGGGCCAGGTGGAAGGCGCTGCAGAGTCTGGCGGCCCAACAGCCACCACAACGCCAGCAGCAGCCCGGCGGCTCCGAGCATCGCCGCTCTAACGGTATCTGGTGCTAGAGAAGAAGCCGGCTCCTCCGCGCTGGCGACCGCGGCCATCCTGCCCGAGGCAAATGGCGAACCCAGCAGCAGGTCCAGCGCGGCGCCAACGAGCAACCTGCTTAAGGGGCGTCCGCTATTAGACCATCCTCTTATTCTCCGGGCTATTGTGGACGCGCCTTCGCTTCCCCGGCCGCTTGCAGCAGCTCCTCTTTTGATTGGCTGCCTGCGGGGAGGAAAGGAGCAATGACAGCTCGCAGGAAACTGCCCCCCCCCCCGAGCCCGTGACGTCGTGAGTCAAAGTGGGGGGGGGGGGCTTTTTTCCCTGCTCTGATCCGCCGGAGCTGGAGCGATGTGTCGGCTCGGCCGGGACGCGGCGCGCGCTGTGTTTGCAGCGCGGAAACGGGGACCGCTGAACGGTGGTTGTTAGAAGGCCGTGCAATGCAGCGGCAGCAGTGGGCGCTGATGGGCACACGATAGCGGCCCTCGGAGATCAAGCGGGTCTGCGAAATTGGGGTGGGGGTGGGGGGTTGTGGGGGGGGGGGGTTGGGGAGGAAAGAGCATTGAGTGAGATGGAGCGAAATAAATAAGTAAAAATAAAACGAGCCCGGGATAAAAAGAAGGAATTCGCGAGATCAGGCACAAGGCAATATATATATAAGGGCAGCCCCCCCCCCCCCCACACACACACACAGATCTCCTTCTCTTCAGCACAAAAATAGAAACCAGGAAAACGGATCTTTCTTTAAAAGCGCTTTTGGACTGGTGGGAAAAGAAGGAGAAATTCCAAATCGGTGTCCTTTTGTTAGCATAAATACAAATGCAGTAGAAATTGGATACAGCCTTTTCCATCGTATGGATGGAATTTGCCATCGTAATATTTATTTCCTGATCATTTAGCTAGGCTCCCAGCGCTGTAAACAAGGCAGTTACCATACCACGTTATGCAAACCAGCCCGTTTTTGGCTCGAGGTAGTAGACAAAGCAGGAAATAAGAGTTATGTAAAATCTTGAGTACATAAACTCTGGTAAAAATGAGAGTATAGCCACACCCTAATTAGATCCTTGTTCACTATAAATATTACTGAAGAATCTTTCAAGTGTTCAGGCCCAGCTAATGGCTTTATCACATTCCACGTTTTGGCCGCCAGGCTTTGGTGTGGCCAATAAAGGAATAATAAACCTCTTTCTTAAATTCTCTGGCTGCATATTAGTCATCCTAGGCTATTAATATTTTAAATACTAGATTTTTTGAAGGATATGTCTACAGTATGTAATCACCATTAAGTCCCATGATCGTTATCCATAAGCAGACAATAATTTTATGGAAGCCAAGCAAATGTTTTGCAGAAGAAATGTGTGCAGTGGCTTTATCCATTATTAACTAAAATGATTGCTAATTAACATTGTTTTTAGGAATCAACCACAGACTGAACCATCACCAAATTGGTTTTGCCTAACAGCCCAAGCTAAATGTATGTGTTAGGACTTGTGACGTAATCCAGACAAGAAGGACAATCAAGAATGCTAGCCCTATATTGTAAGGTTTCTGTAACAGAATCATGCATGTCTCAAAGTACTTCTCCCACCCCTCACTTTTATTCTCCCCAAATCCTGGGACTCTGAGATGCTTCTGCATCCCTTCTCCTTCAGACTCAAATATGATTTATTAAACTGTTGTCTAGCTGAAGCTCCTTCTTGTGTCTCCCACGTCTTATGGTCTCTTTATGATCAGACAGTGAATCAAATATTGGGTGCTTGTGTTTTAGCCCAACAGCAGAAGCATACAACCTGAAGGCTACAGAAAGTTTTGCAAAGTATGTGAAGAGCTGCATTCTAGGAATAAGTGAATGGAACATGAACTCGCCCTGACTTTGAACAATAATATTATTGCCCAAGCTTTTGCAAGGCTTAAAGCATCAAATAAGTCTCTATTGAAGCAAAGCCAAACCCTTCAGCTAGCTGAAATTCCCACTATCCCATTTAGAGGATAATTAGAACTGCAGAAAAAACAATTGCTACCAACCTGCCTTCCATTGAGGACCTGTATACTGCACGAGTCAAAAAGAGGGCTGTGAAAATATTTACAGACCCCTCGCATCCTGGACATAAACTGTTTCAACTCCTACCCTCAAAACGACGCTATAGAGCACTGTACATCAGAATAACTACATGCAAGAACAGTTTTTTCCCTGAATGCTGTCACTCTGCTAAACAAATAATTTCCTCAACACTGTCAAACTAGTTACCAAGTCTGCATTACTATTAATCTTCTCATCGTTCCTATCACCCATCTCCTCCCACTTATGACTGTATGACTATAACTTTGTTGCTTGTATCCTTATGATTTATATTGATATTGTTTCCTGATTGCTTATTTGTACCCTATGACTATCATTAAGTGTTGTACCCTATGATTCTTGATGAAAGTATCTTTTCTTTTATGTACACTTGGCCAATAAAAAATTCTATTCTATTCTATTCTACTCTATTCTATTCTATTCTATTCTATTCTATTCTATTCTATTCTATTCTATTCTATTCTATTCTATTCTATTCTAGATGGAGTTTTGTGTTCCACAGAACATATACCGATCGAGAATATACATCCTTGAGTGTCCCTCCCGCCTAATATGTTGTGCAAAGACAACCCATGTAAATTGTTAATGATTCAGTGTCTGTATCCGGAAGCATAGTTAAGAGGTTTTTTTGATGTTGTACTTTGCTCTGAAATATACTATTTATTTCTATTAAAATCTTAATAAAATAAAATCAGGCGTATTTATCCCAGTGCTTGTTTGCTGACTGTAGGAGGTGCATGGAGTTTGGGTACCCCAAGGGAACTGTCATTGGCATAAGCATTGTACATTTCTAAAATGAAATGGATTTTTTCTAAAAATGTTTTCTTATTGTGTTAAATAAGTTATGAACTAGAGTAAGATTTGCACTTTTGTCAGAGAATTTATTTCAGACCCCAGAAACGGCCCAGGTGCCATCTACTCTGATAACACACTTATGTGTATTACTGTGATCTACACACATTATCCTAACGAATACAGTATGGGGACAGGTTGTGCATTTTGACTGAATTTGATTCACATAGCTGCAGAATCTTCTTTTAGGGAGTAGTTGTGAATAGAAGAGTATCTTGGAGAAAAGATACTGAGAAACATGAAAGTAAGCAACCCATGCATACATGGACCTGATAACAGGATGGGGCATGTATGGGTCACACGATGCCCACAATTGCTAGTGTGTGTGCTATCCCCACAACAACAGGATACTGATAGCTTTCCAAAATAAACTACTAATTTAATAATAAAGCTGTCTGGTATGTTGCCAGCTTTGGAGATCAAACAAGATTTCTTGCCATTTTGCTGGTGAGCAGGTTAGGGAAGATGCCTAGCCCATTGCACAAAATTGTATGATAGCCCTGGAGGCCTAAGGGCAGCCCCTTGAGGCCAGCATTAGGTTCCTATAGTCCACAATATAGGCATACTAAATATAATACAATCTTGCCATGTATGTTCTATAGCAGTATTGGCAAATCTTTTTGGCACCGAGTGCTGAAACGGGAGCGCATGTGTGCATACGTGCGTGCCGGAAACCAGAAGAGCAGCCTCCCGGTGTACATGTGCATGCCGGGTGGCTGCTTTTCCAGTGCACGCATGCGTACCAGCCAGCTGGTCCTTGTGCGCACATGCACACCAGAAACCAGAAGACCAGGCAGCAGCTCCTCCAGTTTCTGGCGTGAGCATGCACACCAGCCAGCTGGTCTTTGCACGCGCACAAACACAACAAAACCAGGTGGCCGGTGTCCATGGGCGTGCCAGGAACCAGAAGAGTGCAACAAAACCAGAAGTGCGCACAGGGCGGCTGCTCTTCCGGTTTCTGGTGCTCCTGCACATGTGAACACCAGCTGGCTGGTGCACTGGAACCCAGAAGAGCAACTGGTAACAGCTCGCATGCCCAGAGAGATGGCTCTGTGTGCCACTTACTGTAGGTTCGCCATCACAGTTCTATAGCAACTGGTATTCGGTGCATTCTTATAATCAGCTAAATACATGGACATGACCAATACCATTGGTCCTTTGTCTGTAATAAAAGCAACCCATAGAAATAAATTGTGTTCTGTTACTTTGAATCTATAGGACAGTGATGGCTAACCTTTTTGCCATTGTGTGCCAGGAGGGGAGGGGGAGGAGGGATCACATGCACACATGCCCACACCCATAATTCTATGCATCCCGCCCCCGCGCATGCACGCCTGACCTCCCCGCTCCCCTCCGCTTCTGGCATGTGATGGCACGGTGAGCCTGGTAGGCCTCTTTTTCTTTCTTCCCAGGCTCCAGAGCCTTTCTAGGAGCTTGTGGAGGGCGAAAATGGCTTTCCCCACACACCCTCGAGGCCCTCCGGAGGCTGGAAATGGCCCGTTTGCCTCCGAAGGGTCTCCGGAGGGGTGGGGAAGGCCGTTTTCACCCTCCCCAAGCTCCTAGAAAGGTTCTGGAGCCTGGGAAGAGAGAAAAACAGGTCTTCCCTACCACCCTCCGAGACCCTCCGGAGGCAGGAAACAGCCTGTTTCCCTACTTTCAGTGGGCCCAGAAGGTCCAAAAATGAGCTGGCTGGCGCACGCATGCACGCCAGAGCTGAGCTTGCGTGCCCTATATGGCTACGTGTGCCACCTGTGGCATACGTGCCATAGGTTCACCATCACGGCTATAGGACATTAAGATTTATAGGTCATGCCCTTTTTTGTTTTGAGCTCCATGACGATTGTAATACATTATATCAATTGTTATTTTGTCCTATTCTGTACAGCACTTTATTATACATAAAAATCACTTAAAACTATCTTCATTTTGTTTCCTTCAATAACCTGTTGTTAAAAGTCTGCATAATATCCATTTTTAAATTGCATTGACCAAGTAATATTGATATTCCCAGTATAATTGCATATTAGTCTCTAAAAGCAGTTTTTTAAAAATATTATACTTTATTAAAGAAACACTTACATACACAATAACAGATATTAACATTTTAAAATATTTTTAAAATAGATTAAAATATACTAGCAATTAGATTAAATTACAAATTTAGACCAGTTTAAAAATGCGATTTCCTAAAAGATTGTGAAAACTTTATGCTAGTACCGATCATTTTCTTTGAAATGCTACAACTTGAATATGCCAAGATTTCTTGATTTAGAATACTTGAATATGTTAAGATAAATAAGTTATATAAATAATATATATAGACAAGAATTCTTAGATTAAATATAGAATGTTTTGATACAGAGATAATAACTAAAAAGTTATATACTTGTATTTAGCTGACAAATTCCGGCAAAGTCTGATTACCTTCAACAGTTAAATCCTTATGCACAATTATGTGTCTTTTTATTTGAAGGCTCCCTTTTTAATAATATTGATGATACTAAAATTGATTGTAATGGTTATCAATTGTTTTACTCCATGTCTGTTCTGGACTTCACATAGTAAATAAAACTACCCCAAAATTTTTAATCAATCAATAGTTTTAAACAATATAATGGTCCATTTTATAAAGTAAGTAATGTTTGTGTAAATAATAATTTCAGTACATAAGTCAGATTGTGCATTGTAGTTACAGATTCTTAGTACTTTTCATTCAAACATTTAAAAAAACGGTCTTAAGAATGTATTCATTTCCAAATATTTTTCTTATGCAATATAAACATAGTGACGTGACACAAATACTACAGTAATATGTTGTGACTTTTTCCATCAACCCTCTCAAATCCTCTTAGAAAGATGGTGCCAGTTGTTCTCAAGTAAGATCTGTGTCCTTTCTTTAGGATACTTTAAACAAATTAAGACACTTATGGTCCTTCAAATTTTGTTCAACATCTCTCCTCCTTATCTCAGTTTATGGTCCTCAATTTACACTTTCTTACTAACCTGTTTTGAAGCAACTGGGCAGTTCATAGAGTACTGATTCTATGTAAGCACAAAGGTGCAGGGAAAAATACAGAATTGTAATGAGGATTAGCACCTAATTTTTATAAACATGAATATGAAATTTTCTATTTTTATTTGGTAAAACAAACTAATACCTCGAATGGCTCCTTGCAGTATATACCAAAGTGTGTCCAAAGTCCTTTATATAGCTAGGAGGATCAGTGATTTTTTAAAAAATCAGCACATTTTTAAATCTCTAGTGATCTAAAAATGAAGAGTTATAGCACCTTCCAAGTACAGTTAAAATTGTATCTATCATCTGCTAGTTGTGAACAATTTTTAAAAATCTCACCTATGAAGCTATCAAGGCAGAATTTACACATCTAAATGTGTGTGTGTGTGTGTGTGTGTGTGTGTGTGTGTGTGTATAAAAACATTTTCAGTGAAAGGATGATAACTTCCCAGAATCTTAAGTAAAGGTCAGTCTTGCTCAGGGCCAACATTGCTGGGGATAAAATTTAGTAGATAATTTACTAGAGTTACAGAAAGTCATTTTCTTATTTTTATTTTTTTGTACAGGCATCTCCATTCAACTGAGGCTCTGGAAATTTTCCATGCATATATAGGTGATACCAAAGATTTCCCCTTTTTTCAAAAGACCAAAGCAACTGCTGAGAAGGATTTAAACTCCGGCTGTCCAATGTTATTGTCCAAATCAAACAAATCAATTTCTAAAGATTGGGGAGTCTTGGTTTTTAATAGGCTTATCCAATTATTTATCATTATTTCACTGGGAGTTGGGGGGCATATTATTATTATTCCTCTATCCTTTGCATTCTCAAGGCTATTGACAGTAAAAAAAAAAAAAAGCAGTAAATAATTTCCTCAGAATCTCCTTTAATGTAAGCTCCTCAGGCTACATCTATATCACTGTTTTTGAAGGAGAGCATAGCAAATTTAACTAACATTCAACCAATGAAGCTGATAGTGTATAATAGATGTTTGCTTGTACAAATCATATACTAGTTTGTGAACCATGTTTGAGTTTGGATTCCACCCATTTAAAATAATTGTTTAAGCAGACCATGGATAGTGAATCTGCGAATCCCACCCAATCAGTATTTATAATCCCTGCTGTTTTCTCATGAAGTGTTAGCATATTTATATAGCCCAGGCTCATGGGTAAGCATGCTAATAAATACAATTGTGATCACATAATGTACTCTGCGTCCAAAATAAATAATTCTATTACTTAACATGATGGTTCTTCTAATATGCTAAATTGTCACTGTAGATCCCATAATAAATTAAGCCACAATTGCAAATCTAGAGCAGATGTACAAATCTTGTTTGCTATATATTTCTCCTCCTGAGAAACTCCCAAAAGATATAAAATGACAAGTAGCAATGGCAAAAATACAACTATTACTACTAATAAATAAAATTCTTTAAAATGCAAACATCACATTTTTTATTTGAGCCTTTATGGTCTACAACAGAAAATATATTAAAGCTGAAAGATACTGAACAGTACGGAAAGCAATGCTTTCCATAGAGATCCTATAATATATACACCTGGGTTTAGTATTCAACATATCAAAAATATTTACTGCAAACTACCTGTTAGTTACAGGGTTACCAAGGGTAGGATCAAGAGCAATAACCATAAATATATATGTACATATAATGGTAGAAACAGCTATGGCTTCTATTAAAATCTTTTAATAGCATGTGTGTTTGTGTACAAAAACAAGCTCACTTAAGGCCATTCAAATCAGGCTTAATCTTGCTTAATATACTGAGCTGGGTTGCATATTATTCTTCCTGAATTAGGTTGCTATGAATACCTAAAAGCACCTGAATGAATAAGCACCTAAAATAGTACTATTTCAAAAATGCTGTTAGCAGCTCTTCACCAGTATTACAGATATTTTTTAAAAAAACATACCTAACAAAATATGTTCAACTGAAACTAGTTATATGGATACCTGTCAAGTGGACACTTATTTGTTTAAAGAATAATCTTAAAAAAGAGGTAGAAACTACTAAAAAGATGAACTGCATCAGAATAAGAATTTTAAATATGCCAAATTCATTTTTTTAACTTTTCGCATATATAGCACTATCAGGGGTAGGTTCTAACATTTTTTACTACCGGTTCTGTGGGCATGGTTTATTTTGTGGGCGTGGTTTGATAGTCATGTGACAATTCTTTAGGGTTTAGCAGAGATACTGGTCTACCAGGCTTTTAACTGCTTGCAGAGCCGTACCGGTCTACCCATTTGTTTTTGGAGCGTTCCGGGCTACCTATTTGTTTTTGAAGCGCACTGGTCTACCACCACACTGCCTTTTACCGCTGATCAGCTGTAGGGCGGCCCTTTGAAGTGCCATGGCAAGAGTTTAAACAGTTGTTTTCCTTCTAGCCGATCAGCTGGGACTTGGGAGGCAGCCAATAGATTGGGGGTGGAGCCAGGCAGAGGTGGTATTTACCGGTTCTCCGAACTACTCAAAATTTCCACTACCAGTTCGCAAGAACCAGGGAGAACCAGTAGCAATCCACCACTGATCACTGTCTTACTACATTGTTACCCATCTAAATCCACTTTTTAATAATTTCAAATTCCATTTCAGCTGGATTTAAGCTCTGCCTTTGGTTTGATTTCTAAATGTTTTAGTATAGTCCAGACTAAAATATTAACAATTATATTTTATATTTCAATTCCTTGTGCTGTATGCTAAGTTGCTCATTAAACTGTCTTATCCTCCTATTGTATTTCAGCTATGATTAGTCATTTTCAAAACCTTCCCATTATAATACATAGCAAGTAACAGCAGAGATCAGGCCTTCACAAGTTGTGATCTTTTGGCTGAGGCATCAACTAGGTTTTCTTTTGTAGGATAACTTAAGGATAAGAAACCTAAAAGGGTTGTCTAGGAAATAAAAGTATAAATAATTGTGTAATAAATATGAAGCTCATTCAGAATCTGAAGCAGCACATTCCCAAACATACCGAGATATATCTATATATAAGTATATACATATACACACACATACTTTTTAAAATTATTTTTTCTCATGGTTAACCATTGTCCAATCAATAATGTTTAAAATCCTTTCCTTCAGGTAGAGTGTTTGTTTTTTAGAGTACTAATTGGCAAGATGGTACAAACCAGCACAGTTAATTAACAGTTTATTATAGTTATCTGAAACAACTAAATAGCCACAGGTTGTTTATCCCATCCCAGAGGATTACTTCATAGAGGCTATTTCTGAACATAACTATTTATGTGCTAAAAAAAAGGAATAGAAAGTGAGAGCTCAACATTTCTCATATTTAAATTTCTATTACTTTTTAAAAGTATCTTCAGGTGGATTTGTTTTTCTCTTTGTGCATTTTCTGAAACACAGCACTATATTAACCTTAAAGACTAGATTTTCCCCTATTTTATCTTTAAAATGATAGGATTGTTTTAAATTCACTGAAAATTAATGAAGATAGTGTTTGTTTGTTAAGGATCATTTGTATTTAAAATACTTGAATGGCGCTTAACAAGAAAAAATTGTGTGGCTTAAGGTGAGGATGAAAGCTGCTTCATGACATTTTTTCCTTCAAAATCATTGCCCATAAAACCATAGAAAACATGTGTTATGTTCTCTAGATTGTTTTCAGCAGCAATTTCAAATGTATCTTTTTCATTGGAATGGGCTTTCTCTGAACCATTCTTTAACTGCCATATAATAAGACAAATTTATTTATTTATAAAATTTAGAGAAATGTGTATGATTGGGGATTTCCAATCTGTTTTGCCAATATGAACGTTTCAAATTTTGACAGTGTATCATTACAATGGCTGTGATGGGGGAATACTGATAGTCATAAAAATGACTCTCATTAAAGGAGATGTCTACAAGGAAATTATTAGTGTCCACACATGGGACTCCAAGTTTAGGCCATCAACAATGTTTTCAAACTGTTTCCACTTCAAACTTCTATATCAGTGGTTCTCAACCTTTCTTCACTATAGATCCCCTTTAAATACCTTTTGTGGTCACGGATGATGGCCACGGACTCCCAAGACTTAACTCAAAATCTAAATCATAGCATTTCTTCAAGCCTTCTTTTACCCCATGATGATATAGTGCCCCCCCCCAAGGCATCTGCAGACCAAGGTTGAGAACCATTGTTTTATGTTCAAAGGTGCTTTTTTCAGGAGGCAACTAGACTTGTTTTTTCTTTTGAAGTCATTTCGCTTCTCATCCAAGAAGCTTCTTCACCTCTGACAGGATAATGGGGTATGGAATGAGGAGGATAGTTGGGAATGGTCCTTTGGGACAACCATGACCTGGATGACTGAGAATCTCTACACTGTTCTATATTATTTTTAAAGGACCAACACTTTAGGAAGCTGTTTAGATTGGTTTCTCCTGAATTATTATCACTAGTTTTGAGTCTAATTATGGTAATTTTCCTGTAGAAGTAAGCTGTCTTCTATATTGTTACAGTACTTATTTTTGAAACATACATTTTTAGCCTAGTTTGAAAGGCACTTGATATAATAAAATGTCGCTTGAGGTGGTCTTTGGAAAATTGCCAATACATGCATACATACACATACACATACACACACACACACACACGGAGGGAGGGAGGGAGGGAGAGGGAGAGAGGGAGAGAGAGAGAGAGAGAGAGAGAGAGAGAGAGAGAGAGAGAGAGAGAGAGAATGAATCAAAACAGAATTCACAGCCAGCACGAATTCTACATTCTGCATCTGTATATGTGAGTGTGTGTAGCAAAGAGTTCTTCTTTACGCTTCAATCTTAATTTCATATACCGTATTTCTGGACTCCAGCTGTTGTGTCCTATTAAGATGAAGCTAAAAACAAATTTATCTGTATTTTAAGTTCTGAATTTGAATTTCTCATTTTGTTAGTGACATCTATGTTTTGACTAAAAGGTATAGTTTTCCATGTGACATAGATATCCTGAAAGCAAATTAGGCCATAATAAGGCATTTGATTTGAATATCACACTTTTACTATAATCTATGATTAGATTTTATTGTTTGCTATACCAGAATTTGTGATCTTCTGAAAATTAATTCTATATGACCTTGTATACAATAGTTATGTTAATCTATGAAAACAAAAATTCAGAAGCAAACTGGTAGCACCTTTTCTAGTTAACAAATTTTAGTGAAAAACAAAAGCTTTCAGAAAATTTTCACCAAACTCCATCTGTTTTTTTTAAATTTGATCTTACAAATTTTTTAATGTTGACTTTTCTAATTTATTTCCTTGTTATGTAATTATAAACTACAGAATATTTAAAAGTTATATTAATTAAAGCAAATGTGAATAGTGATTTTCTGAATATTGCCTTTACTGACACATTATAAAAGCATATTATAATATGGACAAATACAATCTATTTAATTGCTATAGGTTGTAATTCTAGTAGCATTGTTTGGTTTTTGAGCCAAACTGAACAAAAGTAGTGGGCCATGTAAATTTTTGTGTGCATGAGCTTAATAAATACTTCAGGTGTTCCAACATACTAAGTTTATATTATAAAAAGAGACTTTGTTCAAACAAACAATCCTTGAAAAGAAGAAGATATCAGATTGGCCATGTGACCATTTAATAATAAATAGTGTTAGGTAATAGTGAAACAAAATATTCAGTGGAAAAACTTTAGCATAACAACTCAAATGCCAAAGGAAAGCAAAAATGATATTCATCAGTAAATGCATCATATCTACCTCAATGTTTTAGTGAATGCAATTTAAAAAAACATTGAAAAAATATTTTCAAGACACCAATTTAGATGACACTAAAGCCAGGAAGTATGAATTGCTGTTGTTCTTGGTCTTAAATGCTTATTTCAATTTGTTATTTTTAATGCATTGTATTGTATGGTGATATGCATATGTATTTCAGTAACCATCACAACAGAATATTGACAATTCTACTGCTACTTTGCGCAGAAGGCGTTTTTAATCCAGGAGAGGCTTTCATTAGTAGAATGATAATTATTGTTTTCCCCTTTTCCCTGAAGGCTTCTGTATCACTCCCAAGCTGTTTTGAAGGGGAACTTAATGAACTAGGTTAAATCTGGGGAAAAGGCAAAAAAGGCAGAAGGGAAGCACCAAAATCATTTATTTTCCTTTTCTGGTAATAGGAACTTCAAAGGCGCTCTTGTCAACAGATGGATATAGACTGGATACAACCCCTTCAAAATTATGAGATGCCTTCTGAATGCTGAAAATTGTTATTAGACCACTTTCTTTATTAAGTGATATACTATCTTTTCAATTGTTGTCTGAAGGATGGTCAATATTTGCTATGATTGCAGACTCTCCATATAATTCATCTATTGAGCATTAACTGTGAATGTTAATGTTCAAAAAATGCATCCAGTACATCTGCCGCAAAATCATGCAAACTAATTGACCAGTAGAAAATAAATAATCCTTTTGACATATGTATGTTATTTTAACAATAAATTAATTTACCTCTTCTCTTTTAGGACATTGATGACATTAGTAGACATTATTTCTAGCTTACAGTATCATCAGGTAAAATAGGTTTTATTTTCATATATAAAATTACCACATAAAAAAAAAAGTTAACAGAGGATAGCATGTACCAGTAGATACAGTGGTGGCATTATGGGGTCATAATATAATTCATTCCCATAAAAGAATATAAAAGATCACGTTCTCTTCTGGTTTTACCAGTTATATGTAACAGGCCTTATATATGCACCAGTCGGATTTAACACCTCTGCCTGCCAATTTCTGTCACTCTCAGCTTGAGAGACCAGTATTGTGCCTTTTACCTTAAAAAAAAAATTATTTTTGCTCATCAAACTGCAGAAATCTGAAGCTGATATTTTGTTTCAGAGCTTCTGTGGGTGAATGATATTTAACAACAGATGGTGTGATGTGTACTTTGGCACCTCTTAATCTCATTAAGAAGCCAACATCCTGGCTCTTTTCCTCAGGAAGTATTATATTGGCACTGGAGTGTCATCGAATGCCAATGTCTACTAATACTGAAGAGTGGGATGAAACTGTACAATATGACTATAAAAAAATACCAAGGGATAGCTATTATTTTCTAATGGCTACAAAAGTCTTTTCTCAGATCAATTGCACAGAGTCTGCTCCACTTCTTCAATAAACAATCTAGTCATCTTGAGAGCTTTGGTTATAGCATAAGTGTTTTGGTAAAAAGGAAAAATAATATGCATGTTTTTGCCTTCATCTTCTTCAGGTGGATTTTTCATTGTCCTCTCCCGTTTTCTGCACACGGGAATATTTTTTGCAGGAAGACTTGAAACAACCAGGAGGCCATGTTATTGGCCATGAGAAACTGCAAGGAACTGAGCCTTGTACATTCTTCTCAAAGAAATTGAATATTGGATACCACCATGCTCGAGACAGAAAGTTAGTCTGTGATGATATTTTCAAGTTCTGTATTAAGAAAAAATTATTAAAATCATGTTTAGATTGCATTAAAAACACAGTTACAGCCACCAGAAATATTCTTTTCCTTAAACTGAAAGCACTGTCACTGTATCATTCTGTTAAAGTTTAACACAATTAACTACTGTAAATATATTCTTTTCTCACCTACTATTATAAATTGCATTTTTGTGTAAAATTTTAAGGTCCTACTTTAGTGAAAAAGGAATATTTAGCCCTATTTGTATTGCTGTTTTCCTATGAAGAGCTCGAAGAGTTCCTTGCTTGATGCTTGGCATATATGAGCAACTGAGTTAGTTGTGACCTTCTTAATTTCATATATGTGGCTACTGATAGTTACTTTATGCACTTTGGCTTATGATTTAACATATGCATATGGTTGAACATATATATCTCAAGCCCAACATTTAAAATTCATTTTAACATTTAAAGTTGGCATGGCTGCTGCTTACCTTTTCGTTAGCCATTGCGTGATACCACCAGAAGAGTCTAGTTGTGATGAAATAAGCAATGACAACATCTACAGTGTAATGCTCATGTCCTACCAGGATACAGATTATTCCAGCAACACTCATACACCAGCAAATCAAGTGATACCACCAAAAGTGACGAGGTGAATCTGTCAAAAAAAAAAAATCATATAAAACATGGGCAATCATATTCTATTCTGGGGACTACAGTTCAAAATTACAGTTATATTCAAGAGTCTTGCCAGATGGAAGATACAAGGTGTTTATAATTTGGAAGAATGGTATAAGGAGGTATGGGATATTGCCATAAATGATAAATTGACTTGCAATATTAAAGTAAGGAGGGGCATAATGAAGGTAAACAATTTCAATGGAATCTGGAAACAGTTCCTAATATATGTGTTTTCTGGAGGAAGAGGGATACCACCACCAGAAGAAGCTTTAAGATTCTGGAAGCAGGAATGATCCCGAGGGGTGGGGGAGCACTTGTTGATTGTTTGTATTCTGTATATTGTTATATATTATATATTATGTTTCATGTATGTTATGTATGTTAATTTCTTTTTTTTTTTATGTTAATAATAAAAAATATGGGGAAAAAAAGAGTCTTGCCAGGTGACTGGAGAAGGACAAATGGTCCTGCTATCTTCAATACTGGGAAAAGGGAGACTAAGTAATTATAGGCACAAGCAAGTATGTATATGTATATGCCTAAATGCATATATGTGTTCCCCTCCAAATTCTGAAATAGGTTATTAAGCAGAATGTTTTTGAGAATTTTGAAAAGAATCCATTGCTTGGCAGCAGCCAGCATGGTTTTATCAAGAAAAACATGGTAAAACAAACTGTTTTCCCTTTTTGATAGAATGACCAGTTTAGCTATCCAGAGGCATGCCAATAGATAAATTATACATGATTTCAGGAATGTAATCAACAAGGTCTTCCATGAAAATCTAATTGAAATGTCAATAGCTAGCTACAGAGCTGGTTGAACAAACATATCTAACAGGTGTACATTAGTGAGTGTCAAGTGGTTTACTGCAGAGTTTTGTACTATTCAAAGCACACTACTGGATGATAACATATATTTTAAGTGACTTAAACATAAAGGTATAAAGGACAGTATCAAGGTTCAAGAGGAATATGACAAGTTGCAACAATAGATAGAAACCAACAAG
This sequence comes from Pituophis catenifer annectens, assembly GCF_029215685.1. Lineage (NCBI taxonomy): Eukaryota > Metazoa > Chordata > Lepidosauria > Squamata > Colubridae > Pituophis > Pituophis catenifer. Next base: position 60,315,544 of record NW_027256888.1, read on the forward strand.
ATGAGTCCAGTAAATGGATAGGAAAAAACAAAGGTGTGAGCATAGGGTGGAAAGGACTACATTCGACAGTGGTATGCATGAAAAGGATGTAGGTGGATCACATGTCAAATATGAGTCAGCCTAGGATGTGAGGCAATTGCAAACAAAAAAAAAGTATGGAAGGGGATGGAATGGAATCCTAGGCTGTATCATTAGAATGATACAAGATAACAAGAAATCACTGTTCTTTTTACTCTGTATTGGGCAGACTGTACTTAGAATATCACATCCACTTCTGGGCACCACAGTTTAGAGGACATTGATACTCTGAAACATGTCCAAAAAGCAATTAAGATGATGAGGGCCTTGGAATGAAAAACTTATGAGGAATGATTATAAGCTACACATATATTCAGAGAACAGAGGACTATAGTGATGTGATTTTTAATTCTTAGTATATTCTTACAAGTGTATGGTCTGCTTTTTTCCAGATCAACTAAATGTACATTCATTGGTTGCACGAGGAATTGACTAACTTATTGCCCAAGCCCGACATCATGGACTGAGAATGACTGGCCCAAAGTTACCCAGGACCAATCATAGACTTTTAAAGGGAGAATACAACTCATAGTCTTCTGATTTCTAGCCTGGTACTGGCATTAAACATTTTTGTGAAAATATTTTTATTTTTGAAAAAAATGCAAATATTGAAACTTACATTCTTTAATAAATAGGTAAGTGAGTGTTAAGATTACAGTGTGTCCACTGAATAGAAAATCTCCACATAAGATATGTGAGCCTGTTATAGACAGGCCACCTCCAGAAATTAGTTGCAGAATTCGCTGAACTTTAGCTTGAGAATCACCATTTAGCTAGAATTAAGTAAAAAAGAGGGGGAATTGTTATATTAAAGGGTACATTTGACATTTCAACACAAATTAAAATTAAAATAATAAAATGCATAAAAGTACACAAAATAATTTATAACATTTTATAGTATCTATGTGAAAATCAGCAAAGAGGTTCACAACAATTAAAAGCCAATGGAGCATCATTAATTATTATACGAAGCAAACCATTTGGATCCTTGGCAGACAAGTTTCAGTCCGGGATACAGTGTACAAATTGTACTGGTCATACTTGTGGATGATCTTTGGAGAAGCTGGGTTTGGGGAAAAGCAACCTTCCTGGTATTCTTTGATCTCTTAAAGGCCTTCAGTCCATAGCATCCTTCTCTGGTGGGCTGGAATAAGGGGAGACATTGTCTTACAATGAATCTCCTCCTTTCTAAAAGATCAATTCCAATTGGTAGGGAAGGGGAAGTCTACTTGTAAAACTTTAATTTGTGGACTGCCTCAGAATTTTCACTCTGAACTGAGTTTTGTTTCCCTGTTCAGAAGTAATTTGTAATTTGGTGCTCCTCTTAATTCAGAGTTTCTTCTCACTAAGCAGATGACAGCTTTTGTACAGCATTTTGATTGTGGCTACTGATGAATCAAGAGGCTTTTTTACGTTGTGTTGTCTTTTCTTTTTAACCGAAAATGTAAATAAAGAATTTTTTTTTTAAAAAAGAGGCTCTTCTCACAGTCATTCATGCCCTAGTCACTTGCTATTTGAAATATTGTAATGAACTGCCCCTGAAGAACATTTAGAAGCTGCATCTTTTACATAAAATGGCATCCTAGACTGTGATGGATTTTTCCTGATATACCTGAGTGACTCTGCTGCTTCAAGAACTGTACTGGTTGACAATTAGCTTTCACATGCAATTCATTTTATTTATTTTATTTATTTTTATTTTATTTATGCTTTGTCAAGCATATATAACAGGTAAAAGTATAAACATAATTTGAATACATGAAAAGAGTAAGAGTAAAAAGGAATATTTGGACAGGGACGGTAGGCACGCTGGTGCACTTATGCACGCCCCTTACAGACCTCTTAGGAATGGGGTGAGGTCAACAGTAGACAGTATATGGTTAAAGTTTTGGGGGTTTGGGAAAAAAACTACAGAGTCAGGTAGTGCATTCCAGGCATTGACCACTCTGATACTGAAGTCATATTTTCTGCAATCAAGTTTGGAACAGTTTATCTTGAGTTTGTATCTATTATTTGCTCGTGTATTGTTGTGGTTGAAGCTGAAGTAGTCATTGACAGGTAGGACATTGTGGCAGATAATTTTATGTACTACGCTTAGGTCAGACCGAAGTCGGCGTAGTTCTAAGTTGTCTAAGCCCAAAATTTGAAGTCTGGTGGCATAAGGTATTTTATTGAAGATAGAGGAATGGAGGACTCTTCTTGTAAAATATCTCTGGACTCTCTCAATTGTATTTATGTCCAACAGTGCAGTGCGGGTTATCAGCCCTTGCTTATCAATGGAGACCGAGTGGAGCAAGTGGCCAGTTTTAATTTCTTGGTGTTATCATAAAAAAGGACCTGACCTGGGGCACTCGCATTGCAGCACTGGTCAAAAGGGCCCAGCAGAGATTATACTACCTGAGACTTCTCAGGAAACAACTGAATGAAAAACTGCTGGTGATCTTCTACCGCTGCACCATAGAGAGTATTTTAACTTACTGCACCTGTGTATAGTTTGCCAATTGCACAGTGCACAGTGGCAGATAGGACAGCACTCCAGAGGGTTAACGTCACTGCCCAGAGGATCATTGGTTGCCCTCTCCCCTCTTTGGAAGAGCTTTATAGCTCCCGCTGCCTTAAGAAGGTTCAAAACATTCTTAAAGATCCATCTCATCCTGGGGACCCTTTTTTTGAACTATTACCATCTGGCAGACAGCACAGGATAATAAAAACAAGGATAAATAGGCTGAAAAACAGCTTCTATCCCAAGGCAGTAACTATTGAATTTTACCGTAGTGCAATATGTAGTGTAATATTAATGCAGTATCAGGGGTTTTCAATTCAATTGTATAGAATGTGAAGGATGTGTGTTTGTGTTTTATTTTTATAGTTATAATGTATACTGAAGATGGCATTTAATTTCGTTGTACAAGGTGCAATGACAATAAACTGAACTAAACTAAACTAAACTAAACTAAACTAAACTAAACTAAACTAAACTAAACTAAACTAAACTAAACTAAACTAAACTAAACTAAACTAAGGTTCTACATGGTTCTGGCCCTAGTTATCTAAGACTGACTTCTCCTATATTCATTTGTCAATGTGACCAGACCTAATACAGTCAACTCCTTCCTGGTTATTATCTTTATGAAACTGCCATCTGAGAAGGCCCAGGAAGCTGGCTGATGGCTTTCCTTCTTTTCTTGAAACTCCCTCCAAGTGGAGATTTCAAGGCCTCACTGTCCCTCCTGAGCTGTCAAAATGTATGCTCCATCTTGTACAGGCAGAGGGGCTGCTTTGATTGGAACTGGGATTTGTGAACACATGGCTTTTTCTTTCTCAATTTTTAATATTTTGATTTTGCCATTTTTAAAAAAATGTACATGAAGGTGTCATGTCTTTTCTGAAAACCTTCAAGATTGGGAAGCATACAAATGAAGTAGCATAATGATATCTATGAAACTCTGTGTGTGTGTGTGTGTGTACAGTTAATATATAATCCTTCTAAGGATATGTTTACAATTACACGGGCTTACAATGCGTTAAGCAATAGCTTTCATACTTTTGTATATATTTATACAAAGTCAGCTTACCTTTGGAGCACACTGAAAATGCATTCCAGGTACAGGTAAAGTGGTGACATACATGGTAATGCACCGATAGAGGTACAGAGTTCCCAATATAAAAAAGAACCTTCGTCCTACTATTGATCTGAAATATATATAAACACAAACATATTGAGGTAAGAATTCTAAGGCATAATGCTAGCAGTATACAACATGCCTATGAAAAAAGATGTTATAATGGCAGGTATAACACAGTGGAATAAAATTTATATAAAAAAATGAAGAACCACTTCCTGCTCCAAAGTTACGTTTTGATTATATTAGTTTCAGAAGGGTGAGAAAAAAAAAATCTAAAATAGTACTTTTCTTCTATATTTAGCTAGTGGCTATGAAAATCATAACATTGGACCTTTTTTGCACAACATAATTTTAGACATTACAGTAATATAAAACGATATCTGAGCATTTCATAGTAGAATTTTGGATTGTCAGAAGTTAGCAGCATGCATACTTAACATAGGCTTAGCTTTTAAATAATACAAAAAAAGAAAAACCTACTACATTTCTGATTTGCTACTCTGCTTTAATTGAGAAGGTCCTTGAATGAGCAATTTCAATAGTATTATGAGGTACCCTATCTCCCCAAAATATTGAGATGGGAATCAATTACCTTGCTTTAACCAATGAATTTGTTGGATAGAGTGAAGCAGGAAGGTATCTTTATTTAGGGACCGTGACATAAGTATGCATGAACAATAATAATAATAATAATAATAATAATAATAATAATAATAATAATAATAATAATAATAATAATAATAATAATAATAATAATTTTATTTATATACTGCCCTTCTCCCGAAGAACTCGGGGCGGTGTACAGCCAAGATTAAAACATAAATATACAATATCGTAGTTAAAATTAATTAAAATCATTAAATAGTTTTGGCCAAATTTTAAAACCCAATATTAAAACATTCAGTTAGACAGCCCCGCCTGTTGGAACAGTAGGGTCTTAAGGGCACAGCGAAAGACCCAGAAGTCAGAGATGTTACGAATATCCGGGGGCAATTCATTCCAAAGGGCAGGAGCTCCGACAAAGAAGGCTCTCCTCCAGGGTACCGCCAGCCGACATAACTTGGCCGACAGTACCCTGAGGAGTCCCTCTCTGTGGGAGCGAACTGGTCGGTGGGAGGCTGTTGGTGGCAGAAGGCGGTCCCGTAGATATCCTGGTCCTATGCCATGGAGCGCTTTAAAGGTGGTGACCAACACCTTGAATTGAACTCGGAAGACCACTGGGAGCCAGTGCAGCTCGCACAGGAGAGGTGTTACATGGGCATAACGAGGTGCGCCCATAACCACCCGCGTGGCCGCATTGAGTTATCCTCACTTTCTTTAAAGGTAACAGTAATAATGCTACTGAAAACTATATAGTAACAAATTCTACTGTAGTCAGCCAATGCAGCCTAAATCACATTTGGTTAATTCAAATAATCTGTACTCTCATAAGAATTCAATATATAAATACCATTACAGATTCTATTATTAATATATATCTTAATGTGGAAAAAAGAATTATTTACAAAATATCGGTCAACAATAATTTTTTATTTCTAAACATATACTTGCATACATATCCATAATATTGTTCTATTTCAGGGTAAGCAAGTTATACAAAATGCAGAATGAAAGTAAGAAATATTAAAGCAAAGAAATTATAGACATGAGATAAGGACAAGAAATATAGATAAACCATTCAATACCCTATTAATATCTTTCTATTCTTTTAAACAATCCTTGTTTCCACCCTGTCCACAACTTGTTTCATACATTTTCTTTTTTTTCTTTAAACTACCTATTCTTTATTTTTTATTACCCCATCAACTTCAACAAGAACAATCCAATTCATCCAGAGGCCTTCTCTGTCCCCCTGCTGGATTATATTTCCTCCTTCATATATTTTTCTGGCATTCAGTCCTAATTCATTATAAAATGAATCTACATCACAAGACCAAGGATTACCACAGTATTCCTTTCAAATTACTCATTTCTGTATTCCATTAAGCACCCATTCATTCTTTTTTATAGATTTTATTAACATTTTCACGTAGAATAAAAACTAACAAGAACTAATACCGGTATTTAGAATGAAAAAAAGGAAAAATTTAAAATAGAAGAAAAAAGCAAAAGTAGAGGCAGTAATTTAAGTAGAAATTAAAGAAAAGAAAAAATTACAAAGAAGTGACTTCCGATTTTCTTTTACAGCAGTTATAAATATAATATAACCTCTTACTCTAAGGTTACAGCATTGAATAAATGTAATCATAATCTATTATTTTTATTCTAATCAAAATCATGTATGATTCATAATATCATTTTTTCTATTTTCCATAAAAAGTCAATAAGGGGTTAGCAGTAAATTTAGACAATGTCCTAGCTCTAATTAAAACAGTCAATTTGTCCATTTCAACAAATTCCATCATTTTCACTATCCATTTCATATACATTTTGGGTAAAGACAAATATTTTCACATATAATAGCTCACTGCAATCGTCATATATAAAAATGAAACTCCATATTTTTTTTCTAGCTTCTTATCCATCCAAAGTCTCTCGTTTCAATGATATATGACCTTCTCTCCTTGTTTTCACATACACTTAGATCTCTTGTTCCCATTGCATCCATGTTTCTATGAAATACCCAGTTTTAATACTGATATAACAAAGTGAGGTCTATAGTGTTATTTCTGCATTCTTTTAACAAATATTCATTTCTCATAACAGATCACAAATTATCTACTCTCTTTCTGCCAGCATTTCACCATCTTATTATTTCTTCACTCATTTTCTATCTTATTTACTAGGAAACACAAATTCATTTTTCTGTTCTACTTTTTTGCCAATTATGCATAACTCATAATTGCTCATTGAAATCTTCCTTTTCAAACATAATTATATTCATCTTCAGTGCATTAATGTTTAGAGCTATGCTCCTTGTTGCATCATACAGTCTAACATTCATGACAAATCATCTGTTTACAGTTAAAACAATACAGCATAATCTACATACAAAAGTACACGCACATCCATACATCCAAACAACATACCTCAAATTACCCTACAAACATTTCTTATATGTCTACACATAAAGGCCAACACACATCCAATAAACATTCCATGACACATCCAATAAACATTCCACTTATATTGTTCTTATGGTGTGGTGGCACAGTGGCTAGAATACAGTATTACAGGCTAACTGAGCTCACTACCAGGAGTTTGATTCTGACCAGCTCAAAGTTGATACAAGCTTCCATCCTTCTAAGATCAGTAGAATGAAGACCCAGATTGTTGGGGATAATACAGTATGCTGACTCTGTGAACTACTTAGAGAGGACTATAAAGTACTATGAAGCGTTATATAAGTCTAAGTGCTATTGCTATGGTAATCAGCAATCAACATTCATTCCATATTCATGCAAAGCATTCAGTATTTCAAGCCTACTCATTATTATATGCTTTCTCTAAATAAACAAACCTATGAAAAACTTTTTCACATGTACATATTTCTCAATGAACAACTTGAGAGCAAAAATGTTGCTTGCATATATCTTTCTGCCACAAAGTCATACTGCGCTTGTCAAATGTTATTGTCACCTCTTGTAACTCAATCAAAACATTACCGAAGTCATTACTTTAAAAAATGTGTTTTGCATTTATTTTTACTTTGTACAAGGAGAAAAGTAATGGCATTCTTTCCATCATCAAGCATAGATGCAGTTTTCATGTTTGATAAGCAACTGACAAAATGATTCCTTAAGCAAACCACACCCATATTTTAACATTATTCCAGTTATAGCATATGCCCAGGGTTATTGAAATTCAGGTGGCATACTAGTTTAAATCATCACCACCACCACCATCATCATTGTATTTTTATCTATATTTTCACCACTGCCATTTTCAACATACTTCCAGCATTTATGATATGCTTTTCATCAAATATTTTGGAACAAACTTATTTTTTTCCATACTGATCTATTCTACTTCTAGCATTACCCCATTTCAGTTTCATCTGAAATTATTTCATCATTTTTATTTTTCTCTTATTCTCATTTTTTGTAGCAATAACCATTTTTCATCCACAGCCTACGTTTCATTTTGTTATTCCACTAAGTCACCTCCCGATTTTCACTCTCTTCTCTTTTACTTCTTATCTTTCCAAAATGATCTATTTCTTGGTCGTTAAGCTAGCCACTAAGTTGTCAAGCAAACCACATAGTCATAAGCTTGAACTATTTTATCCAGTGGGCATTTTTGCTATTAAATAGCATAAAATGATGCAAAACACCATCACAAGACCATCACAAGACTGTAAGGTTGTAAATGCAAATAGGCTGCCCAGCGCTCACAAATGATCACATGACCACAGGGGTGATGCTGCAGTCATAACTTCAAGGATGTTTTTTTAAAAAAAATTCTGTGTAGTTTAGAACAGTCCTAAATCAAGGACTACCTGTAGATCAGTTTCATTCAGATCTATTACAATCTTCCCCTTTCTCTTAGTTTCACATACCCACAATATATCCTTTTATTTTCATCTGCTAATTCTTTTCTTCATGCCTATTATCATTTTTTTACATTCCAAGTCACAAGTCACTATATGCCATAATCATCATAAATATGATACTAGATAGATATTGATCTCTGCCATTCATCATGGTTTCTACCAATTAAGACTTTATTTTATATGTTTATATCTATATAAATTTTTACATCATACAAGTAAATAAATAAATAAAATAGGCTAAATTCCCAAACTTACTTTGATAAGCACAGTTTCAGCACATTCTATCCAACATTCCACCAATAGAAGCAAACCCCAGTTTTATCCTAATCTGTTAATCTTATTCTGTGCAAATTACAATTCATAAACTATAAATTACCTAGCCAGTTAGCATATATTATCCACATCTCTCCAACTTGAAGCAGTGGTAAAATTCAATTTTTTTTACTACTGGTTCTGTGGGCGTGGCTTGGTGGGCATGGTGTGGCTTGATGGGCATGGCAGGGGAAGAATACTGCAAAATCCCCATTCCCTCCCTACTCCTGGGGGAAGGTATTGCAAAATCTCCATTCCCACGCCACTCTGGGGCACGCCAGAGGTGGTATTTGTCGGTTCTCCGAACTACTCAAAATTTCCACTACCGGTTCTCCAAAACCTGTGAGAACCTGCTGGATTTCACCCGACTTGAAGGTATTTGCTATATTTTGACATTCAGAATGCAGATTCTTTATTTCTACAATTGCATTATTGTAATTGCAAAAATCTTTATTAGCATCTCAAATCTATTGATTTTGTAGATCATTGTATACAGTGCATTTTAAAACATCTAAAGTTCTGTTTCCATAATAAGAAAAAATAAAAGCAAAAAACCTACTTACTTGTATTTAAGAAACAGCCATTGGATTATCCATATTCCAACAAGGATAATTCCATTTATTTCTGATACAGAAAAAGCCCATTCCACGCGATCAATATAATCAAAAAATTTATCTGGCAACGGAGGACTGAGCTCCTTGGGAGGTACCCTCTCATGTACCACTGTGATCATGACAGTTGTTAAAACTAAATTGAAGACAGCATATACAAAGGCAATGCCCGTTTTCCACCATTCCAAAGGAAACTTGTTTCTAGATTCAGTGGGCATGGAAATTTGTATGTATTCTGGATAATTTTTAGCACCTTTTCGCAAACCATTGGATAAACTCTTTGGTTTGTTGCTGCCATTCTTGTTTTCCTCGCTAACAGTCAGAGCAGGTCGAGCATAACCATTGGAAGTTTCATTGGTCTGGCCTTCCATATGTTCTTCAAGCTTTGCTGTCTCTATGGTATCCATCAGGTTTAATATGTGTGATTAATGGATTCTAGTTTAATTTCCAAAAATATCTTTCACTTCTTTTTTTAAAGTCTTCCTCATTCACTTTCGCCCACTTTTATTCTTTTAACAAAGCATACAGAAACTGTAGGTCCCACTTTGAGCTACAGCTTTGGTTCTTCGGTAGATTTTTCTTTTAAGGATCATCAACATGCTACCTGAAATTACATTTAGGATACAATAATTAGCACTGTTAGACATACATATATCCACATATAGATCATTTTGCATTATAAAAGATATATAATAAAAAAGAAATATAATAAAAAGAACAGAGAATCATGAATTTAGGAGGATTCCTTAGTTCAATAACAGTTTACATAAAAGTTTAGACAACCTAGGTTTAATTCTCTTTGGAGTTACAGGCACAAATAAACCAAATAATATTTGATATGCTGAGCTAAAATGTGGCTTAAATGTTTTTGATCAAGCATGTTGTTTTTTTGTAAACTATAATTTAGGGCTTATTATTTGTGCACATGTAACTAACTGTGGCTTAGTCAGTAAAGTACGGTATGATTAAACTTTGCCTTATTGTTTTATGTCAGGGGTGTCAAATCTGCGACCCATGAGCCGAATGCGTCACTCACTGGCCGTGCCTACCCGTTCTAGCAAAGGGGAAAAAAGTCACGAAAAAAAAAGTACATTATGTGACAACAATGTGATGACATGAGTTTGACACCTGTTTTATGTGAACCAAGGCAACATATGTATTGCATTATTAGAGAGCTTGGACTCATCCTTTGGCCAAAAAAAATATAAATCCCACCCTTCATCATTAGAAACACTAGTCAGCTCTTGTACACTTCCTGCATTAGGATTGAACAAACAGAGGGGGGAAACTCATTAGATAAACAAAAGTAATCAACTATCATTTGTTGTTATTCTGTGGAATACAGAAAAGGTTTGGTTTTTTTAAAAAGAGAAGAGAGGCCAGTGGTGGGTTGCCCCCGGTTCGGACTGGTTCGCAAGAACCGGTAGTAAAACTGTCAAGAGGCTCTGCCCATGGACCCGGACCAGTGGTGGGTTCCTCCCGGTCCGGTCCGGTTCGGCCGAGCCAGTAGCGGTGACAATATGATGTCACCGAACTGGTTCTCCCCCCCCCCGCCCTCCCTCCTTACCTTTTATTTGGTCCCACCCCCAATCTATTGCTGCCTCCTGAGTCCCAGCTGATGACTAGAGGGAAAAAAACTGTTTAAACTCTTGCCGCGGGGCTTCAAAGGGCCGTCCTACAGCTGATCAGTGTTAAAAGCAAACAAATGAGTCGGGTCGAAAGTGCGAGGACTTGGTCGTAAGTGCAAGGACCTTCCAGAAATGACTCTGACCAGCTAGCCATGCCCACCTAGTCACATGACCTCCAAACCACACCCACAAAATAAGCCACGCCCACAGAACCGGTAGTAAAAAAATTTAGAACCCACCCCTGACCCGGACGTCATCAGGAAGCTTCTGCACATGCGTGCGGCCTCATTGCGAACCGGTAGTAAAGGTAATCTGCCCACCCTTGAGAGAGGCATATAGATTTGCACTTTCTTATGTGCTAAAATAATGTGTTTGTATAAATGGTAAAGCATGGTATAAGGAACTTACAATGTTCCTTACAATATTTACTATATTAAATATCCCCCCTTAGATTTGGTTGAAGAATGCTCCAGCCTTCATGCTGGAGGGTGGGGGTGCAGAAATACCATGAACAATCTATAGTAAACAAGCAGTAAAAGGAATATGGTCTGAATATTCTAGTCACTATAGCTTTACAATGCTTAAACTGACTCATATCTATTTTCATACCACTGTACATAAAATAATCAGCCAAAAGGATATCGCAAATACAAAAATAGGACAGTTACTTCAGTAATGGTAAATCTATGTTACAAATACTTTATGGAAAGCAAAATTCAATAAAAGTCTGGATGCCACAGAACAAGCTCAAATTAAAGCCAACTGAGAGAAAGTAGCTGTTTATACAATAGGATTCTATCAATGCTGATATTATCTCTGCGTGGGCGAATAGTCTCTGCAAAGAGTAAACTGACAATTTGAGGATCTTCATGGCTCCTGCTTGAATAGCAAGTGGAGACTATGATTAGAAGAGCCTTTGCTTAGCTTCATTGGTGTACCAATTACAACTTTACTTGGTTTAGGAGGAACCATTTATAATAACTCACACTCTCACTGCCACCAGGTTAGACTACTTGAATCTGCTTTACATGGGACTGCCCTTAAAACATTACTTGGAAATGGCAATTAGTCTAGAAGAGGGATCCCCAACCTCCAGGCCGTAACCCGGTACCAGGCTGTGGCCCATTCAGAACTGGGCCACACAAGTGGCAGGTGAATATGCTAGTGTATGCAGCTCTACTTGTCCAAATGGAGCTGCGCACATGAGCACGCTCGCCCGCTGCTTGCGCAGAACCATCCCTTCTGCCAAGTCAAGGTTAGGGACTGCTGATCTAGAACACAACAACCTGCATGCTTACTGTTTCTTGGCATTGAGAATACATAACACAAATTCTGCAATCCTTGCACTGGTTGCCAATTGGTTTCTGGATACATTTAAAAGGCTGATGCTGACTGATAAGCCACTTTATGGCTTGGCATCTGGGTCAGCCTGCTCCAGGCAGAATCACCCTGAGCCACTAATTTCTGCAGGGAAACACTTGTAATCCCACCCTTTTAGAAGGAAAGTTGAGGGCAAGGCTAAGAGGCATTGTTTTTCCATGGTAGTGCCCATGTTTTAGAATCCCTTCTTTATGGAGATCAGACTCGCCCTCTCTCAGCAGGCTTTCAGAAAAAACTAAAAATGGAAATCCAAAAGGAAAAGGGTGCATTCTCTTAATTTAAATGTTGTTCAAAATATTAAGAATGCTCAAAACATTGTGCCACCGTTTAAGTTTTTCATTGTTCTTGGGGTTTTTGTTATTATTTTTAATCGTATCATGGATGCTTTCACTTTTGTATATTAGAATAACAGAGTTGGAATGGACCTTGGAGGTATTATGTTCTCTGTAAGATGTTGAAAGTCATAAGATTGTGATAGGGTTTAAGTTTAAATAAATAAATATGGAAATGACTACTGTTACTTTTAATTGAATTTGTTGTGTCCTTATATTGCTCAGTACAAAATGATTTTTGCAAGCCTCTTTATATTTTTTGGCTTAATATACATAGATAGCATTTTTAAAAAAGATGGTCAGGCATTAAAAAAAATGGAACACAATTGCATTGTGCTTTTGCTATAGACCATAGGCTATTTTAGGACAAATGACTGATCTCCAAGTACAGCTTTCAAGACATTGGAGAATACAATCAGATCAAGGCAGAGAGAAGCCTTACCTCAAACCAAGCACTTTGCTCTGTACTATAATCTATAAACATTAGCTATAAATCATTGTTTCATTTTACAAGAGAAAAACAGTAAATTGATACAACTAATGATTCATATAAACCATTATAATGGAGTATACATTCAGGGATCAAGAAACACTGGATGAGATGCTAAAGGCTAGAAAGAGAGTGGATTTCTTTCATGGTGTAACTGTCCTCGTAATTCATGCTATACTTTGATACCCTCAACCTATATGCTTCTGGATAGGCTATCTGAACTGAGACATACATATGTACAAACCCATTAAAGGTAGTCCTTCATTAACAACAGCAATAGGGACTGGAATTGCTGTTACTAAACAATGCAGTCATAAATGTGATCATGCCACTTAATAATTGCAGTTCTGGCACTTCTGGTTGCTGTTAAGTGAATCCTACAAAGTTAAGCAAATCTCATCTAGTTGCCATTTGGAACCTCCTGTTGACTTCCTCATTGACTTTGCTTGTTGTAAGGGACAGTGAAGGTTGCAAATGGGCACCACATCACTTTGGGATACTGCAATGTCATAATTATATGCTAGTCACCGAGCACTCAGATCACAATCGTATGACTGCAGGGCCTCTGTGATGGCTGCAGCTACAAGGACTGATTTCAAGTGTTAGTCAGCGCAATCGTAAGTTGAAACAGTCGCTGAATGAGTGGTCGTTAAACTAAACACTATTCTAGTGATGGTGAACCTATGGCATGCGTGCCAAAAGTGGTATGCAGCATCCTCTCTGTGGGCACACAAGCCATCGCCCCAGCTCAGCTCCGCTCCGCTGCACATGCGCATGTCCCTCCCATCAACCAGCTGGTCTTTGGGTCTCTGCCACGCATGTGCGGGAGGCAAGCGGATGTGCTGTGGGGGCGCATGCACAGGAATGATGTGCATGCAGGGGCGTGCGCACATGAGCCGGGGTGGGAGGGAGCATGTAGGGGGGTAGGGCACATGTGGGGGGCTTTGCGTGCATGTGTGGGGGTGCATGAAGAGTGCCGCATACCCACTGCATTTTGGGGGTTCATGCACAGACACACACGCATTCGCACACACACACGCACACTTTGGACACTCGGTCCGGAAAAGGTTCGCCATCACTGCACTATTCCATTCTGATGAAAGTAATGCTAGGCATGGCAGAAAAAGACATAATAATCCTAACAAATTTGTTGCATTAATATAGCTAAAAATATTGTTAACATGGTTTACACCAATGCGATCAGTATATACGTTCATATTTTTGTATTCTTGCACACTAATCATGCTACTATCATACCATTTCAATATAAGTGAGAGCCAGCCTAATAGTGAATTTGGGCCAGTCCCTCTTTCTTGGCCTGCCTTGAATGATATAGAAACGGGAGGGGGGAATACAATAATGAATAATAATTTTGTTATCATTTGTTTTAAAAGTTCTCATCTCTTTTTGAGGGGGCTAACAACTTTACCCAACAGCACTTTTTAAAATCTTTCCTCTTCCCTCAGTTCATCCACTCTATCTTCATATATTTATTTTGTATCTTGAACTTTATTCACTCTTTTTACATGATTAAACTACTACAATGAATTTCTTTTGTTGTATTCAATCAATGTTCAGTCAATACTCATTCATTCTTGACCCCACCTCTTGTTTTGTCAACACACTTTTTCAGTATCTAATTTCCATTGCATTCAACTTTCATGTTTCTGCTGACTTAATTCTCATTTCCATGTAGAAAAATGGGCAGAAACAAGCTGTTATATAGATTTTCACTTTTGACAAATATTCTTTTCTCACAATATATTATTCACTATCTTTTAAGCAAATATTTAGATAAAATCATTTACTTGTTCTGATTTATATATCACATGCAAACATATTATACAGGTTGCACACTAAACAAACCACATCGATATTTTAACATTGGTTGCTATACTATCTATACCTGGAGCTCTTCTATTTTTCAGGCATAAAACTCCATTACTCATTAATTGGTTTTTGGCTGCTAACATACTGTATATGGCATGTTTCAAATTCTCTCTTTGACCTTCCACTATTATTCTCAAATGTATTAAAATACTCCTTCCAGATTTTCCTCAAGTTTTAAATTATTTCCTAACTTTTATTTCTTTTTTAAATTAATTTTGCATTGCTGGAGGTTCCTTCTTTAGACTTTTTCACTCCATTCCATTTTTTTCTAATTTTTTCTCAAAAGCACACTTCAACTGTTTCCTCTGCTTCTTTTAATCTTAACTGATCCTTGCTGTCATTGATTACTTTTTATCAGTTTCTTTCTGTCAATAAACCTAATATAGTATATTTCTGTCATTTTCCTTTCTTATATCCAGTGTGCCATAAGCACAAACACAAGACTCAGTTTTACTCTAATCACATTCATGGTATTCTATGTAAAATAGGATCTCCACCTAGAGATTATCATTTAAATCAACATATTGTTTGGTGCATCCCATCAACTAGACAGTAAAAACAGAAAGCATATATTTTAGAGCATATATTAGAGTAAGCATAGCCTTACCTGGATGTTAATTTCAAAAGATGCTGCTGGTAATATTCTGCTCCATGACAATTATTTTATTTCTCAAATCTTTTAGCACCTACACAAAACCATTGAAAGAGAAGTTGAAAGAGATGATAAGGGGATGCACTGATATAATATGCAGAAAAGCTTTACTGCTTTTCATTTAATATAGGTAAGGCAATTCATGTTTTGTACCATTGTCTGGGCAGGATAATTTAGCTGCATGAAGATTAAGACAGCTTTACTATTTGTGTTTTTTTTTCCTCTTGTAAAAGCGATGCCTGTCATCTTCTAGAAAATACTGTATTCCTTCTAGGGCATTCTTATATCTAGTACAGTAACTAGAGGCCTAAAATAGTTTCTATTGCTGAAACTTCCTTCTGTCTGTAACAATGAATTAGCTGGGACAAACATCCCTGCAGTTTTTATAAATGACCTGGTTATAAACTGGCCTACCTTGGAAGTGATTTGGGAACTTCAGTTAGATTAAAATCAGTCAAATGAGTTGCCAATTGGGATTGGTTGATACAGTCACATTATTCTACTGCTTAGCCATCCGTACAGGGTGAAAATCTGTTTCTAGGCCTTATTCAAAATACTAATACCAGTACGAACCTACAAAGCCTTAAACTCTGAGGCCTACAGCTCCTCCTTCCGTATTTACTGAAGATCTTCACTTAACATCTTCTCCAGATACCCTCAACTGATGAGGGCAACTGATGAGGCAAAGTGGGTAAGATACAAAAGAAAGGCCTTTTCAGAGGTGGTTGATCAAGTGGGAGCTCACCTGATGCCTACATTATTGTATTTTCACTGTCAAATTATCCTTTCTTTTCTCAATTATTGTAAGAACCATATAAGCATTTTAACAATTTAGTGTCTTATTACTATTTTATTTATTATTGTGATTTAATGTTGTATTTGTCCCATTACCATTGTTGTTCCTGTTGCCTGTTATGTTTTTATATTATATTTATGTAGTTTTACTTATAAAGTATTTTACTTTATTATGCAGCAATATACAATAAATACATTAACAAATCTGTCTGTATATCTTGTCAGACAGATTTGAAAACATTCAGAGCAAAGAAAAATCTGAAGCTGAGGCCATCTAAGAAACAAACTGCCTTCATTTACCTTCTCTATATTTTTCTTTTTAAAGTATTGTTCAATTTAGATACCTTAATTCTTAACATTTTGTTGGTTTTATTGTTTGTTCAATTTTTAAACTGTTTATAAAGGAACAGCATTCCAGTTACATACTGTTTCTGCTAAGGTGAAATCTTTTTTAAAAGAAAAACTCAGTAAAAGTAAACAGAAATGAGCAAGGAGGTTTTTCTAAGTGGCATTATCGGATCTATTAAGATAAACAATTACATATTAAAACAAAAAACATGTGCAGTGTTTATTCATGCCCAAGCAGAAATGCTGTTTGCTCCAGAACGTGCATTAAAAATATTTTGCCACGTATTTGTCTTGTATTTTTAACTATACTGAGAATCTGAATGTATGTTTAATATTTAGAGTTGCTGCTTTAGAAAAATTCATTCAGTTTTTTTTCTTATAGTTTTAATAATTCAACCTTAAATGGCATTGAACTACTTCACTATTTCTTGGCTATAGGGATCAGCATTGCAATAGTACCTAATTGAAAAATGAGAAGGGTTAGATTAATCATAGTAATTAAAAGGAGGAGCATGAGCTGAGTAATATGTACTTTCATTTACTTCACCTAAAAAGTGAGTCAACAACCAGTGAATGGAATAGTTGTCACTCACATTTTGTTAAAGGAATGGTGACTGAACTATTTTTAGGATGTGTCATTTATATTTATTATTGCTATGGGAGGTTATCAAGTCACATAGGAATATAGCACATTCCTATAAATTTCACAACAGGTAACATTCATTGCCAAGCACCTGCATTAATCACTTTATAAATAGATCAAAAAGAGGTACTATATGCTAGTACTTCTTAAGTGACACTATTGTCCATTAAATGTGGCAGGAGGGGACCAGATACAAACATTCTCTTCTCCAGCTATTTTTAAGAATAGAAGCTGCATCTTCATTGTTAATATTTTTAAAAATTGTTAGAATCTTGGTTCTTTAAACATATATTTGGGAACTAGGAATGTGTTAGATACAAAAGAAATATATGAGACTATTATTTAGACTTTATGAATTAATTGGAATGTTTACTATAACTTTATAGATTGCATTGCTATTTAGTCTGACATGTTATATAATTCATTATAAACAGCATCAAATGACAAAGGTTGAGAAGAGCAAGAACTGGAACTTTGTATCTCCGTCAACACCCAAAGTGATAAAAGAGGAAGCAGAGAAGTAATATAGTAGTACAAGTATATTCATGAGGACATATTCCTTTTCTAGATCAGCAGCTGCCTTGCAAAGGGCCAGGTTGGATATACTGGTTCAGTAGTGGGACCAAGAAGATACCAAAGGTCAATTAGGGCAGCAGGATGCATGGAGTGCAGGGCCCAAAAGGACATAGTCATAGTTCCCCCCAACTCATGAATGGGGGTTGAAGCAGAGGTGGGTTTCAGCAGGTTCTGACCAGTTCTGGAGAACCAGTAGCGGAAATTTTGAGTAGTTCAGAGAACCTGTAGTAAAAATTCTGACTGGTCCCGCCCCCATCTATTCTCTGCCTTCCAAGTCCCAGGAAATGGGGATTTTGCAGTAACCTTCCCCTGCCATGCCCCCAAGCCATGCCACGCCTCCCAAGCCACACCCACAGAACCGGTAGTAACAAATTTTGAAATCCACCACTGGGTTGAAGCAGTGATGGATTGCTACCGGTTCTATCAGGATCGGCGAACCGGTAGCGGAGGCAGGAGGCTCCGCCCACCCACGCCGGACACTTCTGTGCAGGCGCAGAAGCATCGTGCAAGCACGTGCACACGAGCAAACTGGTAGTGATGGGTTTTGCAATCCACTACTGGATTCAAGCGCCTCTGTGGTTGTAAGTCAGGTGAGCTGCCAAGTGCTGAAATTTTGATCATGTGATCGTGGGGATGCTGCAACAGCCATAATTTTGGGGACCAGTCATAAGTCATCTTATTGAGTGCTCTTGTAACTTTAAAAGATTTATGAATGGTCATTAGTTGAGGACTACCAGTAAACCACTTATATTCACCTGAATCAAGTGACATAAAAGTATCCATAATAAAATAAATTGCTTGTATACTCAAAGATTAGGGATTAGCAATTATTAACTAAATTATAAAAAGATAATAAAATAGATATAAATAACCAATCTGTTTACTGAATTATATAAGTAAAATCTATATTAGAAACTGTCTGAATACAGTAAAACAACTACAGTATAGTGGATCTGAAAAGGCATGTTTTATGCTAGAGTAGCCTTGTGAGATAGGCACCAACAAATAAATAAAATTCTACTCTGCAGCATAGCATGCAGCATGGAGAATGAATTAAGAACTGAAAAATAAACATATGAAAAAGAGTAAATAGTCATAAAGGATAAACTGAGAAAGTTGAGGTTGGATGCAGCTGATTACAAAATACAATCTTTGAAGCAGTGTATGTGCTTGGTGGAAGCATGGATGATTTATAAGAACAGAAAAGTATGGGATAGTAAATAATTTTAGTATAAACTAGATTGCTTTCTCATTTCTGTTCTGCTTTCTATACTTTGCACAACACTGCTGATCACAAAAGAAATACTGTAGTGTGTTTTTTGTGTGTGTCTGGGTTTGTGGGGAGGTATGGGTATATATCAGTGATGAAATCCAAACCGGTTTGCTACTGGTTCGCTGGACGCACATGCGCACTGTGCCAAATGCTCACTCTGCACACACACACATATGGAGTACGCGCCAAAAGGAGGCTTGGGAAGGTAAGTAGAAGCGAGGAAGGATTGCGCTGTGATGCGCGATTTAGCTTTGCTAGAAAGCAGGATTTCCTGCTTTCTAGCAAAGCTAAACTGTGCTGCACAGCTGATCCCCCCCCCCTGTTCTACTTACCTTCCCAAACCTCCTTTTGGTGCATGCTGCGCGTGCACCTGGGGAAAGTAAGTAGAACAGCGGGGGGGGGGGGATCAGCTGTGGAGCGCAGTTTAGCTTTGCTAGAAAGCAGGATTTCCTGCTTTCTAGCAAAGCTAAACCTCGCTGCATAGCTGATCATCAGAAATACTAGTTTGGAGGAACTGGTAGCTTTTTTTTTACTACCAGTTCGCCCGAACCAGTAGTTTTTATCACTACCTGAACAGGAGCGAACCAGTAGCATTTCACCCCTGGTATATATGGATGTGTGTGCCTGGATGTGTATATGTGTAAAACAGAGAGAGACAGACAGCAGTAGACAGATATATGAGGAAGAAATATATGAATAAACCTGAAGAGTGTGCTATATGTAACACTCAATATTAACCCAGTACCAAGAAATAGGTTTGAGAATAAATCTGGATACTTCCACAAACAAGCACTTTTTCCTACTTGTAGTTGTAGCTGAAGTTATATATTTCCATCTACTTATTTTTTCTGGTAACAGGTATAGGAAAAGCAGAAAGACAAGAAAAAAATATTCTAAAAATACCCGTAAGTACTATAGTAAAACATTACAGATTATAAATTTATACTGATAAACTAAAATAATTTATTCAAATTTCGGGGGATTAAAATATATCAAATAAGTATTGTCTAAGAAAAATCATTCATTTTCCTACTGACCTTGTATTAGATGCTCTTTCTTCTGAATCCTATGCTTGTTGTGACTAACAAGTAACTCTTTTTAATGCCCCAACTTCACAACTTCCCTTAAGGTGCATATATTCAGGAGTGGTCTGAGGTAATTCAGTTGGAATTGATTATGATGTCATCAGAATTCAGATGCATGGAATTTTTTATGTAGAACTATTGTTGCCTAGTCTGATTAGCAATTTTAAAAGTATCATCAATGAAGAAGTATTTCCCACCATTTTGTATTATTAATATGCTCTATTTAATTTTTGCCAAACTATTTCACAATACCAACTATGCCCTTTTTTAGCCTTTGTTCCTTGAATCTTTCATAGTAACACTAAACCAAGTGGAAAAAATAAAACTTTTAAAATTTCAGCTCTTCCCTTATATGTCACTGTTCAAAACTGCAGTTTATTGCAGAATAGAAATGCTTCAATTTAAGAAGCAGATTATTTCTATATAGAGGACCCCAAGTTTAGTTCTGAACTTTCTGAACAAGTATTTCTGAAATTCTAAAGAGCCACTATGAAATCACTATAAACAATACTTCATGTGAGATGAACAGGTATGTAAATTTGATTAATAAATTAATTAAATAAATAAACATTGAATTTGGGATAACTGAGTTTTATTATAAAATTATTATTACTAGTATTATGTATGTATTTTAGAACAAAGTACCATTCATAATTTACATTTAATATTAAACCACAAGTCAACTTTATTTAGAAAAGTAGAGTATACAGGCTACTTAGAATCAGTTTCAATTGGAGCAGCAAATAAACCATGGAAATACTATTTTTAAATAAGTTTTTCAGTAAAATCTGTTGGATCAAAATAATTTTTAAAATTCTTTCCTTACACAATACTTTGGCTATTTGCAACCTTTTCAAGAACTTTCCTGAATAAAAGGAATATATATTTAAATATAAATTTGTATTGATTTCTATCCACTGATAAGTATCGATTTACAAAATTCAAGATATGCAACCATTGCCATTTAAATTACTCAGATTTTCACAAAATTACTAATCTTTGTGTCAAGTTGTTATTTTCATTCATAAATTTTGTAGTAAACAGCCAACATTGGATATTAAATAAAGCTTTTAATATGGCTAGTTGGCCAACCGTCAGAATTTTATGGCATGTCTACACATCTAAGGATGTCTAAAGCATCCTTAAACTATTCCTGTCCTGTGTTCATGTTTGCTTGATGCTAAATTAATTTGGAAAGATTTTGTTCAGACTGAGACACTTTGGCAACAGTTCAAATGCTATTCAGATTGCAATGCAGACTAACATATACACTACACTCCCATGAGACAACTTTCTTGAGGTGAAATCCTTCCATCTGGAGTAGGAAAAATGATGCACTCCTGGACATTTAAAAATAACATGGCTAGGGGAAAGTATCTAGCTCAGGGAGTGAAAATTAGTAATTTAAAAAATATATATTTTCTGCTGGATCTTGAATCAGCAACATTTGGTTTCTAAAGCAAGTATTATAGCCCTTCTGCTACTACAGCTTTTGTAGCAAAGATAACTGCAAAGAAAGGAGAACTTGCAAGAATCGTGAAAAGAGTATTTCTAAAACACAGCAGGAAAATCTGCCTAAGGTTGCATTTATAATTAAATACAATGAATATAAGGCAATGTCGTCTATTGTTTCTCTCTAAAAATGGTTACTAGTCCATTCTGCAACAGGACAACTGCCCAGTTCAGATAAGTCTCAAGGGAATATGTTTGAAGGAATATCATCCTTTAATCAAATTGATGGAGAAGATGCTCCAAAAGATATTAATAAGATATGAGGAATACGTGAATTAATTCAATAACTCCTATATCTGGGCAATTGAACTCAATGATCTTATACATTAACTAAAAGATATCAATTTCTAAACAAGTGTACAATAGTCAACAAAATAATTACATCATAATGCACCGTATTTTTCTTTAAGGTGCCAAAGAACTATCCTATTTTTATTTTCAAATAAATGGTTGTGACCCAAGTAATTTATTATGGCTCTTGCCAATGATTTTCCTCAGTTCCTAGGAAACACATTTCCTTTCAAGAAGTCATATATTTGATTAGGGAGGCTAACAGGATGTTCTATAAAGCTTAATAGTTATTGAAATATTACTTCAGAGAAAACAACACAGTTCAAAAACTGTATTTCATTTTCATTAGGAACAAACATTTGAAAATGTTATTTTGCTTATAACTGTGTTTCTTTGCATCTATCTAAATAGATGGTTTGCTTGGTATTGCATTTTCTGTGAACCCAACCAATATAGTCTGTAACCCATGGTTTATAAATTAAGATGACATGTAAACGCAACCAATTTTGGCTTCCACATTTCACATTTTTCCCCTATCAGCCCTGCTAACACTGATTGCAAATGCCAGGAATTAAGCCACAGCTGGACTATGTACAAAATATATGTATGTTCTAGTCACTGAGTTATGCTTTAATTGTATTTAAAAATAAAGGCAATTGCGGGGGAGTAAAGAAAATCAAAGATGGCTGAAATCTTGCAGCTGCAGCTATCTAGACTGTTTTCACGATTCTCTAACCCTGTTTGACAATCTTATTAATACACTTTGTCAAAAAGGTTTTACTTCTGGAAAATGGTAATTAATTTATATAGCTCAATACAAGATAGTGATATATACTGCACTAGGAATATAATTAAATAAATAAACACAGGTTCTAGTCCAAACTTACCCTTGGTAAACTCAATAAGTGATTTTGGGCTAGCTGTTCTCTGTCAGCCCAACCTATCTCACAGAATCATAGGGAAAATATATATTTTTATTCAAGAATTTTAGCTCTAAAAGTACAAAAAAATCATATTGCTTGTTACTGTACCCTTTCTTTTTTTATGCTGATTAATCATCAAATTTAATAAAATCTATCTATGGGAAAACTAGGTATAAATGAACATAAACAAATATGCATTTGCCTCTTTTCTGTTTTATATCTACTCATAGGTGTGTGTACGTGTACAGGAAAAAAAATCATGCTTAGTGTACTCTAAAACAATCCCTTTTCCTGCATGCCTGAAATTCCAATAACATCAATTATATTGTATGCAGTTCATTTAACTAATTTTAGAAATCTACCCTTAATAACCAGTTCTACTCAGTCTGCCCATAATTTTAAATCCAAATAGATTCTGTGGATTTATTCCAAAGTAAATGCATATATGTTTATATCCTCAAGGATAATATTCCAATAATCTGGTTACAACGTAGGTGACTGAATGAACAAATTAGACATTTTAACTAATATTTGACTTACAGAAAAAAGACAACTGCAATTTAATTGCTTATCATTATTGTATATATTATGTATTACTGTTATAGTGTTTTATGTGGAGCTAACTTTTAGTAGACCACCTGGAAGCTGCAAGTGGTCCAAAACACAGTGGAATAGGTAGTTGTTGGTGCACCATATATAACACTATTTCACAAGGTGCATTGGTTTTTAGTAGCCTACCTGGTACAATTCAAGATGCTGGTTATCAGCTGAACAACAATTCATGGCACAGGGTCAGATTATTTGTGGGACCACCTACCTCCAAATGATTGACTAATCCATCATATCTTGCACAGTAGGCATACTATGAGTCCTATTCAGATAGACACTAGCATTAGTGGGACTAATCTTATTAGAAAAAGGTATAATATTAATCAGAAGCCAAGTACTAACATCTATATCTCCATCTTCACCATGCCTGCCTCCAGGGGTAAAATGCTACCGGTTCAGACCGGTTCTCCTGAACCGGTAGTAAAAAATGCTACTGGTTTGGGTGAACTGGTATTTCCGATGATCAGCTGGGCGACAATCAGCTGTGACGCGCTATTTATATTAGCTAGAATCGTTGGATTTCCTGCTTTCCAGCTAATCTAAATCGTGTGGCACAGCGGATTCCCCCCCTCACTGTTCTACTTACCTTTGCAGACTCAGAAGGCTTCAAAATATTCCTTTTTTAGCATTGCGCAGGCGTGCCTCAGGCGCGCATGAAGCATATGCTTGGTAGCAGACTCACAGAACCAGTAGCAGACTTCAGAGGATTTCACCACTGCCTGCCCCCAACACTTATTTCAGCATTTAAAATATAACAAGATATATAATGAAGAGTTTTTAGAAACCATACAAGTTTCCAGGAACAAATCAGAAAGAGTCCAACTGTACTCCATATGGAAGTTGTGCCATAGATAGGCAACCACCATTTACATTTTGCAACCAAAAAGCTGGGTTCAATTCAACAAGCAATCCAATTCTGCTAAATATGAGATTAAAATGCAAATCAGTTAGTCATTGGCAACCATCCACTTCAAAATATTCCACAAGGAAATATTTTTATACTATAACATTAAATCATGGATGATATGGTAACACTGCTCCAATTTTTCTTTATGGCTGCTCCTTTTAGCAAAAGTCCAGGAAGGCCTGGCTCTGCTGGTTGGCCTGGGAATTAAATGGAGGAGTACCACATGAGAGATGGCTATTAGACTGACCCCACTTCCCCTCTCCCATGCACCCTGCTGCCACCCCACCATTTTTTAATTCATATTGCTTTATTATTATATTTACATATTTTATAATTAAACATTTTGATGTAAGCTGCCCAGGATAACCACATGGCGAGATTGGTGGCAAATAAATGTAATCTATATATATAAAAATGTAAATGTCCGTTTGTACATAACCGCACATCCCCGAAAGTTCTTCACCGATTGCTTTCAAATTTTGACACAACGTTGCATTCGACTAAGGGCGTGTTTTTATATACCTATATTATATACGTCACACCTGTGACAGGTAAAAACATGAAAAACATTGGAAAACATTGAAAGACATTGACAAACATTGACAAACATTGAAAAACAGCGCCATCTGCTGGACGTAGAACCAACATGGCAGCCTCCCAGCCCTGATTACACTCAACAGATTTCTGCTCTTTATATTTAGACTCTCCATATTGCTTCCAAGAAACTGCGCATTTGGAAGGCAGAGACGCCTGAGAGCCATATCCTGCCACCAGGCTCGGCAGGTAGGCAGCCGGCTCCCCACCGGGAAGCCCTCACAGCCGACGCTTCTAGGGCTGGGCGGGGCCCACCCGAGGCGGGGCCACCCGAGCCTGGCTCTGACCTCCCCCTCCCCCGGCCACCCCACAAACTAGCCTCGCCCGCCATTGCTGCCCATCCCCCTCCCCAGCCGCTCTTTGGCTCCTCCAAAGAACATCTGGCAACAAGGCTGCCTGGGTCCGCAGAGCGGGAACCCTCCATCCCTCACCTGGCCTGAATCACGCATGGCCCAGCGCTACCACCGGCCCCGAGGCCAGAAAGACCAGCCGCTAACCAGCGCTATGCGAATCCGGTCAGTGAGCGGGAGATGGAGGCAACTGGAGCCTCGGGGTCGCCTTTGACTAGCGCCGACTTTGATTCCCAGGTGGGCGCTCTGGCAGTTCACGGAGCCTACACAAAAATTTCACCCTCTGGCAGAAAAAGGGTTCCGGGGAGGTTTCGGGGGGGGGGGGGGGGCGGAAACAGGCAGGAGGGAGGATGGCCGGCCCTCCTTCATTTAGCCTGGAAGAGCGGTGGATTTAATCATTCCTCTGCCCTTGGCAGGCGGGGGAGAACTGTGCAGCAGGGGTCCAGTGGGGTGTGCGTGGCTCCTGGCTTTGCAGCTTTCTTCCTTCAGGTGGGAAGCCCCATCCAGCCTCAAACCCACGCCGCACCCCCCCTCCCTCCCTCCTTTCCCTTCCCTGCTATGTGTCTCCCCGTCGAGCCCCCAGAGAACATCTGTGTAGGGAGGACGGAGGGCCCCCCCGAGTTTCTGCTGTGGTGCAGAGAGCTGCGAAAGCCTGCCCTGAAAAGGTAAGGGCGATGGCGGGGGATGCAGAAAAGGCCGGGCCAGAGGCAGAGATAAACAGAGAGAGAGAGGGAGAGAGAGACATAGAGAAATACAGAGAGATGGGGGGGAGAGACACATACAGAGATACAGAGAGAGAGGGTGGGAGAGAGAGAGACATAGAGATAGAGAGTGAGGGGGAGAGAGAGAGACATAGAGAGATACAGAAAGGGGGAGAGAGAGAGACATAGAGAGATACAGAGGGGGGGAGAGAGAGAGACATAGAGAGATACAGAGAGGGGGGAGAGAGAGAGACATAGAGATACAGAGAGAGGGGGAGAGGGAGATACATAGAGAGATACAGAGGGGGAGAGAGAGAGACATAGAGAGATACAGAGGGGGGAGAGAGAGAGACATAGAGAGATACAAAGAGAGAGGGGGAGACAGGGAGGATTTTGTGGTTCCCATTTTTTTAGCAACCGGTTCTCTGTCCTAATCACCAGCTGGGTAGGCATGGCTCGGGGGCTGTCATGTGACTGATGAAAGTGAGTGACGTCGAGTTGGCCACGCCCACCAAATGTTCGTGAAGAGTTTGGAACTTCAGCCTTGCTTTTTTAGCCCAGCGGAAGCACCAGACTGGGCCACAGCAACGTGTGGCCGGGTACAGCTAGTAATAAATAAATGTCACCTCTCTTCAAAGTTTTGTCAGCTTTATGTCCTAAACATCTGACTTTTTAAAAATCTTCCACAACTTATTACCAAAACCCCTGCCTTTTTAAGGAATAAAGCAGGTAATTCAAATTAAGACTTCCTGCCTTTAGACCTTTCTACTTGCAAAAAGGATAATAAAGAGAAATTGAGAACACACTTATGAATTCTTGATGAATCAAATTTCAAAAGAATTTCAGTGGATCATGAACGAAGCCATTGATTTTTACTATTTTAAGTAAAAAAATTGTTTTTGTCAGATCCAAAAGCTTTTTCTGTGCATATAATAAATAAGTAACATTTATTAAATGTAAATTCTACAATAAGATACAATCAGCACAATTCTTTCAGTTCTATTAATGAAATAAGGTTCTGAATTTATCTGCCTGCCTGTTTATCTTCCCTCCTTACATGTACTCCTCACTTAACAATCATAATTGGGAGTGGTAAACAACAATGGTCTAAGCAAAAACTCATGCCATTATGCTGATTTATGAGTAGCAAGTCCAGTTACAATCTTTAAGAGAATAATGTGGGATTCTTAAGCCCAACATCACATGACTGTGACTTGAGACTCACTGGCTTCCCCATTGCCTTTATTGTTGGAAGCTAGCAGGGAAGATCGTAAATGGTGATCATGTGACCATGAGATGCTTCAACCGCCATAATTGTGCACCAGTTACCAGGCACCTAAATCGCAGTTGCATGACCATGGGGATGCTGTGATGGTCAAAACTTCAAGGACCAGTGCTGTCATTCAGTGCTGTTGTAACTTTGAATAGTTGCGGAAAAAGTGTCACTTAATATTTTATTACATTCTTTCAAGTCTCAAGGTCAAATATATTAGCTGAGTTGTTCAGCATGATGTCTGCACTCACTCATTAGGACTTAGTATCATTAAGTGCAAATCAGGATATTATGCCTTGCTTAACAAATCATGCATACAAATCCTCACTTCATGTCCTGTTTATATCATTATAATATCATTATATCATTAATCTAACAGACTTTGAGTCCAATTATAATTATAGTTGAGTCCAACTAATAATTGAGTCCAATTATTAGTTACTTTTTCCTGGAAGAATAAAACATTTGTGTATTTGTAAATTAATTCTGAAAATAATTCCCCCGCATAGGCGCATGTGCGGGGGGAGGCAGGTGTGCAGGGGAGGGCATGTGTGCATGATTGGGACAGGGCGCATGCACGGGGGCCACATGCGCATTGCATTTTGGGGGTTCAGGCACGCACACGTGCATTTGCGTATCTGCATGTGCGCTTTGGGCACTCAGTCCAGAAAAGGTTAGCCATCACTGGCCTAGCTCATACTTTTAAAGCTAGTGCTCCCCATGTCTTTTCATGAATTATTTTCTTGACTTATTTCCCAAGAGAAATTAGTTTGCATTGTATATTCAGAGAGAAAGGTTTAGAGCGGAGAAAATGTCTGTAGTAAAAGTAAAAAGGCAGATATAAGCGAAAAAAATGAGCTACAAAACTGTAAAATCAGGTGCCTTATTTGAAAATAGGGGACTTCCTCAAAACTAAACATAGAATTGCTTTCCATCTGATTTATACATTATCAGAGGTTTCCTGAGTTCAATAGGATTGTGCAGTAAGCTTGAAAATGATTCCGGCCTAAGAATCAGTTTGCAGTTAAACAGCAATGAACAATATAGTTAAATAGCTTTCTGAACAGATGCAGCTTTGAGGAAACAGTAGTTTATCTGTCTTGCAGAAACTTTCTTATCAATGCCTGTTTCAGTTCCTAAATAAATTGCAGAGCATCTGCTGGGACAGTACTGTCTGTGATTCTTAATGTCTTTTGAAATAATCTGGGACAGTAGCGTCCATGGTACAATAATCCTCCTAACAGGCTGAGATCTTAAAGACAGCAGCATCTCTGTTAAGAGTCATCCTCCAAGTCATTCTCCCAGCATCTGCTTAGCATACAGCAGCACTGTATTCATATTAAAATGAAGTGTCATATATTCCACATTTATATAGTGTTCACAAATATCTGTATTTACTACATAACTATCTACTTAAACCAGAAATCTTTTCTATAAATAATCTGCAAATAAAATCAATAAAAGAAAAGAAATTAATGGCCAATTAAGAAATTGGAGTGTAGCTGAAAGCATAAATCAGTTTAAAGAAAGTAAAGTTTGATTTTAAGACATCAGTATCCTGATTTTAAGACATTAGTATCCCTACAGTCAAATAAAAATACTTAAGCAATTATATAGAGCATAAGAACACACTCAGGTATATGGTATGAAGGAGAAAAAAATTAAATAATAATATAACTCATGAATACTTCCAATCCAGCTAATTAAAGCCCACCAGATTTGCAAATTATTTTATTTATCATATGGCATACACAGAGGTCATGCAATCACTGATATACAAATTTAAATAAGGTATCATTTTATATAGAGATATAGATACACATACACACACACACACACACACATATATACACATATTATATGTGTGTGTGTGTGTGTGTGTGTAATATACTGTATCTAGATAGAGTTATAGAGAGAGATAGAGATATTATGAGGACAATACAATATAGGAGATAAAATATGATAATAATGATAGCAATAGCACTTAAGACTTATATACCGCTTCACAATGCTGTTACAGCCCTTTCTAAGCGGTTTAGAGAGTCAGCATATTGCCCCCAACAATCTGGGTCCTCATTTTACCCACCCTGGAAGGATGGAAGGCTGAGTCAACCTTGAGCCGGTGAGATTTGAACTGCCAAATTGCTGGCAGCCAGCAATCAGCAGAAGTATCCTGCAGTACTGCATTCTAACCACTGATGATGATGTTAGTGGCAAAATTAGCTGAGGCTGAAATCCCACTACAAAAAGTGTTTTGGAAAGAGATTTCTTCATTTAGCTTTGAACAGAGCTGTCTCTCCCCAATGGAGCAAACAGATAATCTAGAGGTACTTCTAGAACCCCCATTATGAATAGAATCTCATGCAGTGGTGAAATGTAAAATTTGTTACTACCGGTTCTGTGGGCATGGTTTGGTGGGGTGTGTGTGTAATATGACTGAGTGGGCGTGGCCAATTATTTTTTTTACTTTTAAAATCATTTTTTCTACAACCTCTTCAGCTGAAGAGGTTGTAAAAAAAATGCTTTTAAAGCCTCTGATGATCCCAGCTGACTTGCCTGATCAGCAGAGGCTTTTTTTCCCTTTAAAAATATTTTTTCTATAACCTCTTCGGCCGAGGAGGTTGTAGAAAAAATGCTTTTAAAAGCCTCTGATGATCCCAACTGAGCCTCACGATCATCAGAGGCTTTTTTTTTTTTTTTTTACTTTTAAAAGCATTTTTTCGGCCAAAGAGGTTGTAGAAAAAATGCTTTTAAAAATAAAAAAGCCTCTGATGATTGCGCGGCTCAGCTGGGCAATGGGGGGGAAGGGATTTTTGCTACTGATTCTCTGAACCACCCGCCTCCATCGCTACCGGATCGGGCGATCCAGTCCGAACCGGGAGCATTTCATCCCTGGTCTCATGGCTTCAGTGGCAAACAGTACCTTCCTGAGCTTCATTAGCCATCAGCTAGTCAGTTCACAAGTAACCCAAAACGAGATTATTATAATAGGAAGAATACTTACTGAAGTCCCAAAATGAAACTAGTGCAAAATGTATGCGCCAATAGCTTGTTCAAGGGGCAACTATATCAAGATCTTTATACTGTATATTGTAAACTTGAATTGTCCTAGAATTGTACTACTAAGTTAAGTTCAAGATATTTGTGGTTGCCTATAAAGATTTACATTGCCTTCTTTGCTATTCATCTACCCAGATAAGAAGACATAGCCTACAAATGGAACAGTTGTTAAATTCCCTGGTTATGGTTGGTGTTGAGTCTTCAATGCCAACTCACAAAGTATTTTTTTGGGGTGTGCAATATTTATACCTCCGTCATTTTGAAAAAAAAGTCTAGACAGCTCATATACCAGAAAACAGTAAGACAATAGCAGAATAATAGCAGAATAGAAAGGGACCTTGGAGGTCCCTTCCAATATTTAATAATAATTATTTAAAAATGAAATTAATAATGAAATTATTTATTAATATAACATTAATTATTAATTACATTAATAATTGAAACAAATATCAAAGAAAGCCAAAACAAGATCCAGTGCTGCACAAGGTATTAGTGAAATGCTCACTGATAAAACTGAACTTTGCAGTTTTTCTAAACGTTAACAATATTGAAAAATCTATATCTCTGTGGAAAGATTATTCATGGCAATGAGGCTACTACCAAAACCATCTATTTCTGAGCTCCTTTTTGATGTGAGTATATTTAAAGAATTTTTAATTATAGTTACAGCAGATGACTTAACTAATCACAAATAACTTAGCAAGGCTGGACCTGGTTACAGGTAATCCTCAAAATCCCCTATTTTGTAATCAAAACAGGGACCAGAATTTCCATTGTTAAGTGATGTAATTATAAGGCACAACATCATGTGACTTTACCTCTTAGCTGCCCTCACTGCCCTGCACTCCAAGACTCCTGTCATCTTTCACCACCTTCTTTCTCCCACTGCTGACAAGATATGCCTATCCTGATCCTTAGCAAGGCAGCTGCTGCCACACGAGGCCATCTTCCCCACAAGGAAATTGCTGGAAGCAACCTGGGAAACTAAGCCTTGTGTGGCCAGCAGCTGCCTCACAAAGGGCCAGGGCAGGGATGCCTCATCAGCAGTTGGAGCAAGACGACAGTGAAAATCATCTAGGGCAGCAAGGGCCACAGTATGCAGGGAGCCAAAAGGTCATAGACAGGGGACAGTTACTCCAGTAGTGGGAGTTGAAGTACCCGTGCAGTCATAAGTGTAAGCAGGCTGCCAAGTGCCTGAAGTCTGATCATGTGACTGCAGGATTGCTATAACAGTCATAGCTTTGGGGACTGGTCATTACTCCCTTCAGCACTGCCATAATTTCAAATGATCTCTGAACAAATGATGGTAAATTGACACTACTTGCAGTTCTTGGATGGGAGAACATCAAGATACAAGAGGGCAGGCAAACTGAAAAACATCTCAAAAGATGGTAACAAACCACTTCCTTATTGTTGCCAAAAATAATAATAATATGGATCTGTCCATGTAATTACAGCTGAGCTCAATTTGACATTTATTGATGTCAAATAATATTAATTATTATTAATATTATACACTGTTTATTAATTTATAAACAATTTATAAAATAGTTGTTTTTATAAATTTGTTTCCCTGCTTTGCGATTATTTTATCAGTGAATAGGAAGGCATTATAATAAATACCTTGTTTATGAATAAACTGTTATCATTTATCTCTTGATACATCCAGAGAATCAGGTGGTGGCTTACAATCTACAGATACAACTCTGGTGAGTTACAAAAGATTAGCAAGATTTTAAAAAAATAATTAAGCTGTTTATTCTATTTCCCACTAAATAAGGAACTAAATGAGAATGCTTGGTGGATAATGAAGAAGTATTTGCATAAAAAAACATTTCTGCACTTGGTTGTGATACTAAATACACATTCCTGGACTGAGAATTTTTGAGCGTCCTGTTATTTATTTTTTGCCTAAATCCATTCAGCTGAGCTACACTTTTGCATCTTATTTCTACCTAGATGTCAGAATGCTTGACATTCTTTTTCTTTATACTTCACACTTTCATTAGACTGCTGAAATAAATGAGTTTTAAAACTGTTAAAACTGTCAAGAAAAATAGTATTGCTAAAAAAATGAACACAATACTAGCTATTTAACAATTACATTGACGTTTAGAATCAATTTTTGTGTTTTCAAGAAAGTGATCCTGTAATGCCAGAACCGATCACATGAAGCCTTAATTGATTTGATTTCATGTATCAGCATTTTCCTGCTGGTGATAGTTAATGAGTTATTCTCTAGGTAATTCATCTACTTTCTCTCTTTCCTGAATATATATTTCTAAGGGGGGGGGGAAGAGGAATATACGTAAAGTTGGCATCACTAACTATGCTTCCATTCTTTCTGAGCAGTTGGTGCTGGCAGAACTAAAGCATTAGAGTGTCTACTTGGCTGCTGTATTCAAACCACTTATCCAGGAACATATCCATTTTTGTAACTATGATTGCTTTCAGTGGTTACACCTTTATGGGCTTCTTCTCATGTTACCCTTTCATATACGTCAGATGACTTGTTTACATGGAGCCATGAATTTTGAAATGTGAATCAAATGTGCTTCTTTTTTTGGCCTAAAAAAGAATGAGAATCCAGAATGCATTAAGAAGAGAAAGGAAGGAGTTTTTCTTCCTATCTGAATTTCTCTTGTTTTCCTTGGCCTGCTTCAGATTTCCCAAACCTCCACAGAAGATTTAAGGACATGAGGAAATGTATTGTGATCTCTTAGTGTTTCTATTGATGAAAAAGACATAACTGGATCCTAGTTCCGCAACTGATGAGGTTTTAATTTTCTAGTATGAAAATATTTTAGAAAATAGTGGTTGGCTATCGTTACCTATGCTCATAAAAGGGTGCTATATGTTTATTTCTGTAGGATGGTAGAATGAAATCTAAAGATATTCATACTTTGACAAACATTACAATTGTTACTGAATCTATTGTATGTTTGCACAACCCAAACGGAGAAATTTCAGAGGATCTATAAATAAACTGATGTATTATGTCAATTAAAGCAAATGCCATATTTTTATATAATGCAATTAAACAATTAAATTAAAAAATAATGACTAGAAGAATTAACAATATTGCACTTAATTGTTACATATAACCACTGTAGAAACATTGTAGACTGGAACATCTATATTTTCCACAAAGAAAGTACAGAGTAAGGCAACAATCATGCTTAACTTGCATTATCAGATATTTTTAAAATAATTAAATGAAGTTAGGAAAAGAATGTAACAGCCAAAGTTAAACATGAGTTAAACATCAGTAGTGTACTTTCTAAGCTATTTTTTTGTTTTTAAAAAATTGTATTTTCTGAGAATAGCCTGATAACACTTCAAGGTACACACATCAAAGTAACAGGAAACCTATTTGCTTTTATATATGTACCTATTTTTATAGTGTTCTTCCTCATACAGCTGATTTTATCACATAGGCTGCAATTCTCCAGCCATTCCAAACTACCATTTATTGACTTTTACAGAATGAATTATCTCCAGGTTCCTTTCTCAGATGCACACTATAGTACACTAAGTACATGTACTTGGGGAAAGTTGACTTCAGGCAAGTAACATTTATCAAAACTCACTGTCTATGCTTTCCAGGTGTCTATCAAGTCAAGTCAATCTACAGAAAATTCTAACAACTAGCTGTTTTCAATTATACTTTTTCTAACATGAAAATATAGAGTCATTTGTTTTTATTCTAAGGACACATGGTCATTTTCTAGGACCATTATATATTCCAAATATGTCCATTATATAAAAAACCACGGTAATATGGCAAACATTGCTATTAGTGCTTATATTTTAACAAACTAAAAATCAAGGCTCACAATCGCTATTTCCTATTGTCCCTTTACCATTATAATATACAAATTCTTCATTGGCCAAAATCTTGAAAATAAATTGAATGTTAAGATATGTCTTAGAACTGAATTAGTTCACAATAACTGAACACTTTTAC
The DNA here is from genome assembly GCF_029215685.1 of Pituophis catenifer annectens. Classification (NCBI taxonomy): domain Eukaryota; kingdom Metazoa; phylum Chordata; class Lepidosauria; order Squamata; family Colubridae; genus Pituophis; species Pituophis catenifer. The sequence continues at coordinate 60,349,942 of NW_027256888.1, forward strand.
CTATAAGAGAGGTTTCCAAAGGAAACGTCTATATTTAACTTTTTATAATATTTTGTACCAATAAGATCAAAACAAGAAGTTTCTGGCTGTTTTGAAAGTTCCTTAATGAAAACATACTTGACAGTTCCTCACAACTTTTAACCTACACAGCAAATTGTAAAAAAAAAAAAAAAACCCTTCTCTGGAAGTCAGCCTCATTAGGAGAATTCCTCTTATATATGTTACAGCCAAAAAATCTGTTATAAACCTGCTATCTGCCAATAACCTAAGATTTGCTCTTTGCCTTTTTCTTTAAAGGGAAAACACACTGAGCAATTGAAGCATCAATTTTCCTTACCCAGAATTAAACCTCTGGTTGACACATCAAGTTCTTGAACTTACCTCTTTTGTTTTCTTTTTTTTTTTAAACGAAGGCAATAGCCTCAGAGCAGGAACTCAAAGCCTTCCAGCAACCCAGCATGAACTAGTTCTTTTTAGAGCTTCCAGGCTCTAAAGTACTTGCCGTTCCTTCTGGCTACAAACAGGGACACTCCTACCTCTGGGCTAATAGCCGCAAGGAGAAACAGCTAGAAGAAAGTTTGCCCACCCGGTCTTCCGCTCCCAGTTTTCATCCACCCCGTCACTTCTAGTCGGCACACCTTTCCCTCCCCGCCTCCGGGGAATGCCGTCTGGACCGTTAGGCCGGCCGTGCAACAGCTGGAGAGCTTTCCAGCTTTCCTGAGAGCGGCTCCTGGAAGGAGGAGAGAAAGACAAGAGACTACAGGCGAGCAAACCCTTTCTGTTCCCGAAACCGCTGTTCCGTTTTCAGCCAGCTTCATGCTCTTTGCTTGTCCCCACCTCCCCTGTCTACCACAGCCTTTTCCTGACATCATTCATTCTCTTACATTCAAACACACGCCCACTCCATTTCCAAACAGTGACTCACTCTAGAGCCCTGCTGCTGCTGTTGCCGCCGCCGCCGCTGACATTCGAAGGCCGGGCTTGAAAAACCGGTTAAAGACCTCTAGAGGAACGGATATTTATTTATTTTTATTTATAAAAAGGGGCGGGGGAGGGGAAAGCCCCATTCTAAGCAGAAGAGTGGGGAGGAGGAAGATTTGGCATAGGTATTAAAATTAGGTCGAGTGGGAAAACTTCATTTTTTTTTCCTAATTAACCATTCGATTTAGGAGAGAAAGGTGGAGAAGCCTGTTTGCAAAATTCTTTGCCCCTTTGACAAGCCACCTTAAAGAGACAAAACCTTTTGGCATGAAATAGGGACAGAATCTGATGTTTAATAATGCTGCTGCTCTGTTTTAGAAATGTTCTGTTCCTCACCATCCCAGCTCAGAGTTCACCCGAATCCCGTGTATTTTCCCTGTCCTTCAAACTTCCTTAGCTACAAATAAGTTTGTACCATCAAAACTCTGGAATAATTTAGCTGTAGGGCTCAGGAAGATGTACCTAATGGCCATTTAGCTCCTGCTTGCAGAGAAGTATTGAACAATTTGAACGCTGCCCTTCCTCTAGCCTACATTTTTAATTATGGAATCAAAAAGAAAAGTGCATCACATGACAAAGCTGTTTGCAATAAAAAAAATAATTGCTATATTAGAAACAAATTAACGATACACTCCCAGGTATACTTACTTGAATGTAAACCCCACTGAATAGCAGAAGATAATTTAGGTAGGCTTGTATAACACTGTGTATTTATTCAATTATTTCACAAACATGAGAATAGCATATATAGTAGATATGATACAGATACTAATGTTTTACTTTGTTAGGGCTATTCTTGGGCATACAGATATTTAAATTAAGCTCTTACTGTTATTGTATCACCAGACCCCCAAACCCATGTTTTCAAAGATGTAGGAATAGTGCCTCCCCCTTTTTAAAAAAAATCAACAAAGATGGAGCATTGTTGGAATAGAATAGAATAGAATAGAATAGAATAGAATAGAATAGCAGAGTTGGAAAGAACCTTGGAGGTCTTCTAGTCCAACCCCCTGCTTAGGTAGAAAACCCTATACCATTTCAGACAAACGGTTATCCAATCTCTTAAAAATTTACAGAATTGGAGCATTCACAACTTCTGGAGGTAAGTTGTTCCACTGATTGTTCTAACTGTCAAGAAATTTCTTCTTAGTTTTAGATTGCTAATCACTCCTTGATTAGTTTCCATCCATTGCTTCTTGTCCTGCCCTCAGGTGCTTTGGAGAATAGCTTGACTCCCTCTCCTTGGTGGCAGCCCCTGAGATATCGGAACACTGCTATCATGTCACCCCTAGTCCTTCTTTTCATGAAACTGAATATACCCAATTCCAGCAACCGTTCTTTATATGTTTTAGCCTCCAGCCCCCTAATCATCTTTGTTGCTCTTCTCTGCAATCTTTCTAGAATCTCAATGTTTTTTTTTTTTACATCATGGTGACCAATACTGGATGCACTATTCCAAGTGTGGCCTTACCAAGGCATTATAAAGTGGTATTAACACTTCATGTGATCTTGATTCTCACCCTGTTAATGCAGACTAGAACTGTATTGGCTTTTTTGGCAGCTGCAGCACACTGCTGGCTCATATTTAAATGATTGTCCACGAGGACTCCCAAGATCCCTCTCACAGTTATTACTATTGAGCAAGGTACCACCTATACTGTACCTGTGCATTTGGGTTTTTTGCCTAAATATAGAACCTTACTTTTTGCACCATTTAATTTCATTTGGTTATTCATTGTCATTCATGTTGCTCAGTGTTTACTACATTTGAGCAATGAAGAGAAACTGGCTAAATACAAGAAGTGAGACAACTTTTGTAATGAAAAGTGTTACCACTAACATATACACTTTAAAATTCGGGCACAACCCTGGCATTCAAAAAAATGGCTCAGCCATTCTGCACAATTTATAAAATACAGAACGACACTTCAGTGCCCGAAACGGAAAGAGAGAAGAATAAATGTAGTTCTTGGGTTTTAAGGACTGGAAATACACACCCCTCTGTGGGTCACAGGCTCCTTTTAATGTGGCCTTCCTAGTGTCGCAGCTGGTTCTGCTTTGCCCTGCTGTGCCAGCCATTGAGGCCAATGGATAGGCCCAGTACCAAGGGCCTGCTCCCAGAGGGCCAGGACATGTGCCTCATGGTTGCTTAGCAACCCCAGAGGATTTACCTCAACTGCCTTCCATCTGTAACCTGAACAGGTGATCATAGCAACCTGGGTGAGGTAGAGGAGAGCCTTCTTTACCTGTAGTGAATAGCAGAATCACCTTTTGGCTTCCTCAGGAGAAAAAGGGCCAGCTTTGAACCCAGGGTCTTCTTAGTCACTAGGATAATTCAAACAAGTTCCCAGGAAGTGGCGGCTCATTTGGAAGTAAACCTAACTGAACCAGTCACCTATATTTTTTTTATTTGAGGCTGCTGGTTGTAGAAACAGCGTTCTTTATACAGGTAGTCCTCAACTCAGCACAATTCAGCCCAAAGTTTCTGTTGCTAAGCGAGACATTTGTTAAGTGAATTTTGACCCATTTTTTGACCCTTCTTGCCACAGTTGTTAAGTGAGTCACTGCAATTGTTAAGTTAGTGACATGGTCGTTAAGTGAAACTGGCTTCCCCATTGACTTTGCTTGTCAGAAGGTTGCAAAAGGTAAACACATGACCCTGGGACACTGCAACCATCATAAATATGAACTAGCTGCCAAGTGTCCAAATTTTGATCATGTGACTATGGGGATGCTGCTTCGGTTAAGTCACTTTTTTCAGTGTCGTCGTAACTTTGAATGATCGGTAAATGAACTGTTGTAAGCCAAGAACTATCTGTGCAGCTAATCCTTACTTACTGACCTCAGTTGGGACTGGCAACTCCATTACTAAATGACTCATCTTTAAAATGAAATGTCACATGACTATATGGTGACGTAGGTATATCAATTCCAGCTGTGGCTGTGAAGCAAATCATTTGTGGTCATTAAGTACAATGTCATGTGACCATATGTGCTGGTTGTCAAGTGCCTGATTCATGATCACATAACCATGGAGATGCTGCAAGGCCACAACTTTGAGGACCAGTCAGAAATCTCATTTTTCAGTGCTATAGTAACTTTAAATGGTCATATGTTGTAAACAGCTCAATGTTTCCTTGCATTGCGAGATGAATGGCATATGCATTTGATAAATGAATAAAATAAAATAAATTGGAATAGTAGTCAGTAAGTGAGGACTAACTGTACTGATTGTTTTGCACACCCTTAGTTGTGGTAGTTCAGATATCACTGAAGAAACCACAGTTGTCTGGGATGAGGCAACATCAGTGATGAAATCCAAATTTTTTTACTACTGGTTCTGTTGGCCTGGCTTGGTGGGTGTGGTGTGGCTTGATAGGTGTGGCTTGGTAGGCGTGGCAGGGGAAAGATACTGCAAAATCTCCATTCCCACCCCACTCCAGGGAAAGGATACTGCAAAAACTCCATTCCCACCCCATTCTGGGGCCAGCCAGAGGTGGTATTTGCCGATTCTCTGAAGTACTCAAAATTTCTGCTACCAATTCTCCGAACTGCTCAAAATTTCCATTACCAGTTCTCCAGAACTTGTCAGAACCTGCTGGATTTCACCCCTGGGCAACATTTTAAGAAACCAAACACATATCGTATCATGACCTAAACTTTTTACCTAATCTGCACAGTATCAAGAGTATTTAATTTGTATTTATTTTATATAATATGTTGAGATGTCCAACCAGTATATTGTATTAAAACACAGTGGATTAACTAACTGCAATGTCCCTTTAATTGCAAATGTAGGCTTCCTCTCCTGGCATTGCCTGTGTTGGAAACCTGTTCATGGAAGTTACAAAAATGTTTGGAGTCAAGTACCGGTATATAGGTACAATTCTAACAGATATCACATGATGGCGATTATTCATAAACTTCATTGATAGGCTTTAAAATTATGGTTGGATAATATGGACTGAGAGATATTAAGTATATCCATTTAATCATCCAACATTAATGCACAAAAAGTTGTATTTTGATCATCATCTCTCAATCAGAAGGACTAGTTTGATCAGTTGGAAAGAAGGTCTTCTTTCTCTAAACAGCAATCATTTACTGTAATCATTTTTCTCCTCTCATTTGACTACTACACATCCCATGCTGTTCTACTGGATTTGTCCAAACTCTGGAAGCAGATTATGGAAAATAATATCTGAGAATATTACTTGTCTGGAAGACAATTAAAATCCACTAAATAATTGGCATTTGGGGGGCCAGTGATCACCCTCCCCCCAAATGCCAATTATTTAGTGGATTTTAATTGTCTTCCAGACAAGTAATATTATTTCACTAAATAACATATACAATTTATAATTAGTATTAGAAATTTCATGTATAATTTTAAAAGAAAAAAAATGTTATCAAGTTTTTTTTTAAAATTGTAGCTTGTTACCATCCAAGCCAACGAAAATAAATTGCTGTTAAATTATCAGAATTTGTACTTTTCTTAGTGTAAATATCATATACTAGTGGAACATGAAATTAAATTAAAAGAGTAACCCTTATCAAGTTTTTAAAAGCAAAACGTATTTATTATACAAAATCTTCAATCTAAGTATTTTTCTCAATTTTTTCAAAATCAAACTTTCCTATTAGTCTGTACTGAAGCTAATTCAATTTATTTTTCTAAAGGCATTTCTTTCATGAAATCAGAGTGGCATAACTGGAGCAATACTATAAATGGATACAATTGATGCTTTAAAGTTATTAAGACTTCCAGAAAGATATTAGACTGATCTTTGAATAAGCACCACATTAGAATGCAGGAGAAGCACCATGGTTTTTTGAGAATGAAATTAACAATTGTACTGTTGTGACTTCATTTTTGCTAGAATTCATCCGTTCAGAAAAATGTCACAGAATGTAGCATTTTACACCCCTTCTCTTTTTAAAGAAGTTTTTGTTTGAATGTTTAACCAGACAATATCATAAATTTTCATCTCAGATATGGCTTCTACTAAATAGTTAACAGAAACTCTCAATCCAGCATCTCGATAATTAATGGACTTTTATCCTTGTAATAGTTTTGTCACCTAAATACCTATTATTCCTGCCCAACCCCATCTTAAGATAAGCAATGAATCAGAGGACAAAGACCATACAAGAATCCCCATTACAGTTAACAGCTTAATCCTCTTCCCTCCCCCCTCCCCCGCATTCTAATCCAACCTACTCAAATTACTCTTTGCTCCTTTTTATCTGTTTATGATTTGTCTGCCAGAATCAGGAACTCGGTGAGGAGAGTTTTCATATTTTTCCCAAGGATGTTTTCCTCTTGGAAATACTATGTCAAAAGTAGATTTTGACTTTATTTCTCATTCTTCCCAATCTGGCCTACTTTACAAGTTAGTTTTAAGGATGTCAGGATAGTACTTCAAAGGGGTTTTTAATGCATAAGGCTGCATGTAACCTAAAAGTGCTATTTGTCATCTTTGGAAGAGAACCTTTTAGGCCATGGCACCCAGCCTGTGAAACATCATCAGAAGATCAAATTGGCCCAAACTTGCTGGCTTTTTGTAAGGCCTTGATGACAAGATTTGCCAATGGTCAAAAGAAGTGTGGTAGAGCCAGTGAAGTGACTGTATTGATTGTTTTGATAAAAGGCCTGGTGTTGTGGCCCATATGCGGCCTGTGCAGCTAATAGCTGATTCAGACAGGGAGGAGGCTGGTGTGGTGCTGCGTCAGCAGCCTGTGCAGCTGGCACTCGAGTTGGACAATGAGGAGGCTGGAGAAGATGTGGTGCCAGAGGCGGGGATTCAGCCAGGGCCTTCAGAACCTCCAGAAGCTCTCTTAAGTGATGAGGATGAAGAGGAGGAGCCTCTTCTCGATGCACGGGCATGCAGAGCTGCCAAAAGGCAGGAGTGGCTCCTCAGGAGGAGGTCTCCTCGAGAGTAAGGCTTGGGGCTAATTGGCCACTCCCTTAGCCTATTTAAGGAGGAACGCCGACTGAAGCAATTTGCAAGGAACAACTTAGTTCACATACCTTCGTGTCTTGTCTTGCTTATCAGCTTCCTGCAAATTGCTTCTGGGCATTCTGCCAACCATAGTAAGCTTTCAGTTATTCTTTTAATTCTTGGCGGCTGTTAATGCAATTAATTAACAGCCGTTGTTTATTCAGTAAACTAAGGTTTGAACAGACTTTGTGTGTGCTGTGTTCTTTGGGGTCCGGAGCTGGGTCAGAACACCTGGAGTGTTTTCTGTGAGATAGGTGGCTTTACAAATTTGATAAACAAACAAACAAACAAACACACACATGCATACATACATACATACATACATACATACATACATACATACGTAATTTAAAATAGTTCTTGTTGTGTAAGTATATATATTCATATATAATTGTAAAACATCCAAGTCATATAAAATATTAATGAAAAAAGACACAGTTGCAACACTGGAAGAAAAAGACATATACTTTAAATAACATTAACCCATATATTTGTTTATTAATGTGCTTATGATGAAAATATTTTTCTGTTGGAATGAGATGAAAAAGCTCACTTGCCTATCAGATAAATAATTAGTGATAGTAATGATACAACATTAATTGTATTGTGTGATAATTAGTGACAATACAATTGGGAGGGTAGAAGCAAGAAAAGAAGCTGGTGATAGTTGGGAAGAGTAAAACGGATTAAAAAAGAAAACAAGATTGTGTGCCTTTAAAATATCCCTTTGGTGAACTGAGTGGTCATTCTATATTTAACTATGAATAAGGAATTTTGCTAAATTTTAAAAAAGTTTATATCCTATATTATCTGTACATATAATGATATTCTTAAATACAACTTTAATTATTCATGATCAATTTGTCCTTCATGATCAATTTGACTTGGTAAGAGACAGAATATAGCTTTTTCTCCTTCATCTAAGATGCTTCAAAGGACAGATAAGCATAAAGGGGACCAGAATATCAATCAAAAGATCAAGCCTCAATATACAATCTCAATATACAAATGTTTAAATATGAATTAAGGATCTAAAGGAAATGTATTATTTTCCCAAACAGTATAAACTTGAAACACATTATACAGCATGTGTCCGAATAAACTGCATTTCCCCACAGCGGTGAAGAAAAACATGGCACTGGTGGCTTAGTGGTTAGAATGCAATATTGCAGATTAACTCTGCCCTCAGCCTGGAGTTTGATCCTGACAAGCTCAAGGTTGACCTTCGATCCTTCCAGGGTCGGTAAAATAAGGACCTAGATTGTTGGGGGAAATATGCTGACTCTGTAAACCGCTTAGAGAGGTCGGTAAAGCACTATGGGGCAGTGTATAAGTCTAAGTGCTATTGCTATGGTAGACAGACAGATGATTGCCCATTCAGTTCTGTAATACAAAAGGAAAATTCAGCATTGAAAAGAAGTTTGTTGAACAAACACTACCCTTCTCAATGTTTCCTTTGCTACTAAAATATCATTCATAGCTGTAAATATGAAATACTATGTATTGATCAGAATAGGTAAGTTCATTTAGCGTACACTTATATCAACTATAGTAAATTTAGATCCTCTTATCCAAAATATTTTATGCCATATCTTGTATTTCACAGAAAAATCAAAGAAGTACAATTATGTTAAAAGGAAAATAATGTGTCTTTATTTGGACAAGGCTATAAAAGCTTTAACATGGTTTTGATGAGCGTTGAACATTCACAATGATATAAATCCAATAGGAATTGAAGGAATTGAAGACTTAAACTGTTTACTTATTGCTGTTGTTATAATAAATTAAAAGGAATGCTATAAAGCACTGTCCATTGTTGAACTATTAAGTCAGCCTTCTGTAATCTGGAGCTTTCAAGAAGCATTGAACTTCAAATTCTAGTTTCTGTTGAGGGAGAACCAGCCATTCATTTAATAGAAGAGAATGTTTGTAAAGCACTTATCTTTCTGGTTTGTTCATCCCAAGCAGTCCTTCCAGCTCTCTCTAAAATCTACAAGGAAGACCCAAAGGATTTTTGCTAAATTAGATTGTGGTGCGGGAACAGAGAGACACCTCCCAAAATGAGATGGTTCCATCATGAGTGCAGCTGTATCCACAATGTTATTTATTGTCCAATGGGGGGGGGGGGTCCTTTTCTGATGTACACTCCAGCCAAACCTTTCAAATGGATCCCTCTACTACTCTCTGTAGCAATTGAAAAAAGCATATTAAGTTATTGCTGTGGGATATTGTAAAGAATGGAAAAATCATATGTTGCTCAGAACTGAATTGTGTTCTAATTCCCCTTACATGCATACTGAATTGCCTGCAAGAATAAAATCAAAGACCATGGAGAAATTGAGATCAACCACCAGAGGTTTATGTATCAGAATCTGAACCCAATCAGATAGCTGGGTTTGTGTAATATGCATGGTTAAAATGTGCTTGGTTTATAGTTTAGTGTGCTTGCCAAATCAAGTTAGTTAAGTTTATATTTTAACAGATCACAGCTGTAGAACTCTGGACAACCATTAGATGACAACAAAAAATTAAGACTTTTCTGCATGCCTTTCCTGCAATGGTTGAGAATTTAGAGACAACAACAGTAGTACTGTGGTTAGTTCATGCTTCAGTGTATTTAGTACACCCTGGCAAATGGGTTAATGCAGTAAACCATGGTTATATCTGGTTGTCTATTCTGTACAAACAGACCCAGTGAGACGAATTCCCAGGGAATCTTTATAGATAATTGTAGTTGTAATGTGTAAAACATTACTTAGCTATAATCTGTATTTGAAGAAAGCAGCTAGAATTAGCAAACCTATTCACCCTTTAAATTCTCCATGATCCCTAACCATATGATATTACCTCTGGTTGATCATTTCCTTGAGCTGAGACCTCCCATTTGTGCTCATATTTTAAATGCTCTGCAGCAGGTCCACTTGCTTTTCCCAAATGCACCAATGGTAATATTTTAGGTTGCTTTTTACTAAATAAATCTATGCTGGAATTATTAATTTAAATTGTAAGCAGGTTGGACACGAAGTTCTTGCCCTACAATTCTCTCTCTCTCCCTCTCTCTCTCTCTCTCTCTCTCTCTCTCTCTCTCTCTCTCTCTCTCTCTCTCTCTCTCTCTCTCTATATATATATATATATATATATATATATATATATATATACACACACACACACACACACACACACACACACACACATATATCGAAAAATGTAATGAGAGAGCAATAACCAAATAGGCTAAAAATGAAATAATCCAGATTATGTGTAAACTGAATCTTGATGATAGCTAGCATCAGGTCTGGTTGGGCAAAGATTGGAACTCATGGAGAGTATGGATATTATGAGATGGAATAAATCTACATTTTTTTGTCTTAACCGGAAATGGAGGGTAGTCCAAAACGGAGCAGGATACTTAGTTTCAAAAAGGCTGGTTAAAAAGCCATGTGGAATTTGAGATAAAGTGGTGGTATACTCATCTCCATTAGCTAATTTGGTAGTGTGTGCAAGTCTTTTAGTGAACAGGAATTCTGCCTTATCACAGTTGCTGCCCACAAGAAAATGTGTAAAGTATCTCCCCTGCGAAATTTAGCACAATGTTTTCTAGAGGACATGAATGTGAACAGATACTGGGTATGAAGCTTCAACGCACCATGCATTTAAGCCTCATGAGTTCAGGATGAATGCCTGTAGAGACCTTGAATACTGCATGCTTCCCTCTGAGACATGTTCTCTCAAGAACTGCAATCCTATTTCTGCTGGTATGTACTGTAAAGAGGCAGGATGAATCAGCAATGTGTAGCTGCTGACTGGCAATTGAAAGTGAAATATATTAATAATCAGTGATATTTGAGGACAAAGGGAGCCAAAGTTACTAACAGGCTTTTCAATCCTAACAACAAATGTGCACACAATAGTAAAAAGCAGTGTTTGCACAAATCACAAAGCTGCAGAACATATTAATAAGACAGCTTTGTCATTTTAACCCCTAATACACTCAGCTCATTAACATTTTTGGTTTACCATGTTATCTAAAGCCAAAATGGTCATCAGAATTTTAAAATGCTATTACATCTTTGGTATCTACTCTCTTTCTATGCTTTAGTAATGTAAAATAGTACATCTAAAAATATTTTGCCTGTTCAAACTCTGAATTCAACAGGAAGACCAGATATCCAGATCTGCCATTAATCAACATTTTGGGCATAAAGAAGCAAGTACATTAAGAGAACAATAATGACAACTTAATTACAATTTATTGCCCTTCAATGGTGCTCAAAATCTGTTGCCTGAGGTAGCTATCATTTAATGTTTATATAACTAAAATAGGAAATGCACATCTTAATAGTAAATGCTCATTCCAACTATGTATGAATCTCCCATTATTATCTTAATGTGTGCATTAACACTGGAATGCAAATCCATTTTTATCATTTTCAGATATAATTCAATGTTGGACTTCTATATTAATTTTGAATTATATTTCAGGAACCTTCCAACCATTCACTGGGTGTCTGTGCTATGGAAACATACGTTGTGCTTTAAAAATAAGTCATTCAACTGTTAGTATATTTTATGTAGTTTAAGAATCATGATATATCATGCTCATTTACAGCAAATGAAATTATATATAAATAACTAATAACTAAATAAATAATTTTACCCATCTTTTAAAAATCCAGAAAAATAATTTAATGTAATATCTTCAGAATAACAACAGTGGCAACAAATACGTTTGTTTATAAAAGTCTTTTTAAAAAATCAGTTTTATTACATCATATAAGCTTTCCTGAATTTCAGCATGATAAAACTGGTTTGCCTTCAAGGTACCATAGAACTCTTAACAATTCTGCTGCAAATAAAGGAGACACTGAAGGAATAATAAAACATAAAGGTCACATTTACAGATGTTCATTTTCTTAGCAGTACTATAATGACCATCGTGACTAGTACTATAACAAAAGATATATACATGCAAAAATATATCAGAATGTTAAAAGATATTTTACCAAGATACTAGGATCATCACATGGTAAAATGTATCAATGTATTAGGATAGATATAAAATTTTTATTTATTAAATTTCTATACTTCCTATCTAACTAATACAGTGACTCTGGGCAGCTATAGCAGACCAGGAGGCAGGAATAATTAATTATAAATAATATAGTAATAAAAACAGGAAATGGAAAATAAACATTGGATATTCTAAAACCAAAATTTCTTCTATTTTATGGCTGATGTTTTAAGATTCTCTCGAGGGGCTCTTGGTTAATACCAAGAAACTGTTAAAATATTTTTGTAAACTATGGATACTGTATTATAAGAAGAGTTGGTCTTTAATTTAAATTGATCTCAAGCCATTTAGTGTACTTGAGGTCAAACTATGTATTTTCTGTTTAACCATATTCTATTTTTTTAAAAAGATGAAAATGGATTGACGGCCTAATTCACACAACTTTACAAATACTTTTGGTACCTGATTAAGAGTGATATTTTCCTAATTTATAAATGTGGTTAGAATAGAAACAGAGAAAACTGAGAGCAGAAAAAGATATAGTGGTCTATTCAGTCTGTCCTTTGAGGGTTTTTGTTTGCTTGTTTGTTTTGCTTGTTTGTTTTGTTTTTAATTATTTTTAATTATTGTTTTTATTTTTTAAATTTAATTTTATTTTTAACGTTTGTCGGATGATGGACAAGTGTTTGTCCTAATGTCAAGTGTGGGAAAATCAGGAAGTTCAGGCAGTTCAGATATGCTTGATGGAATTTGGGAGGCATATTCAAATAAATTGACCTTTTGTAATTGTTTTTGTTTGCTTTGTTGAGCAATTCTTAGAAAATTAAAGAGATATTGATCAGTAAACTTGTGGTTGGCATATATATGCATATGCGTGAGCGAGTGTGTGTGTGCACGCATACACACACTTTGTATGCCTCTCTTAATTCCATAAATAGAAGCAGGTGTGTAGGATATCTAATGTATTTTTCTATAACTGTTACAGAAAGTAGTGTTTTGGTCTCTCTTTAACAGCCTTGATGTGGCAGTATGTAATAACATGCTATTTAGTTAACATATTTTCCTCTCTTTACAGAACGATGCCCTGGAACAAATGTCCTAAAATATATGCCTTGTACAGCAATTAGATTGTAACCCAGTGTGTCAGATTTCATCAACATTCTTCACAGTTGGAATTACTGGAGTTGAATTTCATCACAAATGAAAGGTACTAGATTGGGAAAAATACATATACCTAGTACATCTACCATAGTTATAGTGGCTGAGATTTATGGCTGTTGTAGTTCGATACTACTGGAAAGTACCAGATTGGGGAGCTGAAATCAAGTATAATGGCTTTGTTTTCATGACATCATTAAGATAATATCTGACAACTCAATTCATCCTTCCTGCAGTGGTGAAGTTAAAGAATTAGGAATGCATGCATACTTTTAAGGAGTATTTGTATTCAATTTACCCAGCAGTTTATAGTTTTAGTGTAGAGAATGAAAGTAATGGATTCTGCAGAAGTAACATTGAGGGTATTTATTAAAATTGGCATTAAAAACTTTTATTGATTTTGCATGGGGTTTTTATGAAAAGAACACAAATCATCCATTTTAAAATAACACTGTAGAAAAGTTCATTGGAATATTTATGACCACCAAAATACCCGAATCCAAGCTTGATGTAACATAAAATTGCTAAATGTTTATTTTTTTTCATAGTGTGTATATATTGCCCAATTAAAATTATGTAATAATTTAGTCTAAAGCATTAAAACAGAAAAATCAATACAAAAATAATATAGCAGGATCCAATATCCTAGGATATGTATATTTGCCTTCATTTATAAGAATAATATAAAATGAAGACTGGATACTAGAATAAAACTGATAGCAAAGTAGTAATTATAGAAGAAATCCCAGAATTAAAAGTAAATACAGTGGTACCTTGCTATCGGGTGAAATCCAGTTTTTTTACTATCGGTTCTGTGGGTGTGGTTTGGTGGGAATGATGTGGCTTGGTGGGCGTGGCAGGGGAAGGATACTGCAAAATCTCCATTCCCTCCCCACTCCAGGGGAAGGATACTGCAAAATCCCCATTCCCTCCCCACTCCTGGGGGAAGGATATTGCAAAATCTCCATTCCCACCCCACTCTAGGGCCACCTAGAGGTGGTATTTGCCAGTTCTCCGAAGTACTCAAAATTTCCACTACCGGTTCTCCAGAATCTGTCAGAACCTGCTGGATTTCACCCCTGCTTGGGTATGTATCATTAATTGGTTCCAGGAGGTGCGATGAATACTAAAAAACGATGAGTACCAATCAAAATTTTCCTGTAAGGAATAATGTAATGAATCACAAGTCAGCCAACACCGACAAGTTCTAACTTGTGGTTTGAGTACCAATAAACAATAATTACCAGGACAAAATTTTCATGTCAAAATGCCTTGAGCACCAAATTTAATGAGTTTCAAAGCAGTTGAGTACCAAGGTACTACTGGCCTGGAGAGATATGGTCTTGATACTGGTACTATGATGACCATAATATGAACACCATGTGAATCTCTCTTGTTGTGGGTAAAACTTTCCTCTGCATAGTAGGAAACAGACCGGACAGCAAAGAGATACGTTGCTGGTTAAACACACAGATACTCACAGACTCTGAACGGTGAAAAAACAAACAGTCTTTACTCTTAGTGAAAAAACAAACTTGGTTTCTCAAAACAATGATAACACGTCTTCGAATAATCACTCTCCAACATAAAACATAGTTTGCTTACAGTTCTCTTCAGTCACACACAGTCCCTCTTCAGAAGATCAATCATCAAATAACAGAAGCAGGAGCTCCCAGGCTTCCTGTCTACTTTTATGGCTGCCTGATAATAGCACAGCCAATCATTCTTCCTATAACATTTAAAGACACAAACATAGATTTTCTATATATTACCTACCCAACCGTAGGATAAATATCCAACATCTCTGTAGAGATTGCCTCATACATCTAATATGGTTAATACCAAAACCTCATAGGAAGGCATATACAACGTCAGCCTGTCCCTGTTAACTTGCAATCTCTTTTAGGCTAATTTCTAGAATATTTTATCAAATTAAGTTACTGATATTTTAAATTAAGTATTGATAACTGATATATCAAATGATATATCAGTTAATCAATAAAGTAATTATTTTTAAATTTTTGGTGTGGATATTTTTCTTGAATATTTCTGCAATATTTAGAATTTGTCAACACATGATGGTTTATGGAAGTTTCACACATCTGGAACTGGGATAGGCTCACAGGTTGCAAATGCACCCAATAATAAACACATAAATACAGGGAAGAACAGATCATGTTATGTTTCTCAGGGATTCCGTGAGCCTATTCAAATACATTGACTATTGGAAAAAACCAAGACCTAGAAGTTTTAATGAAGGAAGTCTAATATGATTAGTAGCCATTACTAAGGAATGAAACTGATAAGTGGAATGCAGGAATTGAACCTCACATATACTTCAAATGCAACTTATTTGAAAGGGGTAGGTAGGTAAGATGGAAAATGGAGAAGTAGCAGCATTAAATGTGAAGGAAGCACACACAGTGTGGAAATCCAGGAGCTTTACGTTAAGAGTCCATAAAAACTACTTCAGTACACGTACAAGGAAGAGAAAAGAACAAAGAAATAGCACACTCGGGACCTATTTCTAAGTGCTATGTTCTTGCTATGTATCAAGCAAGCGGCTCAGACAAAGAAACACAGCTTAAAGCAGAAGTTATATTCAGCTGTACCTGTTTTGATCCATCAGTTCACATATTTATAAGTGGATTGAAAAACTAATTTGGCATGTTGTCATTCTAATTTCTCATAATGCCCTAGCTTAGAAGCCTGTCATTTACTGGTTCTGTGTAACACAACGACTGACAAACTAAGCTCATTTTAGTGTAATGTAGAAACCAACAAATCTGTTTAGTTAGTGCTTCAGTGTGCTATCAGAAGAAACTACAGTTGGGTTAATGATGGACAAGTCTATCAAATGATCATACCCAAACTATGAATACCCAAAGTATGAAAAATTAAATACTTTGACTCAAATTCAGATAATGTAAAATTACTCATATCCCAATTATTGCTCCTGGTAAGCAAAATTTTGGTAAAATCCATTAGACTTTATGCTGAAATTTTTTACTATTGGTTCTGTGGGCGTGGCTTGGTGGGCATGGCAGGGGAAGTATACTGTAAAATCTCCATTCCCACCCCACTCCAGGGGAAGGATACTGCAAAATCCCCATTTCCTCCCAATCAGCTGGGACTTGGGAGGCAGAGAATAGATGGGGGCAGGGCCAGTCAGAGGTGGTATTTACTGGTTCTCTGAACTACTCAAAATTTCCGCTACCAGTTCTCCAGAACTGGTCAGAACCTGCTGAATACCACCTCTGATGTAGTGTGACTGTATTTCTATTATCCTTCTCATCTTTTCTACTACTTTCTCCTATTGGTATCTTATGATTGTACTACTTTGTTGTTTGTATGTATACTGAGAGGTTATGCACCAGAGACAAATTCCTTGTGTGTCCAATCACACTTGGCTAATAAAGTATTCTACTCTACGCTACTCTACTCTACCCTACTCTACACTCTACTCTACTCTACTCTACTCTACTCTACTCTACTCTACTCTAATTTCTTTTGACCATTACATAAAAGATTGGTTTTGTCCAGAAGAAGGTCATTGAAACAGTTTGCTGTATCAAACTTAAAAAAAAAAAATTGGGGTAGATGATTTCAGGAACCTGCAAAGAGAAAGGAATATGGTTTAAGACTTGGCTACATACATTCTATTAATGATACAGGAAAGGACACCACAACTCCAAGAATTGGGTGTTCTCCAAATTTCATAGATAAATAAAAACTTATTCAGTTTTGAAGATTTATTTGTTCTTGTTTAATTGGAATTACATTTGTATCTTTTTCCAGAATACTACCAAAACTTTCAGAATTTCCAAAGAGGCACAGGTATGATACCTGTTAATTCTCATTATAGAGTTTTCATATATTTGTCAGTTCAAATATATTTGAACTGTGAATTATAGCATATGATTAAGTACACCACAAAAACCTACCATTTTATTGCTGTCCCTGAAAATGGAGTTCTTTAAGGATAAAACTTCACAAGCAAGAATTGGGAAGCCCCAACTATACAAAAAAGATGTATCCAAGATATATATGATGACACTATGTCTTTTTATTATAAACGTAGTCCTTTATTTCAGAAATCTTTAGATTTATTTATATTTATCCTTTGGATTATTTTTCAAAAACTCATTATTTGTTCTTTTTGTCATTTAACATTTACTATACAAATACTATCAGTTAATGCAGTCTTTCACATTCATGTGGAAAATATAGAAACTGAATTGTCTTTTTAAAATGAATTTACATATTTACATATACTGTTTGAGTTTAGATATTTTTATTTGAATATACATTTTTGTGAAGTTTTTTTTAGTTTTGCTCTTGAATTTTCCTTTGTAAAGCAAAGTTATAAATAAAGACTTTTTATCCATATTAACCTCTTCCAGATTTGTGCCTTTTTCAGATTTGTCCTTTATTTTTTTCAAAGAAAAATATGGTCACCATAAAAATATACAGTGACCAATATAATAGGACACATATTTGTCAAGGAAGAATAGTGCAAATCCCTTAAATATCAAATATAAAGAAAAATCTAATTATGTTCAGATTAAAGTATGTTTGGACAGAAAAAATACAGAGTAAAGGTTTGCCCACTTCCCTGGTGGGAATAAAAAATGGCTTAAATGTTTAAAGTTTTCTTTGTAATTTAGGACTTAACATTTATACTTTTCTCTTCTTACTAATTATAGGCAAAATAATGTATGCATTTTGAAGTTTGATTTCACATTATAATTTTCTGGAGAACAAAAGCTTTCTATTAACATTCTTTTTCAACCTCTGTTTCTTTAGAATAAAAAACTGCAATCTAATTCAAGATAAAAGTTTCATTAGAAACTAATCAGTAAGTTAAGAACCTGTATGCATAGAGCACAATGCCTGCAAGCACCAATGGGCGTATCTGGATGCTTTTATTAGAAAATAATTGATCAGGGGACTATTGCCCTTGAGACTATGTGTGACTATCTGAAAAGTTTTATCAGGATTAGTTGTAAACACTGATAAACAACTAGTCCATTCATTCAGCAATTCTTCAAAATTATGGAGGCACTGGACAACTAATCAAATGCCCATTCCCAAAGTTATAGCAATTGCATCCACCCCAGTGGTCATATGATCAAAATTTAGGTACTTGGCAGTATATCTGCACATATGACCATAGGGGCAAATCCATTCACCCCCTCCCCACCCCTCTATGTCTGCCCTTTTGGCTGCTCTACACAGTTCTCCTACTTATGATTGTATGACTGTAACCTTGTTGTTGGTATCCTTACGATTTATATTGCCTATTTCCTAATATGATTTGATTGCTTATTTGTTCCCTATGACTATCATTAAGTGTTGTACCTTATGATTCTTGACAGATGTATGTGTTCTTTTATGTACACTGAGAGCGTACACCAAGACAAATTCCTTGTGTGTCCAATCATACTTGGCCAATAAAGAATTCTATTCTATTCTATTCTATTGCACTTGACAGTAGTGTCCTGGGGTTGAAGTAGAGGCCCGTAGCCTTCAGTAATCTCCTCCATCTGCCACCACCACTGGGTTTCTACTTCTGCCTCAGTGCTGCGCCACAGAGTATTGCCTCAAGATCCATGCTGCAGCCAGCTGCCACAGCACAAACCCCAGCCACTCTGCCAGCCTGAGTTCCAAAGCCCTGTCACACCTTCAGGAAGAGCGGCTAGAACGGTCAACAGTTGCCTCACATAGGACCAGACTGGGTACTCCTTGTCAGCAGCGGGAAGAAGATAACAAAAGTTAATTGAGCATGAAAGCCTGTGGAGCACAGGGCAGCAAGAGTGGTTGGAGTTTGGTCTTTGGTCCTCAAGTCCCCTTACACAGTGCATTGAGTGCAGAGCTCAAAAAAGCTCAAAGTGGCTTGTTGCTAAATACAGGGAGAGGCCTTAGTAATTGAAGACAGCTGACTGCAGCCTGACTTCAGAGACAGCTCTGACCCATGTTTCTGCATTGGAAACAATTGACTGATCTCCAGCTCTTGTGTGATGTTCTTGTGGATTCTGCTCATGAAATTCTGAGCCTGGACTGGCTGATTAACCTGACTTGGCTCTCTGAACTTTTGGATTTTGGATTTCTCTCCTGCTGAAAGCCAAACCATTTAAGCAGGCTTGCTTTTTCAGAGACTTTTGTGTTGATTTATGATCCTCCCGTGTTTGCTGTTATTTGTTTACTTTTGAAGTAAATTGCTAATCTCCATAGGAACTCTGCAAATGTGTAAATGAAACCCAATGCAACACACTTACCTTACCAAGACTAAGGCCTGGGAGGGACAAAGCTAGGGTTGTCTAAGATTGGAATGGGTCCTGGATGAATGACTAATAGGATTTGGTAAATGATGGCAATAGGGAGTGTTGAGATTGTCATCACTAAGCACTTTACAACTACATTGTTTAGCAACGTAAATTCCACTCCCAATTACCATCATACAGTACATTCAGAAAGTATTCAGACCCCCTTCCATAGAGAGGTGTGTGCCTTTCCAAATCATGTCCAATCAATTTAATTTATCACAGGTGTAGAAACATGTCAGCGATGATTAACAGAACTGGGAGGCACCTGAGCTACAGTAAATTTCAAGTGCTGGTGCAAAGGGTCTGAATCAGTGGTGGGTTACTACCAGTACGCAGTGCTTTGGGCGAACTGGTAGCGCTGACAATAATCTGGTAGCAAATTGGTTGCCGCCGATGTTCAGATTGGCCTGCCTGCCCGCCCGCCCGGGCTCCTTTTTTACCTTTATCTTCTCAGCTGATTAGTGCGGCAGAGTGGATTGCCATGCGAATCAGCTGTGTTCTCCCGAGTAGAAGTGTGGAAGTGGAAAATTTTTGCAAATTGTGCATGCGTGTGCAGCACATGTTTGGCACGCACATGCACACACATGAAGCGGACACACAAAGTGCATGATCAGCGAACTGGTAGTAAAACCAGGAGGAACCCACAACTGGTCTGAATACTTATGCCGGTGTGATATTTCAGTTTTTTGTTTTTAATACATTTACAGACATTTCTCAAATTCTGTTTTCACTTTGTCATTATGGGATACTGAGTGTAGATTAATGAGGAAAAAAATGAATTTTAACAACTGTAGAATCAGGATGCAGCATAACAAAATTGACAAAAGTTAAGGGGGTCTGAATACTTTCTGAATGCACTGTAACTCTTGGACTACCTATAGATCTATTGTACTTTCTCTGAGATATAAAGATGGAAAAAGACATGAGGATATATTCGGGACCCACAAATTGGCCACCATATCAAGTCATAGGTAAACAATCAGTTATTAATTGAATCATAATTGGCTTTCTTTACAAATGTTAGTTGCTGGAATCACCCAATGCACTAAACTAAAGCCAAATAAAAGAATATTGCAACTAATTAGATAAAACACTAAAGTAAAATTGATGGCCCTAGTTATAAATATAATATATTAAATTAAAATTAGATTACATTCATTGGGTAAAAATTATCCAGAAATATAATAAATCAGGTTGTCCAAAATTTTTAAGATTTGGGATTGCTTGTGCAGTTTTTGCCCATTAATGAGAGTTGGCAAAATTTGGACAACCTTTGTTATTATATTTCTGGGTAACTTTTTAAACTGGAAATTAAACATTCAGACAAATTGTAGATGAAGATTACTTGTGCTGCTTGTATTTCTCCTGCCCTCACTTCTCACTGCATTTTCTTAGCAATATGGATGTGCTCCCCAATCTCTTGAAAGGGATTGGGAATTAACTGTCTATCCTTCAAAGATAAATAGGTGTTCTGCTTTACATAAACAAAAAGTGATGCCAAAAACAAGATGTTCTGAAAAGTAAAGGACAGATTGAAAAATAGATTAAGATGATAAAATAAATGAAGAGTGAAAGAATATGGGAACTCCAGACTCCAGATTGGAAGGTGACTTTATTCTAAGCTTATTCACCTGCATCGTGCAGAATGCAAAAAAGAATGGGACAAATAATCTCAAGAAGTAACCTGTATGTTAGATAACTACTCTCATTTTGTCTGCCTTCTGCTTTTTCTTGGCCTAGAAAATGGTGTTATATATGAAATCTTGCTTTCTTGGGTTCATGTGTGCTTGTGAAGGGATGAGGATCTCATTTGACCCAACTCCATTGGGACTAGTTAAGGACAGCACCTTCTGGTGGCTGTTGTCCATGGAGTGCTTTCAAAAACAAACAAATGCTCACTCTCCAGGGTCTTGTCCACCAGGCACTTCTTGTTATTTAGAAAGTATTTACCTGAGATGATGTATTTAAAATCCAAACCCAAAAAGGACTTTACTGCTTTATGAAGGCCTTAGCCTGATGAACCAGCATAAGAAGTGACCTTTACATACAGTCCAAACATATTAGTTATGATACAAATGTTTGTGGAATGCAG
This sequence comes from Pituophis catenifer annectens, assembly GCF_029215685.1. Classification (NCBI taxonomy): domain Eukaryota; kingdom Metazoa; phylum Chordata; class Lepidosauria; order Squamata; family Colubridae; genus Pituophis; species Pituophis catenifer. Next base: position 60,371,512 of record NW_027256888.1, read on the forward strand.
TTACCTCATCAGAGCCAAATTACACGTATCTCTATATTAGAAATGGGGAACTTTGAATGACATAGCCAGTGATGGAGGATCCTTCAAGTTGTACTTCAGCAATACATATATGGAGAGTCATTTCCTGGCCCTGGTATATGCTATCTCTGAGGATAGGATGGGGATGACAAACATTAAAGTCCAAGTAAAATGAAATATAGAAAAATTATATTTAGCCTACTAACAGCAATTCCCAAAACAGTTTCCCCTATATTTTATATATATCTATATGTTATATAGATATAACATATCCACATATATATTGAATGGAACCAACAAGGTAGCAAGTTAAAATGAAATGGATAAAAATGACAGCAACATAAAGTTTGGCTCAGATGAAGCTTGAGGTCTAGTGTTTTCATTGATACACCCATCTAGGGTTTTTTTTTTGGCAACAATATAGACATGGTTAGTCATTGCTTCTTGCAAGACATGTTTTGACTCCCCAAACTAACTTACAGCTCTGTTTTGTCTTGGTGGTCTTCCACCTGAGTACTGACCAAATCTGATGCTTCTTAACTTTCTTAGTCATGATTGATGAAATGCTGCTAACTTGCTGGACATGCTTGCTAAGTTACATGCTGGATATTCTTGCTAATTGAAGTTTTAGGTAAACATGGATATGATCAATTTTGTTAAAAATCCCTATTGAACTCACATGAGACAGATTAAATCTCTTGATGAATTGTAACCCAACTATTTCAGATAGAAATATTATTTGAATTTGTTTTGCTTAGGCAATAAAATGCCATGAAAAGCTGAAATGTCTTATTTTCTGAAAATACTTATTTTAGAAACGAACAATCTTGACTTCAACTTTCAGCTGATTCAAACTGGTGACAACTCTTGAGTTTAGACACTGGAAAGCTTCTGATCTTTCCATTGTCTAACCATTTAGGACAGTGATGGCTAATCTTTTTGCCATTGCATGCCAAAAGTGGGGAGCGTGGGGGGGGTCACGTGTGCACGTGCTGATACCCATAATTCTATGCGCCCTGCCCCCCACGCATGTGCGCGCGACCCCCCCATGCTCCCCCCACTTTTGGCCCATGATGGCACAGTGGGCCCTGTAGACCCATTTTGCACTCTCCCCAGGCTCCAGAGCCTTTCTAGGAACCTGGGGAGGGCAAAAATAGCCTTCCCTACCCCCCCCCCCCCCCACGCAGGCCCTCCGGAGGCTGGAAATGGCCTCCTAGCCCACCAGTTTGCCAACTGGTGGGCCCAGGCTTGAAAATCAGTGTGCCGGAGCTGAGCTCGTGTGCCCACCGATATGGCTCCGCATGCCAGCTGTGACACGCGTGCCATAGGTTCGCCATCATGGATTTAGGATATTACCTAATCCTGTTAGCCTTTCATAAGATGCTAAAAACCTGGCTATGTTCACAAACCTGGGGTGCTGAATGTGTTAAGGGTCCTGTTTTCTGGCTGCATTTCTAACTGACCAAGTATCTTGCTCCCATGTATTAACCTGGATATTTTAGTGTTTTTATTGCTTTAAAATGTTTTTAGTATTTTTAATTGTAATGTATTTCCTGAATTGCAAGTCCCCCAGAATTATTGATTGAGGTGGACAGCTAAAGAAGTTCAATAAATAACTAAATAAATAAATCATCCAAATTGTGAATTTTAGTTTATTGGGTGACTACTTAGAAGCCTGGTTTACAGGCACATAAGTAAAAATTATCTTCTACCGTGTTTCCCTGAAAATAAGACCCTGTCTTATTTTTTTATTTTTTTTGAACCCTGAAATAAGCACTTGGCCTTATTGCCATGCGCTCAAAAGCCCGATTGGGCTTATTATCAGGGGATGTCTTATTTTGGGGAAAACAGGGTATAAATAATTATAACTTGATAAGATCACACCTAGGCAAAACTAATCCTTTTCCCCCAGTTTATAGCTTAGTTTGTTATAATGGACTCAGTTCAATCATATCAAATCATGAGTAACTTAGACATAACTTATTAAATAAAAAAAAACTGGCTGAATTTACATATCACATTCAGCCCAAATCTTGGAGGAATACAACATCTAAATCAAACCAATCACATTATAGCTTATTACAATGAATGTCTTTTGTTGCTATGCAAAGAGAAGGTAAAACACACACACACAAAATAAGAATTGTGCACGTGGAGAGTAATTAGCATTGTTTAGGAGGTGGGTTTAGTTCCAACAGATACCTTTTTTATATCCTGTTTAATATGTCAAGCTCTGGAAACCAAACAGCACAATTTGTACTTGATGAAATGATATGCTGGTGCTTAGATTGCCTAAATAAGCCTCTGCATGTATAATTGTTAAGAAGATTGAGTCCAATGGAATTTATTCCTAGGTAAGCAGGCATAATAGTGTAGCCTTAACCATTCAGGTTTCAAAGATCCCTGCTTCTGTTCTATAAATGTTCTAGCCTGCATACTGCCTGTAATCACAAATACAGTTTGGTGAACCACATTATTATAGTTTCTAAACCACGTTTCCAGTTTAAGCTGTTGTTCAAACACAACTAATAAGGTTTCCTGAAAACACAATGGATGAACTCATCTAGTCAATCAAATGAAATCCAGCTATTCAACTATATTAGCAAACAGTTAGGTACAGAGTATGTTTGCATGTTTGTTAAACCATCTTGCTTGGTTAATGAAGCTACTCCAATGGAAAAACAATTGTCTAGTCACATAAGATGATTATTGGAGCTGCTGTAATAAGCTCTACGCTTTGGTATTGTTACATCCTGATAAAGAGATGATTTTTTTTAATGGGAACTCTTTTCCTAGTTTTAGAGCCAATTTGTTTCAAATTTGTTCTGTTTGTAAATTTATAAGTGAAAAATATAGGTATGATAGATACATCCTATCCTAAATATTTTCAGTCGTTTTAGGGAAGTTAAGTTGTTTACACTATTACTAACTTTTCACACTTGTTAAAGCAGGAAGCATATAATGTTATGAAAGTGACAAAGAAGCACATGAATGCAATTTTTGGGAAATTAATGTATTGTTTTCTAATTTTATGGCATATCAATAGCATTGAGGTGGGTAAAATGAGGACCCAGATTCAATCAAGAACATAGATAAGACAGTATTTAGAAAAATTCTAATGATACCTTATTTCTACTAAAATAATATTTGGGTCCTCAGTTTCAACTTCAACTGGACCTATGGATTATTGTACCTAAACAGGACACTAATATTTATTACACAACAAGAAACAAAAGAGTTATTACAGGTGAATCGCTGACCACAAGTCTTCATGCTACGGTATATTGTTGTGCTCATCTGTTGCTTCTGCAATATTTCAGTAAGTTCTTAATGGAAGTTTCCTGACTGCATTTACTGTAATGCCGCAGCATTTTAAGATTATACCAGTAAAACCAAAATAATATCAGGATATAAACACAGGATGGATGGATGAATATTTGAAGGAATTTAAATGAGGAAACCTGCATAAATTTCCATCACTCAAAGCAAGTGAAGCAAATTACTGTTAGAAGATGGGTGAGGGATGACTTTTAATTCTTCATTAAAAAAAATTGTGGGAAGCAAGTAACAACTGTAGCAGCAGCAATAGCAGCTGAGAACTTTGAGCTGTGGTTTGCAAGGTGAAAAAAGATTACACAATATTGCGAAGGAGAAAAAAAACATACAAATAGTTCCATAGGTCTATGGCAACTGCCACTTTTCACATGTGCAATACTATGACAGGATGTGATGATTTCCTCTCAGGATTTAGGACAACTGTAGCCCTACTTTTCAGAGTTTAGGCAATGCGGTGCAACTGTCCCCAATGGACCGTGAGATTGGGCCACTGAAATTCAATAGAAATGAACCAATCTCTGGTTGCAAATTTACTGAACTTTTTGTACTGTTGCTGTGTATGCTTCCTCAAGTTGAGAGGTTAAAAATAAATGTTGAACTCCTGTAAAATATTCAAATCTAAATCAAACTGCACCCCCCACACCAAAAGGATAGAAAAATGTTTACCTTGTACTCTCTGGCGGGGGCCAGGCTGGATCTGCCTCTGCAAAAGGTCTGTTTAATTTATTAAAACAAGAGCAGTTGCCTGGCTGCAAAAACCTTGCTTATGTCTGTTTAAACTCACAGCAATAGAATGTGCTAGCTATCCTATGCAATAATTAATTTTTTTGAAGATAGAATGAAGGCACTAAATTTAAAAAGCAGCCCTTTATAATCTTGTCTAGTACTGCTGCATTGTGATCAGCATTCGTTAGACAATTTTCTTAGGAATTTGGAGCCATTTTGTAAAACATATTTTAAATGACAGTTTTCTACATCTCATTTAACAGGACATTGTGTACTTGCTTGGTGAAATAACAATCTTGGAAAGCATCTCACATTGATTTATGTCTACCTGAAATAGAATATGCTGTCAAAACTGTTGCCCTGGGAGTGAATAAAAGCAAACATAATTCCTTCGGCTTTATTCAAATCAGTTATCTCATTTTCAGGGGATCTTTTTAAAAATTCCATAAAATTAAAATCAATTTGGAGTGGAATTAACATAAACATTTGAAAACAAATTAACTCAAGTCTTTAAAAAAATTGAAGAAAAATCTGTTCCTCACACACACACACACACACACACACACACAGGATTAAATTGTGAGAAGGTAAAAAGCAGCCTAGCTGTGTATTATGGAGTTAAAGTCCATTTTTTTGGGAAAGTATCAGCCTGGGAAAGGATATTTATATCTGCACAATACATTATAGCATCCCAGCTGTTCAATGTGAAGGCTCACACTCCCTCCTTGTGTCTCTTCAACACGGTTCTTCACAAAATTGAATGTCCTGGATCTCTGAAGATTCTAAGTTTTTTGACTTACATTTTAAATCTAACATGAACGTAAATTACAATCTCTGTTTGACTAATATATTTGGCCATTAGAATAGAATAGAATAGAATAGAATAGAATAGAATAGAATAGAATAGAATAGAATTCTTTATTGGCCAAGTGTGATTGGACACACAAGGAATTTGTCTTGGTGCATACGCTCTCGGTGCACATAAAAGAAAAGATATATTCGTCAAGAATCATAAAGTACAACACTTAATGATAGTCATAGGGAAACAGTCAATATAAATCTATAAATATTGGGCCATTAGTTACACAAGCATAGATCAGCTCACATATTATGTGAACCAAGTCTGTGGTTATTTGACTGACTGTACTTTATGAATCCTTAAAACTGGATTAAGTAACTGATCCAAGGTTACGTTAACTATGGTAAGAGGTACAAATATTTATTTAATAAATTTATATGCCACCCATCTCTCTTGTCAAGAGACTCTGGATGGCTTACAATGTAAAATATCAATATAAAATAATTAGAACATAAAAAGCATTAAAATATTGAGCATTAAAAGTCAAAACACTAAAATTAACAATAGACTGGATTAAAAGGCACCAATACCAAAACAGAGGGAAACTGAGATTGTCTCCTCATTTATTCATCACTTCCAAAATGGGACAACCTCTTTGAAGCAGCAAGCCAGTTGACAGAGTCAGGTTTTCAGGCTCTTTCAGAAGGCCAAGAAGATGGAGGAAGATCTCACCTTGAGGGGCATGATGTTCCATAGGGAGGGAGCCATGGTAGTAAAAAAACTTCTCCTGAACCTATCAACCAAATGTCCTTGGTCCACAGGGTCTACAGCATGTCTCTTCTGCCAGAGGAAATGGAGTGGGCTAATTCCATTGGGGTGAGATAGTTCCTCAAGTAGCCTTGACCCATGCCATAAAGGGCTTTAAGATGACAACCAACAGCTTGAACTGGACTTGGAAGCAAAAGTGGCTACCGGTGCAATTCATGTTGTAATGTGGGCCACCCTAGGGGCCCCTAAAACTGTCTGCGCTGCTGCATTCTGTAACTTCGGAATACTTTTCAGGGGTAGCCCCATGTAGAGTGCACTGCAGTAGTGCAAGATGAGTGAGTGCAGGGCCTCACATTACATGGTGTATAACACAAAGTTGCACACACACTAGCTGGCATGACTGCTGGCCCACACCAAGTGCCAGCAGTCATGAGTCTAGGAGAACCTAGAGGTTGTGCAACCCCATCGAGAACTAACGATTCAGTTCAACTGGTCCAGAATGTGGCAATGGGTTTTCCCATGTAACACCTTTGTTGTCTGAGCTGCATTGGCTTTCGGTTTTTTTCTGGGTGCTAGTCAAGGTGCTGGTCATCACCTTTAACGTCCTATATGGCCCAGGGCCAGGCTATCTGCAGGACTGGCTTTCCCTAAGGACATATACCCATCCTACCAGGTTAGATGGGGTGGGCACAGTCCTGGTTCTTTGCCCCAAATATTGCCATTTAATGGGAGTTAAGAAGCTGCCTTACACCCTTTGAAGTTTGGCAGGCTGCACCTTTTTAGCCTTCTGTAAAGGCCAGTAAAACTGTAAAACCAAAGATTTGGTTTTTTGTCATGCACTACTTGTAGGGTGTGTCAAATTTTTCAACTTTCAACTTTTAATTTCCAAACATTAGGAGTGATTAAAGCTTTTGACATGCCTTGGGGATTGTAAAGATATTTTGGTTACTTTATAAATATTTAACATCTTCCATACTAATAATTCCAGTCATAAATACATGCCAGTTGCCAAGCATTTGAATTTTGATCGTGTGAATGATAAGGATGCTGTAGCAGTCATGTAAAAAAGTCATGTCACTTTTGTCAGTGGCATGTTACAACTTCAAATGGTCACTAAACAAATTGTTGCATTGGGGATTACCTTACTATATCTTAGAATTTACAAATGTTTGTTTAGTGACAATAGCATTGAAGTCACATATGACTGGTCCTCGCACTTATGATTGTTGCAGCTTCCACAGTCAAAGGATCAACATTCAGGCATCCATCTTGTACAGTATTTATACAGAATTTATTGTAGTGCTTGGGCTCTTGTGATTGCCATTTATGATCTTCCCAGCCAGGGAAAAGCAGTTTTGCTTAATTCGTGGTGATTCATTGAACAACTGATTTGGTTTAACAACTGGGGCAAAAAGTTGTAAAATTGGGCATGATTCAGTTTAAAATTGCCTTGCTTAGTAGTGAAAATTCTGGTCCTAATTGTCATAAGTTGAGGATTACCTGTACTGTACTATGTTAAGTAAGTCTGCCATTTTCTACAACCAATGCTAAGGGAAAAATATTTTCTAGCAAGCAGGAGTTTATATTTGTTATGCTGTTTTTCATATTAATCTGTTGATTGTCTCACAAAATGCTCAATTTTGCAGTTATTTAAAGTTTAAATATCCTTGATCACGCCTCTTTGGATTTGTGTTTTCTTCTCATTTCTGCTAAATCTGCTCGGTTGTATACAGTGATGCATGAATGAGACAGCTCTTTTCCCCAGTTTGATGGGGAACTAACAAAATGTTGTGAATGAGACACAATTAAAGGCTGATTTGAAAGCATCCAATGTTAGAAGGAATGTTTTATTCTAACAGTTTTATCCTGTTCTCTGAAGCTTAGAGTTTACACTGGATTGTAGAAGGGAACGATAATCTAATACATTTATCTTTTATTTGATGAAAGCAGGAAGAGAAATGCTTTGAAAATTCAGGCTTACTTCCTGATTCACTTAGGATTAAAGTGAAAGCAAGAAGCTGTCTTTACTGAGGCCTCTGGTGGCCAAAATCCAGAACTACAAGATTACTTCTGTATGATTTCCCATTGCTCAGAACAGGTGCAAGCCTCCAAGTAATGAGCACATATGTATTCTAGAACCGCGCTGCTCAAACGTTTGGGCACAAGGGACTGGTTCCGTGGAGAGGTTTATCCACGGACCAGAGAGGCATGATTTCACATGCTGACTGCATCCCGTGGATGGGGCTTTGTTTGTGCAGCCTGGTTGCTGGCATGCCACAGACAGGTGCCGGTCCATTGACCAGGGGTTGGAGATGCCTGTTCTAGAAGCAGTGCAGCCTCCTATACAGTCAACAAATAGTTTTATTTGCCTATTTAAAAAATAAATTAATTTGGAAGAAAAGTGTAAACAATTCACTTTTTGGTTTAAGACGGCAATGTAGGTTTCAAAGTAAAAGAAAACAGATCGTCTTTGGATGCTGCAGTAGAGCCAGCATATTAGTTCAGCCGAAGGACATGGAGACATATGGTAGCAAAGTGGAATACTTTAATGGAGTAATCCAGATGAAGCCTGGATACCCACACCTAACTAGAACATGATTTAATTTTGGTTTACGCAATAAACATAATTGGATAAATTCTCACATAACAATAAATCATGCTCTAGAAGGCACATTGGATAAGACCATGTATCCTAAATCAAACCTAGCAACAATAATATGGCTTTTTATGAACTGCAAGCTCAGTCATTGTTCAGTACTTTGTTTTTGGCTGCATTTGCTTGGTGAAGACAAGCAGATTTTATATGGTAGTGCAACAGCATTCAAAAGAAATGCTTCACAAAGTGTATTGGGTGATCAAAATAAGTTTAAAAAAAAGCTTTATAACAAGTTTGTTTTCTGGAAACCCAACACAACTATTCTTTCAATTTGTTTTCCTCAAGTGCTACTACCAAACTCTGTTAAAAATCTTTTGATCTAGATTGCCTAATAAATTGTGGTTCTTTCACATTTCCACTTCCATTTTTTTGTGTCCATCTGTTTCCCTGTTTCTTTATAACCATCATTTCCTTTTTAATTTCCTTCCATTCCTAGGACAATTATCCCTTGTTGTTCAACTCACCTCAATTTTTTTAAAATAATTGTTTCTGCTGAAAACATAATCTAATTTAAAATATCATTACATGTTCCTGCTGGAAAGAAAACAAAATGGAATACATGAGTTTGTGTATGAAAGAGATAATGGTTGATACATATAGATGAGATTAGTTATAAATGCTGTTTAACTTAGATGAAATTAATTTTAATTGTTAGAAAAGGCCTTTTAAAAAATGGGTCAGGTATACATAGATAAATGCATACACAGCATGTAGATTTAGTGCAGGGATGGAAATCCCCAGGACTGATTTCCACTGATGCTGGAAAGACTAAACTGTCAAAGGCGAAGCAACAGGCATTGCACAGGATTCTTGTTTGTGGTTTGTGAAAGAAAAGGTTTTCCTTTTCTTTCCTGTCTACTCGTTATAGTTGGATGCTAGATTCAGGAACATGTTTGTTTAAGATAAATATGGAAACTATTTCCTGAATTTATTACCCATCTCAAATTTCAATCTTCATAATTGTCTGGGAATACATATTTTCTTATTGGAGAAAATTGAGCCAAAATAGTTGAATGGTTCTGCTTTTCTCTTTGTTAACATTTTGCTTTAGTTATGCAGCTGATGACACAATTATTCATTTCTCCACTTTTAATTTTAAACAAACCTGCAAATGTTTTGTTGTTTGATCTCCTTTACTGACCTCAGCTCGTTTTAAGCCTTTTTTTTTTTGCAAGATCTACAATTTGTTCTTAGAATAATTTTTTTGGTTCATAATCGAGACAGCAGTGACAATATTTTTATTTATTTCTCCCCTTGTTTTAACCAAGATTGTGCTCTACAATCTTACCAATTTCCATTTGATTTTTGAGCAAACATGGATACTTTTAACATAGAGTGCATCTCTTTCTATGTTTCAATTCTTTCTGTACTTCTTCAATTACTGTTTTCCAATTATGGGAGTTACCCAATGAGTTCTTCTGATTAAAAATCATATATGGTTACTTTCCTGAATCCCTCCTAATTGTACCAATATCCACTAGGCTTAACAACCTGTACTCCTTAAACCCAAACAGAAAACTACTGTAGGGCCAACATTTTTGGCTCTGGATCCATCAGTGATGCAATTCCATCATTGTAAGGCCTTTCACTGTTCTAGGGACCCCTCCTTCACAAATACATCTTATTTTTAAGTTATAATTTCTGGATTACACAAGATGGTTTGTGGGACCTGAATGCCTCAAGAATCATTAATTTGATTTGTTAATATATTTTAACTAACTTTCTCACAAACTATGCAGACAAATGCAAACTTTAAATAAATGGATATTTATTTATTTATTTATTGGTTCGATTTATATGCTGCCCTTTCTCCGGAGACTCAGGGTGGCTTACAATGCGTTAAGCAATAACCTTCATATTTTTGTATATACCTGCTTAGTAGGGCTTTCGCCCACCCCCTAAGCTGTGTTCTTTTTTATACAAAGTCAGCTTATTGCCCCCACAATCCGGATCCTCATTTTACCTACCTCGAAAGGATGGAAGGCTGAGTCAACCTTGAGCCTGGTGAGATTTGAACTTGCAGTAATTGCAGGCAGCTGGTGCCTGCAGTAATTGCAGTAATTGCAGGCAGTTGGTGCTACTTAACAGCACTTTAGTCTGCTGCACCACCACTTTAGTCTACTGCACCATTCTCTTCTTACAGGAAACCTGGGCCTCTGCAGAGATACAATTAGATGGTTATTGGGTTAACTCTATCCCACCTCTCCCAAGTAAGGTGAGGGGAAAAGCTAAAGGGGGTACTGTAATATTAGTGAATACATCCTTGCAATTTAAATGTGTATCACTGCCACCTTTGCAGCCATGGGTTATGACTACCTTACTCTTACTTAAACAGGTGGAGATTTTGCTTTTTAATATCTACATTCCCCCACTCAATAAGAATAATTTGATCAACAAGATCTGGGACAGCATAGAAGATTTTATCCTGGGCTGCTTAGATAAATACCCTACAGCAGCAATAATTATTGGGGGGGGGGACTTAAATGCTAGGATGGGCCCAAACGATCAAGCATTATTTAATCAATTTAAGATCCATTATGATGAGAATGTACCAGGAGAACCCCTGCATCCCAGACAATTTAAAGACACTAAGGCAAATCGGGCAGGACTGTGTGTAAAACAGATGACTGTACGCTTGGACCTTTGTATCCTGAACGGTTCCATTTGTGGTGACTACCCAGCAGACTATACTTATTTAGCTTAGATATGACCATTTCTACATTATCTTCAAGATATTTGAAAGCTTGCTGTTCACTGTAGAGTTATTCCTGACTGATATGATAGGTTGAAACATTTAGGGTTGGGAAATTAAAAACATATGCAATGAAAACAGTTACACAGAAAAGGTGAATTTCCTTCATCAGTAATCTTAAGGGAAAAAAATCCCAGTTACAATGTTGAAACTTTTTTTTTTTAAAAAAAATCCTTCATTTAAAACATGTGAATACTTTGAAATATTTTCTATCTCTGGGCTTAGAAAAGATTTAGCTAAAAGGATAACAGATTTACTTAAAAGTGAAATTATACCCCAAGGCAAGGAAAGATTGTAATTTGCCTTAAATCATGTTCTAATTTAGATCCTATTGACACCTGCCCATAGGAAGTACTATATTTTAGTCTGGAATATCAGAATAATAAAGTTGTTGAGAACTTTCAGTAACCACATTTCAATTTACTCTGTTGAGTAGAAAAATATTCGATTGAAAATAATATCTTCAGGGAGTTCCAATATGACATACAAATTCCTTTATCACTCTTCTCATCTATGTTTTAGATCTGCAAGATTTGTACAATTTTTTCTTTGAAAATTATTGCTATAGCAGTAGTACTTAGATGTATACTACTTCACAGTGTTTTACAGCCCTCTCTAAGTGGTTTACAGACTCAGCATATTGCCCCCAACAATCTGGGTCCTCATTTTACAGACCTCGGAAGGATGGAAGGCTGAGTCAACTTTGAATTCCAAGGAAACTCAAATTTTCTCTAGATAATGTAAGTTTAGAACTTAATAGGAATTTCTCAATAATATAAGTAGTAGTGGATACATGTGCTTAAAGAATGGCACATGAGCTTCCGGTTTGGCTCCGCGAGCTTTGCTGACGCTCTTTCGTGAGCGCCCGATCCCTGGCACCGTAAATGCCACCAGAACAGCCGAAAAACAGCTGTCTGGCGGCGAAAAACCCTCTCCCTGGGCAAAGGGGAGAGAGAAGAGCCGACAGGTGGAGGTAGAGCCCCCCCAAGTGCACTAGGAGAAATCCTGGGGCGCGAAGGGTGTGGGCTCCCTATAGAAGCCTGTCAAGCTGCTCCAGACCTGGGACGACTCCGCTGAAGCGGAGCTAGAAGCCACGACCAAATTCTGCTTATAACAAAGGAGGGGACTTTTAACATCTTTACTTTGATTGCAGACAGAGCGAATCAGGAGAAAAAAGAAAACAATTGCAAGTAACACTTTAACTCCGTTTTAAAATGAGAAAATGGCGCCTGAGGGCGTGAGGAGGAAGCTATTAGGGAAAGTGCTTGTTAACGCTTGTTAACGTTTGTAACATTGATACAGCTCCTGGATTACACCTTAAGAGAAAGTTTTAAAGTGGAAGCGGCAAGGGAAAGAGCTTGGTACTGATCTCAATTAAGGTTCATTTATAAACTGTGGAAAATAGTTGGAATTGTCGTCCTGATAGCTGGATAAATATAAACTGTCTGAAACATGGCTGACAATAAGGCTGGAGGATCACTGCCTGGTGAATCAGCAAATTTTCAAGCAGTGACTGTTAAAGCTTTTCAAGAACTTTTAGATTCTTTCACCTCCGCTCTTTTGAAAACAGTTGAAAGAGCTTTTCAAAAATATAGCTTGGAAAGTCATAATCATTTGTTGGATGGGAAAAAAGACGAAACTATTCAGAGGATTCTGATTTTGGAGGATCAAAAGGCTGTCAGGACGGAAAGGGAGATTGGCATAAATGGAACAGAGGTCTTTGTAGACGTTTCCACTCAACTGATAGAAAAGCAACAAATAGACTCTTTATTGCAAGCTGACAAACTTTATGGTAACAAATTTTGGTTTTATGGACAAAGGAATGAATTGAATGATTATACAAGCAAGAAGAGTTGAAATGGAGACTTTAAATTAGAAAAAGTGAATTCAAGAAGAGAGCGAGTTTTCCAGATACATCAACCTCAAATTAACATTTTTAAATTTTCGAAAATAAAATTGGGGGAAGGAACAATGTTGAAAGAATTAATAAAGAAAAAGGATTGGAAAAAATATAGAAAGAAGAGAAGTTTTTGCATTTGCATTTGGCAAATATGTGTTTTAATGGTATTAAGAGATTTTTAAAATGTTTAACATAAGATTATATTATTTTAAAAGATATATGAGATAAAATGTGTAAGATTTCAAGATGCCCAACTTTTTGAAGCAAAGAGGATTATGTTTAATACAAGATTATATTATCTTAAAAGGTATATGAGAGAAAATGTCTAAGGTTTGAAAATGTTCAATTTTATGAAGGATTAAAGAGGATAAATGTTAAATTTAGAATTTTATTAGGGAGTAATGCTGAAAAGGAATGGTGTTTGAGGCTGGGGAAGTGAAACTTATCTATGATTTTTAATGTTGATAATATTGTAAAATTATTGGATTATACATCCAAGAAAGGTCTTTATATTTAGGAGGATATAAAAGGGAGGTTGATGAATTTGTAAAAGAGGAGTTAAGGAGCGTGAGGGTATTTTGAACTCTGTAGTTAGTTAGTATATTTTAGCTTATGCTTGTTAAATGCAATACCCTGTTTTTGCCCTGGGAAGTCGGCGGTGGGGGGGTGCGGAGGGAGGAACAAAGGTTGGGTTGGGATAAAAGTGTTGAATAGATAAATGTTTTAATAGAAAAGCAAATGTGGGGGAAATGTAATAATAAATGAAATGATAATATTAAGTTGCGATAGTTAGAAGATTATAAGAATAAATGTACAATTAGGAGGATAATGCAGATAGATAGAATAAATCTGGAAAGAAACTGAAAGTATCTACGATTAGAATACAGGAGTTGCTCAGATACTAAAGGAGGAGAATATTCCACAGCAAAGAAGTTAGAAGGAGAGAGGAGGAGAGGGTAGGAAGAGGAGAGGGGGGGAGAGGAATGGAAGAAAGGAGAGGAGGAAGGGAAGGGGACAGGAGTAGGAGAAAAGATGAGAAGGGGGAAAAGAAGAGAGAAGTGGGGGAAAGGAAAAGGAAGTAGGATGAGGTAGGAGAGGAGGAAGGAGAAAGTAGGAGAGGAGGGAGGGAAGGGAAAGAAAGGAGGAGAAGAAGAAGGCTTGTTGTGGAATGGGAAGAAAGAGAAGAAGAGCAACTCCGAATGTAATTAAAATGTCTTATTTTAATGCTTTCTTTAAGGGAAACATGTATATGTAGGATTTATTATGTATAAGAAAATGTACATTTTCTATTATGTGGGGAGGGGGAAAGAGTGGAAGGAGAAAATTGTTTGTATTTCTTATAAAACTTTTCAATAATAATAAAAAAAAGAATGGCACATGAGTTATCTGCCAAAGAACTAATGTGCCCCATTCCTCCTTAGCAAAGAGGCTGTACCAAGGAAGTATCCTAGTAAAATACCTGGATTTGTTCAAGCTAATCTAAAAGACTCAGTAAAAAAGCACATTTTATCCTCCCAATGTCACTTGCCAAGCAACTTACCAAGCATGTCAGGGCTTGGTACACTGAATGAAGCCAATCACTTGTGGCTCATTCAATAAGCCATGATTAACAAACCATGGATTCAAGTATGTTTTGGATAAGTCAGGAAGGAAGATTTTTTTTTAAAGTGACTGTATTCCAAAACACAACTTTTTCAAGCTGAATTTGAGCACTACGAGACTCTTGTTACAGCAATGGAAGCTAAACTAGATGTAAACCCTTTCCTAAATAATTGTTAACTGGGTTTCATGTTCATTTCACCCTTCACTCTAAAGTCATCTTACTGGTTGGTTGGTTCATACATCACATCGACAGCCAAACCAGACCAATGTTTCTCAACACTGGCAACTTTAAGATGCATGGACTTCAACTCCCATAATTCCCTAGCTAGCATGGGACTTGAAGTCCACATATCACAAAGTTGCCAAGGTTGAGAAACACTGAATTAGACAACCATAGCTCAGCCATGCTTGCTATGACTCAGGAATGACTTACACCAATTCCAGGTCATAAGCATGGAGCTCGTGGCTGCCTATCTAGATCAGGGATCCTCAAACTTGGCAGCTTTAAGACTTGTGGACTTCAACTCCCAGAAATGGAGAATTCTGGGAGTTGAAGTCCACAAGTCTTAAAGCTGCCAAGTTTAAAGACCTCTGATCTAGATGTGCTGAACTACAACTCCAGCCTTAAGAGCAGGGTTTCCATTTATTTATTTATTTATTTATTTAATTTCTATACCGCCTTTCTCCCGTAGGACTCAAGGCGGTGTACAGTCAAGAAAAATATAGACACACAAACATCATAAAATTGCTAATTAAAATTATTACTTAGTTTGGTCAATTAAATAAAACCCAGAATTAGATCACATTTAAAAAATCATTCACATGTTCATATGTTTAGCCCCGCCGGTTGGAACATCAGGGTCTTGAGGGCACGGCGGAAAGCACGGAGATCAGGGATATTCCGTATCTCCGGGGGCAGTTCATTCCAAAGGGTTGGAGCCCTCACAGAAAAGGCCCTCCCCCTGGGAGTCGCCAGTCGACATAATTTGACTGACGGTACCCTGAGTAGTCCCTCCCTGTGAGAACGAACTGGTCGGTGGGAGGCTATTGGTGGCAAAAGACGGTCTCATAGGTACCAAGGTCCTAAGCCATGGAGCGCTTTAAAGGTGATAAATAACACCTTGAATCGCACCCGGAAGACCACCGGGAGCCAGTGCAGCTCGCATAGGAGAGGTGTTACATGGGCATAACGAGCTGCGTCCATAATCACCCGCACGGCTACATTCTGGACCAGTTGGAGCCTCCGGGTGCTTTTCAAGGGGAGCCCCATGTAGAGAGCATTACAGTAGTCCATACGGGAGGTAACTAGGGCATGAGTGACCGTGCGCAAGGCGTCCCGATCCAGAAAGGGACGCAACTGGCGGATCAAGCAAACCTGATAAAAGGCACCCCTGGCCACGGCCGTCAAATGATCTTCTAAAGATAGCCGTGAATCCAGAAGGACACCCAAGTTGCTGGCCCTCTCATTTAGTGTCCTGGAAAGAAAAACAAATCTATTCCTGAAGGGTAACTTAATTATCATCCTAATTTAGAAGACAGAAAAGAAGACGCGCTGAGGCAGCTGAAAAAAAAATCCCTCCCTGCCTCCCCGAAGATCCGCCGGGGCATCCCAACCCCTCGCTCTCCCCACCCCAAGCTCTGCGAAGGCCGTTTTCCCCACGAACGAGACGATCCTGTGCGGGCTAGAGCGGCAAACCGGAAGCCTCGGCCCTTTCTCCTTGAATTAGAAAACGCCGTTTTCCCCGTCTTTAACAGTAGAGTCGGCTGACAGCCGGCTAGCTAGGCCGCCCCAAGGTTGGGCTGCGCGGAGGCCTAGGGGGAAAGAGAGAAGCCGACGGAAACGGTGGGGTGGGTGCGCGCGCAACCTCGGTCCACGCTCGCCGCGGCGCGCGCCCCACCCCCTCTCGCACACCCCCGCCTCCCTTTTCTTCCCTCCGCATCTCTCCAAGACCAGATCGGGAGCAACCTGGGAAAGATCCTCTTAAGTGCCCAAACCGGCATCTCGCAACATTATTAGCGTTGCTCCTCGCTTCCCTCGTGTTAAAAAGTCCCCGCCTCCCTTATATTCTGTCCTCTCGGCATCATCCCACCCGCTGCCTCCGCCTCCGGCTTTTTACCGCGCCCGCCGCGAATGGATTTGCCCACCAGCCAGTGCAAAAAAGTCAAGCTGAGCAACAAAGTGCAGAGCTGGGTAGGTTCGACGGGGATGGATGGGTGGAAGGAAGGAAGGAAGGAAGGGCACAAGGTGAGGAAGCGGGCTGACGGTGCCGCCGGAGGCGAAGGAAACCTGGGGGGCATGGAAGCCCTTTGCTGCCCTAGAGCCAGCCGTTGAACGGGGAATGCCTCACCCTCCCCGGTATAAAGCTGCGTTTTCCGATGGGGCCAAATGGGCAGGCTTGGAAAGGGGAAGCAGCAGCGTCTGCTTGGAAGGTGCAATAATAATTCGGGTTGCATCCGCTTAGGTAGGAGAAGAGTTGCATCCATTGAGTGAGCTGCCTTTAGCAGTTTATTTATTTATTTGTGCTTTGGAGAAAGGGGCAAAACACAAAAGAGGGAAGGGATCTTCTCGCTACGTGTCTCTTCGCAGGGCTTTGTGATGGAGGATCCGTTTGCAGGACTTCAGGGAGGATCGCTGTTTGCTCCTTTCAAAATGCCGAGCGGCCAAAAAAATAAATAAAAAAAAAAAATGCAGGGTTGAGACATCGGAGGAAATGCCGAATCGACACCCTTCAGTATCACTTTCTTTCAGTATAGGCGGAAGGGGGTGGTGGAGAGGCTGAAATCTCTGGTATACAATGTGGCTATTCATAAATGCTGAAGGCGCTTTGTGGAGCTGTTCTTTGAATGAGAGCACTCATTCCAGGTTAGGTTTGAACAAACGTGGGATTTCATCCATTGGGTGTGTGTGTGTGTGTGTCTCTGATAGATTAAATTTACAGTACTAGCCAAGGTTAGAAAATTGGCAGTCCCTGTCATTGTGCCTTTCCAGACACAAAATAGTGACACGAATGGAGTGTGTTCAGTTTTTCTCCAATTTGGTGCTCTTTGGGTGTGTGGTGGACTACAAGTCCCATGCTGCCTTGGGATAGCCTATGTTATACTAATGAAAATACTATCTTGAGGAAAAGTGATATCTGACAGCTATCTAAAAATAAATATGTGCTGGAATCAGAGATAACCTGAGTGACATCTGGGCTGCAGAAATGACCACCAGAAGGTAACAAAATGTTATGGGACTCTTTGCTGTTGGTTAGTGGTCATAGTGCAGTCCATATAATGCACGCATTAATGTGTTCACTCTCATAGTAGCGGAGAGAATAGGGAGAGAATAGGGAGTAGCTAGCTGGAAGAAAACCCAGATGTCATATTTACTAGAGATAACAGACATGGAACAAAGCATCTCTGTAGGTTAAAAATGTATAGGAAGGTTGAATTCATACAAGAAGAAGCATACTGTATTTTTCTGACCTAGGAGTAATTCATTGGACATGGTTCCCCATTTGCAAATTGAGCCAGTAAATAGACTAGGATCAAATATAGAATGAGATCTGCCATTCCCTTAAGGCTTTCAAGTTGTACCTGAAAACCCTACACAGTGCATATAAGATGTTCATCAACATTGATTGCTAACCTGTTTTTATTTTGTGGTTTTAAAATTTATTGTACACCATGATGGCTTCTGCATCTTTTTAAGTTAGTATAGGATAATTATGTGGCTCTTAGAGCTATTTATTTAATTAATTAACCTATAACCAGACTACATGAACAAGTTAATGGTGTGGTAACTTGTAAAAATTACCTTTTTTTTTCTAAAGCAACATTTGCATTCAGGAAAGATAGATCTGATTTGCATTTGGCTAGACCACTGAGGAATTCTAAGGGTATATACATCCCATAATCTGGAAAATATTAAATATTCCTCAAAAAAGCACCCACTTATACATTGTTACTACAAATCTTCTGCATGGATATTGAACCGGACTAGAACAAATCTGTACACATTTTTACCCATTAGGAGTTGCTAGATTGGTGACCTTTTGATTAACACGCTTACACTGTTAACAAAGTATTTGATTTGCTCTGCGTAGCTGATGAACAATTGAAATACAATGGTGGTTAAAAGTTTGTGAAACTTTTTGAACCCAATTAAATAATGAGTCAAAAACATACTGATTCATTTATTTAGTGAAAAAAATGATTCTTAATAAATCTGTGAGGTTGTTTTCTAACAGAAGCTACATATAAATGTGACACTGTAAGAAAAAAAATCACGGAAGCTATTGTAATGTAGGTTGCTTCCCTTTTCTCATAAGTTACTAAAGATGTTATTTTTCAGTATTAATGGTGTCTTCATTGAAACACTCCTTAGATTCCAATGGAACATATAAGTCAAGTTATTTGACAGCTTGTGACTTTTTGGTTTGATCCTGAATGAATAGACAGAGGTCGATAGAATTAAATAACTTTTGAGGAAAATCTATTTTTGGGAGAGCTGATTAGTATGCAGTTGATTGCTTGTTCTTGCTGCTGGGTATGCTGTATAGATGTTTTATGAAGGTGGAAATGGGCATTGCTAACAGTGTTCTGGATTCCCTCCATTTTCTGTATGAATAAAGATTCTTTGTCCTGAGTTTTATTTTGACTTGAGATTTGTTTTGTTTTGGAAACTAAAGTCTGTAGAACTGCTGATCTATATGCTTTAGAAACTTCATCTTAATAGGTTCTTACGTTCTCTAGTAATTCCAGTGAATCAATTTTTAAAATAATTCTGATGCTTCTATTTGTAAGAATCTGTATATTAAAATCTCTTTTGGCCAACTGAAACCAAAATGTATTGCCTTAATTTGTGTATCTTTTTCTTTTTCTTCTTGCATATTGTATAAAACAATATTAATTGAGCTCGTCTTACTAGTATTGTATCCTGCTTTTTATGAACACGTTCAGGATTGCAGATGCATGGTTTTGTAGATATTTATGTTTTGCAGATAACTTTTGGTTTAATGATTTGAGTGACAAACTATGTCTGGGAAGTCAAAAGTTCCGTTTTTAATTCAGCCAGGAAACTAAAATTTTTGTCAACGTGGCAAGTCCTGTGGTTTTAAATGCTGTGTCCAAAGCTGCAGAGAATTCTAACTGGTTAGCACCATCTATGTTATATAGTTAAGACCTTTCTGTAGGATACTGTGTTCTGTGGACCATAGTGGGCAGCTGGATGTTGACAACCCATTTAAGTTCAGGTACCTCTTTGGTTCTGGGCAGGGTGGATAAAAATCAATGATTTTTTTAAAAAAATCAAAAAAATCAGATATTTTTTATTTAAATCAGATTTTTTTTTATTTAAATTGGATTTTTTTTATTATCGAATTTATTTTAATAAAAAACTTTTGGGGTAAAAATCTATCGTAAGATAGTTTTCTATTTAAGATACATAAATAATTTAGTTTATTCAGCATGAAATGGAGCTTAGTTATGTAGCATGAGGCTGTATATTCTGCAACACTGGGACTATCGGTGAGTCAACAGTGGGTCAAAGGAGTAGCAGAGATGACAGTTGCTCTTTAAAAATTATGATTTAAATCGAGTTGATTTAAATCAAGCTTTTTTACTAGTGATTTAAATCATGATTTAAATCAACTCGATTTAAATCAAATCCACCCTGCTTCTGAGTTTTAGTTTGAGCAGTTGGGTTTGGAATTTTGTTTTCCTGTATTCTAACTTGTTTTAGAGATGTAGTCTTGATGGTGATTATCAGCATTTTTGTGAGTTCTAGGATCATGGTTTGTTCCACTTACTCCTTATAGTTGGCTATTGAGATTACTCCTTGAGGTTATCTATGGTGTGTTGGTCAACCCTGGTCTTGGGTTGTCTTAAACCAGTCGGGAATTAGGGCAAACTCTGGGAAAAAGTGGAAGACACAGGAACGCTATGATCCATGGATTCGTGAAGAGCCAGACACGACTTAGTGACTGAACAATAACAGGTCAGCCATAAATCACAGACTTTAACTGGGTTATTTCAGGGGACTTCTCTGTCTGA
This sequence comes from Pituophis catenifer annectens, assembly GCF_029215685.1. Classification (NCBI taxonomy): domain Eukaryota; kingdom Metazoa; phylum Chordata; class Lepidosauria; order Squamata; family Colubridae; genus Pituophis; species Pituophis catenifer. The sequence goes on from NW_027256888.1 coordinate 60,392,105, forward strand.
TTATGGCTGTCTGTCTCATTAGATTTGGGAGAAGAGCCATGTTCTGGGTTTTGTTAGGAAGTGCTATCTGCCAGAGCCCAGAAAGAGACTTTTTGGGTGGTGGTTCCTGCCCTTTAGCACATCATTCCTTCAAGCTTAGATGGGTCCAAGCCAGGGATGCTATTCAGCAGGTTCTGACAGGTTCTGGAGAACCGGTAGCGGAAATTTTGAGTAGTTCGGAGAACCGGCAAATACCACTTCTGGCTGGCCCAAGAGTGGGGTGGGAATGGAGATTTTGCAATATCCTTCCCCCAGGAATGGGGTGGGAATGGAGATTTTGCAGTATCCTTCCCCTGCCATGCCCACCAAGCCACAGCCACAGAACTGGTAGTAAAAAAAATTTGAATTCCACCACTTGGCCAAACCTTGTCATCCTTTCCCAAGTCCTTAAAAGCATAGTATTGTCAGTAGGGATTCAGATGTGTGGCAGAGTTTGTGCAATAGTTGTGCCTAGTGGTTTGTTTTTTTACTTGACCTAGTGGTTTTGTTTTTTTACTTTTGTTGTGAATTCCATGATTGTTCTTGTTTTCACTGTTAGCCACCTAGAGTCATGATTTGGAGATGGACAATTGTAATAATGCTATATAATGCACCTAAAGAAAAATAAAGCAAAAGGTTGAATGATTATCATAGTTAGGTTACTTTTATACTCACTTTTATAAAAATATCAGGAAGATCTACTTTCATTGTTCTGACTTCACATCATTCACTTCATTTGCACATTTTAGCTTGATGTATGAATGTGAGTGTGATAATTTGGTCACCAAACCATAATTAAAATTCTGATTATAGCCTAATGTATGAACCTTGGTTCTTATGGCTCGTATACTGTGGCTTGTGGCCCAGTGGATTTTATGAATGCATCAAACTGTGCTGTATTCACTACTAGGATTTTTGAGGTCGTACAGTATATAAATGAAAACATTTGTGTTCTATACTAATATTCCCATAATAATTATTCATGTTTGCTCTCCTATTTTATAGGCATTAATGGATGTGTAAGAAGCAGTATCGTTTTATCCTGTAATCTTACTTTATTTCAGGGGATGCAGAGAGCTACCAATGTCACCTATCAAGCCCACCATGTTAGCAGAAATAAGAGGGGCCAGGTGGTGGGGACCAGAAGTGGATTTCGGGGATGCACAGTATGGCTAACAGGTACAAAACTGCTGCCTAATGAACATGTTTACTTTAACCTTTTCCATTTGTCTCTCAACATCAGTAGCAGTACGTACAAGTTAATAATTTAACAAGTGTCAGGAACATAAAATGTCAAATCACCTTCTGATATCACTTTATTGAAAAGAGGGAAAACATATTATTGCAATTTAAGACGTATTGTATTCTATCCAAGGTTTTTTTAAAAAAATCCTATCTTTCCCTTGCATTATTTCAAAGTGATTATGAAACTTCAGAATCAGAAACAGTAAGGTAGAGCATATCCTTCACTTTTATATAAATGAAGAGGAAACACTGGGAAATATAAACAGGAAATTTAGGACCCCCTTATGAAGACTCTTTGTCTTAGGAAAAAAATATTGTGCAGTGATCATACGTCTTTCATCTTACTTCTCTGCATGTACCTGGGAAAGATAAATTTGCTCAGTTAACACTGGCAAATTAATATACTGGTAGGAAACCTGTGACTTAATATTCTTAATCTTATTTCAAGCAGAATTGCACTGGTAAATGTTAACCCATGGTGAGTCAGTATAAAGACTCACTTTCTTATCTAAATTGACAGTTATATTTTAAAAGTCTTTTGGCTAAGAATGGATCAGAATGTACATGATTTTAGGTAAAGAAAACTGTAGAAAGTTGGACCGAGATTGCTTTCTATGAGCCTTTTTAATTTGTTGCTTATAATTGATGATACAAGATACATAAACAATATATATTTTGCATAATGTCTTTTATTTGCCATGCAGATTTTATGTTCCTTTATTTCATGGACATTGTGGCCAATTTTGGCATAAATATAATAAAGATCATGATACTATTATGCTGATATGGTAGGCTGACTCAAGTTTTCAGGAAGCATAAATGCCAGTCTTTCCACTTTTTCGAACACTGAAACTTATTTTTGTAAAAATAGTTGTCTGCATAGGTGAAACAAATTAATACTTTGCTTGTTTGAAAACCACGTAGGACTGTCTGGAGCTGGAAAGACCACTGTTAGTATGGCACTTGAAGAATATCTAGTATGCCACGGCATTCCATGCTATACTTTAGATGGTGACAACATCAGACAAGGCCTCAATAAGAATCTAGGTTTTTCACCAGAAGACAGAGAAGAAAATGTACGTCGGATTGCTGAGGTTGCTAAATTATTTGCGGATGCTGGCTTGGTGTGCATTACTAGCTTTATTTCTCCTTATGCCCAGGTGAGCATATTTTCCTAATTTTTATTGCATACTTTCCATTTTACCATTGATTGTGCGCAAAGCGCATGCGCGAAGTGAACCAGTGATAACACCAGTTAGAACCCACCACTGCTTAACTCTACAGTTTAACTCTAGGCTACAGACAATTATCTTCTATTGGATTAATAATAATAATTGTTATTTTTAATTATAGGCTAGGCCAGTGTTCTAAGCAATTAGATTCTCTAGAATTTTTGACCACTGTCAAGTTCAGGCATGAATAAAAACAGTTTAACTCTGGCAAATTACAGATATCAGCTGAAAAATACAAGAGTGTTTAGAATTGCAATCTTATAGTTCAGGAAGCTTTCAGTAGCACTTCTACCTTTCCAAGTGGCGGCATTGAATAAAAACTTAATGACAATAAACTTAGATATTAGTGACAGATTCTGATGGAAGGAATTACAAATTGTTTCTTTTACTTGTGGTTTGTATTTGGAATGTCATTTGGGAAAATTACAATTTTCAAGTACAGTAAAATATTATGTTACCCTTTAGTCTTTTATTCAGTAGAAGGACTGATAACTTTGATTTTATGGCTTAGAGCAATTTATGAACTTGACTATTGCAGGCAAAGACTGGGCTTAAACATCTTGTTAAACTGCACTAAACAAGGGTTTAGACTTCATAAGCTCTGATTTAATTCTTTCATGGTTTCAGCTTAAAGTGATATATAAATCCCACCTTGCTGTTTGTAAACCATGGTTTATGCCTTACAGTTCTATGTGACCCAAGCAGCTATGGTTTGCTCAAATAACCATACATTTTTAAAATGTACTGCACTGGCTGCCGGTTGCCCTTCGGATCTGCTTCAAGGTGCTGGTTCTCATCTATAAAGCCCTACATGGCATGGGTCTGGGGTACTTGCAGGACCACCTCCTACCGGCCTCCCACTGCCCTGTGCGGTCACATAGGGCTGCCCTCCTCCGGGTGCCATTGGCCAGACAATGTCGGCTGGTGGCCCCCAGGATGAGGGCGTTCTCGGTGGCCACACTGACCCTCTGGAATGGGTTACCCATCGGGCTCCAGACGGCCCCTGACCTCCGCACTTTTCGCACTGACCTGAAGACATGGCTGTTTCAGTAATTTCCCTGATCTGCTATGAGATTTTATTCTGTTTGGGGTTTTATATTGGCTGTTTTTAGGATTTCTTATTGTTACATGTTTTTATTCTGTGCGCCACCCCGAGTCCTACGGGAGAAGGGGGGCATATAAATTTAATTAAATAAATAAATAAATAAATAAATAAATAAATAAATAAATAAATAAATAAATAGAAATGGGAATCTAGCCAGAACTTTTGCAAATCAAGATTAGTGGACTGAACTAATTTAACTGCAGTTAAGTTTGGTTACTTTGAACTAAGCTTACAAGGGAAGGTGGTTGTATTAATCTTTCCTTATATTAGCACCTGTGTAATGGAGCTGTGGCTAGATATATTGTAATAAAAGATTTTGTTACAGTATTTTTTTCTTCATTGTCCTTAGGACCGCAACAATGCAAGACAAATTCATGAAGTAGCAAGTCTTCCTTTCTTTGAAGTATTTGTGGATGCTCCATTGTATGTTTGTGAACAGAGGGATGTGAAAGGCCTCTATAAAAAAGCTCGTGCTGGTGAAATTAAAGGTGAGGCTGACGGTCAGCATTTTACCACTTTTTTCTAGAATACTTAGGCTGGTATGTTGTTTCCCTATTTTATATTTATTTTATTTTACATTTATGATACAGAATTGAGAGACTGTTGTTCAGTTCCTGTTTCATGCTGTAACATCATTTGTTTACTTTTGTCTTAAAATGATGTTTAAATCTAGTCATTGTGATTTGTAGAAACAGTTTCCAGTTTAATCAACCTGTTTTTTTTTTAATTATTATTTTTATTAGTCATATTTCTATGCCGCCTACTCTCTGAGGACTCTGGGTGGTTTACACCAAAGACAGTATACTAAATAGCATATTGCCCCCAACAATCTGGGTCCTCATTTTACCCACCTTGGAAGGATGGAAGGCTGAGTCAACCTTGAGCCCATGAGATTTGATCCGCTGATCTGCTGAACTAGCAGTCAGCTGAAGTAGCTGCAGTACTGCACTCTAACCACTGCGCCACCTCGGTTCTGTAACTTGTTATATGCCTTCTTCAATAAAACAAGGCAAACCACCACCACTACGTGTATTCAAATGCTATATTAAGTCACAGTTCTTAAAGCTACAGAAGAAAGTTTATATCATTTGCTCTGATGGCTTAGAAGCATTTCTTTTCTTTTTTGTAAGTATTATTTTGGTCTGTCTGCAGATGGAGATAGTCTGCAGATAGAAATGCTCTCTAGTTGACTTTTTGTTAAGATAGATCACTAGATGGATATTATCTCACTCTAGTCATTGGAGTAATGAATCAAGATGGATTATAATAGATGTCTTTCTGTAGGTGATACTAAAGTTCATTAATTGTATATACGAATTGTGATTCCTTATAATTATCTGGCATTGCAAATCAAACACCTTAGCAGAGCCAGAACACTGTGACCCTTCTAAGCAGAACAAATAGATATAGGTAAAAGTTTTAATTACTACTTTTCTCGTCCATTAATGATTAACGTTTGCTTGCTGGGGTTTTCTTTCTTTAAAATCTTTGCTGATATCACTTAACATTTTAATTTGCCTGGATTATTTTGACCTTCAAACTTGTGTACATTAGTAAATATTCAGGTAGGTTATTTGCCAGGATGAATAAGGATTAAATACATCTGCACTATTTATTGCAAACACTTTGGTTTAGCTTTGTATACAGTGGGTTAAAAAAAACAGCAGTTGCCAAAGCAATCAAGGTACATATTAAGTCTATAGCATGCTGTTCACTTCCTTATTATTTTAAACTGAAATATATGTGTAAGGTTCCTGGGCAAGTCACTCACCTGAAGTGCTGAAGTGTGTTAAGTTTTGTTTTTCATGCAGGTTTTACTGGCATTGACTCAGAGTATGAAAAACCCGAAGCTCCCGAGTTGGTACTCAAAACAGATTCTTGTGATGTCAATGACTGTGTTCAACAAGTTGTGGAACTTCTACAAGAACGGGTATGAAGGCTCTAAATATTGAATTCTAAACTTCTCCTGTACTCAAAATGGCTTCCTCTTCAATCCTCACCTCTGTCTATGTGTTGGGGTATGTCTGCAGGGAGAAAGCCTCCCAAACATTTAGGATATTTCTGCGAGCTGAAACACAGTATTCTAGACCATAGGACCAACTTTTGTGCATTTGAATTTTTCAAATTTTGTACTCTATTCCTTTAAAGCCGTGAAATATCTGTTGATTTAGAGATTCCCAAAGTTGGCATGTGATCAACCTTAACAATTTGTGTATCAATATGAAAGAATATCCTGATTTTATTGGTTGCTCTTTAAGATATTTGCAGCATCGATTGTGGTAATATATATTCCATTCTTTGGTCTATACCAATGATGGCTAACCTTTTTGCCATCGCGTGCCAGAAGAGGGGGGCGGGGGAGGGTCGCATGCGCACGTGCCCATGTGCATGCGCACGCAACCCCAACCACCCCCACTCCTGGCAAATGATGGCCTCGTAGGCCCGTTTTTCTTCTTACCTGGTTCCAGATCCTCTCTATGCATCTGGGAAGGGAGAAAACAGCCTTTCCCACTCCCTTGGAGGCCCCACAGAGGCTGAAAGGGCCTCTGAAAGGACAGGAAGTGACATTTTTTGCTGTCCCCAGCCTACAGAACCTCTCTAGGAGTCTCTCTAGGAGTCTCTAGGAACCTCTCTAGGAGTCTCTGGAGGTTGGGGCCAGGAAAAAAGTCACTTCCTGTCCCACCGGGAGTCGGGAAATGGGCCCTTTCAGCCTCCGTAGGGTCTCCAAGGGAGTGGGAATGGCTGTTTTCGCCTTTCCCAGATGCATAGAAAGGATCTGGAGCCAGGTAAGAAAGAAAAACGGGCCTTCCCCCCACTCCAGGCCCTCCAGAGGCAGGAAACAGCCTGTTTCCCTACTTCTGGGGGGCCCAGAAGGCCCGAAAATCAGCTGGCCGGCGTGCGCATGCGCCCCAGAGCTGAGCTGGCATGCCCACTAATATGGCTCCGTGTGCCACCTGTGGCACACGTGCCATAGGTTCGCCATCACGGGTCTATACAGTCATGGGAAAAATTGTTTTCAGTGGGGAAACTACAATTTAGAATCAAAGGAGAGGAAACAGTGTATTTCAAAGGAGAGAAAACAGACCTGAATGAAATGTTCTTATCAATTATAAATATGGTTGGCTTTTGTTTTACTATTTTCTGTTCTGTGATTAAGGAGAATTTGTCCTTTGCTAGTTGTCCTTTACTGGTTTATTCAGACTATCAGATTTTGGGGAAATCTGTTTTCTAATATAAATGATGCACTTCTTAGAGTCCCATAATTGGCTTTTATTCAAGTAAGCTTTGCTGTATTCTATAGATCAGTCCACTCTACATCTTCACATACTAGTCATTTTCCAACTTCAGCTTACGCGCTCAACTATGCAGGTAAAAACAGCTGGAAACAACATCCCTGCAATATTTTCAAAATCAGCATTGTTGGTGGAGAATGTCAAAGAATAACAAGTCACAACCAGTTCATTGAAAAGAAAATACAAAGCTAAGGCTAAAAATATTTCCACTCTGCAGGCTGATAGAGATTCATAATTAGTTTTGCATGTCTTAAAGTTAATCTTTATACAGAAACTATAGACAGTTAAAAATCATTTTCTAACCCCCTTCAGACTTTATATATGTAATATCTAGCCCTACTGCATCCTCATGAACTATCCAGCATACAGCTTCCTTTTTGTGTTTTTTACTAATCAAAAGCTTATTAGTTTGGGCAGTGATGCTGGAATCTTCAAAAGCTTGCTGTGAGATTGTTATTAGGCACTTGCAGAGTAAATTTGCTGGCATGGATTTCATAACAGATACAATTCCTTAGAAAGTATACAGTTTTTATCCAATTGTCAATGACTATAAATAATCCTCAGTTTATGACAACAGTTGAGCCCAAAATTTCTGTTGCTAAGAGAGGCAGTTGTTAAGTGAACTTTGCCCCATTTTATGACCATTTTTGCCACAGTTGTTAAATGAATCACTGCAGTTAAATTAGTAAGACGGTTTTTAAGTGAATCAGGCTTTCCGATTGACTCTGCTTGTCAGGAGGTCACAAAAGCTGATCACATGACCCCAGGACACTGCAAAGGTCATAAATATGAGTCAGTTGCCAAGCATCTGAATTTTGATCACGTGATCTTGGGGATGCTGCAATGGTTGTAAGTGTGAAAAACAGTCATAAGTCACTTTTTTCAGTGCCATTGTAACTTTGAATGGTCATTAAATGGACTGTTGTAAGTCGAGGACTACCTGTACTACCTAACATTGTTAGCTGGGTAAATTAAGATAATATGAGTTTAGTGCATTTGTACCTATGTCAAAATCAGTGCCTTATGACAAGGACATTGAAATTAGGAGCAATGGGTATTTTAGTTATTATCTTGGGGTATTTTTTTTAAGTAACATTCATTCTCAAATCAGCACAATTTTCAAATTGTCACTAGAGGGCCTTCTAAGATAGTGTTTCCACAGAGCAGTTCCGAAGTATTAGCTGAGGATTTATTTCTAATCTAAACTAGTATTTAATAACTATGTATATATGTACCAGGTACATTACATTTAATAAATATATATATTATATATGTGTGCATGTGTTAAATCTTTAAATATTTCAAAATTTAGAATAAATGAACGAATTTCATTTCTCAGCCTAATTTTGTTGATATACCAATGTTTACCTTTATGGTGCATTGCTGAAATGCAAATTACTGTAATATATGCATTGGCTCACATGTTTGAACTAGTAGAATTGATAAGAATCTTATGACATGATTGATTCTTTGCTTAGAGCAAATTACATTGAAGCAAACCAGAAACAAAGTAGAAAAAATATAGCTTGTTATGTAAAAGCAAATATTTTAACCCATAAAGTTGTTTCTAAAAATCTCCCATTGTTATTAGTTTGGTAAGAGATTCTTTAGAACACATTTTTTTCAAAATAAAACAATATACATTTAAATGTTTCTCTTTATACAACTCTAATTTCTGTGTTTGATAAAAAACATTAACATGGTATTTTGCTTTTAATAAATAATAATTTTTGGCATATGTTTATAAGTAATTTGTATCCAGTACAAAATTGAAGTTCTGTAAATAAATCATTTCATTAGTTTAATGATGTGAATAGTTTCTGAAATTGTTAATTATAATGTCATGTAACTTTCAAGTCTCACTTTAGAGCAGTGTTTCTCAACCTTGGTAGCTTGAAGATGGGTGGACTTCAACTCCCAGATTCTGGGAGTTGAAGCCCACCCATCTTCAAGCTTCCAAGGTTGAGAAACACTGCTTTAGAGGTATGAGCCTATTATGATACAGAAACGATTTTTACAGTTGTCAGTTAAAGAAATAATATTTACTGTTAAATAGTTACAAAATATTGCAAGGAAACAATTGCATTTTCTATTATTGGGAAATGGAATTTGTGCATTCATTGAGTACCTTGTACGGTATCAGTCTAATTGCCTTCTTTTTAAGGCAAGTAGAAGCCATATTTATTTCACATCTTTTCATATACTGAAAATCAAATGGATGAATGTCATGACTGCCTAATTGATGCTGATATCAGTCTATTTTAGACTTGTTTGTTTGATACAAATTAACTTTAGTTTTTGCACAAATGTGATAGAACCTGCTCTACATTTTTAGCTGTTTCAAGATTGAAACCAGGCCGGAATATTATTTTGTCCCAAATTTTCTAACAATGTTGCTTAACAGTTTTTATTCAATAACAATGTATAAAAGGAGGCTCCAGTTCTTTTTGAAACCAGTAGTTTTTGTCTTTGCATCTGTCAGTGGGTAGTCATGTGCATTTTCAGAGGACCAAATGGCAGTTGCCCAGATGTTATAAGCACAAACCTTTGTGGCAGATTTCTAAATGCTTTGATGGATGTTTTTCCAATAATCAGTTTTTGCTTATAAACAATCTGGCTTCATAGGACAACAGTCGCTGTTCCCTCTGAGAACCCTTTCCCTTATTAATTTCTCATTGATGTACCCACTGTATCCTATTAAGCTGTTTACTCAAACTATACTAATTAGGCTTAGATAGAGGATTCCCAGCTCATCTAGTTCCTGTATCTCTTGAGAATATTCCGCTGAAGATATTCCAGCTTCATATTACTTGCAGTAAATGGAAGAACTAAAGACCAGACAACGTTTGTTATGACTTGTGAACAACTGCATTATTTTAGGAAACTGCAGGGTATTTTTTCCAGCTTCAAAATCAAAGCAAACCCGACAGCTTTGTAAAGATTATATAGCTCTTATTTGGGATGAGAGCAGAGGCTGCGTAGGCACCAAATTTTAAAACTGTTTTTAGTTATAAATAATTTTGGGGATGTGTCATCGGCGAGAAATTAACTTTGTGGTGACTCCATCATGTTCCTTTCCCACTTGAGTGTTGTTCTGGTTGTCTGCATACTTCTATGTGCTGTTCAGCAAATGTTATGTTGTATGGTCCTGGTTTAATCCAAAATACGTTCTCTTGAAAGAGAGGCAATGGCATTGTCTACAAGCCAGGGGTTTGGGGAGCAACGGCTTCATCTTCACACTTGTATTTCTCACTGGACTATTGCCCATTTTCAATGTCCAGAGAAAGCAGATGAGGAATAAAAGACTGCATAGCTCAGGGGTCTCCAACTTTGGCAACTTTAAGACTTGTGGACTTCAACTGGCTTTTCTGACTGAGGAATTCTGGGAGTTGAAGTCCACAAGTCTTAAAGTTGCCAAGGTTGGAGAGCCCTGGCGTGGCTGCAATTTGAGCAGCACTTTATGCAATATGACTTAGTGGGTTGAGAGGGAACAAACGGTTTTTGCACTTTCTCTGAAGGAAGCAACATAAACCCAGTCCTCCCTGGCCCAGTTCCCTTAAAAGTGAAGGAGGAGAAAATTGTCTTTTCTTGCTTGCATGTATTTTCCTGGGAGATTCTGTGGAGATTCTCAGTCATCCAGGACATGGTTGTCCCAAAGGCGCTTTTTTCAAGAAGCAACTGGACTTTTCTTTGAAGGCATTTCGCTTCTCATCCAAAAGAAATGGAACACTGGAACTGTCATAAATATGAGTCAGTTGCCAAGCATCTTAATTTTGATCACATGACCATGGGGGTTCTGCAATGGTCATAAATTTGAAAAATGGCTGTAAATCTCTTTTTTCAGTGCTCTTATAATTTTCAACGGTCACTAAACGAACTGTAGTAAGTCGAAGACTATATCTGTACCAAATATATTTATTAATATCCCTTAGAATTCTCTGGGGTGCTACATTTTCCAGAAATAGCACTGCCAAAACAATGTTTTCTTCAGAACTTTCAAGTACTAAACTAATAGCACAAATCCAACTGATGAGAAAATTGCTTTTTAGCATCAAAGATGCTTAAATAACTTTTGTTCATCCATTTTTTTTCTCATAGGATATTGTACCAGTAGATGCCTCTTATGAGGTGAAAGAACTATATGTGCCTGAAAATAAGCTTAAACTGGCCAAAACAGATGCAGAAACATTGCCAACTTTGGAAATAAATAAGGTAATGGGGAACTTGCAAATAAGTTTACACAAGTAATACCTCATTTGTTCACATATACCTCGACTTAGTTATTTGTGCCACACATCTTTTTTTACCTATAAACTTTTGTCATATTTTATGCTACAAAGAAAAACTGTCCCAGTCATCCCAGATTGCAAAAACACTTGTTCTACTGCCAGAAATACTTTGTTTATATGAGTGAATCAGATAATTATTTACGAGCCTGGCTTAACACACATAAAAAAGAGATAATTGTTTTCCACCCTCAAATTCATCTAATTTGCCTAAGTGCCAATGATTCTGGAAAACGTCTGTTTCTTAATAAGTATTGATATCACTGGCATTATTAGATTGGCCTATTTAATTTTGCTAACCAATCACATAGTGTTTCCATATTTTCTACTATGGCATCTTTCCTGCATTTGCAGCATTTGTTCCCTTAATTCCATCAAGCTATTTGTTACTTTCACTGTGTTTTTTTAACCTGTTTTTTAAATCTTCGATTAGTTTAATTTCTACTATCTTATTGATTTGTATTTTTAGATTTACAAATTCATTTGATTGATGCTTCCTTTCTATAGCCTTTATAACTCACTAAACTACCCATGCAATTTAATTACTCTCTTGTGTTTCCTACATACATATCTGAGTGGACACCCAAAACTTAAAATGAACATTTTTAATGAACACAATCAAATATGAACAAATCTTGAACGAGATCATTTCTATAAGCAGCTTACACATAGAAAGTTGTTTTGCTTTCTTATTCTCCGTAATGATGAATACCCTGTTTCCCCTAAAATAAGGCATCCCCCGATAATGCGCTAAAATAAGCCCCTGCTGAAAATAAGCCCTCCCCAAAAATAAGCCTTCCCCAAAAATATTTAAACACAGGCGCAGCCAGTCCTCGCCATTTCCTCTGGTTAGGGTTAGGAAGACACTGGAAATCAGGTAAGACAGTAAGAGGAGCCCATCTTGCTCCCCAAAGTAATAAGACATCCTCAAAAATAAGGCCAAGCACTTATTTTGGGGTTCAAAATATAAGACAGGGACTTATTTTGGGGAAAACATGGTAATTTAAACATGTCACAACCCTCTTATGAAGTGTTTCTCAACCTGAGCACCTTGAAAATGTGTGGACTTCAACCTTCAGAATTCCCCAGCTCGCTGAAGTTCACACATTTTTAAGCTGCCAAAGTTGTGAAACACTGCTCATGTATTGTTTTGATATGATCTATATATGGATTGTCACTGCTTTTTGTATTTACCAGATGAGCTCATATTTTTGGACATTCAGACTTTCCGTAGCTTGCCAAGTCCTTATCTCTGATCCACTACGCATGTCCGCATTCCTTTCTTTCTACTTCACACTTTCTTTGTTCTCCTGCCAGGAGAGGTCCGGCCATAGAGGGGTGGCCGGCAGGAATGTTGCCAAAATGTAATTATTTAGATAGTGAGATGTTTTATTTTCTTTATAACAAATACATGAGTTTTTCTTAGAAAAAATATCTTCAGGGTTTATTTTCTTAACGTATACACAAGGAAAACGCCACGATCCACGTCTCTAAATCAAGGTGCGATTACCCAAAAGCAGAATGGGATTAATTAGCACCCTGACATGGATGAACTAAGAATCATAACTCACCAAATTGTTCACATATTGTCTTTCTAAATGAATGCTTTTATTCTGATGGTGCACAGACTTTGCATTAAATCTAGGACTTATGAAATGTGTATTTACAGGTTGATATGCAGTGGGTTCAAGTTCTTGCGGAGGGATGGGCAACCCCACTTAATGGCTTTATGAGAGAAAGAGAATATCTTCAGTGCCTTCATTTTGACTGTCTACTGGATGGTAAGACATTTCAAATTGGCCACACAGTCCATTAATCTTGCAGAGAAACTGTATATAATTCTCCCATTTGCACTTAATAATAATCAGTTGTGTATGTGAAAAAATTAGGTTAGACTCCAACTTAGAAATGTGAAAATATCCTCATTCTTTCGGAGCTGGGCCATTATATTTTATCAAGCCTTTGTTTATTTGAAACTCAAGGTCCTGGGCTATATTTGGCCCTGGGAGACTTCAAAACAAAATTACAAGTTGAATGTGACAGAAGTGGGACATTATTGAGTATACATCTGGTGAGTAATCATGTTGGTTATATTCAGTTTTAATTAAATATGTAAAACATTTTTAAAAATTTTGTTCTGGCGATACCCACAAATTTTAGAGAATGAGTCTTTGACATGCTTCTGATAGAGCAATAGGGTTTAGATCCAGAAATAGTTTCAGCAAAATTCTATGGCTAAGCCCTAGTCCATCCATAATTTGCAAACCATAATAGATAGGCTTATTCATCAGGCTATGGTCTCATGTGGGGTTTTTTTTTTAGCTTTGTCTTACTGAACTTGGTCTTGGTTTTCTGTTTTTCTCATCTTGTCCTTTCCCTCAAAATATAAATTGGTATTCCTGTTCTTATTCAATGACCCTGTGTTCTGACTATATCTTTTCATTGTTTTGGTTTACATGGAAAGTTCATTGAAAGAAAGAGTTATAGAGAAGAGGCTTCTTTATGAGCTTCACAAACCCCCCACCCCAAAGCTATAAGGAAAGAGTTGATGTCTTAAAAGCATAGGTCACCATCAATACTGGATACAATATCCAGTATTTTAACAATACATGTTAGGCTAGGAAACTAATGCCGGTTTTAGAATTTTAGGTAAAGACATCTTGGAAGCATGAAAAAAGTGAAATTTGGCAATTGTTGAAACTTGAAGTAGTAAACAGGGAGTAGTAAAGGTTCAACTCAAGAGTAGGCAAGTTGGTAGCTTCCAGATGTTTTGGACATTACCATTGGCCATGCGCGCTGGGTTTGATGAGAATTTTATTTATTAATATATGTTTAAACTATTGGGCTGAAACATATTTTTTCATCATTATGGTAAACCCATATTTTGGAATAATGATGAACTGTTAATAACATTGATCAGTTTAGAGTAAAACCCCTGTATTATAATTGACGTAATATTAACATTGATGGATTTCTTGAATATTAGCTTTACCATATTAATAAATCAGTGTATTTGTAATATTTCTCTTACGTTTACTTTCAAATATTTACTAAGACTGTATTACTATTATTCTTCTCATCCTTTCTATTACCTATCTCCTTTTACTTGTGACTATAACCTTGTTGCTTGTATCTTTACAATTTATATTGTTTTATTTAGGTTCCTATGATTTTGATTGCTTATTTAGTATCCTATGACTATCACTAAGTATTGTAACTTATGACTCTTGATGACTGTGTTTTTTATGTACACTGAGAGCTTATGCACCGAAGACAAGTTCCTTGTGTGTCCAATCACACTTGGCCAATAAAGAATTCTATAATTCTATTCCATAAATAAAAGATTTCATGAAGCCAAGCCTGCTATTGTATCAATTTTATAATACGGAAATATATGATTGGAAAATGCCTGTGATTTGAATTCAAAGATCACATTCTTCATTTTTGTATGGTAAAATGACTCTTGAATACCCAATCTTGAATGCTTGTATCTTCACGAGTCAGGAATATGGGTAATCTATCTTTTCATGTGATCTTTTTTCTGTTGGGTTCAGTGATATTGCAACTGCTCCAGAACCCTGAAAAGATTGCAGCAGCAAACCAATGCTGAAACAAAGGATTTGACCAACAGCTGCAATTTGCTTTTTTAGAGAAAATGAAATGTTGGAATGAAAGATACTCTGCAATGCAGAGAAAGGAATCTCTCATTTGCTGTCCTAGAGTAGTAAGAACTGTAGTTTATTATTTGTTACTCTGATCATATTGGTGAGGAATGAAAATCCAGAAACTGCTAAGCAGGTCTATACCTCAAGAATAGAACCAGCAACGGATTTCATCTATTCATCATCAAAGCATGATATATTGTCAGAACACTGTAATTTAGAATAATTGTGTGCAGAAAATATGGTCTGCTCCTGAAATGTTCCATTATTCTCTGAAATGTTCCATTCCTCCTTCAGAACCAACTGATCTGAAGGTTTGGGTCATGTTCTTTGATTCCAGAAATGAATTGCACAAGAAGAAATGTACATTGTTCTGAATTTTTGGAATTGATTGTTCTGGTTTGCCAATTCTTAATTTTAATTCCCCCCCCCCCCCCGGGAATTGAAGATCCTTGTAATTTAAATGCCTGTTACTACTTTTCTTTAAGGTGGAGTCATTAATTTATCAGTGCCTATAGTGTTGGCAGTTACAGAAGAGGACAAGGAGAGACTGGATGGATGCACAGCTTTCGCCTTGCTATATGATGATCAGCGCGTAGCTATTGTTCGCAATCCGGAGTTCTACGAACACCGAAAAGAAGAACGTTGTGCCAGACAGTGGGGAACAACGTGCAAAGAGCACCCATATATCAAGGTAATGTTTTCAAGCTAATTTTATCATTAATCTGGAGTCCTCTATAATGTAAATATGGTTATAAATAAGTTTGGTGAATAAGATTATTGGAGTGCTTGCAGTATGTTCCCTATGGCAGGGGTCCCCAACTCCTGGATCTCGGACCGGTACTGGGTGAGCATACCATGCTTCATTTGTGCATGTGCAGAATTAAGTTGCACGCACAAAACCATCCCCTCACCCACCACCGCTGTTGCTGATCTGTGGAACCAGAAAGGTTGGGAACCTCTGCTCTATTTTTTTTTTTTTTCTTTCAATGACCCCGTAATCCTTTGTGGGGCGAAATCAGGGCAACTGAGTGGAGCTGAGTGTTACTGGCCGGATGCCCTTCCTATCACCAATGCAGAGTTCGCAGCTGATCTTTACCTTGTTCCCAGAGAGATTTGCCGCTACCTAGGATCGAACTCACAGTCTCCTGATTGTGACGTGAGAAGTCCACCTCTAGGCCACGGCACCACTACCTGTGCCCTATTATGAAACAAACAAAATGTTAAAAAGTTATGATATTGATGTAGTTACTTACCAAGCACATCTAAATTATATTAAAGTAACCAAAATATCTTTACAACCCCCAAGGCATGTCATAACTTTTGAGTACCCCTAAAAGTTTGGAAATTGAAAGTTGAAAAATTTGACACGCCCTAAATTGGTACAAACCTTTTTACCTAGATTTTTAGATAACCCTCTTGTTACATTAATCATTTCTCTACAGTCTTTTCATGCTTAGCCTGTTGAAGTAAGTCTACAGTGATTGCATATCTTTGGGTACAAAGAAATTCATGTAAACCTCATAGATTGTCACTGAACTGGACAGCAATTTCTGTCCTCTGGCTTATAAATATAGATTTGTGATCCTAGAGGAAACACTCTGAAATGAATTATTCAGCAGTAATGACAGAAAAAACATCTGCCCTTTCTGCCTCAGGCCTCCACCAGATTAAAATAACAGAGCCCAGACTTCAATTCATCTTTTATTTTGACAAGCAGTTTAAATTATCCATTAAGCTGGTCTCTTAATAGTAACGATGAACCTAAATTTAGATTCAAGCTAATTTATAGCAGGATCAGTGAAATAATTCCTGTTTTTTCTTGATCATACTCAATACTCAATAGGCTTATCTATAGTAATTATCCATACCCCATCATGTCTTCTCAAAGACATAATGGCCTCATAGCTTTTGAAGAGGTATAAAGACATATTTTCCTGATTATTTTTCAGGTTTCAATAGGATAAATCAATGTACCGTAATGCAAAACATAAGAGTTTGTAGGAAAACCATAGCATAACATGCTAACCTAAATTTTGAGGAAATGTGAAATTGTTGGGGAAAGTTAATAAGAAATTCTAATACTGGTAGTCCTTGAGTTACAACTATAATGGAGCACAATACAGTCATAAGTTGTAACATGTCATAAAATGGTTGGTTACGTGACTGACCTGATTTTTATGACATTTTTTGCAGCAGTTACTTAGCAAGCACAGTAATTGTAAATGCAAATACTATGGTCATTAACTTGAATCCATTGTTTGCTATGGTGTAGTTTTGCCCAAAACCAGAAGTAAGTGGTAAAACCATCATACAATGTGGTGACAGGATTGCAGGACATTGCAAATGATCATAAACATGTTGGCGAGTACTTGAAATGTGGTCATGTGACCATGGGCAGGGACTGTCAGAACTTTGGTTCCGGGTCGTAGGTCCCCTTTTTCAGGTAGATTGTGACATGAATAGTCGCTAAGCGCCCGGTTATAAGTTGAGGACAATTTAGTATGTCAGTGCATGTGAGTAATTCATGGCACAAAACAACACAAAGGTTGTTACAACAATATCAGATATTGGGATTAACTTGGTCTCTTTTAGGATGCTCAGAGCCATGTTCACATAAGTTATCAGAGGGATAGAATCAGGATCACGTGAAGTGTTAATACTACTTTATAATGCCTTGGTAAGGCCACACTTGGAATACTGCATTCAGTTTTGGTCGCCTCGATGTAAAAAACATGTTGAGACTCTAGAAAGAGTGCAGAGAGGAACAACAAAGATGATTAGGGGACTGGAGGCTAAAACATGAAGAACGGCTGCAGGAACTGGGTATGTCTAGTTTAATGAAAAGAAGGACTAGGGGACACATGATAGTAGTGTTCCAATATCTCAGGGGCTGCCACAAAGAAAAGGGAGTCAAGCTATTCTCCAAAATACCTGAGGGTAGGATAAGAAGCAATGGGTGGAAACTAATCAAGGAGAGAAGCAATTTAGAACTAAGGAGAAATTTCCTGACAGAACAATTAATCAGTGGAACAACTTGCCTCCAGAAGTTGTGAATTCTCCAACACTGGATGTTTTTAGGAAGATATTGGATAACCATTTGTATGAATTGGTATAGCGTTTCCGGCCTAAGCAGGGGGTTGGAGTAGAAGACCTCCAAGGTCCCTTCCAACTCCTATTCTATTCTATTCTATTCTATTCTATTCTATTCTATTCTATTCTATTCTATTCTATTCTATTCCATTCCATTCCATTCCATTCCATTCCATTCCATTCCATTCTCTCGTCCTATTTATATTGCTATTGATTCTGTTTGCTTTCTTACGTTTCCTAGATGGTTATGGAACAAGGGGATTGGCTTGTGGGTGGTGATCTCCAAGTCCTGGATCGAATTTATTGGAACGATGGTCTTGACCAGTACCGTCTCACACCGGCTGACTTAAAGCAGAAGTTCAAAGATATGAATGCTGGTGAGTTCTTAAACAACAATTGGTAATAAAGAAGAAAATCTAGCTGCCTCTTTCCAGAAATTTGCTCTGAACAATGCTGGGGGGCATTTTATGGCTTTTCAGCTGTCCCTGAATAGTCCGTGATGTTGGTGGGGGTGGGGGCATCAGCAGGGGTGGGGCATTGCCAGGGATTGTCAGCAGGGGACCGCAACATTGGCAGGGCAGGTAATATCAGTAGGGTGTCAGGTTTCGTTGCTATCTTAAATAAACTTCATTCTCAAACGCAAGGTCTCTAATGAATCTTTTTTTTTTATTTAAGAATAGAAAGAACGACATCCCTGAACTCTTTGTGCAGCCAAAACTGGCACCTCCTTCCAAACCCCTCCCTTTCCGTTCTTCAACCCCAATGTCTCATTGGCCATCGTGCAGATCCATCTCTTCGTCCCAAGCACTTTCTTTTCACAGGAATTTCCCCCCTCCCTCTGTCACCCAGGTAACGCTATCTACTAAAGAGCAGGGAACTAGGTAAAAGTTCATCTCAGCATTAAAGCAAAGCTTCTCCCTCTCTCATTCATGTCAGTGCTGGAGGAGATCATAATTTGGAACGCTGACATCGGGTCAGAGCAGTGGCATAGATGAGGCAGGGTAGGGAGAGGAAACTCAGGAGTGGGGCAGCATTGGCTGTAGTGTATCGGTTCTCCACAACAATCCCAGTTTCTGATGTGACTCCTTGGGAGAATCAGTTGCCCACCCTTGCTATAGAATCTGATCTTTATTTTCATCAGAACACTGGTTGCGATCCTAAAAACCAATAACTGTAAAGGGGGAGAAGCACACACACAGCCATAATAAGTTTTGCCCCCTCCCCTTTTTTTTTTTTTACTTTTTCTGACTGCATTCTGAACTGGCTGATTTAGTATTCCAAAACAATACACTAACCCTAATTTCCAAATCTTTTTGACTGCCTGCACAATACTTTCCTGTTCCATAATGGCTGACTAGTAATCTGGATAGATTTTGGTTTATTTTTGTAGTATGTTATGTAGCATCTTTTAGCTATCTTTATTTTTGTCCCTCACTTCCTAAGGAACAGCCATCGTATGGAAACAAAACATAGGATTATTATGCTTAGGGGTGATAAATGGTTTTAAAGTGTTTCAGAAAAATATTTTTGGAAAGACTTTTCTAGGCTTATAACCTAGTAATGAAGAAGACCATGGTATAGTCAGTTTGTTTGCACTGTAGCATTTTCCAGTTTGTATTATGCTGGCAAAATAAGAAACAGATCAACAGCAACCTGATAGATTGCTTTTTCTCTGCTGTCATAGCTGGGGAAAACAGGACCAGTGTCTAGATTAATACTCAAAAATTGTGGGTAAGAGAGTTTGAAGTTAGAGTTGCTACTTTAAAATAGAAACATAAATAAAGTTATTTGTTCTGGATCTGCAAGAGCCCAGTTTTATGACTGCAACTATTGCAACATTTTAATAGCTAATGTGGTGCAGATATGGCTTAAAACGTAGCCACGTTTCCCTTCTATGTTTTTTCCTCCTAAATTTTTAAGTATCGTGCTTAATGAAGACTTTTGAAATCTTTACAGATGGCTATATTTTATAACTTTTGTTGGCCTCAAGGAACATCATCATCATCATATGCTTTCCCTCCTCCACTCCATCTCTCAGCTGGGAAAAAAAACAACTGCCAGTCTCAATCTCAAACTCTGTTTAAAGTGTGCATTTTTTCCCTTGGAATTTTGGCTCCAAATATTTCCTTCAAATAATTAGCATTTGGGTTCACAATCTCAAAACTCACGTCTGGGATGTATTGGAATTGAGGTCTTGGCAGTATTTACTTTATTTAAAATTGATAAAGTAGTTATTGTATAGAAACTGGATGCTAAATTAATTTAAAGAAGCAGTTCGTTGTCTAAAATTAAACAACCACGTTTGCATAGCTTGAATGCTTACAGGGCAAAAAAAAAATCAAGCATGAAATCAGAACAAAACTGTTGAAGTTGTCCATAGTAAATATGAGCAATAACTTGCAAACAATTATGGATGCATGCAAAATATAAACAAGTTTATAATTTTGTTGAAGAATATGGCCCTGTTCCAGCATCAACAGTCCATGTGTACAGATATTTTTCCCTCTGCTTATAGTAGACTTGGCCTACCATGGCCAGCCGCAGGGGATGGAGAAATAGCTTTTGAATATGTTGCCATCACCATATTTCACTTATTTACATATATGTTTCCCCTCTTCATTTTGATAAAGAGGTGATAACCCTCATTTGGGGTTTTTGTTTGTTTGCTTTTGGTAGTGGGGAGGGTAGATGGGAAATCCTGTTGCTTTAGCTGTGGGATTCAGTTCAGTTTGAGTTTAAGATGTACAAAAATCACGTTGATCAAAGAAAATACATTAAGTGGCTGGATAGCTTTCATGTCCTTAGTGCTAGCTTGCACTTTTCTTGGCAGCTATTTAAACATTCCTGCTGGTACTATCCCCCCCCACAGCTTATATTAGTAGGCAGTGTCAAGGTACTTTATGTGCAGTGGATTGATAGTTTTTTCGCATGAAACAGGGATGACATAGCATTGATAGAATGTCCTCTTTGAGGGAAATGAAAGCCAAATATTCTTGACTATAGGATTTTGATGACCACCTGAAGAATTATAGTTCATCACAGCAGCGTTCAACACTATAAGTTGCATTCTGATCTTCCAAACATTAGCCATAATTAGGAGGATGAACCACTGACACATCTCTCTGCAACTGGCTATCTCTGACCATGAGCCATGGTGGCACAGTGGTTAGAGTGCAGTACTGCAGGCTATTTCTGCTGCCTGCCTGCAATTTGGCAGATCAAATCTCACCAGGCTCAAGGTTGACTCAGCCATTATCTAAAGAAAATTTGAGTTTCTTGGAATCCAAGGTTGACTCATCCTTCCAAGTATTAACTATCTGGGTAAAATGAGGACCCAGATAGTTGGGGACAATATGCTGATACAGTAAACCGCTTAGCAAGGGCTGTAAAGCACTGTATATAAGTCTAAATGCTATTGCTATTGCTATCCTTCTCAAAATTTTTGTATATTACAAGCCAAACAGTTGAATAAAACATTGGTGCCCACTTGCCATTGGCTACTAGAATTGTTGATTTGTTACTTCTAGAATTGTTGACATCTCTCCCTTCTTTCTTCAGATGCTGTCTTTGCTTTCCAGTTGCGTAACCCTGTGCACAATGGGCATGCCCTGTTGATGCAGGATACTCATAAGCAGCTTCTGGATCGAGGTTACAGGCGCCCAGTTCTGCTTTTGCATCCTCTGGGTGGCTGGACAAAGGATGATGATGTTCCTTTGATGTGGCGAATGAAGCAACATGCAGCAGTGCTAGAGGAAGGAATATTGAATCCAGAAACAACTGTTGTGGCTATATTTCCCTCTCCTATGATGTATGCTGGACCAACTGAGGTACGGCGTCATATACCACAGCTTGCTAATTCCTTCGTCCATTTGTTTTGTTCCTTTCAACTGATTTCCTGAGTTGATTTATCAATACGCTCTCCCCTAGGCACCGCTGTTTCACCGCAAGACCCTCGTATGATTCATGGTTCTCCAGAATTCTTCTGCCATGACTTGTTTATAAAATTTGGTTTAGAAGCCCTAATGGGAAGGTCCTGTTGTGTTGATCTTCAGAAGTTTCTTGTTTACAGACAAGCTCCTTACTCTATTTCTTCATCTTTTCATTTCTACAGTGTTCTTAACATACTGAACCATAGCCAGAATTGAACAGCTGGTTCCCAACTCCTCTTCATTTTAGTGTTTTCTTTCAGATCTGTATGTGGAGTTGAGACAAGTGTGAGTAAACAATTGAAAGCACACTGAGTGAAGAAATGGCATAAAAGCTTAAATTATTGTCCTCTTTTTCCAGATCTTATTTGGAATTTTTGGTGGTACTTGTGATATTGAAATTCTCTACCATTACTATTCTATACATGTGCCTGTCGCTTTGCTTCCTATCCACCAAGGTCGCTTCTATTCCTCTCTTTCTGTGTTTAAATTGTCTTCAAACCATTTATCTTTTTTTTAAAAAAATGATTTTTATTAATTACATTTCTTAGTGCTTAATAAACATTGTGTTGTCTGGGTATATAATTTGCTTAACAATACTGGTTACATTCTTAATCTCCACCCCTTTTTTCCAACCACTGATAAAATAGATTCCATGTTTGATAGTATTCTGTGTTGTCTTTCTGTTCAATGTCAATCTATCCATTTCTGCACAGTCTCGTATCTTCTTAATTATCTCTTCATCTCACGGTGTTCATTCCTTTTTCCAATGTTGTGTGAATATTGCTGTTACGACATGTAATATGAAACACATACTTTTCTTATCTAATTTTTCTGATATTATACTTAATAAAAACAGTTCAGGTTTAAAATCTACCATTTATCTTGCAGAACAAACTCAGGAAGGAAGGAAGATGATTTGCTAAGAAAACAAATCATCTCACTTCTGCCTTAGTCCAGAAATGAAAATGAATTGTTTTCAGAGTTGTTCCAATCTGTACGTAATTATGCCAAGAAAGCAATTCACTGCATGGATTTGTTAAAACTTGAGGTGTTAATAGATGTATATGAAGGAAAAACTTGCAACTGAAAAACTTAATCATCGGTTGGAATAGAAATATAATTGTGTTCCAAACGTAAAATATTGCTGTTCTTTAGCTTTTCCCCCCCTCATTGCTATTGTTACCTTTTGCTGACATTTGGAATAGCCAGAGGCTTGAGACAAGGTCACGTCGAAATCAGCCAGACAGCATGAGATATTTACTTAATTTGCTCAGATGTTAATCCTATCCTGTTGCTTCCTCCTGCTGATGCCAGCGGTTGAAGCAATACAATACTATTTGCTAGGCAGGGAAAACATGGCAGCACCACATGATTCCACTCTTTCTCAAACTATGGGCCAGAATAGCCATTAGGGGTGTGCCAGGTATTACACTCCAATATAGGTGAAATCAGGACAAAGCTAAATTTGATTTAATTTACACAGTAATTGAATTAAAATTGGAATGACATACTGTACATTCAAAATAATTAAAACGGTCATTCCTCAATAATAAAGTTCTACTTGCATTACATCATAAAGTAAAATTAATTGAAAACAATTAGATGGTTTCTAGATAACTCATGGAAAGCTTATGTGAACTACTACAACCCTGGGACTTCACCGTATACATCATGCTAACCTTCAATTTGCCAAGTAGGTTTCAGACTTCTGTATACTGAAAACAGCTCAAACCTCTTTTTGATATACTTCTGTCTTTTTTCTATGTTTCTTGCTGTAGCTTTGTTACTTGGGAGTGCGGAAAGACAGCTCAAATTGGTTTGGTAGTCTGGAAATTATGATTGACAAATCTGGTACTTTGAGAGAATATTAAATTTGAGAAATCTATCATTCCTTCTAAAAGGGATGCAGTGGCTTAGTGGCTAAGACGCTGAGCTTGTCGATCGAAAGGTTGGCAGTTCAGCGGTTCGAATCCCTAGTGCCGCTTAATGGGGTGAGCTCCCATTACTTGTCCCAGCTTCTGCCAACCTAGCAGTTCGAAAGCATGTAAAAAATGCAAGTAGAAAAATAGGGACCACTTTTGGCAGGAAGGTAACAGCGTTCTGTGCGCCTTTGGCGTTTAGTCATGCTGGCCACATGACCACAGAGACATCTTCGGACAGCGCTGGCTCTTCGGCTTTGAAACGGAGATGAGAACCGAACCCTAGAGTCGGGAACAACTAGTACATACGTGCGAGGGGAACCTTTACCTTTTACCTTATCATTCCCTCTAGTTGGCAGAAGTGTTTTTCTCTTAATAGGCTACTCCAAAATAGACACATGAATTCCAGTTGTGCACAACTTACTTATCACAATCTTAGAGTTCAACAATGGGATACAGTTTTCAGTGGTTGGAAGTACAGTGGTGGAATAAGCTATCTGATAAAAATCTGATACTCCTCCATAATTCTGACATGAAAAATAATGCTTATTGATCCAACAATTGCTGGCAGAGTTAGCAAAACATGATATTAAAAACATTCATCCTGAGGGTGAATACTAACTTGAAATAATTCTAGGTCTTATTCTATTATAATGATATCCTATCCTATCCTATCCTATCCTATCCTATCCTATCCTATCCTACCCTACCCTACCCTACCCTACCCTACCCTACCCTACCCTATCCTATCCTATCCTATCCTATCCTATCCTATCCTATCCTATTCTGTTGTATAATTACAGTAGAGAAAGATCAGAGCTGTGTCTGTTGTTATGGTTGCTGCATGCATTTTTGGTTCCTTCATGCAATCAGTGAAAATACCAGTATGATATAATGACTAAACTTTCCATTCAGCCATAAAGCTTATTGTATGACAAAGTACATTGGAGGGGGAATATAATGTACTCTGCCTTGAACATTTTGAAGAAAGGTAGATTATTAATAGCAACAGGGGTGAAATCTACTTATCTTCCCAACCGGTTTGGAAGTGCATGCACGCACTTCAGAAGTGCACATCACGTGAGCGCGCAGACCCTCTGTGCATGCGCAAACCCTTCTGCGCATGCACAGAGGGTAAAAACCAGGTTACTTCCTGGTTAAAACCAGGAAGTAATGACGGGCGGGTGGGTGGAGCCTTGCGCTGGGCAGGCGGGTGGCTGGAGCCTCGCGCCACCATCGCTACCGGTTTGTCCAAACTGGTCTGAACCGGGAGCATTTCACCCCTGAATCTCAGTTCCTCAAGGCTGTAAGTTTTGAGGAGCCTATTTCTATTGGAATAAGGTAGAACATTTGTAGGAGACTTGAGATAATATTTGAGAGGGGAATGCATGGAAATAATTAATCCTATTTCTGTTTTACATGTCTAAAATGATGGCTTATTTCAAAATAATATTTTTTTTGTTAATTATTCACCCTTTGGACTCTAATCTGGATGTAAACCAATTATAACTTCATTGGAATCTTTCCTTTCATTCATGTTCTTTGTGTATTTCTCATTTTTATTGTGGCTACTGAAAATAATCCATGCCATGTATGTGGGTATTCTTTCCTATGTTTGGAGGGCATGGAAGCAAGGAGATGAAGAAAAGCTGCACTTGTAGTCCTAAGTCATGATTGCAAATAAAATAAGAAACATTCTTCAATTTATGCCGTGTTTTCCAATGACCTCAAGAAAACCGTTTGCCAATATTGTGTTTTAGCCAACTAATAAAAGATGACTTTTCCTTTAATCATTTTGTTTAGGTCATTTAGAAGACATTGGTACCAGATTTGTTTCGGTAATGCAAATGAATTGCAGAACAACAGACAGCTGCTTAACCAATATAGTTATCGAGTGTTGGGACATGCTTTGCCGTCAGTAAAGATTTAATGGTGATGTTTCGTAGGACTAAATCTAAACATGTCACATTTTTCTTTCTCTCCTCTTTAAAAAAAAAACCCTTTCTATAAAGTATGACATGTCATCAAATAAATTAGGAAATTATATTTGCAGCAGATAGGCTCTTTTTCAGTATGGCTGCAAAAGGTACCGAAAAACCAGTAATTTCTTTAGAAAAACAAATTCGTTAGAATTCATGGGGAAGATGAATGCATATATGATAACAACCAAGTTTGTATACATTTCAAACTTGTACTTTCCCACACAGGGTCTGAATGCTTATTGTAAAAGAAATTGTCAACTTTCTTGCATTTTCCTTGCAACTATCTAAAAAATTTAGCTCCTCAAGTGTATCCTTAATTATTCCTCATCTCTCAAGTAAATTTGCAATGTTCAATATATTATATTAATGAGAACAAAATCTCATAACACAATTTATAATATTCAATATGTTTATTCATCTTAAAAATCTATTGCCTATCTCTAAAAATATTTAATGAATTATATAATGTGTTTTTTTTAAAATACAAGTACTGTATATACTAAGAAGCATTTCCATTTCACACATGGAAAACACCACCATTCTTTTAGGATGATACGTGTTCTGATAGATACGCATAATCTAAAATGGAAAGAAGTATGCGATGTGCGCACTCAGAACTGTCTTGACTTTCATTGAATTTATGCATATCATTTAACAGATGTTTAATTTGATGACAGCCCTTGTCAAGAGGTTTAAGCCACTGTTATTACTTTGCATCTCTTATTCTTTTTTACCACCTTTTCTCATTATGAATTCTATATTTCCCCCTTTATTAAACAAAACATATGTATGGTTTGTCTTGCAAGTTTTGTCTGTTCCTTATGCGGAGAAACTGCATTGCCAAAAAAATGACAAACCTGTTTGTTAGCGTACATGTAAATGCATCCATGTGAAATATATATTCTCAGTTTGAAAGAAACATGCAAAAACTCAGCCTGGAAAATACATAGTTTCCCAGGTGCTATTTTTTTCTTGATTAACATATAAATAATTAATAAATATTAATTTATTAATATTAGAGTGAATATTAGAGATTCATAGTCATCCAGGTCATGATTGTGTCAAAGATCCTTTTTTTTTTTTTTTAAAGGCAACTGGACTATGTTTTTTTCTTGAGGAAGAAATGGATTTTTTTTTTCTTTCGAGGTGGAAGAAGTTTTACTTCTTATCCAAGAAGCTTCATCAGTTCTGACCGGATGAAACTTTGTGGATGAGAAGCAAAACATCTTCTTTTTCAAGGAGAAAAAAAAACATTTCTTGCTTCAGAAAAAAACATCGTCCAGTTGACTTTTGACAAAAGCACCTTTGAGAAAGTAATAAGTTCCTCCCTCCCCTTATTGTTCTTTTAACTTTAAAAGGCATTTTAACTAGTTTTTTAAAAAGGACTCTGTTACATAGAAAGCTATTCTCTGGAATTCTGCTTCCATTGGAGCAAGGCTATCTAGTAGTTTGACACCCTCTTTTTTTCCTTTTATGGGTACATGTGTTAACACTGAAATTTTTGAGAGTTTCTTCCAGTGCGATTCTCTGGAATGATAAGTGGCATCCTTTTGTTTGTTTGTAAAGCTGCTGTACAAACTGCCATGCAATGTTGTGCATTAGAATTTTTGATGGTCTCTATCTCTAAGTTGGTGACAATCATAGCAGATGTGCCCTTGGACAATGTATGAGCCTAGAGGACACCTGCTTTTCTTTTATCTATTAGAGATAATCTTTTATGTCAGTTGCACCTTCTTTTCAAGTTCTGCTTTTTGCTAATATCTTGAATCTTATTCTAGGTTCAGTGGCATTGCAGGGCGAGAATGGTGGCTGGAGCAAACTTCTATATCGTGGGCCGAGACCCAGCTGGAATGCCGCATCCTGAGACTGGGAAAGACCTCTATGATCCAACCCATGGTGCCAAAGTCTTGACTATGGCACCAGGATTGATAACATTGGAAATTGTACCTTTCAGAGTGGCAGCGTATAATAAGAAAAAGAAGTGCATGGATTACTACGACTCAGAACAGTAAGTTTTAGGGGAGGTGGAGTTAAAAATGAATGTCCCACATTATATTTTGGGTATGGGATTTGGCTTTATATGCCCTTATATCTCACCATAAATTGCTTACTTTCCAAATAAATACTCATTTCTCAAGCCTTATATTCAGTTAATTTTCTGTATAATTTAGAAACCTATAATCTGAAATCATACCATACATTTTAACTTTTTATATACTGTGACCTATGTTTAAATTAATTTTAAAAAGCTTGAACCTCCAATAATCTATAGTTGTTTTACTATTCTGGGTGGCCTGGAATTGGCCCAAAGATTGTTCTCACATTTATAATGGAAAATTTTGGTTGTCATGATACTGTAGATCATATTGCATTTTTTTTATTTTTAATCTCTCCATTTGGGAATAAAGTTCTTTTTGATACCATTGAACCATTCAACAAGCTTTGAAGTACATATTTAAAGTTTAGCATGTTTATTATTACAGACGTTTTCTCATCTATGACAACTACAAATTTGTCTATTTTTTTCCTATATAAATAATGCTTTCTTGTAGTATATATTTTTTGCAGTGCTGCTGTTTTTATACAAGGGTTTGATTGTCTATTGCATGGATTTTAACACCACTATTTTTGATGAGAGAATAGAGTCTGGTAATTTGAAATGTATCCTTTTAACAAACTTCTTGTCATTTAATGTACTGCAACACATTTTTCATAGCTGAAGAAGGGGACAGTTTTTACATGACTGATTGAATTGTGTTAATTTGGGAGGGGGGGGGAGGATTTTCAGCTTTTTATTTTTTACAACCAGTTAAGGAATTAAATTGTTGCCCCTCTTCTCTCAATTATGTAACAACCTCCATTTTGTTTCTTTAAGAAAACACTTTAAAAATCAGAGTGATGCAACTCGTCTTTCCAAAACTGGGTGATAAATTCAATACTGGAGAAAAACTTGATTGAAAACCATTACCAGTGCAGAAAACAGAAGTCAGTTTACAATTGTTTAAAAAAAAAAACAGTTGCAAAATGTAGCTGCAAAAAATCTTCCATCTCTGCATTAGAAAGTTACTTTAACACTTTAAGAACAGCTTTAAAATATTAACATAATCCTGGAAGTGGATTGCACTGATCATCAGTTTGCCCCATTGTGTGTGTGTAGCAAAGTGGTTTAAGTAATTAATTCCTCCATAAGTTTAACTCTGTTAAGGCATTATATAGAAGGGGAGATGAAACAACATTTTCTCAGAGCTTAAATCTGCAACTTTATTAATACAACCTTTTAAAATAATTATAGTCTGGCAGTCCCGTATTGCATTCTGTGAGTCTGTTACATTATCCATAGTTTCTTACTGTTACATCAGGATATTGTTTTTTATTCTGGCCATTCCAGAGCTTGCCTGGGTTGTGTTTTTAATATAATAAGTAATATTTCACAATAAACCCCCTAACTTTGGTCATATCATAAAACCATGAGGGAAGTCATGGGATGGTTTACATAATCCACTCACTAATCCCTTTTTGCCTCACGGTTTCACTTTCCAATTTACTAGATCCAAATGGAAACTTCAATCATTATCATATGTGACTGTCTGAAAGTATCATCAGAAAAAAAGTATTTGCTACTAAAAAGTGTTAAGTATTTTAGCAATAAGAATTTTTTTTTTAAAAAAATGAAGCATTTTGTGTTGTGATTTTTCTTCCTCGGTGTAGGATAAGTATAGATGAGCAGTCCAATAAACATTCTCACTATTGCAGGTTTTATGTTTGTAACAGAAACTAGCTTTAAGGAGTTATATTTCTTATTTGTATGTTAACTTCATATGTACACAATAAATACAGGAAAGAACAATTAGAAAAGCCAGCCCTTAATTCAGTGCTAATCAAATTGACTTGGATCTTTGATTGGCAGTCTAGTGCATGTTCTGCTTTAGTACTTAAAGCAAAATTCAGTCAGAGTCCAGATCATTCTACCTCCTAAATTAAACGAGCATAACCATGGGGATACCATAGTAACCGCCAGTCCTGTTTAATTGATTCAAAAGTTTAATTCTTGGGAGCCCTGTACTTCTAGATCAAGGGATGGGGAAGACCTGTGACTTTTAAGCATAGTGGTAAATAGCATTGATGGTATTGACATCAAACAGTATCTCATTGATTCTTGAAAATCTGTTGATGAGACTCATCAAGAAAAATATCCAGCAGAAATCTGTTTTAAGACTCATCCCAGAGTCTTAAAAATCAATATATTGTCATTTGCTGTCCTTTAGTTCTAGTGAGTGTAGCTCACATGTCTAAGTGAAAGGTATTAGGGGTCTTAATTCTCAAAACCTTTTTATGCTCAGCATCTCAAACAAAACAAAATTGCACAGAGTAAACCAAACAGAGAATTAGGGTTTTTGTGGTTAGGAAGCAGGATGTCATATGAAATAAAGGCAGCTGTTAATTAAAACCATATGAAAATAACTGAAGTTGTGCTGAGAAGCATGTGAATAATTACTAATTACATATACACGCATAGAGTTAATTTTACTTAAACATTTCTTGTCTGATATATAATCATCGTTTTTACAAATCTGGGTAGATTCTGAGACCTTGGACTCATTCTGTTACCCTTTTTTATTATCTCTGTTCCATTTTCCTTTCTTGAGGGGTTTGGATTAAATTCTAAGACACTCAGGATGTATTTGTGTTTTTGTTTTGTGTGCGTGCCTTTAAGTCATTGTTCCTGGCAACTGCTTGGACTAGTCCCTCCAGTTTTCTTGGCAAGATTTTCGGAAGTGATTTGCCATTGCTTCCTTCCTATAGTTGAGAAAAAGTGACTGGCCTAAGTTAACGCAACTGGTTCTGTGTCAAAGGTGGGAAAAGTAGTGGCGTCCTGATTTTCGGTCTGGTATTTTAATCACTGCACCAAACTCTCTCTCCTTGATAAGTTTTGACTACTTAGTTCTCTTCAGGGAGCAACAAAAATAATCAAAGTCAGCTAAGCAAAGTAAATTAAAACAAATCCTGACTAAAATGAATCAAATAAAACGAGCAAGTAGCTCATCAGCTATGGTCAGTTCAATAGTGCCATTTTCATGATTTACATGAGATACTCATTTTTACTTGAGGTAATCTAAAGAAATATAGATTTTGATTTATTTAAGTTTTAATAAAAACTAATAATTTAATCTTGGCTGCTATTTGTGTACCATAATGGTATGAAAGACATGTTTCATACAATGAAACAATATATTATTTAAGAATTTTGCAAAAATTATTTTTGCAAATTGTTCCATTTATTTCTTTTCTTGGTTGTCCAAGAAGGGCTGCTCAGGAGGGCTGCTCCAACACCAAAGTTCAAAAGTGTCAGTATTCTTTCTGTCCTGCTTCTTCAAAGTCCAGTGTCTTACATTGAAGCCAAGTGGGTAGGCCTAGGCAGATGAAGGACAAAAAATGTCCCAATCCAGACTGTAATAGCTAAGATCCCTTTAGACATGTTCATGACAACAAAGAATTTGAGTATAGTTATACAATACCTGCTTTATTTCTTTTGTGTGTGGCTGTTTGTGTTGTGTGAATAAGGCGCTGCTAGCAACAGCACCTGGGAAAAGCTGATAGCAAATAATAATAATAACAAAAATTATTATATAAATCACAGTTATTAAAAATAAATCACGGTTATCGAGGGCTGAAGTGTACAGTTTATTGATATCCCTGTACCAGGAGATGCCAGAGTAGAAGAAAAAGAACTGGAAAAAATCACGAATTCTCGTGTCCTGGCCATTGAAACTACACGGCTATGGATGAAACATGTAACAGTGATACCCATTGTCATTGGGGCACTTGGTACCATGTCCAAGAATTTTGCAAAACACATCAAGAAGTTGCAGTTTCCTGCAATAACACCAACAGAACTGCAAAAAACTGTGCTACTCGTAACATCATATATTTTAAGAAGATACTTTGTTGATATCTAGGACTCTGACAGCAACCCGTTATCAGCCATTAGCACCAATCAATGGTATTTGTAACACATTTTTAAATGTCCAGTTGACTGAGTTTCATGTTTAATGAATAAAAGAGATAAAAATAAAAGTTGCGACAGGCTGTGTAAATGGAGAACATTATTTAAAAAAAAAGGCAGAATATAAGGAAAAACAGCTGAATGACAGATTAAATGGATTGAAAACCAAAGTTTTACATGGATAGCACTTGAAAAATATTGAAGGAAACTGTGATAACAACTTGACATGGGCATGGCTTAAAATGAGAATCATCAAGAAAGAAACAGAAGGTTTAATATTTGCTGCTCAAGAACAAGCACTACAAACTAATGCCATGAAAGCTAAGATACAAAAATCCACCGACAATCTAAACTGCCGACTTTGCAATGACAAACTTGAAACTGTTTCACATTTAATACGTGAGTGCAGCAAAATCACCCAAACTGATTACAAAACTAGACATGACCGAGTTGCTAAATTAATCCACTGGTCATTATGTAAAAAATATGATTTACCTGTATCCAAAAAGTCATGGGAACATAAAGTGGAAAAAGTTGTCAAAAATGAGAAGGTGAAGATCTTGTGGGACTTTCGAATACAGACAAATCGTCATTTGGAACACAACACGCCAGATATCACAGTTATCGAAAACCAAAGCATACAATTTATTGATGTCGCTGTACCAGGAGACGCCAGAGTTGAAGAAAAAGAACTGGAAAAAATCACGAAATATTGCGAACTGGCCAGCAAAACTACGTGATTATGGATGAAACATGTAACAATGATATCCATTGTCATTGGGCACTTGGTACCATGTCCAAGAATTTTACAAAATACATCAATAAATTGCATCTTCCTGCAATAACACCAGCAGAACTGCAAAGAACCGCTACTCGGAACATTGTACATCTTAAGAAGGTACTTGGTCAATATCTAAGATTCTGGCAGCAACACGTATCAACCATCAGCGCCAGTCAGTAATATTTGTGATACATTTTCAAAAGTTGACTGAGTTTTGTGTTTAATGAATAAAAGTTTATAATAATAATAATAATAATAAGTTTATAATAATAATAAAGCATTTGTCCTTTATTAAAACATGGGTTTTCATTTTTATTGCAAGGAGACAGCACCCTTACAGTGTATGAACCTTCCAAGAGTTACCAAAACGAGCTTACTGTAGATCAGGGCTGTCAAATTCCTGCCTGCGGGCCGGATGAGTCACACTCTGACGAAGGGGAAAAACGTCCCGATACATCAATTGATGCTGCTGTGATGACGTGAGTTTGACCCCCCCTGCTGTAGATCATGGGTAGCACATTTTTGCAAGCCTAACCTGTACATCGCCTTGCCATAGAATTCAGTCCCCATGTATTCTGCCATCACCATCATGAGAGACCGTGTGGAAAAGCATTAAGTTGAGCGAACTCTTCCAATCTTCCTAATTAATTAGAGCGAAAAGATGTGTTTACTGTAGTTGGATTGGAGTAAGGATGGCTGGCAACATGTGAAAGCAGAACTCCCATTTGGGATGGTGTCTGTAGCATGCAGCCCAGATGTAGGGCGAAATGTTCTTAGGAGAAGGTGCCTGGGGAGCCGCTCTTGAAATCCCCCTTCAAAGGGAAGGCATAACAGCCGCCTGGATTCAATGCACACAACTTGGCGCTGTGGGAGAATGTAAGGTTTTAATAGGTCTGCCTTTTTTCTTTTAATCAAAAAGCACCGAACAAACTGATGGGCTTTTTATTATTTCATGTCTCTTGCCAAATAGCAGGCCAGATTTTCTATATAAATACATGCATAGTGGCTTGAAAGTCAAATGAAGTAGAATGTTTGACTATTTGTTGCCTGTAATGATGAGTGATGTTAGTCCAGTTAAGCCATGCTGGACCTCCCATGGTTAGAACTGTAGGAGTGGCAAGAATATTAGAATGCTCTTGGATCTCCCCTCTGTCACAGTTTGGGAGTGGGAGAAGATAAATTACATGACAACATACCGGTCTCCCTTTCCAGTGTTGGAATACTGTACTGACAGATTACCAGTCTATTCCCTATTTTCAGTATTGTGTTTTGTCAGCTGTTCCAAATGAAAAGAGAGCCAGTTAGGTGTAGTGGTTTAGGTATCAGAATATAAACTGGGAGACAGTGAGTTCTAGCCCTACCTTACACACAAAGGTAGCAGGTGATCTTGTGATATTCACTCTTGTTTGGCCCTAGGAAGAAAGAGGCAATGGTGAACCTCATTTGAAGCCTTGCCCCTTAAAATTGCAGGGAATACTCCAGGCAGTTTTCAGGAATCAAAAAATAAAATGACTCAAAGAAACTCCCCAACTACAATAGCCTAAATATTATATTGATTCTCACAGAAATCTGGCACAATCTAGGGCGTGTCAATTTTTCAGCTAATATCCAAACATTAGGGGTGCCTTGGGAATTGTAAAGGTATTTTGCTTACTTTAATATAATTTAGATGTGTTTGGTAAGTAACTCCATAAATAATATAACTTTTTAACATTTTGTTTGTTTCACATTTGGTTACTCTTGAGGCTTGTTCTTAAAAGCAATGGTGATAGCAGTTTGGGATTATTATTATTATTATTATAATTATAAACAAAATGTACAGATTTGTAAATTAATGAAGTTTTTTAGAATAAAAACTCTGGAAAATTCTGTTTCTTGACAGAATGCCTGTGTTTTCCTAATCTATTAGACAGGTTTTATACAATAGTAGCCAGCATGTATTTGTAATTGCATATATTCTGGAACAGTCTGTAGGTCAATGTGAGTAAAATGTATGTTCTTTCATAATGGGATTTGCTCTTCACTGGTAGAGTGTAAGCTTTGGAAATTTTAAGCCTTGATGCCTCCATTTAAAAGGAGCAAATAGAGAAAATAAAAAAATCCTCTGTCTGAAAACAATTCTTTTGATTTTTCCAAAATAAATAGAGTTGATGGCTCTAACATCATGTAGAAGAATAGTAGCTTTAGAAATATGGAGATGCTTATTATTTTATTTGGCAATGTACTTTGTTTGGCATTGTGATAACCTGGCCATTAAAAGGACCCAATCCAGGATAATAGAGAGGTAATTTATTCTACAGTTCTTACTTCAGTCATAAAATACATAATATTATGAATTACTGTGTGGGCACAGCCTGTTGCAATACCTCTATAATTTCCCTTTAATCCATTAAGGAGTTTTATTTATATATTTAATATTCATGATACCAAGTTATACAGTTCTACAGTTTCTCCCATCTAGTAACAAAGATTTTATCTATCATATTGTGCCATCCTATTTCTTTACCCCGAAGCTACATAAAACTGATTTGTAATTTGAGAAATTGTCAGAGAGCTCTATGTTTGTGCGGAATATTCAGACATTTGTTCACTTGTTTTAATGACACAGATTGTCCCTAGCTGCTGTTGCGTCTGTTATACAGAAATGCTTGATAAAAAACACATTAACAGTATCTTTCGGCACTTGATTCAATTAGGAAATGTCTCTAATTTGCACTGTTTATTCCTAGTTCAGATCTTCCATTAAACTTCTTTTGAGTAACTCAGTATAGTTTATTCCCCAAACTGAAATACATTTTGAATGCCAGATTAAATGGAAAATAAACTGTTTCTCATTAATACTTATTATGAAGCGTGTGTTGGCTTTTTTTCTTTTTCTTTTTTGAAAGGCCCCTGTAATCTTTCTTCTTTAGAGAGCTGAATTTATTCACAATTATTATCCAGTACAAATGTTAGTATAAAATGGCATGGCTTAAAACTAACCACATATAATTCTGCCCCATTGTGAGTTCATTACTTAGGCAAAAACTCCTTTCTCAATTTGTTTCTTGCTTAATAAGAATAGTAAGAAGAAAACAGCCCTAGGAATGAGGAGCTATAGAATACAGATGGTAGAATATATGCAAAAGTTCAGTGTTGAAATTCCATACAACAATACAATTAGAACATAGAACACCAGTTAACATTAAGTATATAAACTAGGTCTCCTGTGTGACAAACCTGTGGGTGTAGCATTGTCCAATTATATCACAAATATATCACAACATTTCAAAATTTCCTATTTTGAGTTGGCAGTGAACGTAAGAGATATAATGGTCATGATATTATTTTTTAAAATGGCATGTGTTGTTTGATTCCTAGGAAAAATGTATTTATTTTTGCTTTGCTATAATAAATGCAATATAGAAGAGAGACCTTTTGATAGGTTTTAAGTCGAAAAACTCCTAAAAGTATTATTGCTTTGAGGTTTAGAATTTAATAAACTATAGGGAATAATTTTGGGGACATAGTGCCTCAGCAGTTAAAGACTCTGAGCTAGTCAGCTAGAAGGATGACAGCCTGGGTTCAAGATTCGAGCTCCTCACAACAGGGTGAGCTCTGGTTACTTGCCCCAGCTCCTGCCCACCCAGCAGTTCAAAAACATGCAAATGCGAGTAGATAAATAGGTATCATTTCAGTACGAAGGTAACAGTGTTCTGTGCATTTCAGTGTATAGTCATGGTGGCCACGTGACCATGGAAATATCTTCGGACATTGCTGGCTCCCTTGGCTAAGAAACAGAGACAAGTGCTGCCCCTTAGGGTTGGAAACAATGGACAGGGGAACCTTTACCTATAGGAAATAAAAGAAAGGAATAGGTAAGGACCGAAATATAAAATTCAGCTTGGCCTAAATGTGTTTTGAGATATTTCTGGCAAGTGAGCAGGGCAAGCAAGGAATATAAAACAAAAAAATAATACTGAAAATCACTGTGTGAGGTCTTGCTTGCGGAATGTTCTCACAAGAGAAATATAGTTGGTACCTATATATCAACCTTTGACAAAAGTTCAAGAGATTTCTTTCACACTGACTAATGACATTTATCCTCAACAAATACTGTATTTTTCCCCCTAAACTTTAAAGCACACAAATTTTCTATTAAAATTTATATTATTATATTTACCTTTTTGTTTGAAATAATTATTTTGCAGCTGCATCAGACAGCTACAATTACTGGACAAGTAGTAAGTTCTTTGATTAGAACTTCACTTCTTCCATGTTTTTTTCAGAGCAACAATATGAAAAAAGTGTTTGATTATCTTTTTGAAGCATGTGCTTTCTACTTCTCTCTCTAGTTTATATCCCCCAGCTTTCCCATTTTTGATTTCCCATCTAGATGTTAAATCCAAATAACCCAACTTGGCATTTTGAAGTCTGCCAAGATTGGCCAGCTGTGGTGGAACAGAAATATAACAAATAAATGTTCATAAATAATAAATATAAACAGACAAGGAATGGCATGATCAATCATAATCTGAATATATGAAAGTACTATTGCAATAAGATTTGTTCTTATTTCATGTTCTTTTTAAAAAATTGTCAGGCTCAAAGTCAAAAAAGATTCTACAAAGCTTTAAATATGACCAAGGAGAATTCATAAAAAAATAAAACTATTAAAAAGTAACCAGTTATTAAGCGGCTAAGAACAAGATGCCAAAAGCATAGTAGAATAGAAAGTTTAATCTTGGATGGGGAACTAATGAAAAGAAGGAGTAGGGGTGACATGATAGCAGGGTTCCAATATCTAAGGGGCTGCCACAAAGAAGAGGGAGTCAAGCTATTCTCCAAAGCACCTGAGGGCAGGACAGGAAGCAATGGGTGGGAACTAATCAAGGAGACAACCAACCTAGAACTAAAGAGAAATTTCCTGACAGTTAGCCCAATCAATCCGTGGAACAACTTGCCTTCAGAAATTGTGGGTGCTCCATCAGTGGAGGCTTTTAAGAAGAGATTGGACAACCATTTGTCTGAAATTGTATAGGGTCTCCTGCTTGAGCAGGGGATTGGACTAGAAGATCTCCAAGGTCCCTTCCAACACTGTTATTCTGTTAACTCACCCAGGGTAACATTTCAGAGTCCCTGGATTGCATCAGACATGATGCATGAGTTGTTAGATGTTTAAATGTGACATACACTTACTGGCATCCACCACGATTGGAGCTTCAGAGGAGGGCAACCTAATGCTTTCCTGGTGTTTTGGGCCCCAGATCCAATATGCCCAAGACATAGAAATTATCTAGAGCTGGGGAGGGGATCAGTTCCATATAGAGTAGTGGCCAAAATTATGGAAATCTTTTGGGAAAAGTGTATTTTTGAAGTTTAATGGCTAATAACATCACTTTTTTGGGGAGTTTCAAGATAATCATATTCCACTGCTGGAATGGCCTGAGAATAGCCCAGACCTTAACCCAATTGAAAATCTATGGAGCCGACTAAAGAAGCTTGTTAGTCAGAAGTGACCCAGCAATAAAACCCAGTTAATAGAAGCAATCATTCAATCTTGGTTTCACATAACAGCTGCAGAACTAAAAGACTTGGTTCACTCCATGGGAAGATGTTGTAAGGCCGTAATTTATGCTAAAGGTTACCCAACTAAGTATTAACTGACGTGATAAATTTTGTATATCTCATTTTTTCTACATGTTTCACTTTTCTTCTTTATACTGTAACTGCTATTCTAATAGCAAATCCTTCATAAAAGTTATTGCATTACATTCTTGATTAAATTATCTTTCCATTGTATTATAATTTTATGGTACTACTCCAAAAAAAAAGTGGTGTTATTAGCTAGTTTTAGAAAATACACTTTTCCCAAAAAGTTTCCAGAATTTTGGCCACTATACATCTTCTAATGATTTTAAGATCAGAACTGTTATCCAGTATTTGGAATAAGATATTACTTGGCAGCACAGATTTTTCAAAATGGGTGGACCAGTAGCTTGCCAACTCTAAATTGTTAATAATATTTTGCACTACTATTAACAGTTAGTAGTTTATTGCACAGAAATCCTGAGATAATTTCTGAGAATTGCAGCGATCCTTGCAAATTTGTACCCATCCAGTTCAAAGATTATGTTGCTAAGTTTTTGCATGTACAGTGAGAAGACTTGTTCTTCATTTGCTAAGTAATACGTATAGCTTAACATTCAGACAAGCAAATTAGCCCCAAATACATTTGCTTCACATTTTCTTCTGCCTTGAGCCATATCCAACTGAAGTCAGCATTCAGCTTATATTTAAGATGGATCAATTGAAAATGACTAAAACATAGATGGAACAGGCTGAGCAAGTAAAAGAGCAAGTAAAAGAGCAAGTAAAAACATTTCTTTTTATTATTGATATATATCACTCTTGCTTCGGAGACTTGAAAACTGTGTGTGTTGCGTTTGTACTTTTTGAGGCTGCGTGTTTTTAAATTGCTTAATAAAAACCTAGGTAAATAGTGTTATCTCATGGCTCATTGATTTTGTTTTTCTCTCTTATGTATCCATTTGACAATTTGTGTCATGCTGTCGACTGAATGCAAATACTTTATTTTCTGGGAAAAGTGGTCTTTACTAATTAATTTATGCTGTAACATAAGTAAATGGGTGGTATCTTACGAACAAATAATTCATTTTGTTTTCTGAGAAAGAATGTTTATGGAAGCAGAATATCCACATAGAAGAAGGTAAATATCGGCAGCTTCTGGAAGATGAAAACCATCTAAATTCACAGAAACACAACAGAATTTGTTTTAAAGAAATCATAGGGTGTCCGGTGTTTTTGGAAGCACAGAATATGGAGTAGGAAGGAAGAAGCAATAACATAGAAAAGCATATCTTCAGCAAGGCATGGCAAGACTGACCAGAAACTGAATCAGATCATGCCACACTGCAGTTCTGTGGCAGATTTTACTTGTGTATAATATTTTTATATGGGATGAGGTGGCTCAGTGGCTAAAATGCTGAGCTTGTCGATCAAAAGGTCAGCAGTTCAGCGGTTCGAATCCCTAGTGCCGTGTAACGGGGTGAGCTCCCGTTACTTGTCCCAGCTTCTGCCAACCTAGCAGTTCGAAAGCCCGTAAAAAATGCAAATAGAAAAATAGGGGCCATCTTTGGTGGGAAGGTAACAGTGTTCCGTGCACCTTTGGCATTTAGTCATGCTGGCCACATGATCACAGACGTCTTTGGACAACGCTGGCTCTTTGGCTTTGAAACGGAGATGTGCACCGCCCCTAGCGTCGGGAACGACTAGCACATATGTGCGAGGGGAACGTTTACCTTTACTTTTATAATATTTTTGAATGTGCAAAATAAAATGCTTTCTGCGGGATTTCCAAATAGTTCTTTTGTGTTGTAAGCACATTTGGCATGCTAAGAGCAAATTGTAAAATCTTATCTCCCCTTTTTCCTGACATCCCATTCATCCCAATGTTGTCAAATGACATATTTCCCACAGCTGTGCAGTGCCAGTGCCTCTTACTGCTAGTGTGATCCTTCATGATTGTAAGATGCTCATTTGACTTACAATATAGGTAGTCCTTGATCTACAACAATTCATTTAGCAACTATTCATTACGCCGCCACTGAAAAAAAAGTCATTTGTACTTAAGACCGTTGCAGCATTCCCTCACTCATGTGATCAAAATCCAAGTGCTTGAAAATTGGCGCATATTTATGACGGTTGCAGGGTCCCTGGGTCATGTGATCACCATTTGCAGTTTTCCGAGGCAGTTTCCAAAAAGCAAAGTCAATGGGGGGGGAATGGGATTCGTTTTATAACCGTGTGATTCATTTAACAACCTCAGTGATTCTCTTTTAACAAGCGCGGCAAAAAAGGCACGACTTGCTGAAAAACATCTTTTCTTAGCAACAGAAATTCTGGTTTCAGTTGTGGTCGTAAGTTGAGGACAGCCTGTATTACTTTAAATGCAAACAAGCTTCAATTGAAACTCACTGCATATTCCTTCTAAAAGGTTTCTTTTCTTTTGATTTTAGCCATGAAGATTTTGAATTCATTTCAGGAACTCGCATGCGCAAACTGGCTCGAGAAGGTCAAAATCCTCCTGAAGGTTTTATGGCTCCTAAAGCGTGGACTGTGCTGACAGAGTATTACCAATCCTTGGAAAAAGTTTAAGTTGCTCTTATCAATTGCAGATCAACCTTTGACACTTGATTTATTAACAAGACAAGGGACCACTCAGTGATGCTGCTTTGTTGCAGCTTCCGACAAGAAAACTTTTCCTAAATATCTTCCTTAAGAAACATTCTTTGCTTTTCTTACATGTTTTGTTACATATTGCTAACAAACTTTTTTTTTAATGTATTCTCTTTATGTTTTTTTAATATTCTATTTAGTCTTTGTATTTGACCTGCACTTTTCTGGGATGCTGAAACTTACTTTTTTTCTTTTCACTTTATGTAATGGAATTCCAGTGCTGTGTTTTATAATTTAAGGAATAGCTATTATAATCTGATTACATGAGCTAGAAAGAGGTGTTGAATTTGATCATCATAAAATAGCTTTTAGTGTACTACACTTGTACTTTGCAGTCTGGACTTTGAGGTTCTTATATGGAATCTCCAAAGTAACCTTGTATGGGAAATTAAACGTTATTTGATAAATTTGTGATTTTTATTTTTGCCTAGCTTTTTCTTAATCATGTAAAAAATTATGGGAAATACAAGAGGGCATCCTGATTATATGGATCACTAATTTTTTTTCATATGTTTCTGGTGGTTGTAACATTATTGCTGTCTTTCAAACTTTTGTTTTAAACTTTTCTGCTCAATATAGTGCTCTTTTAAAATTATTTTGGTTGATACGATTATTCTTTAAGCTCCAGTCTCATTTAGCTCAGTGGATTAGCTCCTAATTAAACACAAAGGTTTGCCCTTCTGGAGAAAGGAAAGCTTCGGTAAAAAGATATTTGTCTGCTTCAAAAGTGCCTGCTTTGATCCTTTGACATTTCAATATTTGGGAGCTGCAAACTAACAATTAACATAAAACAGCCTTGTTATTGTAGAAGCTGTACATGTGAATCTTGACTTCTGGCTAGGTACCATTTCTGCTTTGTTTAGATACTATACAGTTTGTGTCCTTAAAGTATCCATGCCTTAAAAATAAGGTGAAAGTTTGTATAAGAGCACATTCTATAGCAAAGCATGCAAGAAGGTTCCAGACTCAGTTCTTGATTTCTCCAGTTAGAGCAGGGGGTCAGCAACCTGTGGCTCCGGAGCCACATGCGGCTCTTTGGGCCCTCTGCTGTGACTCCCTGTCAGGTGATCCCAACACTGGCTGGCCCGCCCCTCACCCTTCCTTCCCAGTCACTCCTTGCCTGGCCTGAGAAAGTAAGGGCTACGGCGGACGATGGGAGAAATGGCCAGGGCATAGACAGAAAGGTACAGAGAGAGGGGGAGAGAGAGAGAGAGAGAGAGAGAGAGAGAGATACAGAGGGAGAGGGGGGGAGAGAGGGAGGGAGGGGACAGAGAGATATGTCAAAAGGATTTTGTAGTTACCAGTGTTTTTTAACAACTGGTTCCCTGCCCTAATGACCGGCTGGTTAGGCGTGGCTGGGGGGGGTCATGTGACTGGTGGAAGTGAGTGACATCGAGTTGGCCACCCTATTCAGGTTTTGTGGCTCCCAGTGTTTTCTGTGGGAAACGGGTCCAAATGGCTTTTTGAGTATTTAAGGTTGCAGACCCCTGAGTTAGAGGGACTAAAAACATTTGTTTCCAACCCTGGAAAGAGTTAGCTGGGGAATTGTTGGACTTGATGTCTACATACATTAAACTTGCCGAGATTAAGAAACGCTGGTCTATCGAGACAACCAACACAGAATTAGATAGACGAATAATTTGCTTCTATAAAAAGGAGTTTGCAAATACTCATAACAGTAATTTGGATTATGTAAGCTTGTTAGCCAAGAACATTGCAATTATAGGTGAAGAAAAAATAATAAGAGCAAACAAGCATCAAGAACTTCCCTCCATGTATCTGCTATTTCACACACATACACAGAATCCTAAGGACTTTTTTTAATCCATCTACTTAAAATTATACAGTCCATGATTTACAATTACCTTGTGAGACCAGAACTTCCATTGTAATGTTAAGTGAGTGATGCCCAATTTAATGGTCTTTTTGTCAGGATTAAATGAATCACAGGGTCATTAAGCAAATCTGGCTTCCCCTGTTGGAAACCCCCTGGGAAGGTGGTAAATGGTG
Source organism: Pituophis catenifer annectens (assembly GCF_029215685.1). Taxonomy (NCBI): domain Eukaryota; kingdom Metazoa; phylum Chordata; class Lepidosauria; order Squamata; family Colubridae; genus Pituophis; species Pituophis catenifer. The sequence continues at coordinate 60,434,902 of NW_027256888.1, forward strand.
ATCAGGTGACCCCATCACACTGCAACCATCATAAATATATGCCAGTTGCAAAGCCCCCAAATTTTGATTGTGACCATTAGAATTTTGTGATAATTTTAAGTGTGGGAGCTGGTCGTAAGACACTTTTTTTTCAACACTATGATAATTTGGAAATCATTAAATGAATGGTTGTAAGTCGAGGACTACCTATATGGGCAAAAATAGCCATAATTCAATGTTAGTACAACATTGAAGAAAAAGGGATCAATCATAGTTAAAATTAGGCAATAACCCAATGGGCAAGTCAATATGGAAAAAAACAACATACTCATTTGTGAAAAGATAGTATTTTGGTTAAGACTATGCATTAGAAAACCTGCAGTTGAATCATAATTTGTGACAATATCTGACCACAAATGTAAATTTGATCTAGTATGATATCTCCCAGCTAAAACATATGAAGAACAGTTGCAGGAACTGGGTATGTCTAGTTCAAAGGTCTTCAAACTTGGCAGCTTTAAGACTTGTGGACTTTAACTTGTGGACTTCAGCATAGCTGGCTGGAGAATTCTGGGAGTTGAAGTCCACAAGTCTTAAAGCTGCCAAGTCTGAAGACCTCTGGTCTCGTTTAATGAAAAGAAGGATTAGGGGAAATATGATAGCAGTGTTCCAATATCTCAGGGCTGCCACAAAGAAGAGGGAGTAAAGCTATTCTCCAAAGCACCTGAGGGTAGAACAAGAAGCAATAGGTGGAAACTAATCGAGAGAAGCAACTTAGAACTAAGGTGAAATTTCCTGACAGTTAGAACAATTAACCAATGGAACAACTTGCCTCCAGAAGTTGTGAATGCTCCAACACTCCAAAAACAGGAAGTTTTTAAGAAGATGTTGGATAACTATTTGTCTCAAGGGGTGCAGGGTTTCCTGCCTAAGCAGGGGGTTGGACTAGAAGACCTCCAAGGTCCCTTCCAACTCTTATTCTAAATTCTAAGCTGATAAAAACATTGGGAACAATCTCCAGGTAATAAAAAAGGCATGTGTAGGAGATGACCAGGAGGAGCCTGAGGGAGGGTACAACAGGCAGAACAAGAAACAAAGGATGGAAACTAATCCAGAAGAGAACCAACCTAGAACTAAGTTGAAATTTCCTAACAGTTAGAATCATTAATCAGTGGAACAATTAATTGCCTTCAGAAGTTGTGGGTGCTCCAACACTGGACGTTTTAAAAAGAGATTGAACAACCATTTGTCTGAAATACATAGTTTAGTTTAGTTTAGTTTATTTGATTTGTATACCGCCCTACTCCCAAAGGACTCAGGGCGGTGAACAGCCAAGCAATAAAATACATAAATACACAAAATTTAAAAACCAGATAAAATCAAATTAAATCATTTTGGCCCGGACAGATTAAAACACCCCAATAATTTAAAAACAGATTAAAATTTACATATTAAAAGACGGAGGAGATTAGGCCAAGCCCGCTTGATGGAATAAAAAGGTCTTCACAGCGCGGCGGAAGGTGCGCAGATCCGGGATCCTCCGTATCTCTGGGGGGGGCTCAGTCCAGACGGTAGGTGCCCCCACAGAGAAGGCTCTCCCCCTAGGGGCCGCCAGCCGACACTGTTTGGCTGACGGCACCCGGAGGAGTCCCTCTCTATGAGAGCGTACTGGCCGGTGGGAGGCTATTGGTGGTAGTAGGCGGTCCCATAGATAACCAGGTCCTAAGCCATGGAGCGCTTTAAAGGTGGTAACCAAAACCTTGAAGCGCACCCGGAAGACCACCGGGAGCCAGTGCAGCTCGCGCAGGAGAGGTGTCACATGGGAGCGCCATGACGCTCCTATTACCATCCACGCGGCCGCACTCTGCGCCAGTTGGAGCCTCCGGGTGCTCCTCAAGGGGAGCCCCATGTAGAGATATAGGGTTTTTCTTGCTTGAATTTGGACTAGAAGACCTCCAGAAGACTCTGTTATTCTGTTAAATGGCTGCTACACTAGTGGAGAAGGAGCTACCCTAAGGAACAGGAAGTGGAAGATGCCTGTTTATTGTTCCTCCAATAAAATTGCCAGGCCTTACTTTGATAGACCCGCATTATTTTTGCAGTCATCAGGATTCCTGCCAGTTTGCAACCTGCCATTTGTATCTATGGGGTAGGTCACCCAAATTCATTTATTTTGGGGTCACAGGATCACATTTGAGAACTCTGTCCTAATATAGCCCTGTTAGCACAATGGAATTGCTAAACAATTCCTCTTAAAGCTATACACACTCAAAATCGAAGTCCTGAACTGACATGTAGACATTTTTTTTCTGTGAATGAAGACTAAAGAACTTGGCTTGGGTCTGGGACTCTGAATTTTACTGCCTGGATTGTTCGGTAGGAACAGATCTGGAATTGTTGCAAACAATTAAAGCTATTAAAACAAGTCTGGAGGATTCAAATGGTAAATACTATTATATGCACAATTAAAAGCAGAGAAAATAAATAATGATTTATGTCTCTGTGATCTCAGTTTTGCCAGAAAATTGGTAAGAAAAATACCATGGTTTCCTACTTTGTCATCAAAATGGCATAATTTCCCGATTGCCTTAAGTTTACTGTTTTGTGTGCCTCCATTACAGTGATGTGCATCTGGAAGATTTGCCTCTTAGTAATAAGTGATGCAAATTGCAGAGCATTAAACGGAATGGCCAAACCAAAAATGCAGATCGCTGCTCATTGCCAGTGGTGAAATCTAAATTTTTTTACTACCGGTTCTGTGGGCGTGGCTTGGTGGGCATGGTGTGGCTTGGTGGGCGTGGCAGAGGAAGGATACTGCAAAATCTCCATTCCCACCCCACTCGGGGACCAGCCAGAGGTGGTATTTGCCGGTTCTCCGAACTACTCAAAATTTCCGCTTCTGGTTCTCCAGAACCTGTCAGAACCTGCTGGATTTCACCCCTGCTCATTGCTAATCTTATTAGTTTGAAAAACATTGCTTACAATTTTGTGAACCTATTTATATTTATATTACAAATGAAGCCCCTTTTCTAAGGTTTACAGCCTACTCAACATACCTAATTAAAAAGTAGTGCAAAGCGGTATCAGTTGCAGAAAATCCAGTTATAGAAAAGGACTAAATAAAAAAAAATAGTTTAGAAAAATATATATATAAAGTATAAGTAAATTTATATAAGATTTACTTATTCTGTGGAACCAATACTTTCCTAAATAAGTAAACAGTCTTCAAAAATAAATGATTTGCAAAAATTAACTATGGACTCGTTACTGACCAAGCTCTAATTTTGAGAATCTTGAAAACAAAGGGTAATTATTGGACGCCAGTAAGAAGTCTAACTTTTAATTGGAAGTGATCATCAATAATTCCTCATCATAATGAACTGACACATCTCATAGGGTGCCTTAAGCTTGAATCCTGGGTTCTATAATTTTATTTAAAAATAATAATGGCTCTGAGGCAGAGATGGCAAATATGTAAATGTCATAAAATGAATAATATGACTAATCTAGAAGGCAGAAATAAAATTCAAAACCATCTTATGAATTAGTGAAAGAAGCTTCAAAAAACAAAATAAATTTGATAAGGACAAATGAAATTCTTTTCACCCAAGAAAGAGGAATCAAAGCACAGGGACAGAATAGAGAATCCTAGGGCTGACAATATGAACAAGATCTTTGAATAATACTTGAGTATAAAATGAATAAAAACAATTGGTGTGATATGGCTGCAAAAACTCAAATGAATTTTATGTTGCCCTAAAAGAAGTATTCTTTCCAAATAGTAATGGAAGTAACAGCTCCATTTTATTTTGCATTTATTAGGCCCTCAGCTTGAGATATAGTGTTAAAATTTAAGCCTCTAAGCTTGAACAGAAAAGAGTTAAGGGATGATCAGAGGTTAGAATTAAATTCTAGTAGAGACACTGAAGGAACTGGGAATTTTTAACTTTAAGAGGAGAACATTAAAGTGGGAGAGAAAATGTAATAGCAGCTACAACAGCTAGACCTCAAAGGAGGTCATAAAAGTCGAGGTGATGGGTCCAACCAGGTACTTGAAGCATCAGTCCATCTTTATAGGTGTTGCATGTATAAGAGCCCTAGTGCAATGGTTAAAATGCAATATTGCAAGCAAACTCTGCCCAAACTCTGCTGTAAAGCACCATGGGACAGTATACCATATTTTTCATACTATAAGATGCTAAGGACTATAAGATGCACCTAGCTTTTGGGAAGGAAAACAAGAAAAAAAATCTGTCTCTGCCTCCCAGCAATTTGTCTCCTTGCAGCAAACAGCAAACAGCCTGGTCAGCTTCAGCACAGCCTGATTTAGCACGAGCAGCTGACTGGCAGTTGGATCGGCCTCCCAGAATACCGCCAATCAGCTGTTCCAGGCTGTGGGGATCGCCACTGCCCATTGCCACCATCACTGCCCATCGCCGCTGCTACCTATCACCACTGCTACCTATTGTCGCCTCTACGTGCCCCATTTTCGGCCCGTTGCAGGCGGCGGGGATAGGTGGCGGCAATGATCCCCACCACCTGGAACAGGTCAAAAGTGGGGCGCGCGAAGGCCAAAAATGGGATGTGCAGAGGCAGTGATAGGTAGCGGTGATGGGTGGTGGTGATCCCCACAGCCTGGAAAAGCTGATAGGCGGTATTCCAGGAGGCAGATCCAACCGCCAATCAGCTGCTCATGCTAAATGAGGCTGTGCTGAAGCTGACCAGGCTGTTTATTGTTTGCTGCAAGGAGGCAAATTGCTGGGAGGCAGAGACCAAAGGATGGGGGGGTGGGGGGGGTGGGGGGCTTCGGCAACATTCGCTGTATAAAATAGACATTTCCACCCACTTTTTTTGGGAATAAATGGCCTAAATAAATAAATTAACAAAAATAAATGATTCTTTCCAATAAACATGGAGATGTCTGGGGCAACCATAGCAGTTTGATTAAATAATTTTCTTCTATTTATATAACTTATTGATTAAATATAGTTCATCAAGTCAGTGTTGACTCTTAGTGGTCACACAGATATCCAGGTATAATCTCATTCTTTAGGTGCCCCCATTGCCACCGTAATGAGCCTATCCATCTTGCTTCTGGTCATCCTGTTCCCTTCTCTTCCACTTTGCTTAGCATTATGGACTTCTTGAGAGAATAATTTATTTGTACTGAAGATAATACAAGCGTGCATTGGTAAAGGAAGTTTCTAATAAGAACAAGGTGTGCATAATATGTATTAAAGATGCATAACTAGAAGCCTTTAGGCAAAAAAAACTGGCTCCCATGTGGCAACAGAGAGGGATAAAAGACTGTCATTGTTGGCAGTAAAGCTGCAGGCTCTTGAAAGAGAGGACTTTGCCGAGCACTTCCAATCCTTAACTGGGAAGCCCTTTGGTGAAACTACTGATCAGCAAAAGGGATTTTCGTCAGGAAAGTCCTCTGGCATTCCATGGAAAATGATGCTTTTTTCATCCTATTACTGCAGTGGAACAAAGAGGGGAGAGTTCGCAAGCCAAGTTCATTCATATAAAGTTCCAATTGTCTAACCTACAAATATTGTATTTGTGCAGCTTGAAATCTGCCAGAAGGGGGTGGGCAGCAGAGAGGAAGCAATTTCCCTGCAACCTAACATCAGGCTTTAAAGTCACATCTGCAACTCCTAAAAAGCAATTTAATGTCCCCAAGTTTAAATCCCCCAAGTCCACCCCATTTCCATAATATTCAAGGAGACTTGCAAGTAATCAAAGGAATCTTTTTTTCTAAAGATTCCTAATGCACAGTACCATTATGGGGAGCTAACCATCCCATATGTCTTATCCTATTCAAGTAAATAAATTGCAACGGGACTGAAATAAGTACTGGATTCCTGAGCTGAATCTCTCCACTGGAGAAAATGTCATCCTCAATACCCATTTTATATTATCATGAATGGACAGTTGCATAAGCTGAAACTCTACCTTTGCACTTTTCTTTTTCCAGTGAAGGATAGGTTGAAAAGGGTTAGTTTTGTATGGTATCTTTCCCAGATGGCTCTTTGGAGTATATAAATATTCCCCTGATATTTGCTGTTAAAGTGTAATCAAGAAAAATTGTGGTTTCCATTATAATTAAGATTCATTAGGACAGATCTGATGTATTTCCTTGCAGTTTGAATTCAGAAGGAGGCTATTGGCTCTGAAATGGTGAGAGATGCCTGAATTTGAAACTTTACTATTATATCTGCATGCTGTCCAGTGTGGTACTAAAACTACTGGAGTGTGAAAGGTGTATGAAAACATTACGGGTGTATACATGAGATTCATGTTACTGTACTTATTTATAGATAGGTGGAAAGTTAATTCTCACCACTTCATAGATTGTCTAACTTTTTCTATGGTTGAATATTCTCTGGTAAATTATTTAGAAGATCAAAATATATTGAACATATGTTATATGTGCACACTAAACTAGTGACAAATTAATTCCTGGCAGAAAATAATGACCAAACTATACATAATTAGACTCATTTGATTAGTTGCATTTAGTCTCGTAATGAAAGATGACCTTATTTTACATGGGGAACTTTTAAGACAATTAAATTGTTCCTGCTGATAATTAACTCCTTAGCAAAATGTTTTCCCCTTCGAATTTAGTAGGTAAACATTGCACCAAAGTTGAAGTAAAGCCAAATCTTAATATAATAGAACACTAAATGGTAAGGTGTGCAAAATGTTTTCCCCTTCAAATTTAGTAGGTAAACATTGCACCAAAGTTGAAGTAAAGCCAAATCTTAATATAATAGAACACTAAATGGTAAGGTGTGCAAATAAAGCAAATGGGTCATTTGAGCTAAACTGGTCTAGGTTGAGTTAATACATAAATAATAAGCTAAATTATCCTGAAATTCAAAATTCAAAATTGAAGGGATTATCTCAGTCCAAGGTTTGTTTTATTTTTGTAAGGAAGTACTGTCTCTGGTCATCTATATTTATCCTAACTTCTGCATTGGAAAACCTTCTCTTTGATCACAGTCCTGTTTTAGAATCTTTGTACAGAATTATTTATAGCTGCTATAATTTCTACATGTCTCTATATTTCTACTCTATGAAGTGCTATAATCACTGACAGCATCATACTCAGTGTTTCATTGGTGGGATTCAAATTTTTTTACTACCTGTTCTATGGGTATGGCTTGGTGGGCATGGCAGTGGAAGGCTACTGCAAAATCTCCATTCTTTCCCCACTCCAGTGGAAAGTTACTGCAAAATGCCCATTTCCTCCCAATCAGTTGGGACTCGGGAGGCAGAGAATAGATGGGGGTGGTGCCAGTCAGAGGTGGTATTTACAGGTTCTCCGAACTACTCAAAATTTCCACTACCGGTTCTCCAGAACTGGTCAAAACCTGCTGAATACTACCTCTACAGTGTTTGTGTAACTGCTAAGGCTACTTGAAACAATTATGAAAGAAAAGCTTAAAAATTTAGAAACAATAAACTAGCAATGTTGGTTTATATTGAGAACTTGGTCAATAAATTATTTTTCTCATGCCACAAATCTTAGAATTTTGTTTTTCTATGATTGCCAGACTTTAAATGATCATTTTGGTTGTTTTCTTCCTCTGCCTCATCATTTTTTAATTATGGAAGGCATGGCGGCCAAAGCAGAGAACATATAAAATGAGAAAGTGTGTAATTTTTTTTAATTTAAAAAATAATGCATCTAAGTTTAGTTTTCCTGCAAACATAATACACACAGTGCCAAAAACATAATCAAATGCATATTTTGGCTGACGCTTTTAATCATCAGTTAGCATTTTGTGAATTCTTACGAAGGGTGCTCATTTGAGTGAAAAGACTATTATAATAAAGTAGAATCCACCAAGGCTGCAGACCAAAAGTGGTAGATATTAGCTTCCTAGCATCACTTATACTAGTGTACTTATTTACACACTTTTGTATTTATTTATGTACATGTATAAAGAGAACACCAAAGGTTCTACAAATTGTCTGTGTTGGTAAAAAAAAAGAAGTCAAGATGGCTGCAATAATGTGAAATTCCCTTTCTTTGTATGTATGTGTTACACATGTGATGCACATAAAATGCACAGTGGATCAGGTGGATGTAGCCATTGTCCTGATGTATCTGAACCACACAGTAGTTTTTTGCACATTGAGCCTGCCAGATATTTTAAAAAGTTTAAAGATAGATTCCACCTAGCAATAGGAAATGGAAATTGTTAATGAAAATTATCTAGAAGTCTTTACTGACAAGGGAGAGAGAAAAGGGGAAGCAGATTAACCAGAACTGCCTAACAACTAAGGGATTAGGTTCCCATTCAGTGGATTAATTGCTACACAGAGAAGCTGCTTAGCGAGTTGGCAAAAAGCAATGAAAGACAGTATACAAACACAGCAAGGAAAGATAGAGAAATAAAGTTAAGAGGCTGACATAGCAGAGCAACCTAAAAATATAACACAGTGAAAAAAAGGAGCTTTGTAACATTAACACGTTGTAAATACTACTTCACCTATTGGTCCAGTGGTTTAGTTCTAAAAATTGTTTTGTTAATAAAATCTCAAGGTAAACCGCTCCAAACTCGACTGCAGAAAACAGGACTTCAGCGACAGAGTGGTCAATCCTGGAATGCTCTACCCAAACTCTGTTGTTACAGCCTCAAACCCTCACAGCTTCAACCTTAAACTGTCTACCATGGACCTCACCCCATTCCTAAGAGGTTGGTAAAGGGGGCGTACATAAGCGCACCAGCGTGCCTACTGTCCCTGTCCTACTGTCCTCATTTATTTGTATTCATTTCCCTCGTTCATGTCCATGTTCATATTCATCTTGTTATCTTCATCTGCTATCTTGTTTGACAAACTAATAAAATAAATTAATAAAATAAAATAAATAAAAATGGTTTTCTACCAGATCGGTTGAACCATCCCAAGTCCAAGACCCCTTACCACATGCTCCAACGGGGTTCCCTAGTTCCTCATCCTATACTGGTTAGTGCTTTGTCAGCATGAGGATGGGGAGAAGGATGCTAAAAACAGGAAACAACCAATACTGTCTTTCTCCGCTCTATTCTTTGCTTTCCAGCATTAGCTTTTTCAAATAAAAAGAAACAATGCTTGCTACTGTCAGTGAGACAACAAGGCACTCCTCTATTCAGAAGAAAAAGGCTGAGAAAGAGTTGGTTGGCTTCTGCCAGGAATCTCAGGGACGAAGCTCCCCACCCTGCAATTTCAGAGAAAGTCTGCAAAACGGTGGTTGCAACATTTGCTTTGGAGAAGGAGCCAAGCCAGTTAAGTCTGAATCAAGAAGACCCACAGCATCCTGAGGCCAGTACGGGAAGTTTTCTTCTTCCTTTATGAGTACTCACTTTGGAGGATGCAGAGTGTATCTGCCTTACACATGGCATTTAATACTTTTATTGAGTAATTTCCATAATGAATGAATAACTCCATTGGAAACACACACACACACACACACACACACACACACACACACACACATTTTTGGTGGATTGATGCCAGACTAATTTATCTCTGCTAGTTGACTTGTCAATGATATTATCAGGAAGACATTTGTTCAAGTCCCACATTGTCTCTGGTCTATTAGAAGCATACACTGTGTTAAGACCTGACTCCAAATGAATGTTCTTGGAAATATTTTGCGTGGAGCCAACGGCATGGGCACAACCATTTTTGCTGGAGCTATGTAGCTGACAAATGCTTTCCTGTCCTATGATGATAAAGACATTTTAATTGCTCTGGGCTTTCATTGTAGTTCAAACTTTCACAAAGCCTGGTTTGAATTCAAAGGCTCCTTTTTCTTCTCTTTTCTTTGGAGCAATGTGTCTTTCAGAACAATCATGGTTTGAATTAGCATTTATATGTATGTCGAATATATTGCGCGTTAACCCTTTCTTTTATATTCCATGCATTCTTTAGGCAAAGACCAAACTGATCTTGTGTGACCCAGAACAGAACAGAATTCCTTTTGATAGTAACAGGGGAGCAGAATCTTCTCAGTACAGACCATTTACTCAAACTTGCATTACTTCCTTCAAAGATAAGAGAGCAGTTTGGGAGGAACCCAAATGGATGTATTTTCTTTATATGCCCTGCCTGTGCAGGATTTCTTTTTGTTTTCATATCTAAAAGAGGTCGGGAGGAGATCATGAAGATTCGGTTGTGGTTCTTTGCCCATCTACATGGTTATTTTGAAATTAAATATGCATTTTCCTGAAGATAATGGGCTTTCTTCATTAATCGCAGAAAAAAAAATGACATGAAAATGAGTTAGGAATTTTGAAGAAAATTAGTTTTATATCTCCCATCCAACAAATGCTAAGTCAATCCAGTCATCTTGGCTAGAACCAACTCCTGGTACCCATGGGATCTACTAAGGTCTCAATCATCTGGCAGGATTTCCTGCTGACATGTCTCCAAGCGTTTCCTTCACTTGTTCTATTTTTTCCAGCCCCAGCAGTAGTCATAGATCCTACTTCCCAAGAGAAGATATCAGGAGAGAAACTTTCTCCATGAAGGTTTTACAGATCAGAAAGTGGAGTAGTGGCAGAAAAATGTAGAGATGTTTTTTTTTAAAAAAACAACCAACAACAGCATTCTCTAAGCATTCAGCATTCTCGCTTTTTAGTTATATAGGTTAGGAAGAATAGGAAAGCAACTGCTTTATAACACTAGCTACGTATTTATGTATTTCTTGCGTAGTCTTATATACAGTTCAGTTATTTACTTCAAAGTTATTTGCAAGCGAATCCTCCTGCCCATCCACCCACCAAACCCAAGTTAATCATGAAAATACATTCCCTTCCATAAAACCCATGGCAACATCTCTCTTCCTCTACCTATCACAGTACCTATCAATGTAAATCAATCTCAGCATAAAAATATCCCTCAAACCAAAATATTCCAGATATTCATTATTAATTTTGCAAATTGAAATTGTGTCAAGTTAATTTTTAAGCAATTAGAAGAACTGTCTATACTTATTTTGAGCAATACAGATCTATGAATGCTGTTAAAAATGAATTTAACATGCTTCTAAGATCTATTTTTTATTACATTTAATAATATTGAGAAAGGGAAATAAATCTCATAATTTTCATCTTCAAAGAAATTAAACAGTGCATTTTGTATCTCGAATATACTTCGGAAAATATATATAAATTTTGATCTATTAATCAGCTAGATTTGATCGTATTCTAATAGCTTCCATTCATCAAGAAGACATATATTGAGGAATAATTTTTGCCTCTTTGCAGAATTTGAGATTTACAAATGATCACGACCAGGTCAAAAACTTTTCCTTCAGAAAATTATTATTACAATTTCATCTATAAAACCAGGAAAGACATCAGACCCTCACGGTTTTACAGCTGAAGTATATGGAATTTCCAGATGCTGTTTTATTGGAGGTACGTGATAAAGTTTTCCAAATCAAATTCAATGTTTTAATTTTAATGAGACATATATCATAGTTATTCCAAACCAGGCAGAAAAAAGTTTATATGCATTTTCAAATTCTAAACATCAATAAGCATGGATAAATTCAGATCTAAAATTTTAATAGCCACTTTGGCCTGATTGCTTACAGTTTGTTCTTACAATTATACATCCAGTTCAGGTTGGATTTATATGAAGCAGACAAAATTGTAATAATATTAGGATTTTAACTGAGGGGTGGGGTTTGCCTTGGCATAGAGAGAATCTAGAATCTATAATTTATTTTGACACAAAGATTGAATGTGGTGGGCTTTAACTCACTTTGTATCTGAAGCACTGTACTCATATGATTTATTCTAATCCTAAATTGTGAGTTATGAGGATACTTCATAGTGGTCCCTGCCCTGTGGAACACCCTATCCTCTGAAAACTAACAGAACTCTTCTCTCTGAGCCTTCTAGAACACCTTGAGTAGTTGACCCTTCCCACAAGCATTGGGTCCGAGTAAGGCTGGATCCAAGTGAGGTTGAAATTGTATCTTGACATGTGGTGGAGTGTTGCCTTTGGGGTACTGGGAGTTTTTGCTATGGTTTCAGGGTTTGATGTTTTTATCATTTTTTGTAAGCCTCTCAGGCTTATGGTATGTAAGATGTATGTAAGAGCTGTTAGCTGTGAGTTGAAGGGGACTGAGACAATGAAGTCCAATGGAGCCAGGTAAGCACCTGGAAGCTGAGCTGCATCTGCAGAGCATTTGAATTTCCCAGAGGCTGGTGGAAAGAGGGGACTGGAGGCTAAAACATATAATGAATGGTTGCTGGATTTGGGTATGTCTAGTTTAATGAAAAGAAGGACTAGTTTAATGAAAAGAAGGACTAGGGATGACATGATACCAGTGTTCCAATATCTAAGAGGCTGCCACAAAGAAGAGGGAGTCAAGCTATTCTCCAAAGAACCTGAGGGCAGGACAAGAAGCAATGGATGGAAACTAAACAAGGAGAGAAGAAACCTATAACTAAGGAGAAATTTCCTGATAGAACAATTAAACAATTAAGTGGAACAATTTGCATCCAGAAGTTGTGGATGCTCCAACACTGGAAGTTTTTAAGAAGAGATTGGATAACCATTTGTCTGAAATGATACAGGGTTTCCTGCCTAAGCAGGGGGTTGGACTAGAAGACCTCCAAGGGCCCTTCCAACTCTGTTGTTCTATTCTATTGTAAGATGGTAGCTATCTAAGTCTTTTAAACAAACAGACACACTAACAAACAATTGGGATTGGGAGTTTTATAGGCTTGCTGTTTATGATATAATTTTCCAAAACTTCTTTCTTCTTGTTTCTGCTTTTAGTTTATTGTTATTAATGTTGGTCTTATTTTATATTATTAATATTATTACATACATTTTCCCTGTTAATTGCCTTGAAAAAATACAAATACACACAGGATTCTTTGAATGGTATTATGGACATTTCAATGCAAACAAGCTATCCATTAGAGAAACTATTATATTTGCCATCATCGATGTCATTATTATTCACAATACCTGTGAAAATTTAAAAATAAGATTGTTTAGGACTGGAATTAAACTTCCTTAAAAAGTTTATTCTTCTTCCTGATTGAAAAACAACAAAGAAATCAAGGAAGTTTTCTTTTTTTAAAAAAAACTTAGTAACAAGCAGCAGTTTTGCAAGAAAGAAAAAACCACAAAAAACAGGTATAGCCTAATGATGCAAGTTAATAAAGAATGAAAAATAAAGAACACCTTTAACTGGATCAGGTATTGTCTAGTATGCATCCTTTGGTAAGGACCATATAAAACTAAAAAGTCAGTTCTAACAGGGATGTGGTGATTGGAAAGACTTAATTGCCAAAGCATAAATGAACAGGTGAACTTTCATCCCAGAAACGTGTGAACATTTAACCAAGAGACTGGGTGCCTTAAATGCAAGGCCGGTAGCTGACAACAAGGCACCAAAAGAAACAAAACATTTACAGATCTCTTACGCATTTCAAGAGGAACAAGAAAAAATTGGATGAGTAAAGCCATCAAGAATAAAATACCATAGTCTTGAGAGGAGAGTGACAACCAGAGATGAAGAAACTGATAGCAGTAAAGCAAAATAGGAATGGAGGCATCTAACAAAAATGGCAGTTGCCAATAGGAACCCAATATAAAGCAAAATTACAAATTGGTATCAATTTAAAGGGTCATCAGGAAAGTAAGAAGAGCTACATTCCAAAGAAATGCCAAAATCAAGGCAGAAAGAGTTATGCTCATGAAAAAAATGCATCATATTTTATCAGATTTTCCTGGCATAACAATATATCTAAAATAATATCTCTGTGTGAAATATATCTGAACTAGAATGATAAATTCAGTAGCAATAATTGTTGCTTAATACTAAAGGCTGAGTCTACATGTATCTGCAATATTAGAATATTGTAGATTGGGAAGTGTTTGGGAAAAGAAAATAACATTGATTGGTTTGTCCTTTATCTTTGCAGTTACTAGTTATAGAAATACAAGATTTCTTCTGTCTCAGTTACAGAAACCTAGCATTCAACTGAGCAACATTCATCCTTCTTCTAAACTGGAGCAACTTTGGCTGAAGAGTCTTCAACTATCCCTCTTTATGCTTTGCACTATATAGCATCTCTTTTAGTGTATTAAAGCTCTTCCTTTCCCCCTTTTCCTTTTTAATAAACCATGTGGTTTAAACATCCGTGCTCCTATACACTCTGTGTATTTATTATTTACCTTTACCTTCAGGCACTTCTAAACAGCTGGACTTAATGAATAAAAATCATCAGTGAAATCATGCCATGTGTTTGCCAGGAAAGAATTATTTATAGCTAGAAGTATTACGGAGGATGGGGAAGAGAAGGAGGGAGAGCTGCCCAGATCAACAAAGCATTCAAAATCCCTGATGTTTTTGTGCAAAGCAGGCACCTGTAGTGCTCAAGGCAATGAAATTGATTAGCAAGTATTCATTCTCTTCCTACCGTGAGTGACCATGGGAATTGTGAATCAGAAAAGGAATTATTAGAGAACTGCAAGATCCCTCAAAAAAATAAAAATAAATTAAAAAGTCTCATTAGCCCTCCACAATCCTAACTATCTGGAACATTATGTCATTCACAGTGGGTAAATAGAAAGGAAGTTGGTTTTCTGTCTCCTTTTGAACTTCTCGGAATAATTTTTACATGCAGCTAATAGCCTAGAAGGTAGCAGTATTAGACAATGTGTAATGTAATGATGCAGGGACTATATATTGTATTCCATTTCAGCAGGTCTGAATTGTTTTATTTGCGCCCTGTTTCACAGCATATGAATGACTTCTACTGCTAACAATTATCACCTAAAAATGAAACTATGATGGAAAGAGAATTTATGGTTCCTTTAAAAATTTCGTAAACGGGGATTTTTTTTTTTTTTACAGTTCTGGTTAATATTGGGAACATATTATTTACGCCATAACAATTTGAGAAGTTGCACCTTCTAGCCATTTATATTGGTTCTTCTGTTTTAAATTCAGCCTGGATATTGAGCTAATTATTAATCAAGTATGTTTCCAATAAAAAAAGTCAAGATGGCAGAAAAATGCATCTCAAATGTGTGCATTCTTCCATGTCCAGCACAATTTGAGGGCTTGGTTGTCACATTGACACTTTTAGGAGCTGATTTGTCAGACTCTGAGCATTGCTTCCTATATTTTATTTTTATTTATTTATTTAAAACATTTATATAGCTTCTGGATTTTAGCAGACTCTTCCAACATCATAAATTCTGTTGTCTTAATTTTTTTGTTGATAATTTATGTTAAAGAAAGAAGGAAGGAAATAGCTCAAGGAACTAGAACAATCTACTACAAATAGTTTCTACCCCATCTATGTATGTATGTACATGTGCATTTATTTAGTTCAGTACATTACTATTAACCCTATGGATATGTATGTATCAAGCTGATGTTCAGTTAAAAACATCAAAATATGAATTAAAAGGAATAGCCAAATTTGTTGCAAGAAAGAACAAAATAATCCTCTGACATCTAGAAGAGAAAAAGGCTTCCTAATTGTAGTCTTTCCAATCTAAAGTTTTGGGATTATAAATCCCAGAATTCCTAACAAGCCTGATCAATGGTGAAGATGATATAAGTCCTGAACCCTTTGGCCTTGGTGGTAAAATAGGCTGGATTCTAGCTTTTTTCCCCTTTACAAGGGAATACTGAACTCCTAGAAGAATGTATAGATTTGTGTGATTGAATCTCTAGTTGAAGTACCTACCATCTGGAACGAGCTCCCCCCAGAGATTCCGAGGATCCCGGATCTGCGCATGTTTCGTCGTGCTCTCAAAACATTTTTATTTCAGCAGGCTGGCCTGGCCTAACTCTCCCTTTTAAATTTTTAAATTGTTTAATTTGTTTTATAAATTGGGTGTTTTAAATTTGTTTTCGGCCAAAATATTTAATAATTTTAATGGATTTTTAATGTTTGTATTATCTGTATTTTATCTTGGCTGTTCACCGCCCTGAGTCCTCCGGGAGTAGGGCGGTATAGAAATTTGATAAATAAATAAATGAAGTGGGAACTGGCTAGCATGGAATCTCAGCTGGGTAGAAAGCATTGGAGATCTGATCCTCCCACCTCCCAAATCACTAGTATGTTTATCTGGTTATTCTCAAGAGAATGCAATCAATATGGCGAGATTCTTATACTGTAAATAGGCAAGTAGCAATAAAGAATCTCCTTGAATCAGTTCATAGTGTTGTTCTGGTTCCTTATGTATGACAATTTGTCAGCCATGGTTCGTAATAATAATAATAATAATAATAATAATAATAATAATAATAATAATAATAATAATAATAATAATAATAATAATAATAATAATAATTTTATTTCTATACCGCCCTTCTCCTGAAGGACTCAGGGCGGTGTACAGCCTATTTAAAAACACAGACAAACAGCAATTTAAAATTTAAAATAATTAAATAAATTGGCTCAGATTTAAAACCCCCCAAAATTTAAATACCCCAATTTAAAACTATTATGTTGATAGTCCGGCCTGGCGGAACAACAGGGTCTTCAGTGCGCAGTGAAACACCCAGAGGTCGGAGATCTTACATATTTCCAGGGGCAGTTTGTTCCACAGGGCTGGGGCTCCAACAGAGAAGGCCCTCCCCCTGGGTGTCGCCAGCGGACATAACTTGGCCGATGGCACCTTGAGGAGACCCTCTCTGTGGGAGCGAACTGGTCGGTGGGAGGCTATTGGTGGCAGGAGACGGTCTCGGAGGTACCCGGGTCCTATGCCATGGAGCGCTTTAAAGGTGGTAACCAACACCTTGAATCGCACCCGGAAGACCACTGGGAGCCAGTGCAGCTCGCGCAGGAGGGGTGTCACATGGGCACAACGAGTTGCGCCCATAACCACCCACGCGGCCGCATTCTGGACCAGTTGGAGCCTCCGAGTGTTCTTCAAGGGGAGCCCCATGTAGAGAGCATTACAATAGTCCAACCGGGAAGTAACAAGAGCATGACTTTAACTGACTTGGTCTATATCAGTGGTGAAATCCAAATTTTTTTACTACTGGTTCTGTGGGTGTGGCTTGGTGGGCGTGGTGTGGCTTGGTGGGCATGGCAGGGGAAGGATACTGCAAACTCTCCATTCCCACCCAACTCCAAGGGAAGGATATTGCAAACTCTCCATTCCCACCCCACTCAGGGGCCAGCCAGAAGTGGTATTTGCCGATTCTCCGAACTACTCAAAAATTTCCACTACCGGTTCTCCAGAACCTGTCAGAACCTGCTGGATTTCACCCCAGGTCTACATTATATGTGTGTGAGCATTGTAAGATTTTAAAGTAGCAAAAGCACATCACATACAAGGTCATCAGCACAAATGCAAACTAGGAAATGGAATTTTCAAACAGATGTAATCAGTGACCACTAGATAAGTCTATATTCCTGTTAGAAGTGCTGATACAATTCTACAGAGGAATTATAACTGCAGGTTATAACTGTCTCTATAACTGTCTGGTTTGGTTCTGCAACCCAACAAGACAGGCACAGACTTCAGAGGATAATTAGAACTGCAGAAAAAACAATTACTACTAACCTGCCTTCCATTGAGGACCTATATACTGCACGAGTCAAAAAGAGGGCTGTGAAAATATCTACAGACCCCTCGCATCCTGGACATAAACTGTTTCAACTTCTACCCTCAAAATGACGGTATAGAGCATTGCACACCAGAACAACTAGACACAAGAACAGTTTTTCCCCCGAACGCCATCACTCTGCTAAACAAATAATTCTCTCAACAATGTCAAACTAGTTACTAAGTCTGCATTATTATTAATCTTCTCATTGTTCCTATCACCCATCTCCTTCCACTTATGACTGTATGACTGTAACCTTGTTGCTGGTATCCTTAAGATTTATATTGACTGTTTCCCTATGACTATCATTAAGTGTTGTACCTTATGATTCTTGATGAATGTATCTTTTCTTTTATGTAATCTGAGAGCGTATGCACCAAGACAAATTCCTTGTGTGTCCAATCACACTTGGCCAATAAAGAATTCTATTCTATTCTAGAAGAGGAGTAGTAATTAATGAAAATTGAAGCTTGAATCCTCAATCGTGCCTTGATATTGATTCAGGATAATGGCTTATCAGTAGCTGAAAATTGGTGGAAGAAAGAATGTCAGGGAGCCCACAAGTAGCTGCCTTGAAAATACTCTTTGCTAAGTGATTGAAAGTGGTGGCCTTGCTCCTGAAAGATAAAGCTAATGAAGACAGCACCATTCATGTAAGGATTCTTTCCTTGTGGCTAAAAGATGAGTGGAAGATTCATTAACATAGCTATGGAAAGAGCCCCTCAACATATATTTAGCTACTCTGTGAACCATCAATAAATGTAGCCTTGCCTTGGAGCCCCCTTGATAATATTCCAGCATTGGGTCTG
The DNA here is from genome assembly GCF_029215685.1 of Pituophis catenifer annectens. NCBI lineage: Eukaryota > Metazoa > Chordata > Lepidosauria > Squamata > Colubridae > Pituophis > Pituophis catenifer. The sequence goes on from NW_027256888.1 coordinate 60,453,295, forward strand.
ACAGACATAGGTGTGGGGGAATCCTACCTAGTTTTTTTTGGTCTTTTATTATTATTTTTTTTATGGAAACTGATTAGAATGTGGTTAGGTCTTTCAAACAGACGTTAGAAAGTTTAAATTTAAAAGAAATTTTAAAAAGTTACTCCATGTGAACTGAGGAGATATGTCTTAAAGCCATGTGAGCAGCAGATGTGTTGTGTTACAACACATCAGATTATTTCATAATGTGGGATTTGAAACATGGTGTATTAGTTGATGCATCAGTAATCTGAGCAGTCCTACCCCAAAGCTATAACTGCATACAATTAAAAAGCTATTTTAATGTAAACATGCTAACAGATACTCTTAACTCATGTAATGAGCAGTGATGACTTTGCTTGATTATATGAAAAGGCTCTTAAACTTCCTCTTTATGTATTTTTTCCTGTCTGTTCCCCATGAATCCTTCATGCATTCTCAGTATTTTGTTAGATAATGAGTCTCTAAGAGTCATCATTAATGACATTCTGAGGAAACAAGCTAAATGGATTGATTTCAATCCAGCTTTTATTAGTATAACAAAGAAATGAAAGTATCGCTTTGATTTATTTTTGTTGAAACATTCATTTTCCTGTAAAATTCAAAGGAATATTGGAATCAGCCCACATTGCATTTATGTTCTTACATTTCTTGTTTCTTTTTAGTCACAACTTTGTTAGAAATAATTCAGACAAGGTATTTGGCCTTGTCGTAAAAATAATGCATTTGTCATAATAATGCTCTAAATGCCCAATGAATGAAACAGACTCTATTCCACATTACTTTAGTACTTTTATGCCAATTTAACTGTTGTATTTTGGCATCAACCTGACCTAGGCTTTGAAAGAATATTTGGAATTTCCATTGTCATAGTATTGAATTTTTCTTGTTTATATGTCTACAAACAGTCTGCAATCTTTCCCAGTCTTAGTTACTGTATTTTTCGGAGTATAAGACGCACCGGAGTATAAGACGCACCTTAGTTTTTGGAGAGGAAAATAAGAAAAAAGCTGATTGGCAGGTGGATCGGCCTCCCGGAATACCTCCAATCACTGTTCCCAGAGGTGAATTTTAGCAACAGGTTCCTTGGTTGTGAGCTCTGTGCCTTGCTTTTTTTTTTTTTTGCTTTTTTTCCTGCCTCTGAAAGCCTCTGAAACAGCTTCAGAAAAAAAGCCTTTGAAACTCTATTTGGGGATTTCTTTTCTGAAGCTCTGTTTCTGATGCTTTTTTCAGCCTCTGAAACCTCAGTTTGAGAAGCTGGGCGGGGCTACATTCGGAGTATAAGACGCACCCAGATTTTCACCCTCTTTTTTGGGGGAAAAAGTGCGTCTTATACTCTGAAAAATAAGGTATTTGTCCCACTAGGTATTCCTGAAATGAAAGTTTTGTAAATTCAAATCAGCATGATCAATAGTGAGGAATGCTATGTATTATAGTTTTATGAACAGTTACAGATACTTCATTCCTGGCTAAGAAATATTTAATGGTTAAGTTAAGCAGGGGAAAAAAAACCAGGACAGAAAATGTCATACCTCAAATGCAGAACAGTATTGTATAAAAAGTTCACACTAAATTATAATGAATTCCAAGAAAACGTGATACATCAATAGATGCAGATCACAGCTCACACTTGAAGGCTAACAGTCTAAAGAGAGAGAGAGAGAACAGGAAAAAAAAGGTCTGGGAAAAATGGATAATGAACATTTATATATTAGTCCTTAGTGTTAGAGAGGATCTTATGATGATTACCTGTGATGTGGAGATAATTTTATGAATATTATGATGCAACTGAAAATTATTTGTTTAACGCTATCTTTATAATTTTCCATCCAATTATATTTTTATATTAATGGATAGGGGGGGAATTATAAAGATAGTGTTAAACAAATAATTTTCAGTTGCATCATAATATTCATAAAATTATCTCCACATCACAGGTAATCATCGTAAGATCCTCTCTAACACTAAGAACTAATATATAAATGTTCATTATCCATTTTTCCCAGACCTATAATATGTACTTTACAAGAAAACCAGTGTAGAAACAGAAAAAAACAAACAAAAGCAAATCACCATCCAGATTCATTGCAGTGCAGTCTGGAATAAAGAAATAGAACTTCAAAAAGAAACTGTTGGTGGCAGGCCAAATTCCCCACAGAGAAGACCTCAGACTTTGAGGTAAACAAAGGTTACAAAATGTAGAGCAGAACCCCAGTACCAAGTATGACCTAGTTCAAAGATGTTCAACTTTTTTGAACTGGGCAAGCATTATTTGAAATTTTAAAAAAAGTTATGAGAATTCTTATAATTCACAAAATGATCAGCATGACTGATCATCAAAAAGCTATTTACTGGAGTGCAAACCATTGAAGTTTTCCTTGCTATATAGTTAGTCCTTCTGGATACTTCCTGGAACCCTCAACTTCTGTTTGTTACTTTTTTTATCAGAGTAGGTAGACATGTGATGAATTAATGCCATAACATGATCTATAAATTTAATGAATAAATTAAAATAACAATATCCATGGATGCTACTCTAGCAATGATTACCGTATTTTTCGGAGTATAAGACGCACCTTTTTCCCCCCAAAAGGGGATGAAAATTTAGGTGCGTCTTATACATTGAATGTAGCCCCGCCCGCCCACTGGCCCCCACCATTTGGTCTATGCCTCCCAGCAGTTTACCTCCTTGCAGCAAACAGCAAGAAGAAGCAGCTCATTTCAGCTTCAGCACAGCCTAATTAGCACAAGTGATTGAATTGGCCTCCCGACTCTCAGCTGTTTTGCTCTCAGCTGTTTTGCGCATGCCTCTGCTGCTTGCTGCAAGGAGGTAAATTGCTGGGAGCAGATTTTTTTTCTTGTGCTAATCAAGCTATGCTGAAAACGAAAATGAAAGTAAAGCAGGCTATTTGCTGTTTGCTGCAACAAGGCAAAATTGCTGGGAGGCAGAGGCAGATTTCTTTTTCTTGTTTTCCTCATTTTACTGACCTCGGAAGGATGGAAGGCTGAGTCAATCTTGAGCCAGTCAGGATCGAACTGCTCGCAGTCAGCAGAGTTAGCCTGCAATACTGCAGTCTAACCACTGCACCACCGGGGTCCTCCATGTAACTCTGTAATAGAGATGTAGGGAAAAAATACAGAATTGCCCTTATCCTGGTTCTGGCATAATACAGCATATGACAGGTGTGAGAATTATATTAAAAACACCAATAGGAGAAATGAATAATTGAGAATTATTTTTTTTTATAAAAAAAGTTTTTATTTTATAAACAAACAAACAATACATAATCAATCATTCAATTTATCATCTAAATATATCTTTTGTGTCTTCTTCTTACTCCTCCAATATTTATCATATCTTAATATTATCATTTTATTTATTATAACATTTCCCCCACATTTCTTACTTCTCTATTAATACAATAATTGAGAATTAATGATGCACTGTTAGAAGCACAAATTCCCAAATCCTGGACTGAAACCATTATTACACTTATCCCTAAAGAAGACACAGACCCTACACAAGTTAAAAATTATAGGCCGATCTCATTGCTCAATGTAGATTATAAACTCTTCATGTTGGTTATAACGCAAAGACTGAAAACAATTATTCATAAATACATACATACAGATCAGAACGGTTTTGTTCCAAGAAGACAGATCAAAAACAACATAAGAACAATTATCAACGTCTTGGAATATTACGAGAAAAGAATCGACAAACAAGTAGCCTTAATCTTCTTAGACGCACAAAAGGCCTTTGATAATCTAAATTGGAACTTCCTCATATTGCAACTAGAAACCATGGACTTTGGTGCTAAATTTTTACATATGATTAGAAGAGTATATTCCCTCCAAACGGCCAAAATTATGATTAATGGAGATATGACTGAAAATCTGGATATACAAAAGGGTGTGAGACAGGGCTGCCCTTTATCCCCACTATTGTTCATAATTTCATTGGAAATATTACTAAATGAAGTCAGGAAAGATGCCGAAATAAAAGGTTTGAGAACACGGAAAGAAGAGTACAAATTGCAAGCCTTCGCTGACGACGTGGTATTTATAATGGAGCAACCGGAAATAATAGGAACCAAACTTCTAGCGAAGATAGAGGAATATGGAAGAGTCGCAGGGCTTAAAATTAACAAACAAAAAACTAAAATATTAACAAAGAATTTGACAAAGGTACAAGAGACAATACTAGAAGACAAATTAGGAATACAAATTGTAAAGAGAATAAAATATCTAGGAATCTGGCTTACTGCTAAAGCAATAACAATTAGAGAAGACAATCACAATAAATTAATGAAACAAATTAGAAAAGACCTGGAAATGTGGAACAAATTACAACTGTCATTCCTAGGGAAAATTGCATCCATAAAAATGAATATACTGCCTAGATTACTCTACCTCTTTCAAGTAACCCCAATCTGGCCAGGAAAGAACTTTTTTAAGGACCTTAATAAAATAATAACAAAATTTATTTGGAATGGGAAAAGGGCCAGAATCAAAATAAAATGTATGCAAGATATTCAGGAAAAAGGAGGTTTAGGCCTACCGGACTGGGAGTTATACTATAAAGCAGCGTCGCTGAACTGGATAAGGGACTGGATAGACCTTAAGAATAAAAGAATCCTATCACTAGAGGGCTTTGAATTACAACGCGGATGGCACGCCTTTCTGTGGGAGGGAAAGGACAAGCATCACAGATACTTTCAGCAACACATTATCAGAGAATCATTGTACAAATCATGGCAAGAGATTAGGAAACATTATACTAAGATCCCACGATGGCTATCGACAATGGAAGCACTAATATATCCCAACGCCATGGATATAGAGAAAATGAGGACTTATAAAGAATTACTGAACAGTGAAGGAGAATTACAAACAAGACAAGAATTACAAAATCAGGGTATAGACATTGATTGGTGGCCATACATGCAAATAGAATCAAGATATAAAACTGATCGGGCACAATTCGGATTCCAAAATGAACCAAATGAATTGGATAAAATATTACAAAGTACAGATGAGAAAATGATTACCAAAATTTATAAGTACCTATTAAAATACAAATTAGAAGAGGAGGTTGTCAAAGAGAATATGATAATATGGGCCAAAAATATAGGATATACTATTGAATTGGATAAGTGGGAGAATCTGTGGAAGATAAATTACAAGATGACATTGTCTATACCCTACAAGGAAAACCTTTACAAAATGTTCTACCGATGGCACCTCCCACCGGTGCGCCTAGCCAAGATGTTCCCAAATACATCTCCGATGTGCTGGAAATGTAAATCACAGAAAGGGACATATTACCATCTCTGGTGGCTATGCCGAAGGGCAAAACAATACTGGCAACAAATTAAAACAATGATTGAAGAAATCACGAAACAAAAGCTGGAAATGAGGCCGGAAACCTTTTTATTGGGAATAATCACAACACAATATACCAAAGAAATAAAATATTTGATCATCCATATCCTCACAGCAGCACGTATACTCTTTGCCCAACATTGGAAATCTGAACAGTTACCCACAGAAGACAAAATAATAGCTAAAATCACAGAATGTGCAGAATTGGATAAGCTCACAAAAGAAATACAAGAGAAAGATGATACTGATTACTATTTAGTATGGCAAAGATGGTACAACTGGCTGGAGGCAAAAATAGGAATATAAAGATGATTTTCGAGTACTCAATAGAAATGCATAGAAGTAAATAAGGAGTCAATTATATATGTACATATACAACTAAGTAAATAGGTGACTGTAAATATTGATACAAATAGAAATATGAAAAATAACCCACCGTTGTAATATCTTCTAAGAGTCAGTCATTGGACTGAATTGATGTGTGTTCGTTTTGTATGTTGTTTCAATGTATCTATGTTGGTTTTGTTGTTTTCTTTTTATTATTAATAAAAACTATTTAAAAAAAAAAAGAGAATTATTTATGAATGAAGGCAATTATTATTATAAGAAAATTATTTGCTTAGGTATTTTTTTTTTAAAAGTACTTAAATATAAACTCCCAAGCTACTTTCTTTTCAATGTTACATTCTGAGGTAAAGCCTACAGTAGTACTTTCGGCATCAAGCTACATTCAGAAATTGAGTTTTTTGTGTGCCACGCGGATGGTTTTATTGAGATGTTTCTGCATATAAATATTAAAACAATTAATTTTGAATGTTAGTAATGCATTTCTGAAATTGTGTTCTTATGACTTCTCATCTTTTTTTAAAGTCTAGTTCCTTCCTACCACCACACGACAAATAAATTTGTGTTTGGATCAAGGGATATAACATACAGATATGCCCCCAAGTAGGTAAGGACAGATCAAAAGGCAAAACAAGTAACATTATATTCACTACTGAACTCTCAGACATTACAAATAACAGAATTAAATCCAGGAACACTTCAAAGGGGACGGCAGAAGAAACAAATAAGTAATACATCAGAACACAGCACAGACCAAGCTTTGGAAGGGTGTATTAGATGATTAGCACAGAGAACAGTTTTATTACCTTATTTATCACACATCTAGTTTGGAACCATTTGGGTAGCTGTCTTAACAGATGTCTGTTAAAAAGCTTTCTTGAATTTGTCTAAATCACCTCTGTCATTCAGAAAGAGGTGAGTTTGTCTAAATCAACAAAAAAAGTAGGACAAAAAGGCAAAAACCTGCGTATGACTTGAATACAGTGGTATATAGACAATAGACATGCATGAAATAAATATTATAATTTTAAAATTCATCATAATGGAAAAAGGACCAAGTGACACTGACTGGGTGGATGCTGGTATATTTTTTCAATTTGTTTTCCCTCCAGTGCTGGATTTTCTTAGTCAGATTCCCTTCCTTTATTAATATGGCTTTGGACAAAGACCTCTTTAATCAGCGGACACTTTAACACAAAGATAAGCTTTAATGCCCTCAAATAGATAACTGCTCTTGGCACTTTTTAGTTGACTGGCTTTGAAATGCCATAAAGATCCAGAATATTGTGAAAGGGAAGCATAGCTTTTATCTATCAGTTTTTTCTTCACTTTCTCTGTGACTTGGGCTATGATTTCATGCTTGTGGCCCAGTTCATAGACAATGAATCTCTAAGCCATTGCTGCATAACAGCAAGGAGAATAGCATATTGAGTCCCAAATTGTCCAATAATTCAAATTAATCACCTTTGAATTTCTTTCTTTCTTTTTGGTCAAGCTTCTGCTTGAAGGCATGTTCTTACCGTTATTATTTTGTTTTTCTAACATTCAAATGGAAATGTCCATCCTGTTCCTATAAAAAGAATTATCCCATGTTTTGCCGTCGGTAACACTAGTGAATAGGTTTTGGCTGTCTTTTGTGTGATATCTTCATACTTGAACATTGCTATCATATTCACCTTCAGTTGTGTTTTCTGAGGCTAAATAGGCCCATCTCTCTTAATAGGACTGTGAGAGAACAGGCTGCCAGGAAAATGGTCTAGTGCTTGTTTTTTTTTAAACCTTCTCCTCAGCCTGCTGGCTTGTGGGATAGAAAAGACAGAAAGAGCTATGTATTTGTGTGTGGAAGTAAAACAGCCTGAAGTAGTTAGAAACATAATTTTTTCTAGCAATACTCAGAAAAAAATGATTGAGGAGCAGTAGTTGAAGTGGTACTCATAAGGAGCAGTAGTTGGAGTACCAGTAGCAGTAGCAGTGGGAATAAGTGAGAAGTAACTGTGAATGCTCATTTGTGTGTGTTGTCTAGGGACTTGTTTTGTTTTTGGCTTTTTTTGTGTTTGAAGCCCATTAATTGGGGTCTAGTTAAAAGAATCAATGACAAGGACTTCGTTTCCAATACCCTGTCTAGTCTACTGTAGTGCTTTCCTCTCAAGGTCTTGGCTAGTCACCAAGCAGTAGTTTTCCTAGCATGAGGACAGCCCAAAATAATAGCATTATTCCACTCAAACATTTCAAAAACATGAACCCTACTTCAATTTTTTCATAACTTTTACCACCACAGTATGATTTTGGCAACACTTGAGAGGTATTGTCTTATATTGGAGAATATATTCAAATTTTAATATAGTTTTAGCATGTTCCATCTTATTGAATTTAAACACAGAAATGTCTAAAGTCTGACTCACACATGCCAAACTGTACTTTGTTGATTACCAAGTGGACTTTTTTCCCCCTATGTGAATATAATGATACTAATATTCTAATCTACATAAGCCTATCTATTTTATTGAATCAGGGTGTATGGCAATGACCTCAGGCCACCAAGGCAAGTTCTTTCTAAGATTTCTGCAGGGTTTCCATTCTTGTTGTCCATATCAAAAATTCAAGAAGATTTTTTTTTCACCCACAACCATTTATTATTTTTTTTATAAAAGTTTTTATCTTTTTAACAAACATACACAATCAAACAAACAATGCATTTTTTCTGAACAGAGTATTGGCCGAATCACAAATTTATACAGCTTTTAGTTATCTCCAACACAATTTATATATTTCACTTTTTGCCATAATATTCTTTCTCTCTATTTTTTATTTTCTTTTCCTTGTTTCCTCTGATATATAACCAATACTACCATTCTCCCTAATCTCTAATTTTAGTCAATTTTTCTTTTTTCTCCTCCTCTCATTGCTTTCTCCAAGTTCAAACTCTTTAATTTAAAATCAGTCATTTTTCTAATACCTAACCCTAACTCTTAATCATCTGGTTCAAATATTTTCCCCGTTTTCACCACATAATACAATTTCAAGTGTTTTCCCTAAATTCCATTATTCCAATCACAAATATTAATATTCATACAATTTTACATATATAACCCATTTCCTTCCCTCTTTTCCATTTCTTTTCTTTATCAAATACTTCCTTATCCAAATACTACAAATATCTTATTACTATTCACTTAAATATTTAACATTAAAATCATTCATTTCTATTTCTAAATTCCCTTTGTTTTTTACGGTAAACCCAATTTTCCATTGCTTTTTCAAATGTATATATTATCTTTACCTCTTCATAGTAAACCATAATCATAATTAGTAATATTTCCCCCTTTTAAAAGTTAATTTCAATTTTTACCAACAGTATCTTAATCTCTTCTTATTAAACATTAAACAAACTTAATTTTCACAATACAATATAATTTCAAATGCTTTAGCTGAATTCCATAATTACAGTTAAAGATATTCCACGTATTACCATCTCATGTATTGAATTTACTATAAATAATTTTCCATTGTTTTATATATAATTTAAACAGAGTTAATTTTCAACTTTTCCCTTTCCCTTCTCCTCTTATTTAATAATCCATTAATCTCTTTTCACAATACACTATGATTTCAATTGCTTTAGCTAAATTCCATTATTACAATTAAAAGATTCCAAGTATTACACCTCATATATTGAACTTAGTAAAATTCATTTATATTTATAAATCTTATTTCAATTCATTTATAATTCTAAATATCTAAAACATATTTTCCTTTTTCCTTTCCAACAGCCACTCCTTTCTCCCTTCATCCCATTTTCTTATTTTTTTTTTCTTTTTCCCTTCCACCCCCTAATTTTAAAATCCTTTACTCTCCTAATTTGCCCTGTATTTCCAACTGGTCTCCTCCTTTCCCTTTTCATCTTTCTTATTTTCCCACTGTTAATCCCAGTGTAATCATTTGAATTTTTTATATTTTGTCTCTTCTCCCCTTCTTTCTCTCCTTGTCTCTTTCCAGTCTCTCTATTTTTGTCATTGTTAATCCCAATGTAATTTTTAAAGTTCACCTTTATTCCTAATTTTATCCCTTTTCTCCAGTTCTCCTCTTTTTTTCTTGTTACTCCCCACATAATCATTTGATTTTTCATAGTCAATGTCTTTGTCTTTCTCTTCAGTGTCACTTTCTTGCTTCTCATTCATAGTTTCTTTCTCCAGTTGTGTATGTTCTAAAACAATTTGTAGTTCATCAGGTTTAGGTTTTCCACGCATCATTGTAATCATTTCATTTAATTCCACTTTGAGTGATATACACATCCTTTTAATCATTTCAATTAGTTCCTATGCCATCTTGTTGTTTGAGTTGTCGTTATTTCAAGTTTAAGTTTTATTATAATCCACCTTCTTTTGTTATCGAGGTCAAACAATTTGCAAGCAAACAAATCCTTCTCAAAAGTTCCCACCGCTCTTATCACTTTAAAACAGTTTTTCCCCCTAAAATACAAGTTAAGCGTTGTAATGTTTTTTTTCTGCCTGTAGATGTCTCTCTCCAATCCACAATTCCGATCAACAAATTAAGAAAGTGTCCACATTGCCAATATTTGCCAAATTCTTTTTCTTCTTAATTTTATGTTTCCCAAAATCCAATTTAAAATCCAGTTCCAAATCTAATTAAAAAAAAAAGGACTTTAGTTTTAAGTTTTCCTTTATTGTTCCTTTAGTAGTAAAAAATAAATAAAAAATAAAGTTCTTTCCAATCCTCCTCACATCTATTAGAAGATTTTTTCTTCTAATATTTTAATTATCTCCACACATTCTAGTCCAAAAGTCAAGTTTCGTTTCAGGCTTTGACATTTTAAACTTCCGCTTTGTTCTTCTTCCTTCATTCACATTCCCCTTTGCCCATTAGCTGCTGTTTCTTCACTGGGACACCTTTTAACAATTTAAAAATATTTCTTTTTAACCTGTGAGCTGGCAATCACTCACCCAGCATCAGTACTTCATCCAAATCACTGTTCCTGCTCAGAACTTGGTCCGGTTGCCCTAGCTTTATGGCTGCTGCCCCCGCCGCTGAGTTGAAGAGTTTCCTCCGACCTCCGAGGAACTTGCCTGTTCCTCTTGGTCATCCAAGTTGCCTCTCCTTCTTCTCCATCCCTACAGGACAGATCCAGTCTGAAGACTCCTCGACAGCGGTTTGTCAGCCTGGGATTTCGCAAGGCTCATCAAAGCCCGCTATTCCCTGACTGTTTAGCCATGATGCTTCCGGTTGAATCAAAAATTCAAGAAGATATTAATAAGGCTGTCAAATATTTAAATGACAACCAAAAATTGAGGGCATGGCTAATATTTTGCTTTTCCAAGCATGAATCACTTCCTAAAAGAGACAAAAGCAAATCATATTTTTGTTAAATGTTTCAATAGTGCTAAGTCAGAATAATTCCTAACCAAAACAGATAAATATAAAGACCACAATATAAATAACACAAAAGAAAACAAGGTAACTGTAAATATAAAGTGATCACAGAAAACAGACAATTTGGTCAAAACTGTAGCACAAGATTGCAGAGAATGTTTGTAAGCCTTTTAACTCAATAAAAGGATGTTTTTCATTGCAAAGCTTTGTTGAGAAAATACCACCTCTTAGCCTGTACTGTACTAATAAGCTGCAGGCTAAAAACCAGCTGTTTTGCAGTGATTAAAATGTTGGTTTTTAGATATTGATGGTCAGACTACACACCATAGTCTATTTCATAATACAGGTATTCCTCAACGTACGACCACAATTGAGCCCAAAATTTTTGTTGTCAAGTGAGAAATTTGTTAAGTGAGTTTTGCCCCATTTTACAACTTTTCTTGCCACATTTGTTAAATGAATCACTGCAGCTGTTAAATTAGTAACATCGTTGTTAAGTGAATCTGGTTTCCTCATTGACTTTGCTTGTCAGAAGTTCCCAAAAGGCAATAATATGACTCCAGGACACTGCAACTGTCATAAATATGAGTCAGTTGTCAAGTTTCCAAATGTAAGTCACTTGACCATGGGAATGCTACAACAATTGTAAGCGTGAAAACAGTCGTAAATCACTTTTTTCAGTGATGTTGTAGACTAGACTAGACTAGACTAGACTAGACTAGACTAGACTAGACTAGAATTCTTTATTGGCCAGGTGTGATTGGACACACAAGATATTTGTCTTTGGTGCATAAGCTTTCAGTTTTGGTACATAAAAAGACAAGATACACTCATCAAGAATCACAAGGCACAACACCCAGTGGCAGTCATATGGTACAATAAGCAATCAAATCATACTAGGAAACAATCAATATCTATATAAATCGCAAGGATATAAGCAACAAGTTACAGTCATGCAGTCAAAAGTGGGAGGAGATGGGCGACAGGAACGATGAGAAGACCAATAGCAATAGTAATTGCTATTTGTAACTTCAAATGGTCACTAAATGAACTGTTGTAAGTTTAGGACTACCTGTGCCAGTGGTGGGTTCCTCCCAGTTTGGTCCGGTTTGGCCGAGCCAGTAGCGGTGACGATATGACGTCACCGAACTGGTTCTCCCCCCCACTCTCCCCCCCCCACCCCCCCATCCACGTTATTCTTACCTTTTATTTGGTCCCACCCTCAATCTATTGCTGCCTCCTGAGTTCCAGCTGATGACTAGAGGGAAAAAAAACTGTTTAAACTCTTGCCGCGGGGCTTCAAAGGGCCGTCCTACAGCTGATCAGTGTTAAAAGCAAACAAATGAGTTGGGTCGTAAGTGCGAAGACTGGTCGTAAGTGTGAGGACCTTCCAGAAATGACTCTGACCAGCTAGCCATGCCCACCTAGTCACATGACATCCAAGCCACACCCACAAAATAAGCCACGCCCACAGAACCGGTAGTAAAAAAATTTAGAACCCACCCCTGACCTGTGCCCAGCTGTATTGTTTTAATTTGTTCTAAAAAATCTATCCTTGACAATTTCTCTTGACTGGGGAATTCTGGGAGTAGAAATCCAGAGATTTTAAATGGCAAAGTCTGAAAAACACTTCCCTAGTATATATACAGTATATTACCCCGGATGCTGTACTATCTATAAAATCTCTTCTTGTTTTCCTGTCCAACCTTGCTTTTCTGTTTTGTGTTTGGCTATAGCTACTCTCTCAATGAACAAGTTTTCCCTGCACATGACCCCTCACATGCTTTCAAAGATCCCAAATTTTAGACCACTGAGCGACAGAAATGGGTTAGAATATTCACTTAGTGTAATGGCTTTAATTTGAATTAGAACTGTAATGAATGTGCATAAAGCTTACAAATAAATTTTCACCAGCATTTCCATGTTTGTTTTACTTTTAAACCTTACTATATAGTAAGAAATAATGTGAGCCAAAGAAAATATGGAAAACTTACTATTAATGAGATCTGTGAAATGCACAAAAGTCTAGATTATTTTCTTCTACTTTGGTTCACATATATGGAGGAAATATAGTTTAATTGCATTACATCTGTGTGAGATTCGATCACAATCTAAGGCAGTGTTTCTTAAACATTTTTATCTCAGGAACCCTCCCCATTTTTAAAAATTATAGAGGACCTCAGAGCACTTGTTCATATGACTTATATTTATCAATATTTCCTGAATTAAAGATTAAAGTTGCTGCATTTGCTGACACTACAGCTTCTCAAGATTGATGGTTATTTTAAAACTGAATCAATTTTAACAAAATTTAATTTTGATTTTACAGACACCTGAGAGGTTCTTAGGGGCGTCTCAGTGATCCTTGGACCAAACTTTAAGAAATGCTGGTCTAAGGTATATCTACTAGAGCAGGGTTGTCAAATTTGCTTTCATTGAGGGCCGCATCAGGGTTGTACTTTACCTCAGGGGTCTAGGGTGGGCACGGCCAGCTCGATATCACTTTTCAGGGGCACTTGTGGTGGCCTGAGTACTCTGCCAGTGCAAACAGACTCCCAAACTCCATTTTCGGTTGCGACGGCTTCCTGCAATTCTCTGCCAGCACAAACAGAGCTTAGGAGGGCTGCCATCAGCCCTCGCAAGCTCCATTTTAGGATGCGATGTCTTCCTGCAACCCTCTGCCAGCGAAAATGGAGCTCGGGAGGGCTGTGGGCAGCCCTCCCAAGCTCCATTTTCACTGGCAGAGGCACTGCGGGCTGGTCCTTTGCTGTTTCCAGGGCAGCCCCGTAGGCCAAATCTAAGCACTCCCATGGGCCAGATCCAGCCCCCTACACCTTGAGTTTAACACCCCTGTCCTAGAGCTATTTGGAAAGTTTGCTATTTGAAAAGGGTAAGTATTTGCTTCATTTTGTTTATTAATGCACTTAGAGCCACCTTTCCATCTGTCTAATGATAAAAATGATAGTTAAGAACTAATGAAACCCAGCAAGAATAGATGGCTGCATAACCAATATCTGATAAATGTCTCTCACTTTGATTTTAATAAGTGATTTTAATTTGTAATAAATGAGACACTGTATTACTAAGTGTTAATGGTGAACCTTGATCATGACTTGCGTGATATATTTTTGGATGAAGGTTGAGAATATTTTTTTATTGTAGTGATAAATTTTTGACAAAAGGAAAGGAAAAGACGATAAAAAAAGAGTTTTAAAAGAATGACATAGTTTATGTACCATCCCCCTGATGAAGACTGTATACATGAACATAAAGTTTAATGTGAATTGTTTGAGATTTATTACCCAGACAATTTCCAGGATTAAAAGAAACATTGAGCGGGTGGGTGGGGGTGGAAAGTATTAAGCGATTCAAGCAAGGCTCTGGACAGTCACTGTACCCATTATTACAAATGGTATCACACATTTTTAATACATGGGCTTGGCATGTAAAAATGTGCAGAAAATATCAGTGGAGGGCAAATGTCTACTTTTGTACAGAAAATCATACCTGACTATGACACACATGATAATGTTTCAGTGTTTTGACATATGATATTTAATACACATTCATTTCACTATCTGAAGAAAAATGGGAAGCATTCAGTTGTGTTACAATTGGATTCTAAACTCTAATGTACAACTGCATTGCCCCAAATTTGAATTTCAATAGCAAAAAATAACCAAAAAAAAAAAAGAAAGAAAGAAAAGAAAAGAAAAGAAAAGAAAAGAAAAGAAAAGAAAAGAAAAGAAAAGAAAAAAATCTAAAATAGCCAGCATAGGGGTATCAGTGCTAGTCAATATGCAGAGAATGGTTGGACTGATAATTCAATTTGTTCTAAAGGACAAGTTGAATATTCCTACTGCAAAGAAGGAAGATATTTGTTATATCAACTTAATGGTACCCAATCACCAAATCACTTGTACCCTAACCAGCAATAGAATGATGGATTCTACCAAGTGATTGATGGTACCCAATCAATCACTTGTACCCTAACCAGCATTAAGATGGATGGGGCTATTGAAGTCTCTGAGACCAATACCTTGCTCTGTATAGAAACCCAAATTAAATCATCCCCAACTGATGGATGTTTGCTTTCTAATGAAACATTCAAAGTAGGAGAGCCTAACACCTTCCTAAATAATTGTATCCATGATTACATTTCTATGATTGTTTAATCTGCCTTTCTCTAACAATTCCTGCCTTCATACAATCTATGATGACACAATTTTGGGTACTTTGATTTCATTTTGTGTAGCTCTTGCAAAATTTAGCGAGACAGGCTACTTGTTAGGGTTCTGCAGAACTTCAAAGAGGCATTTTGCTTCAACAAAGTTTCAGTCCTATACAGTTTTGACAACTTGGACAACTGAAAGGTTATAAATAAAGTTGGGTAGGGACCTTACTGAAGTCTTAACAAGAGAGGGATGTATTTCATAAACATCAGCCTTTTTCATTATCCTAACTAGATTATGGAGTAATGAAAGGGATCTGAATTCAATTGTTCTTGCGAATTTCCCTATACAACTCTGGCAAGTTACTTAGGCTGCATTTGATATTTTGGAATAGCTTTAACAGTTTCAATGTATGAGAAAGAAATGAAATGCTGTAGCTGCTGCCTTCAAACTTCAAGAAAGCCAGAGAAATACAGATTCAATATCTCTAGAGGGTACTAGTTTGGGGAAGACTATAAAATGTACCTGCTCCTACGAGAGATAACACTCTTTACAATAAACTGCACTATGTTTCAATCTTTCCTTTAAAACAAACAGCATTTCCTGAATGTGGACCAAACTCTTGAAAAAAAAATAATCATACATATTATTTATCTTAAACTTGCTATGATGTTCCTAAGCTAAGTATACATTTACTTAAACTACAGCTATACATCTGGAATGTATAGGGGGCAACTCCTTGAAACTTTTTGCCAAAAGACTACACTGTTTGCCTTAAACTTTTATTTGTTGCTCGTGTTTTGTAAGAAATCCAGCCCTTTTACTGTTTTTATTTAAGGGGAAATGGGCAACCTTCCCAAGGAACAAGTAATTGAATCCAAGGAATTTTAAGAAGAAACAAAATAGCTGCTAGCACTGGTTTGCAAATCCTTATACAAGAGTTTGTAAACTTGTGCTATAATATATAATGATCATGTTTTCTCACCAGTGGATGAGATCATATTGGCTGTGTTTTCTCATCAAGTGGTTCAGTGGTGGTCCAATCCAAATTCAGTCTTTTGAGAAAGAGAAAAGATGTCTACTGTTATTATGTGTGTGTGGGCTTTAAAAAATAAATAGATGTGCTTTATTTATTCATACCCAAAGCTGCAAGTGGAGACAAAGAAACAATTAATAAAGCAGAGACAATCAGGTTAAGCAATTGTAGTAAAAACAGCAAAGAATCCCACAGATTAGGGTTTCAGTATAAATGTTATAAGAAGGTTTCAGTATACCCTATTGTAATAAGCTAGTCATATTACAGTCACCAACTGTTTTGCCACTATTATAAATAATTTTTTATGTCTACACAATGCACATTTGATTTTCTTCTGCATTATTTGATTTTCTTCTGCATCATTTCCTTCTGAATCATAAGGATCCCTTCTTAGATACTTTTGGCACCTTAAGTGAGTTGTAGTGTACAACTGTAAGCCGCACCAAGCTTTTGAGCTCTGGTGGCGCAGTGGTTAGAATGCAGTACTGCAGGCTATTTCTGCTGCCTGCTGGCTGCCTGCAATTTGGCAGTTCGAATCTCATCAGGCTAAAGGTTAACTCCATCCTTCCAAGGTCAGTAAAATGAGGACCCAGATTGTTGGGGGGAATATGTTGATTAAAGAGGACTGTAAAGCACTATGAAATCTAAAGCACTAAGTGCTATTGCTATTGCTATTGCTATTTTAGTTGCCACAATTTCAACCAGCTCAAAAAAATCTAATGTCGAGTATATATCACAAACACTAATACAGAAAAGGGCTACTAGATTTCAGCTTCAAAAATCAAGATGACCATGAGAGAAAAACAGTTTTCTGTCTCCCTGTGCTGTTGCCTTGTGACAATTCATTTTGTTACATCCTTTATCTGCTAACAGCTGCACTTCTGCAACTTCAACGAAAGGCCCAAGAGAAATTTCCAGAACTGAAGAAGCTTCTTGGATGAGAAGTGAAATGTTTTCAAGAAAAAACAAAATCCAGTTGCCTCTTGAAAAAGCACCTTTGGGAGAAATGTCTATGAGCCATCCATTCAGTGCCACCTTTTACCTATGATGAAATGTACTTTATTTGTATTTATATTATAATTTTTCAAGTAGGGGATGGCAGAGAAAGAGGTGGCTGGATGGAGTCAGCAGTAGGTGTGAGTTTAAAAGGACTCCAGAGGATGGTAGAGGACAGGAAGGCCTGGAGGAAAGTTGTCCATGGGGTCGCGATGGGCCGCAAATAACAACAAAAAATTTTCAAGTGGGTGTGACTATATTCTCTCTTTTATGAGATACCCATTGGCACTTCAAGCTTGGTGTCATGGATCCACCCAGGGATTCAAGAGTTGGCAGAGGAAAACACAGAGTGTTGGTCAGGATTGGAGCTTGGAGAGTACTAGCAGGGGTGACCGGCTTGGGCAAGTACTAGCCGGTTCGGACCGGCTTGGGCAAGTAGGTAGCGATGGCAGCGGGCAGTTCGGAGAACCGGTAGCAAAAATCTCTGCCCCCACCCCCATGCCCAGCTGAACCATGCGATCATCAGAGCCTTTTTTTTCTTTTAAATGGCTCTGACGAGCCAAGCTCTGATGATCCCAGCTGAGTTGCCTGCTAATCAGGCAACTCAGCTTGGATCGTCAGACCCATTTAAAAGAAAAAAGTTTTTTCTTTTAAATGGCTTTGACGATCCAAGCCCTGACGATCCCAGCTGAGTTGCCTGCTAACCAGTAGCAAAAATCCCTCCCCCCCAGGCCTCCAGCTTGCTTACCTTAGGTCGCCACACCTGCCTTGCTTCGCTTGCTATAATACCTGCAATCCATTGCATCAGCAAGCAACTGAATCTCCCTGCCTGCAATCAAGCTCATCGGTGAGCAGCTCTATCTGCCTGCCTGCCTTGTACCTTCTATTGCCAGGGTCTCCAACCTTGGCAACTTTAAGACTTGTGGACTTCAACTCCCAGCAAAGCTGGCTAAGGAATTCTGGGAGTTGAAGTCCACAAGTCTTAAAGTTGCCAAGGTTGGAGACCCCTGTTCTATTGGGTAAGTTTTTTCCCCCTTTGGGAGCTTTAAAAAAAATAGTTAATTGGGGTTTTCTTTAGTTCTTTTTTTAGACCTAGCCATTTAAAGTTTAGGAAGTTTTAAATTTAGCTGCTTTTATATAAAAATAAAAATAAATTAAAATAAAATAATATTTGTGCAGCTTTCTGAGATTTAGTGTGTTTCTGTAGTGTTTCACTCTAACTATACAAACACCCAAAATCTCACAAAGCTGTATGTGGAATTTTGTGTGTGTAAAGTGCGAAAGTTGGTTTTTGGGGCTTTTTGTGGCTGTGTGAGATTCCTGCTTGTTGCAAGGGCCATTTTGGGTCTAGCACAGCTACTTTTACATTGTGGGTGAGCCAGTTGTGTTGTGTTGTGTTGTGTGTGTGTAAAGTGTGAAAGTTGTTTTTTTGGGCTTTTTGTGGCTGTGTGAGGTTCCTGCTTGTTGCAGGGGCCATTTTGGGTCTAGCACAGCTACTTTTACATTGTGGGTGAGCCAGTTGTGTTGTGTTGTGTTTTGTAGGTTGACTTGGCCAGGCCCACCCAGTCACCTTACCACCAAGCCCTGCCCACTAATTAAGCCACGCCCACAGAACCGGTAGCAAAAAAAATTAGATTTCACCCCTGAATACTAGCCTGATGGAACAGTCTCAGTGGAGTGCATTGGATGAATAACAGGCTGAGGGAGGTGGGCCATAGCTGCAGCAAGTTGACCAGGAGGCTCCGGGCTAGGAACAGGAGCAGCTGCTGCCTGTTAGCAATGAGCAGGTAAAGTCCACACCTCCTCCTGATCCAAGTATAGGTAGAACAGAGAAGAGACAGGGACAATGCCAGTCAGCTAGACTACTCACAAGGAGGCAATCTCGCCTCTCAGGAAGGGCTACTTAATCCTGCCCTGAGGATGTGAGCATTGCTGGAGCAATGTGCCCAGTTCTGTGCCTTGTGTGCTTATACCATGTATCCTGACCTGTTTGACTCATGGCCAGTGGGCTTTGAGATTGACATCTGTTGAGTGGACTATGTTTCATTTATTTTGGACCATTTCATTAGGTGTGTTATGAAGCTATATTGTATAAATGCTTTCTAAAAGTACAGGAAGCAAACCTGGAACTGATAGAAATAGAAAGCTAAAAGGTCTTTGGCTGAAGGTAGTAACTGATTCACTTGTAGTAATATTTATATTTAAATAATTATAATAATTATTTAAATAATAATTTAATAATTTAAATATAATTTAAATAATTATATTTAAATCTATGCCCTGCCCCTCTAAAAGGACATGACTGGGTGCTGTACAACAATGAATTAAAAGAAAAAAAATACTAAATATATTTATATCCTTATAAAAAACTAACTTATATACTGCCTGAGTAGGTTGAGATGACTCACAACAGTCAAAGAAATTGCAATAAAATGTAAAATAAAATAAAATAAAAATAAAGATAAGAGATGACAGGTGCAAAAAGAGGTGTGTCAGAAATGAGGTTTGCTTTATTCCCAATTGCAAATGGTCAGAAGATACAGCAGACATCCTGTCCTTGCAGAAAACATTATGTAGATCAAAAAAGGAAAATGTTTTTCATGCAATACTCCAGTGCTTCATAGCTGCCTCTTTTTGGTGTTGTTTTTAAAACTGTAAGTTGTTATGGAGGAAGGGACAGCTGAAGGTTATTGTAAAAAGTTTCATGTTCTTCACAAAGGCGTATTGTTAAATAAGACATTGCGAACGTTGCATCAGGAAAATAAAGCAATCTTGATAAAGCCTAGAAAGACATTATTTGCCAAACAATCAGCTGAACAGGAGGTTCCAATTTTGTGGAAGTTTAGGGTCCCTTGGCAAAAAAAAAAAGAGAAGAGAAGAAAAGCTGCATATATATACACACACTGACAAGTATAAGATAAGCAATTTTTCTACTCACAGCAATTTTGTCAGTTTAATTGTGCCCTTGTGACTATTTGGAGGAGCTGCTTGGGAAGTTGATGTCAATGTTGCAAATCTGAGGCAGGTTCTGCTAGTTATCAGAAATACACCTGATTAAAAAAGAGGAGAGCAAAAAAAAAAAAAAAAACCAACCACACACTTAGCCAACAACACATAACATAAGTTACATCCTAGCTACTGATTAAATTTAGAGCAAGTAAACCATTTCACCGGTCTGAAATGAAGTACCACCTGATGCTATCTCACACATCATTAGGGCTGGTCAAGCATGTAAAACCAAATTATTTAACTCTATGATTTAATAGTGGCAGAATGTTGTCTTTTCCCTAAATGGAAAGTATTACATCATCCAGTACTTCTACTCAAAAGCATTTAGAATTTTTTAAAACTACAGAATATGAGACTTACTCTTTGCCTGTGGATCTCAGAAAAGGAAGTATTGTATCCAGTTCCTCAATAGGGTTGTTTTTAGTCTGCATTTTCATGAGCTGATAAATCACATGGATATCATTTCATCAAATGGAAATGTACATTTTCCATTAAAGTGGAGCAGTTAAAACCAAGATATATATATATATGAAGTCAAACTACCACATTACACTGAATATGTAGCTACAATGATCTGCGTTAGTCAAGTTTGCTGTTTAGGACTTATATTATAAAGGTAAAGGTTCCCCTCGCACATATGTGCTAGTCATTCCCGACTCTAGGGGGCAGTGCTCATCTCTATTTCAAAGCCAAAGAGCCAGTGCTGTCAGAAGACGTCTCTGTGGTCATGTGGCCAGCATGACTAAACGCCAAAGGGGCACAGAACGCTGTTTCCTTCCCACCAAAGGTGGTTCCTATTTTTCTACTTGCATTTTTTATGTGCTTTCGAACTGCTAGGTTGGCAGAAGTTGGGACAAGTAATGGGAGATCATCCCGTTATGCGGCACTAGGGATTCAAACCGCTGAACTGCTGACCTTTCGATCGACAAGCTCAGCATCTTAGCCACTGAGACACCGCATCCCTTTTATATAAATAAAATTTTGTAGTTTACTCTTGTATGCATAGAATATCTACCTGGTTCAACAGTTATGGTTCTAAAGTCTAAACCAATCCTATATTCTATGTTTATGGAATCACATGGCTCCTTTTCTTGTCTCTGTAGAAGTTCTCAGTTTATGCTTTTTATCAGTTCCAGATCCTAGACTTTAAGTATAAATATATTGATAGTTTGATCTTCCATGTAGTTCAAGTGTTATCTACACAATTATTGTGATTTTTATGTCATAAATGTATGTATGAGGTTTTATAATATACACCAGACAGAGCCATGGATGAAACTGGGCATTGATATAGATAAGAGCTATATGATTGAAGCATCCATGCATAGTGATAGGTAACCTGTTATCCCCATGCCAACGATTTCTTGCAGCTGCCAAAAAAGCCAACACAGTTCTGGGCTGCATAAACAGAGGGATAGAATCAAGATCACGTGAAGTGTTAATACCACTTTATAATGTCTTGGTAAGATCACACTTGGAATATTGCATCTGGTTTTGGTCACCACGATATTAAAAAAATATGTTGAGACTCTAGAAAAAGTGCAGAGAAGAGCAACAAAAATGATTAGGGGGCACTGGAGACTAAAACATAGGAAGAATGGTTGCAGGAATTAGGTGTCTAGTTTAATGAAAAGAAAGACTGGGATGACATGATAGCAATGTTCCAATATCTAAGGGGTTGCCACAAATAAAAGGGGCTCAACTAATCTACAAAGCATCTGAAGTCAGGACAAGAAGCAATGGATGGAAACTAATCAAGAAGAGAACCAACCTAGAACTAAGGAGAAATTTCCTGACAGTTAGAACGATTAATCAGTAGAACAACTTGCCTCCAGAAGTTGTGAATGCTCCAACACTGGATGTTTTTAGGAAGATACTGGACAACCATTTGTCTGAAATGGTATAGGGTTTCTTGCTTGAGCAGGGGATTGGACTAGAAGACCTCCAAGGCCCCTTCCAACCCTGTTATTCTGTTCCAGTTTATGCAATGTAACTATTACGGCAAATATAAAAACTTAATGAGAATTGTGGTTCAAAAAAAATATGAAAGATCCAGGTTACTTACATGGTGAAGCAATAGCTAAAGGAATGCTCACATGGACCACAGGAAAATGACAATTCCTTTCTTCTCTTACTTTCCTAGGCATTTATCAGCCAAGTTTTTGATATCCCTTCAAAAATCATCTATGCTTTTTAAGACTATGTGAGCCTCACTTTTGAACTTCCAGAATTCTCCCTTTCATATTGTTTATCCAGGATGCCATGAGAGAGAGGGGGGGGGAGGGGGAGGGAGGGGGGAAAGAGACAGACAGACAGACAGACAGACAGACAGACAGACAGACAGACAGACATCTTATGGTAAAACAAATAAAAATGCACAGATACCTAGATACCTGATAAAGAAAATTTCATTGACTCTACTCACTCTCTTGTGAGTGGTATTTTCAGGAATTAGAGATTTCTGGGTGGGATTTTAGTAGAAATAATTATAGGGATAACAAACATGGTTTTTTTTAGCAATTGTAGGCATTGTTGCACACCACTTCCTGCTTATCTATTTTCATATCAAGTCATGTCAATCTTATGGGTCCCTGATTTTTTATTGAATATCAACCATTGAAAAGAAACATGTATGGTATTATTGAACAATCTAGATGTTCTACCTGATTCTCAGTTTCATTGGTCATGTAGACTTTCCATTCTTAATTTCATTTTTACTGCATCATTAATTAATATGCAATGAATATTTAAGGGTCAACTTAATGTTACCTTTATGGGCAAAGAACCTCAATCTGCTCATCTTAAAAATGCCGAAGAGGTTGTAGAAAAAATGTTTTTAAAAGGAAAAAAAAAAGCCACTGACAATCAGGCAACTCAGCTGGGATCGTCAGAGGCTTTTAAAAGCATTTTTTTACAACCTCTTTGGCCGGAAAAAAAAAAAGTTGGCCACACCCACTCAGTCACATTATCCCGTTCCCCACCAAGCCACGCCCACAGAACCGGTAGTAACAAATTTTACATTTCACCTCTGGTTAAGGCCTTGTGGGCCTTAAAATTACAGGCATTTGCCTGCTGTTCTTCAGTTCCAGTTTTGAGTCAATAAATATCGTAGCTATGCTGGCCTGCTTCTTGCCTACTGAAGCCCACTATACAATAGTCACCATATTGCTGTAAAAATGGGAAGGGTGCCTGGAGGACTTGTGAAAGTTTTCCCAGGAAACACATCTCCCCTATTATTCTGAATGAAGTCATAGCAAGCAGATTGGGTCTGTTTTCATTTCACATTTTGATGTTCTGGGGCTATACTATGTCTGCCTTCACCCAAGGCTCCTGCTCATTTCTAGGAAATAATATTTTGCATGGTAGACGGGTGGGTGGCAAAATTCTCTCTCACATGATTAGGACACATGATGTGAAAAAGAAAAAAACCATAGAGGCAGATTTTTAAAAAATATTTTAACTAATTTATTTCTGATTGTGGAATTTCTGGCCACTTTTGAAACTAAAACCACATGGTAGAATGAAGCTTTGTAAGTGTTAGAGTGCTCCAGGATTTAGTGGATGCAAAGGCAGATAGCTTCTACTCACCATCATAAGCTCTCATTTCTAGGAAGAAGTAACTAACTTAAGATGTTTTATTGTGCCTGGATTTCTTGCAGGATCATCTGCCATTCCATCTCCAAGGTCAATACACCCACACTCCAACAGCTGTGCACAAACAAAAGTCAGATTGTAGTTAAAGGACAAAAGTAATTTTTAAAAGCTGTTCAACATGGGTACCTCATTACAGTGGCATGCAAATAACAAATTTAATCACTTCATAATGCCTTAGGTCTATGAGATATGAAAAAAGGGTTGCTCTTGCAAGTGATTCTCAAGAAGGTCACATAGGGATATGAGATTAGATACCCAATTCTATTCTCTAAAACAGGAGAACCATTAAAATATTGTCCAAGTAAAGGGTTGGGTTAAGACCAATAAAATGCTTAAAAGTGATGGCTGCAAATGAATGGTTCCCTAAATCAGAAAGGGAAAATTCATTACATTTTTTATAGTATTGTTATAATGAATTTTTGCATGGTTATTAACCCTGGCAGAAACAAAACCGAAAGAAAAAGTTGCATTAATGTATGCCTGTACTGCCATATCATTCTCCTATTCGTGACTTTAAACAATCAAGGTTAATGTCTGGAAAGCAAACGGATGTTGGTATATTCTATGCTTATTTTGTATTTTACATATTGTCAGGAGAAAACTCATTAGGAGAAGCTGTTATAAATGTTTGATAAGAATCCAAGAGAATGGGTAGAAGTTGCATGTTTTTGTTTATGTATTTTCTTTTCTTTTTTGTTTGCCAAAACTGGTAAAGAAAATGCTGGTTTATATTAGTAACAAACAGACTGAAGTGAAAATTTATAGCAGATGTACAATGATGACCAATGCTAATAAAAATAGCCCAGGATGAAATAACAATGATAAATTATAGACAGATTGACATGAGAGGTGGTATGCAGCAGGTTCTGACCAATTCTGGAGAACCGGTAGCGGAAATTTTGAGTAGTTCAGAGAACCAGTAAATATCACCTCTGATTGGCCCCACCCCCATTTATTCTCTGCCTCCTGAGTCCCAGCTGATCGGGAGGATGTGGGGATTTTGCAGTAACCTTCCCCTGGAATGGGGAGGGAATGGAGATTTTACAGTATTCTTCCCCTGCCACACCCACCAAACCAAACCACACCCACCAAGCCATGCCATGCCCACCAGGCCACACCCACCGAACCAGTAGTAAAAAAATTTGAATCCCACCACTGATTGACATGTATCTATATTATTCCCCTTGCATCAGTTTTTTTCACTGAAATTGTTCTAGGGCTTGATATTAAAGTTAGAGGAAAAGAACCAGACTTGTTTCTAATTCAGGAGAAAGAGTGTGATAGAATGTGCACCTGAAGAAGCAGTAGGAACACTTTTGGCAACACAGAGCTTTCCCAGAAAGAGTCCAGAACAAGAGTTTGCATAACCTGCAGTAACAGTGGGGAGAGGGAAGAGATTCATGGTAATGATCCAGGCCCAAGTAGTTAGTATTAAATACAAACACTTTGAAAACAAACGACTTTATTAAAACAGCTGAGAATTAACTCATTCTCAGCGTAGTCCAAACTAAATTAAAGCAAATTCTTCAAAACACCATTCCTCAGTTTATCACTGATCTTGGGATAATTAGGCAAACTGCCAAAGGTTTTTCTTGGCAAAAGTTCAGAAGCAGAAGATGCCGACAAGAAATGAATATAGTGAAACAAGAAGCAAATCTCTCAACGTTGTTTTCCGGCAAAGAGGCCAAGAGCTATTGCTTGTCTTTTAAGCCTTATGGGAGGGGCCAGTCATCTCTTGGTCCTACTCCCGAGTGGTCCTCTCTGCTTTATCTGCTCCTGCCTTCTGGCAGCTCTTCTCATACGTGCACTAGGAACAGGATCCTCCTGTTCCTCTGCCTCTCTACTGTCAGCTTCTGGAGGCTCCGAAGTCCAGAAGTACAGCACTCCCCAATGGCCTTGGCCTCCAATGCAGAGCCCTCATCCGGGCCTTCCCCAGCCTCCAGAACTGGCCCATGTTCTTACTCAGCCTCATCGCTGTCCAACTCCGCTGCTCCAGAATCTCTCAGGATACAGTATTATTTAATAAAATGATCATTATAATTTGGCAAGATTCTGTGTGTTGGTTGCAAGCAAATAAAGCTTCAGACTTGATTGGATCTTGTGGTCTCCTCTCTAGGCTTCTGATGAAATCAATGACTGAAAGGAAGGAAGCCCCAGTAGGAGGAGTTAAGAGATATTCCAGTTCCCCACAGGGGAGAGGAAGTGTATGAGATCAAACATTTAGGACTATATCAGATGTTTCCCAAGGGGAGGGTGACAGTCTTGCAAGATTCCTGTAAACTGGTGAATCAGCAATAAAGAAACCTCTTGATCTAAACCTCTGGATTAATCTGATTGCTGGCTCCTGACAGGATTGGGCCTGACAGAAAGAGAATGAACAGCCAGCTTCTTCCTGAGAGGAGAGCAACTACTATCAACAACTGCTTTTCCATCATAGCCTGAACTTTACTTGATCTGCCCCCTATTAGTGGAAGATGTTAAGGACTTTATTAATGACCTAGGCGTACTTATCTCTGACGATTTATGCTCCAAAGCTCACTGTAACAGTATTGCTAAAAAAGCATTAAGAGTTATAAACTTATTTTGCAAAGCTTTTTTCTGGAAACATTGTATTGCTAATTAGAGCTTATAAAATTTATGCTAGACCAATCTTAGAGTATTGTTCAACTGTTTGGAATCCCCACCATATATCTGACATCAGTACAATCGAGTGGGACATCAGAAGTACTTCACAAGAAAAATCTTGCACTCTTCTGTACACAATATGTACTTATGCTACTAGGCTCTAAATTCTCAGTTTGGATAATTTAGAACTGTGTTGCTTGTGGTCAGACCTAGGTATTGCATACAAAGTTATATGTAATAATGTTTTACCTGTAAATGACTTTTTCTGTTTTAATCGCAATAATACACGTGCGAACAACCACTTTAAACTCAGTGTAAATCGTTCTAAACTTGACTGTAAAAAATATGATTTCTGTAATAGAGTTGTCAAAATCTGGAATGTCCTACCTGATTCAGTTGTCTCAGCTACACATTTTCACAGTTTCAGTCACAAATAGACTCCGTGGACCTTACTTCATACTTAAGTGGGCAATAGAGGGGTGGTGGTGCATAAGTGCCTATCGTCCCTGTCATTGTATTTTTATTCTTATTCTTGTTCTTGTTTTTGTTTTTGTTTGATAAATTCCAATAAATAAATGAACAAATAAACAAACAGACAAATAAATAAATATGAATAACCAAAAACCAGTTTTGAAATGTTCTAATAAATTTGTGGAAAGAAAAAAAAACTCTATTAAGGAAAGGAAAAACTCAAGGCTGAGATTCTCCTTTAGAGGTGATATTAACACTAATATTCTAGAAAGTGCAAGACAGGAATTCTGTCATTAAGACTTCCCTTAAATTTAAAATGAAACATGGAACCCAAGAGGACTCTGTATCATTGGAGAAACAACTGTACAATGAACATCATAAATAAATTTCAAAAACATCATCCATAATAATATCTTTGAAAACCAATTTCTCTCTCATAAAACCGAGAAAAATCTGATATAAAAAATACAGAAGAATTTGTCTAATCCACAACTAATTTAAACATGCTTGACAACCACAAGTCTCATTAAAAATCACTGTTAAATAATCCTACAAAACAAAACACCACAGACTTATTTTCTTAAAGGCATCTCTTCCCTGCAATAATGGGAGTGTTGGCTGAATTCCCCCCCCCACAAGATGGCGGTGCGCATAGGTGCTGCGGCTTTGAGCCCCTGGTTTCACAGTGGAGTGTATGGGCAAAAACTCATCTATACCCTTGGGGAATTACTAAAGGTTGGATCTTCTAGTCGACAACCAATTTGTTGCATACTGTACATGATGTACTATGACAATAAAGGCTTTGAACTTTGAATGAAAAAAATTATAGATGTTTAGGATGAGGTCTTTACAGAGCACTTTAAATTACCTAAACCAGGGCTGTCAAACTCCCGGCCTACGGACTGGATGTATGACATGCTGGCCACGCCCACACCCAGTTTAGCGAAGGGGAAAAAAGTTCCAATACATCACGTGACACCACCATGACAACATGAGTTTGACACTCCTGATCTAGACCAAGAGAACCTTAAAAGGCCAATCAGATGCACTGTGTGATTTGTTCCTTTTGCCTTCTTTAATCTGAGATCCTAAAACTTGAGATTCTAACTAAACCGGGCACACAACAGTGTCTTCTTCTGTTTAACTAGTTAATCAGTATTCAATCTACCTGCCGTCTAGAGAATGAAGGCCTGGACATTGTATTCACTTACTGTCTCTCCAAAGTTAACTGATCACTATTCACCCAAACTATTGATACTGATTTTTTTATAATTTCAGTGGAACTAAACAACCCAGGGGAAAAATACCATTAATTTGTAGCTGAAAGGGAAAGACCTTGTCAAGCTCTCTAACTGAGTTTTTAGTCTTTTCAGCTGTTCTAATGGATATCCAATTATTTATAGAAAAGAATATTTATTTATGGGACCGCCTACTACCACAAACGGCCTCCCACCGGCCAGTACGCTCTCATAGATAGGGGCTCCTCCAGGTGCCATCAGCCAAATAATGTCGACTGGCGGCCCCCAGGGGGAGGGCCTTCTCTGTGGGGGCACCCATTATCTGGAACGAGCTCCCCCCAGAGATACGGAGGATCCCGAATCTGCGCACTTTCCGCTGTGCTCTTAAGACCCTCCTATTCCAGCAAGCCGGCCTGGCCTAATTTTCTCCCCTGTTTTAAAAATTCTTTTAAATTGAAATTTTAATCTGTTTTAAATTATTGGGATTTTTAATTGTCTCGGGCTAAATTATTTAATCTGGTTTTAATTATGTTTCTAACTTTTGTTTCTATGTATTTTATTTTGTGCCTGTTCACCGCCCTGAGTCCTTCGGGAGTAGGGCGCTATATAAATTTAATAAATAAAAACAACAACAACAACAACAACAACAAAACAAAACAAAACAAAAAAAAGCAATGTACAGACTATCCTAAGGCTGAAGAGTTTGTAGAATGGGAAAATCTGTCTAAACTATGTCTGAATTCTGAGCCAAACATATTAACTTAATAGGTTGTGAGATGTGGATAAGTAACTCACTTTCTTCCACTTCCCTCTCCCAACTCTCTACTTTGGGAATCTTGGAGCTTAGCCATGGAAATACCTGTTTCCGTACTGAAGAGTAAGTAGTTCTAATCTGCAAAATTGAATTACTATTACAACATGTTAGGAAAAATGTAATTTTTCACTTAGTCCTCGGGATTCAGGATACTTCATTAAAACATACTCAATAGTGTAGAATGATTTATTCGACTTTGCAGTAACTGCAATAAACTTTGGAAGGCATTTTAAAAAAAACAAAAAACTAAAGCTGGTTAAAAAAACTAAAGCTGGGATTTTTTTTTTTTTAGCAAAAAATAAAATAAATAAATCATAGCAACCACAATAGTGCTGTGCATCTACCATTCTTTTGGAATGAACATTTACACAGATCTCTTGAGATTTCCCATCAGCCAGCGAGGTCAAGAGAGGCTAATGTATACATTTCCCCCCCTTTTTTTTCTGAGGGAGAAGTCGGGGCTAAAGACAGAGAGTTTCCTTTCAAACAGCTCATCTGAGAATCACAGGAACAGAACAGATCATGCCTGGTGATCGTTTACCCGTTTGCTGCAGAATATGAAACAACAGTGAGAAAGCTTTCTGTCTCTAGTGCTGGTTTCTAAGGCAGCTGTGCAATAAATAATAAACCACACTAAGGGCAAAGCATCTCCGAAAGATGTAGAGCAATAAATATCAGATGTTTTATTATTTTGATAATTTTTTAAAAAATCTGAGTGACAGAAAGCTATCCTGAGGTACATCCTGAGGTCTTTGTTGTTTTAACCACCGGATTTTCTCTCCCCCCCCCCAAAACACACAGCCAGATGAAAGTTTTGAGCTCTATAAGTCTTAAAACTAGAGTTTTGGTTCTTTTTTAGTATATTCAAAATTTTTGGCACATACTATCATAGTTAACAACAAAACTCAAAAAAAGTGCATATAGTCAAGGCTATGGTTTTCCCAGTTGCAATATATGCTTTGAAAGTTAGACCATAAGAAAGGCTAAGCGCCAAAGAATTGAGGCCTTTGAACTAGGCTGCTGGAGAAAGCTTCCTGCGAGTCCCTTGGACTGCAAGACGATCAAACCGGTCAGTCTTAGAAGAGATCAACCCTGACTGCTCTTTAGAAGGCCAGATCCTGAAGATGAAACTCAAATACTTTGGCCACCTAATGAGAAGGAAGGAATCACTGGAAAAGAGCCTAATGCTGGGAAAGATTGAGGGCAAAAGAAGAAGGGGATGACAGAGAATGAGGTGGCTGGATGGAGTCACTGGAAGCAGTAGGTGTGAGCTTAAATGGACTCCAGAGGATGGCAGAGGACAGGAAAGCCTGGAGAAACATTGTCCATGGGATCTGGATGGGTCGGACATGACTTTGCAACTAACAACAACAATCATAGTTTCTTTTACATGTTCTTCTTCCATTTTAAAATTCAGAAAGTAGATATATATTTTCTTTATTAATTTATCATCTGTCCCAGAGGTGGATTCTACTTACCTTTACTACCAGTTTGCAACAAGGCCATGTGCACAGAAGTGTTCTGATGAAGTTGGGGTCAGTGGGCGGAGCCTCCTGCCGGTTTTACTACAAGTTCTATAGAACCGGTGCGAACCGGGGCACTGCAAACCCACCACTGATCTGTCCCTAGAAACATCTGATCTAATTCTAGGGGCTCCTTATAGAATACATATATTTCTGCATCTTTCTTGTATCTCGTTTGTATTTGGATATATGGCCATCAGTTTTGGTTCTTTTTTAAAGGACAACTTTAAACTCGCATAAGTTTAAGTCAACATCTTTGACTTAAACGGCAGTCTTAGGGAAAGGTAAAAATGCCTGTTTCTGCATCTGTAGGCACTTAGAGGACATTATTCCATACAATCTGCTTTTACTTGCTCCTAGAAAACCCTGCATTTTGATCCTATAAGCCAGCCATAAAGTATGTCAGCTTCGGAGCCATGAACAACAAAAAGGGATCCGCTTTGCTGTTATTTTAATATATTTTTCTTTTGAGCCAGCATCACTCGTAGTTTGATGAGAACACTATGGAACGGTATGATTTTAAATAATATCTATGGAATTTTTGAGACTTTAATGTTTAAAAGATTGTGTAGAGGAGGTCTTTAATGTTTGAAAAATGACTTTAATGATTTTACTGCTTTTTTAAAAGAACATCCCCAGATAGCTTTTTAGCAGGAAGACGGTATCAAAATAATACTGTATATCTAAGTCTTTACTTATTTACCATAATCTCTGATTTGCACCTAGATTGCCTTGGTCTTTTTTTAAAAGGAAGTTTAATTAGAATTTAGAATAGAATAGAGCTGGAAGGGACCTTGGAGGTCTTCTAGTCCAGCCCCCTGCTTAAGCAGGAGAACCAATACTATTTCAGATAAGTGGCTGTCTAGTTTTTTCTTAAAAACTTCCAGTGGTGGAGCGCCCACGATTTCTGAAGGCAAGCTATTCCACTGGTTAATTGTCCTCACTGTTAGGAAGTTTCTCCTTAATTCTAGGTTGCTTCTGTCTTTGGGTAGTTTCCAACCATTGTTTCTTGTACTGCCATCTGGTGCTTTGGAGAATAAGTTGACTCTCTTCTTTATGGCAGCCCCTCAAATACTGGAATACTGCTATCATGTTGACACTAATTCTATTTTTCTTTTCCTACTTTTATATTTCTTTCATTTAAAAAAAATAAAATAAACCATGATTTAAATTCAACTTCCAATAGGTTACAGAAATTGATTGCTTCAGTATGCTCAGTGTAGAAAAAAAAATGTTAGAGTCCTTCATACCATTTATTTGATGCTTGTGCTTAAACTTACATTTAGAATATTGATTTCTATTCCATGTTTATCAGAAAAAGAGTCAATAGATTTCAAGGCATCTTTGGTATCCTCAGGAAAGCATGCTTGCAGAGCCCCAAAATCAATTTTAGCATATTTTATTTTCTTAACATCTTGGGACAATGCGCAAGAATGTTGTTAGTAAAAGGAGGATATCAGCATTTAATGAGATAAAAATTATTACATGTAGTGTACAATACTGACAGCATGGAATGTAAATATTGACTTCAACTTGTAATCGTAATAAAGTGACTTCCAGTATCAGTACATTATAACTTCTTTGGTGTATTAACATTTTATTATGCTAGAACCTTATCAAATTAATATTTCAGTGTTGAGTAACAATTCAGCAAGAAATTCATTTATTCAGCAATAAATTCCTCTATTCACTGATTAGGTTCACATTTTAATTTCCTCCACACAAAGTACATGTTGTGATTTAGTTTTAAATATTTTAATCTGTTTAGTAATCTAGTAACTATTTATTGTGTATTTTACTTGGCTTCATATTTCTTCCAGTTTATTGTTTATATATGTTTATGTACCCAAGCTTTGTAATCCTCTCTTAAAACTATACAGAAGATTTGTCAATGGCTCTAATAAAGATGTTAGTTTGAAAGATAGAGGCCACCTCGCTTCAGGGGTTCAGCAGTTCCAAGGAGGGAAACTGCAATAGCTAAATTCCTTTCTGATTTCCTTTCCCCTGTATCTCTCAACTGGTAGGTTTTCATTTTACAAAACTGAATTATGAATGTTGTAATTTTACAAAACCACTTAATTTGATTTTTAAAATTTATGTTTTTCAACCAAATACTTTTGGAATGGGTGGAGAAATTAGATGGCAAGTAAAGTTTCATCAATAATATTGCTTTCAAATTTCTCAAAGCTAGCATAACAACCCAAGGAAGTACTACACAAA
The DNA here is from genome assembly GCF_029215685.1 of Pituophis catenifer annectens. NCBI lineage: Eukaryota > Metazoa > Chordata > Lepidosauria > Squamata > Colubridae > Pituophis > Pituophis catenifer. The sequence continues at coordinate 60,486,189 of NW_027256888.1, forward strand.
CTTGTCTCTCTCTCTCTGATTCTTTATCCTGTCTACTTTGTAGACTATAAGTCTATAGCAGGGTGTCAATCTCACATCATCACATGATGTATCACAACTCCCCCCCTTCGCTAAACTGGGCATGGGCGTGGCCAGCACGTGACGGATCCAGCCCGTGGGCCACAAGTTTCACGCCCCTGATCTACAGTAAGAAAAAAGAAATCTTGATTTGCTGCAGAACTGACTTTATCTAAGTTCAGAACCTAAGCAGGGTCAGTTATATGACTGTAGGCTTATAACTGGAAGTTGAAATAACATACTGAAAAAAAGAATGGCAAATAATTTCTGTACTGTTTCCTCACCAACAAAACAACCTGGATATGTCCTTGTTAGTCATCAGGGTGTAGCATGAACTCCAAAATTTTTACTTTGTAAAAATTGTCCTTTTTATAAACTAGGCTTAAAATAATTCTTTCCCATATATAATTTATTTTTAAATAGGAGCCTTTATTATTATTTAGTCACTTTGACCTGCATCATATATGTCAGGATACTGCCATTTGGCTAGAATGCCTAAGGTGAAAAACAGTCCATAGATTTCTGTGAGTGGCAATTATTAATAAAGGAGATGAAATGTAACTTCTTTTTTACATCTGATTTGTCACAAATTATTTATTAAAATGATTTGTCAAATGCGATAAAATAATTTAAACAAGGCATAATTATTTTATGATATTATATATTTTACACTCTATATTTTTGTCTACTTTCCATTTATACTGGAAAGGTTTATAGTGAAGAATATAAATAATTGTATGTTCTTTCATACAGAATATACAGTATAAATTTTAAAAATCCAAACACACGATTGAGCCATGTTTTTATTAGAGCTACAGAGTACTGAAAGAAAGCATACACTTTCTGAGTGTTTCAAGTCGTCATCAAGCTGGAAAGGCAACATGTGAAAATAAAGAGGCACGTACATGCATGAAAATATGTACAAATTGCCATCTCGACTTTTAGGAAAGCATTCAGAACTCATGTAGAAATGAACAAAAGAAATTTGTGCATGATAAAATGTGCATGTTTTAGATTCTGAACCACATTGTCAGGCACAAAGAATCAAGATCTCTCATTAAGTTCCAGTTAAGAAGATTTACTGCTCAAGCCTATCTATAGACAAGAATCTAGTCAACTAACAGTCAGTACTAAATTGTGGGAACATAACAATTCCAGACTGATTTCTCTCTTGATTCCACTCCCAGGCTCTGCTTCTTCTTCTCCTACACATATAGACTCGGTTCTCTTAAATTGAAATGAAGAAGTGTGGTTAATATAAAAAGTGGTCTGAATTTTTTGCCTCCAAGAAAATAAGGGAGGTCTGGTCTCAGAGGAAAAATCTAATCTTGGAACTTTTATCCTGAGTCATAATAGAAACCCTCAAAATTGATGCTTTTCCAATTCTGAAAGGAGTAATTTTGAATTGGTGAGCTTTCTACTTGCAGGTACTTCCAATGCGGTAGGCATGATTGCCCTGTTATGCCCTGCCAACTGCTAGGTTGGCAGAAGCTGGGACAAGTAACAGGAGCTCACTCCATTATGCAGAGCTAGGAATTCGAACCACTGAACTGCTGAGCTTTCTGATCAACAAGCTCAGCCTCATAGCCACTGAGCCACCGCATCCCTGTTATACACATATCTACCTGGAACTAAATTCATTGACCACATGAGTATTCATAAATAAGATTATTATTATTTCTGGCTATTCATCTACTACATGTATACATTACCTTTCTGTCAATATACTCCATGCAATTCACAATTAAATATTAGGCTGAAACCTGTCTTCCAATTTCCTAATATTATTTTCCTTGACAAAGGAAGCACCTGGTTTTGGTTTGCTTAATCTTAGGAATTACTTCAAAAATTTTCTTCTGAAAATTTATTTTGATTGGTGTTATCGAGTTTTTGATTTTGGTTGGGGTTGGGATAACATTTTTGGCAGTTATACAGCTCCACATATCTCTGTAACATTATTATTTATAAACAGTATTATTTTTTTTATTATTCTTTCTTACATTTTTCCAAAAAGTGAGGTAGAACACAGCCATGGGAACACCATCGCTCCCTTTCTTTAAAAAAAAATGAAAAGCAATTTCTTCTTTATCAAATTAGAAATGTGATACTTTTATCACATAGGTTTATCATATTGACAATTCAAAATAAGAAAACTTACAATAATAAAAAAATAGCCTCAGGTCAATACTGGCATTTTCAGGAGCCAACTGCATGCATCCCTGGCTTGAGGTTTCACTTAGGGGCATAGGACCTCCTTTCTCAGCTTGGCCTTAGGAGGTTGATGGAAACACTTCCTAATTTGGGCTGTTTTACATGGTTTTTTTGGGTGCATAAACTTACTAGAGTTCTGAGCAGCTAAACTTTATCAAGACTCGAGATGATGAAATTTGCAGTCAAACCCATTTTTTTTAAAAAATAAAGGTTTTCATAACATCTTATAGAAAAATGTCTAAAAAATTAAAATAACAGTCCTACCACTAAAATTACTCCCCAGCTTCCAGCTATCACTGACTGATAACTGGTAGTCTGTATGTTGCAAAGCAAATGAAACAGGTCATGCTGCAACCGATAAATACTGATAAACTATTCTCAAGATGCCATAGAAATTATCCTCTTCTATCATATTTCTGAGGCATTTCCTGTGGGCGAAGCATGACAACTAATAAAACAAAGGTTCTGTTCCTTATGTTTTATTAGGTGCTGATAAAAATTCCTTCCCTGATTCAAGATATATGAAACAGATCTGTGTACAGAATCCCCCACTGGAATCAAAGTATCACAAAGGCTTTCAAAGTGCTGATTCCGATGTAATATAATCCTCTGGTATTTTCCTCATCATATAGTTTCTTTATGCTCAATTGAAAATCCACGGCTGTGATTCAAAACTTCATAAAATTTCAATAAGCACCTAGAATTCGCTTCAAGCAGAAGCTGGACAACATTCTTCAAGGATGGGTGCTATTTTGGAAAGTTTTGATACAGGACCAGGATCAGATGAGGACTAATTGTGTGGCCTTCTGGAAACTGGTAATCAACAAGTTCTGTTATTGCGAGCCAGCATGATCACTAATGACCACTACCTAAAACTAAGGAGAAATTTCTTGACAGTGAAAACAATTAATCAGTGGTCTTGCTTGCTTCCAGAAGTTGTGGGTGCTCTATCACTGGAGGTTTTTAAGAAGAGATTGGACAGCCATTACTCTGACATGGTATAGAGTGTCCTGTTTCAGCAGGAGTTGGCCTAGAAGATCTCCAAGGTTCCTTCCTATTCTGTTATTATTTGAGTAGAGTCCATGACTTTTGGAGGACCACATATTATTGGTCCTCTGCTTCCACCTGTTGTACAGGGTATTCCTTTAAAACAAAATAGGCATATAACTGATTGAGGACATTCCCGAGACTGGTTTGGGGTTGTTTGGTCTCATGGTGAATATGTTGTGACCCAGGCTCAAGTAGGTATTATCAGACACAATTAGTTCGAAACAAACAGACTTTATTAGAATAGCTGAGAATTAACTCATTCTCAGTGTAATCCAAACTAATTCAAAACAAATTCTTCATAACACAATTCTTCAGCCTTATCACCAATCTTGGTCTAATTAGGCAACCTGCCAAAGGCTTTTCTTGGCAAAAGTTCAGAAGCAGAAGACGCCGACAAGAGATAAATGCAGCAAGACAAGAAACAAATCTATCAACGTTGTTTTCCGACAAAGAGCCCAAGAGCCATTGCTGGTCTTTTAAGCCTTATGAGAGGGGCTAATCATCTCTTGGCCTTACTCCCAAGTCATCCTTTTTGCTTTAGCTGCTCTTGCCTTCTGGCAGCTCTTCTCAGGCGTGCACTAGGAACAGGCTCTTCCTGTTCCTCTGCCTCTCTGCTGTCAGCCTCTGGAGGCTCCGGAGTCTGGACATCACTCCCAGATGGCCCTGGCCCCATCTCCTCCAATGCAGAGCCCTCATCCAGGCCTTCCCCAGCCTCCAGGACTGGCCCATGTTCTTCCTCAGCCTCCTTACTGTCTGACTCCGCTGCTAGCTCTGCAGGCTGCTGGCGGACCACAACAGAATAGGGCAAAATCTGGGTTGGGAAGCAGTGGTGGGATTCAGCCAGTTTGCACCACTTTGGGAGAACCAGTTGTTAACTTTCTGAGCAGTTTGGCAAACTGGTTGTTGGAAGAAATTATTAGGCCAGAGAACCGATTGTTAAATTACTTCCCACCATTGTTGGGAAGATGGGAGGAAGTCATATTTCAGAAAGGTAAAAGTTCTAAAGGGAACTGGCCACTTCACTTATGCACAGTGATTGAGTTTGGAGAGAGACTTTTTTTTTTTTTTTGGATATAGCATCTATTCTTGGGAGATTGGAGAAATTGCATTACAGCATCTAGTTTTCATTCTAGGTAAATAGAATGCCAACTCTTCTCTTAGTTATGACTTTCATTTCCCCCCCATAAAAATAGCCATACTGTTCTAGGACTAATCCCTACAGTCCTGAGATATGTTTTTTTTTTTTTGCCATCTTGAGAATGAGAAATTCATGTTGTTTCCAAGATTGATGTCCCCACAATATTACTCTTGCTGAGCCTGAGAAATTAAATGGGGTCAGTCTGTTAAAACGGGGTAGCATCCCACTGCTAATGTCAGAGGATTAAGGATAAGGAAAGTGATTTTTCTTCTTTGCCATTTGCCTTTCTGTTGAGTGCTTTCTCCTTTCCTTTTTTCCATAGTAGACCAGACAGATAAATAAAGTGGCATCATATGACTCTCACTTTTGAAATTATTTCTAATGCAAAGAAGGATAAACATTCTATAGTAGTGCATTTTCACTGGTATACCTTTTTGCCACAAAACAAATTGTGTATAGCTGCTCAGAGAACAAGGCAGCAACTATGGTCAAATGCAATTGTATTCTTCCCAAATCTTTGTTATTTCAGGGCCAATCATGACTTTTTTTTCTTCCTTTCTTCCTTTTATTGTTTTAATGAATTATGGGAGATTTTATGTACAAAGGCTGGTCTAAAACCATAATAAGCCTTCTGCTATGCTAATGCATCTTAGTAGAAAAGCATAATCCGTACTGATCTTAGAAAATTCTTGGAAGAAGTTACTGAAAACATTCATCGGAATGACCCAGTTATTCATGTGGCAGCCACTTGCTCTTCATTTGAACCTTAGCTTTTTAATCAAGCAAAATAACCTCTATGAGGACTGCTGATTAAGGTTCAAGCTTCATCTGTTAAAATCTTTTCTATATGTAGCCTTTATTCCTTGCTTTTTCTTATTAATAGCAACATCAGATTAAAGTAAAGATTGCTTGCTATTGTATCCTTTGGGATGCTTTTTTCAAGATGCCACTGGACTTTCTGGTTTGGAAAAAACAGTTTTGGGACAACCATGACCTGGATGACTGAGAATCTTCATAGACATATCCTTTGGGATGTTCAGCCAATTGTAGAGGATAATATTGGAAACATAATTTGATATTACTGTATTTTATTTATTTATGTTAAAGTTTACTTTTTCTTTCATTAGAAATAATTCCAAAATGGAATCCAGAATTCCAACTATCTGTCTGTTGACTACATTGATGAGTTTTGATATTGGTCTTCCCTGAAAAATTATTTGGAGATCAATTTGGAAATCTCTTGTCATGGATTCAGTGACACAGACCATCCCAGGCATTAGCTGCAGGAGACTTGAACAATTCAGCTAGAACTAAACCTTTACTGTGATTCAGAAATTTTAACAGTTAAAACTATTAAGAGACTAAAAAAGATTGATTATGTGTACAGGTGGATCTTGATTAGTAAGGTTAATGAATCCCACAAAATTGTTGCATTGTACAGACTTGCACTATTCGAAGTGACGTTTGTATGGGAAATAGGTAAATTGTTTCCAGCTTGATAGAAATAGGGAATTAAAATGTTTAAACATAGAAGAGAATAACAGAGTTGGAGGTCTTCTAGTCCAACCCCCTGCTTAGGCAGGAAACCTTATAGCATTTCAGACAAATGGTTATCCAATCTCTTCCAGTGTTGGAGCATTTACAATTTCTGGAGGCAAGTTGTTCCATTGATTAATTGTTCTAACTGTCAGGAAATTTCTCCTTAGTTCTAGGTAGCTTCTCTCCTTGATCAGTTTCCACCCATTGCTTTTTGTCCTGTCCTCAGATGCTTTTGAGAATAGCTTGACTCTCTCTTCTTTGTGGCAGCCCCTAAGATATTGGAACACTTCTATAATGTCACCCCTAGTCCTTCTTTTCATCAAACTGGACATACCCCATTCCAGCAACTGTTCTTTATATGTTTAGCCTCCAAAAATGATAAAAACATAATTTTTATAAGTGTATTAATGAAATACATTTAGTATTTATTAGCGTACAGTTTGTGTACATTTTTACTCTTAGTAAAAGAAGTTAAATCCATATCCAAAGTGTTCCTGCTATCTCATCTATTCTGCTGTAGTTCTTCAAAATGAGCTCTTCGTTTTGAGCTTTCCTTGAATATAACTTTTCTTTTCTCCATTTTGCATACACAACAATTAATGTCTAAAACCCCTCATTTTGATTCACATTCAGGGATGGTTCTACTTACCTTTACTACCGGTTCGCAACGGGATCGCGCGTCTGTGAGTGGCCCTTATTCCCATGTCAGCCTTTTTATGAGTTGACAAGCCTTCTGACTGGAAAGGACTGTGTGGTCATGACCCCCAAAGGCTGGGAATTCCTCATGAAACCAAATACATTGCATCTAAAAAACAAAAGGAAAGCTTAGTCAACAGCAGATTTTTTAAAAAAGAAGTCGAAAAAGGAAATCCCCATGTCAACTTAAAGAGTACTGCAACAACTGTCACATTTTTGGATTCATCTGTTAAAGAATTACACAGCCTTCTTTCTTCGTTTGATTTGTTCTCTTTGTGTTGTTATGACATCATTCCTCTTGAAGGTAGAATGGGATTATCAAGGACGCGAAACAATAAGTTTGGATGCAGTCTAGTGACTATCCCACGAGTGGAGGGAACAAGACACAATTTGGAGCTGGAGCCTGGAATGATTGATTATTATCATTGTCTTAGCATTCAGATATTTTCCATATGTTGCTGCAGAAAAACCCTTTATGTAGAGTATGTAGAAAACATATGTAGTGAGTTAGTGACTCTTTAATTCTTTCTCCCCTTGAATATGTTTTGGTTTATCTGATCTATTGTGATCACTTTGTGTGGGTGTGTTTTTTTTAAATTTGGGGGACACTTAAACAGACAAGAGGGTTCTAAGGAAAGATGTGAGGTTTTCATTTTGGAAGCATTTGGTAATAAGCAAAGTGTGATTAAATCACTTGTGTGTCCCATTGCTCCAGACTATGGCTTAACTTCTGTAACACACTCAGCATGTCTTGTATACAGAACATGTGCTACACTAAACAGTTCTCAAAGCACTCACCTTTTCTAAGAGACATACACATACAGTATTATTTCTTGTTTGTTTTTTTCCAGCTGGTGCATATTATATTTCTATCTACTATTATTTAACAGAAATAATTTGATGAAAACATCAAAACTGGAACAATTTCAGCATTTTGCTTTTGATTTACTAGTCCATGAAAAAAAAATATCCTATATTAGAAACAGTCTTTGGTATCTATCCCTTCAACTGACTGCTTAAAATATGAAGGAACACAATAAATCAACATCATTAAAAAAATCACCTTCAAAGCACTTATAGAGCAGGTTTGATTGAAGAGCAGGCTTGATTGATATTTCCATATGGAAATATTTATTCTTTGTCATATTTATGCTGTTGATTGTCCAGTCATACAGAGCAATTTGCTTCCATGAAACATCCAGACTAAATCAGTCAAAGCTATAGTTAAAAGAGCAAATTCATAGGAATATATTTATATAACGACTCTACATGAATGTTTAAATGTGATATTTATACTTTATTCAAAGAGAATTGTTTTAAGGAATATTTCTTGATAAAGATCTCTTCTTGAATTAGGGAGAGAAATTTAGGGAATACTCTTTTGCTGCTTAAAAAAAAAAGAATAACAACTTTAGGGGTTTAAAGAACAATATTGAAAATTTTTGAGACCAAACCCCTCAATGGCATCTAGAACGGGGTGTCAAACTCGATTTCATTGAGGGCCACATCAGGGTTGTGTTTAACCTCGGTGGACCAGAATGGGCATAACCAGGGTGGGCATGGCCAGCTCGACGTCACTCGTGTCAGGAGCGCCTGTGATGGCCCAAGTGCTCTGCCAGCGGAAACTGGCTTCCGAGCTCTGTTTTTTGCTGCAATGGCCTCCTGCAACTCTCTGCCAGCAAAATGAAGCTCCGAGGGCCGCATGTGGCCCTCCCGAGCTCTGTTTTCACTGGCAGAAGTGCCACGGGTCAGTTCTTCGTTGTTTCCAGGGCAGACCTGCGGGCTGGATCTAAGCACCCCATGGGCCAGATCCGGCCCCTGGGCCTTGAGTTTGACACCCATGATCTAGAATAAAGAAACTAAAATATATAAGGAATATGCTCTTTTGTTTAAGACAAGATTGTGATATTTGGTGCCTGAATTCAAGGAAGTGAAATGAAAAGGCAATTACTTTAATATGTGGATGAGCATCACTTTAAGCTATAAAGCTACAAATCTGATACAGAGCAAGGATATTAATGCTGTAAAAATGCCATTGGGAGCTCAGCTTATATAGAAGTATAAATAAGCTTTGATTCTGAAGTTCTTGATACTCTCTAAGCTTGGTTGTTTACTTCCAGAATTTTAATTATACAAGTAATGTTGCTGGTTTGCTTGTTGCCTGTTTGTTGTTGATTTGTTGATTGTTTATATATAGTAGCTTGCCCTGCCAGTTTTGCTGGTGGTGTGGTTTCCTTGATTAAAGTATTGTTTCTTGTTTCTGATTATTTGTCTGATGCTGATCCGGGCTTATCTGAATGTTAACTGCTTGAGGGGATGTCCATTGATCAATGATTTGTCTGAATGTCAAACTTTCAGGAATTGTTTTACAGAAATTTCAGTATTACTTGCATTTGCTGCTGTAGGTATGATGGAAGATGGCAGCTTCTGCTAGTTCAATACATTTGAAGTGTAATTTTCAAACCATATTGTTTTTTGTACCAGGCAACAAAATACTTTGTTATGACCCTGATCTTCAGAATCTTAAAAAAAATCAATCAAAAATATCTGTCTTGGACACTTCCAAAGATTGATCTATATTAAGTGTGGAATCTGCATAAATGATAATAAAAGTAATTTTTGTTTCCATAGTCTCTTGCAAAGTTGTCACAGTGCCCGTCCCCTATCACTAGGCAACACAGTATCAACAGTAGAGACCTTCAAATTTCTAGGTTCTACCATATCTCATGACCTAAAATAGACACCCAACATCAAAAATGTCATCAAAAAAGCACAACAAATAATGTTTTTTCTGTGCCAACTCAGAAAGCTCAAACTGGCCAACGAGCTGCTGATAAGTTCCACAGAAGAATTATTGAGTCTGTCATCTGCACCTCTATTACTGTCTGGTTTGGTTCTGCAGCCCAACAAGACAAACACAGACTTCAGAGGATAATTAGAACTGCATAAAAAACAATTACTACCAACCTGACTTCCATTGAGGACCTGTATACTGCACAAGTCAAAAAGAGGGCTGTGAAAATATTTACAGACCCCTCGCATCCTGGACATAAACTGTTTCAACTCCTACCCTCAAAATGACGCTATAGAGCCCTGCACACCAGAACAACTAGACACAAGAACAACTTTTCCTGAATGCCATCATTCTGCTAAACAAATAATTCCCTCAACACTGTCAAACTACTTACTAAGTCTGCATTATTATTAATCTTCTCATCGTTCCTATCATCCATCTCCTCCCACTTATGACTGTATGATTGTAATCTTGTTGCTGGTATCCTTACGATTTATATTGACTGTTTCCTAATATGATTTGATTGCTTATTTGTTCCCTATGATTATCATTAAGTGTTGAACCTTATGATTCTTGATGAATGATCTTTTCTCTTATGTACACTGAGAGTATATGCACCAAGACAAATTCCTTGTGTGTCCAATCACACTTGGCCAATAAAAAATTCTATTCTATTCTATTCTATTCTATTCTATTCTATTCTATTCTATTCTATTCTATTCTATTCTATTCTATTCTATTCTATTCTATTCTATTCCACATTAGCTTGATTTATCTACATAAAATTAACCTGTATTCTATTTCTTCCACCATTTTCTACACCTCTTCTTTCCAGTAGGTGGCACTTGAGAACCTAAAATTATATCCTTTGGACACTGAATGAGAACTGTTGGGAAACTGCTTTGGAGATGACCATGTCCTTTTCTTCAGCACATGCTCTACATAAAGCCTTGGGCTCATACTGTAACACAGTTTAAAGTGCACTCTAAACACCTCAATAGCACCTCAGAGAAGGATGATTAGCTGCCTCCATTCTTATTCATAGTGGTACATAATGTGGCTTTCTTGGTTTCGACTTGTTTTATTATGTGAATTAAAAACCAGGCTTGACGGCTTGGCATATTGAATGAATTATCATAACTAATTCAGTCCTTTAGGGTTAAGCAAACCATGACTTAGCATAATATGACTATTTGGAGCATTCACTATTTAAGACATTACTATATTCCCAAGATATCAATTGAAAGGTTCATCTTTACTTCATCCTAGCTGATTTTACCTGTTCTTCATTTTACTTTTATCTCTTTTTCTGTGAGCAATATGTGTTAGGTATTTATGGTAGATATAGTAAAGAAACAAACATGATAGGTATTCCAGGGATGTTGGTTATTGTAGAACAGCACAATAACAGAATCTTGAACACCTGTCCAAATCTCTCTTTCCTCCTCCTCCTCCTCGTCCTCGTCCTCCTCCTCTTCCTCTTTTTGACATATATACTGTATCATACTGTAAAAAAAGAGGCAGGGCTTACAATTACAGCTGCCATTCTGATTCTGGCCACTCTCTTGTCAGCCCAATCTATTATGTAATGATAAATTCACTGCAAGAAGTACATTAAATTGGATTAGAAAGAAACTCTTAGGAAGACCTGGGAAAATAACAGACTGCTGAACAACATGGCAGTTAGGATAGTTCTGAGATAGCCCAAAAAAGTGATGGTGTGCCTTACTTATGATTGAGAGACATCCACCAAATGAGATGCATTTTTAATATTGCAATTTAAAAGCAATTCACCAAAGTGATCTCTGTTCTAGAAGAGTTATTTTCTACTCCAGGCAGAAATGTTGCACTGTGCTGAACTGCAGAAGTTGATGTATATTATGAATGGAGCGGATAATCTGGTGGGTGGAACAAAACACTTTTTAAAATGAGCTTGAGCATTCAAAACTAAAGAGCCTTGGTAGTACAGTGGTCTAAGGCACCCTGTTATTAAGCTGGTTATTAAGACCAGCTGCCTGCAATTACTGCAGGTTCGAATCTCGCCAAGGCTCAAGGTTGACTCAGCCTTCCATCCTTTCTAAGGTAGGTAAATTGAGGACCCAGTTGTGGGGGCAATAAGCTGACTTTGTATAAATATACAAAAGGATGAAGGCTATTGCTGAGCACATTGTAAGCCGCCCCGAGTCTCCGGAGAAGGGCGGCATATAAATCAAATTAAAAAAAAAAAAACCTGTCAAGAAGGGCTCACAGAAGCTTTCCTGCATTCCAAATGCGGTGACTCCCACTGATTCAGTGACAACACCAGGTAGAATGCCAATATCCAATCAGTGCAGGACTTAATTTGAGTTCATAGAGAAGAATGCTGCTATTTGTGAACGTGGCTTTTAGGAATCATGCTTCTGACTTCTCTGTATCTTCTGGTGAAGGCTTCACTTTATGCCTCCTTCAGACAAGCCAACAGGGCGCATCAGATTAATTATATCTGGAAGAGGGTGGAAGATGGAAGAAAGAGATGAAGAATGAAAATCTATGCAGCAGATCTGTGCATTTTCATATATATATATATATAGATAGTTGTTTATGTAAGTTTTCACGGGTATGTATGTGTGTATAGTTTTTTTTATTTTTTTTTATTTTTTATTTTAATTTGATTTATATGCCGCCCTTCTCCGGAGACTCAGGGCGGCTTACAGTGCGTTAAGCAATAGCCTTCATACTTTTGTATATTTATACAAAGTCAGCTTATTGCCCCCACAAACTGGGTCCTCATTTAACCTACCTTAGAAAGGATGGAAGGCTGAGTCGACCTTGAGCCTTGGAGAGATTCGAACCAGCAGTAAATTGCAGGCAGCTGTGTTAATAACAGGGTGCTTTAAACCACTGTAGTACCAAGGCTCTTGGTTAATATTAGTTAATATTTCGGGTTTCTTCCCGTGTAATTGTGGATATATCCCTAAAAGGGTAGAAGCGACGTTTCGGCAGAATCCCATCTGCCATCATCAGGCTTATGTCAGCAGTCATTTTGCACTAACATATAGATATAGATATAGATATAGATATAGATATAGATATAGATATAGATATAGATATAGATATAGATATAGATATAGATAGATTTGGCAACCCATCAGCAAGGATTTCTGATACTTAATTACCCTACTAGGCTTCTGACAAACAAGCATTTGGGATAAACCCCACCAAGGTTTGCTACGGCTCCATTTATATGAATCATAAATCTAAGACAGAAGTATATAATCAGTAGCAAACTGAACAGGAAGATCCCTAAAGGGATGGTGATCATTCAGGCCCTGTATAACTATCTGATCTTCAAGAGAATCTTTCATAATATTACAAAATAAAACTTTAGAAACATGATTTGTCCAAATTGGATTCACAAATTGGGCTAGTACAGCAACTTTAAAATGGGTGAACATCAACCCTCAGAATTCTTCAGAATTCCCGCCATCTGTACCCTCCTTGATATGATGTAATGATATTAATTTATATGTATTTTATACGTTATATCTATTGTTTTCAAATTTTACATTTATTGTTTTCATCAATTGTTGTGCACTACCCAGAGATGCTTTTGGTGAGATGGGTGGCTATGTAAATTTGATTAATGAAGAATTACCTCAGGAGTACAGAGTTTGTGATTTCTATGTCCTCTTCAGATGACCTTCATGGGGAATAGCAGCCTGGATTATACCATACCTGCATAGACGTTAGCTGCTGGACATGAAAACCACTGAAGAGATGACGTCTTCAGTGGTTTTCATGTTCATAAAATGAGTTATAATCTCTTGATGGGATAAAGGCGACTAAGATACAGATGAAGGCCAAAATAAAAAAACAATTGGATGGTATCCAAATAGGCTAGAAGATTTTTTTAAAAAAGTAATTTGATGTGAATCATAGCAGAGTAGGAAGGGAAGGAGAAAGAGGTTAAGACCAACAAATTCCTTTGATAGAATCATCCCTTCTCTGAATAATCTTCATGCCTCTATGCTGACTGAAAAGAAGCGATATCCTTCTGATGATGTGTCCCACCATCACATCTGAGCTCTGATAATCAGGATAATAGATTCCATGCAATCTAAGATGTCCATATTGAAGACATGGTCTTGCCAGCAAATGCCAATGATGGAGTGGAGGATGAAATTTCTCTCATTGTTTGATGTGTCATCAGTACAGAATCCAAGAGAGAAGGGATAACTGTAGATTTTCAACTTTGTGAAGGTATGGAAATTATGTTGCTTGAATACTCTAGTACTAGCTGTCTTGCTGATCCTGGAGACAATTTATTTGTCCAAAGACCGTTGCTTGAGATGATGTATTTGAAACTGTTTACATTTGTCATGTGGGTCCATTTAACAGTGATTTTTGTTTTCTATGGGCTTAGTATTTGGCTGGTAAAGTACTTGTCTTTCAGTCTTGTTCAGGCTAAATAGTCAGACTGAAGAGTATAGTGCAGGGGTGGGTTCTACTTACCTTTACTACCGGTTTGCAATGGGAGCACGCGCACGTGCTTCTGCGCATGTGCAGATTGTCAATTATGATGTCTGGGCGGGTGGGCGGAGCCTCCCACCGCTTTTACTACCAGTTCTAAAGAACTGGACAGAACCGGGAGCAACCCACCACTGGTATAGTGGCACCTGAGAGTTTGTTCAGCATCAACTGTAGATCATTGTCCTTGTATAGAAGTACTTTGTCCATGCATTCAAGTGGCATAGGTCAAAGTCAGAGACATCCAGTTGATACCTAATGTACACTCCCTCTTTCAGACCTTGGACAATATGTGATAACATGCAAGTGATGAACAGATTGACCAGGACTGGCACAGCCTTGTTCTATCCCATTGAATGTACTAGCCCCATTTGGTATACACAAGCTCTTATCCCCAGGAAACTGACTATGACAATAAAAGGCTCTAATTTTGCATTTCTTAAATTTGGGGGAACCCCCCCCCCCACTATTTTAATATTCTGTGGCATCCACAGATGCAAAAGAGATGTGAGAATTTGGCAAGTCATAAGTGGCCTATGAAAAAATTGGACCATTTGTAGTATCGCAATGGAAGTTAAATTTCAGAAGTCTTTCCTCCTTATTTCTTTTTGCAATATATTTATCTGCTTTTGCAACTGAGAATAATCTTAGTTTATAAAGCATTTTAGAATTAAGTTAATGCATTTTAAGCCAAGTTGAGCAGATGAATAAGAAACTATATATTATAATGCACATCTGCAACTTCAAGGCTTCCTTAAGCCTTCCCACAAGTACATATTCTCCATACTAAAATGTATTCCAGAAAATATCACAAAAGCAACTTTTCAACAGAAGGAGTTATTTGGGCCCAGCACAAGACCAAACCTCTGTGGACTAACAAGCTGGAGAAAGTTACTAAATAGTTCATCATAATGTCAGCTTCTTCCATGGATGCAGCCAATAACCATCATGCATGGGTGATGGCATGACAGTAAAAGAGGATTTTCATCTTTCTTAGGTGACAAATCCCTCCCTTTTCCAGAAAAAAAAATTAAACCAGTCAGTCCATCTGGAACATTTAAGTTTTGCTTTACCTTCCACCAGATTCAAAAGTGCAACGCACAGTGTCTTTTCCAACTCTAACTGATTCTTTTAATCAGCAGTTTTGATCAAACAATTCTCTGCTTGCAGAATGTAAATACAAACAAAAAAATATTTTTACATGACGGGTTTCACATCTATCATCTATTTGGCTTCTAACCCATACGTTTTCCAAGTCATCTGATGATCAGTGAAAGCCTTCAAAGAAATGTAGAAATTAAACCAGATTTATTCTATGTTGTGTAAGAAGGCAAGGCTAGTAACCATTAGTAGAAATGGCAGACAAGATGTTTTCAATTAAACAATGAGAGACCCTTTCTAACTGTAAGTATCACAGTTGTTCCAGGAAGTGGTAATTTTTTTTAAAAAAGAGAAGTAAACAAATAGAGACAAGGGTGTTCTCATTAAAGATTTTGGAATGCCAGGCGTCAGCAATGGTCTCTTCTTTACAAATGTCATATATTTATCATGTATAGTCAGTGCCAAAAGTAGACAAGTAATTTGATCTTTCACCACCACAGATAGACCTCCAAGCTAGTCCTTTTTCTCATTGTGTTGAATCACTATGGAGGTACTACAAATAAAACGGCTGGTTTAGGTGATAGTTGGGTGTATGTATTTCTTTGCCTATGCATGTGTGGATATGCATGTAGGCATGTGTGAAGAAGTTGCACATACTCAGGGCCGGATTTAGATGAAAAGAGGCCCTAGGCTATTCCACTTATGAGGCCCTTTCACCAGTGGTGGGATTCAATTTTTTTAACAACAGGTTCTGTGGGCGTGGCTTAGTTGGGGGTGTGGCTTGGCAATCATGTGACTGTGTAGGCGTGGGTAGCTCGTCATGTGACCGGGTGGGAGTGGCTATGTGCATAGGGACTACTCAGAGGGCTGAAAAAGGTCATTTCTGACTGGGCCTCGCACTTTTGACTGGTCCTCACACTTATGACCATCCTCACATTTATGCCCGTGCAGCTTTCTTAACAACCATGTCACTCATTTCACAACTGCTTCTCTTCACCATGGTGACAAGATAGGGCAAAAATGTAAAATGTGAGGACAGTCGTAAGTTCGAGGACTGGTCAAAAGTGTGAGGACCAGTAAAAAATAACTTTTTCAGCCCTCTGAGTAGTCCATATGCATAAAAGGATACAGCAATAGAGAGGGATGAAGGAAGGGAAGGGAAAGGAAATTAGAGTAGGAGGGAGGGTAAGAGAGGGAGGAAGAGAGAAGGAGAAAGGAAGAGGAAGTAGGGAGGAGAAGAAGAGGGGGAGGAAGAGAAAGTAAGAAGGAAAGAAAAGAGAGAGGTGGTAGGTTTGAGGAGAAAGATTGCTGTACAATAAAAAAGATGAAAGGGAAGAAAGCCAACCCCAAACAAATATAAAGATATTAAGATAAAGAATGAATTGTTAAACTTTAAAGAATAAAAGAGAACAAATATGAATAAATAACAATAATTAGAAACACACATACAAACATACAATGTATTTTCTTTGAACAGAGTATTTGGCCGGTTCACAAATTTAAACAGTGTTTAGTCATTTCAATTAAATTTACAATTTCTATATTTCCTTTTTGCCATATTTATTCCTCATCTATTTTTGTAAAAAATCAATATTACCCTTCATCCTCATCTCTAATCTTAATCAAATTCAATTTTTCCCTTCTATTCTATATTATACCCCTTCCCATTGTCATCTATTTTTATATCCATCCTCACATTGGTTAATTATGTAATATTAGTTGCTTAATATAAATTCAAAATTTTAATATAAATCAATTAGTTATATAACTACCTTTTTTGTATATTAATCAATATGAACATGAATATTCCAATTATTTCCATGCAATCCAATTTCTTACAAATCAATTAATTATATTTACCAATAATAATAAACCAAATAATTTCCCCCATATATTCCTCCAAACCACAACTTAACCATTTCTGCTTTCAGAAATATACAATTAATAGTATCTCAATTATTACCATTCCCTAGTTAAATAGAGCTTTTTTTCTTTTGTGTTTTAAAATCCTGAACTCTCCTCTTTTTCCCTAAATTTCCCATTGTTTGCACTTACCTTTTTTGGTGAGGAAAAAGAAAAGAATTCTGCCTGCCTAATTTTCCAACCTTGCAGCAACAGCAAAGCAGTTTCAGTTTCGTTTCTCAGCATAGGTAGGGGAAAAAAAATCAGCACTCTTTGCACCGAAGCAGAAGAGCCCTGAGCAAAACAGCTGAGACAAATCAGCTGAGAGCCGGGAGGCCAATTAGCCTCTGCTGAAGCTCTGTGGGCCAATAAAATTACAAAAAATACACCAAACCCTTTGTTAAATTGCTGGCTCCCCCGCCCCTCGCCCACCACTATTTATTGGCAATAAATAGTGGTGCGGAGGAGCGGGGCAAGCCAGCAATTTAACAAAGGGTTCGGCTGCACCACTGGCTCTAGGGCGGCCCTTTGAAACCCCGCGGCAAGAATTGAAAGTTTTTTTTCCCTCTAGCCATCGGAGGCAGCAATAGATGGGGAGTGGGCGGGGTAAGAGAATGGCAGAGAGTGAGGGTGAGTGAAGGCATGGAAGCTGCTTTCTCCATCCTGCTCTCTTGTGTCCGGAGCCCACGTGGATCCCAGGTAGCGGAACTCAGGCTAGGGAAGGGGTGGGCAATTGTGGCTCTTTTACAACCTGTGGCCTTCAACTCCCAGAATTCCTGAGACAGCCAAGCTGTCTCAGGAATTCTGGAAGTTGAAGTCCACAGGTTGTAATAGAGCCACAATTGCCTACCCCTGGCTACGGTAGGCTGGCGCCGCGCGGGTGGGAGGCGAGGGGCGGGCGAGCCAGCAATTTAACAAAGGGTTCAGCCGAACCCCCTAAAACCCCCAGAATCCCACCACTGTGTAGGCCCCTCTTGATCTTGAGGCCCTAGGCTGAAGCCTAGTTAGCCTATAGGAAAATCCGGCCCTGCATATACTGTTCAGAATCTGGATTTATATCTACTTGGTTTTATCCCATACTGTAGATTGAATAATAAATACAAGCTTGGAATAAATGCTTCTGAGATAGCTTCCAATTCTAATATTTTTAACTTCTATGACATGTATATCACAATCACTCATATGAAAACAAAATACACTATAGAGAACAATTACCGTATTTTTCGGAGTATAAGACGCACCAGGCTATAAGACGCACCTACAAGAAAAAGAAATCTGCCTCTGCCTCCCAGCAATTTTGCCTCGTTGCAGCAAACAGCCTGCTTTACTTTCATTTTCATTTTCAGCATAGCTTGATTAGCACAAGAGAAAAAAGTCTGCTGCCAGCAATTTACCTCCTTGCAGCAAACAGCAGAGGCCTGTGCAGCAATAGACAATGGCAATCCCTGCAGCCTGAAACAGCTGAGAGTCGGGGACAATCAACTTGTGCTAATTAGGCTGTGCTGAAGCTGAAATGGGCTGTTTCTTCTTCATGCTTGCTACAAGGAGGTAAATTGCTGGGAGGCAGAGGCCAAAGGGGGTGGGGCAGTGGGTGGGAAGGGCTACATTCGGTGTATAAGACGCACCCAAATTTTCACCCCCTTTTAGACGGGGAAAAAGGTACGTCTTATACTCTGAAAAGTATGGTATATTCCATATGAAATGAAGTTTTGTGTATGTTCAAACAAAATTTAAATACATTCTATCTTTGAGCAGTTATATCTTAGGCGAGAGATTTATTTATTTATTTATTTATTTATTTATTTATTTATTCAACCAATTTATACTGCCAATCTCATCTGAGTGATTGAACAGTTTACATATTAAAGCCATGCAGACATATAAAAAGAGACATAGTTAAAAGAGACATAGGCAAAGGTAAAAAACTTAATTAAAACAAAAAGGTAAAAAGGTAAAAAACCAGAGAGAGTTTCCTCAAGCCATTAACTACCCTCATGGTTGCATGCCACTTTTGAATCCCCAGTTGACAGAGTCAATATCTTGATACCCTTTCCAGAAATCAGAAGGGTGCAGACTAGCCTCATTTCTGGAAGCAAGACGTTCTATGAGGCAGAGGTGATGGCAGAGCAGACTCTCTTCCTAGATCCCACCAGACTAAATTCTTTAATTGACAGGGTCTGCAACAAACTCTCCCTGCCTAACTATGTTTGTGAGTCAATTTAGTTGGGACAAGCCTGTTGTTTCTCATCCAGATTCTGACTAGGTGGCTCGGTGGCTAAGACACTGAGCTTGTCGATCAGAAAGGTTGGCAGTTTGGCAGTTCGAATCCCTAGTACAGGTCTCCTGTGTAAGCAGGGGGTTGGACTAGATGACCTCCAAAGTCCCTTCCAACTCTGTTACTGTTACTCCATGTACCATGAAAGGACATCCACAGTAACACTTGGTGGAGAGTTGAAATCTACAACTGTGTATCACTGTGTAAATGTGTATACTGGTGACACTTCAGCCTGTGATGATGGATAACCTCACCCACTGGCTCCATGTAGATGTTAAAAAGGAACAGAAAGAGCACCAAACTCTTTGTCACTCCACAAAGCAGGGGTCACAGGCTGAATTTCTCATTCCCAATCAAAACTAATTGGAACCAGTTTCAGGGGAAGGAGGGGAATCAGCATAAAACCGTACTCCATATCCCCAGCTCCCAAAGTTGATTAAAACAATACCATGGTTGAAAGCCAATGAGAGGTCAAGAAGAGTCAGGATGGATACACTATCCCCATTCTGCTCCCAGAGATCATCTAAAAGCATGACCAATGCTGTTTCTGTCCCATGTTCAGTCCTGAAAGCTGGCTAGAAGGGGTCTCTGGAGCTGCAGCCTTCTCAACCACCTTTAGGAAAAGGAGAAGGTGGAAGACTTAACAAAAATTATCCAGAATGGTGGGGCCAGGCTTTTTGAGAAGAACAAAGAATAACCTTCTATATATTTTCGTGTTTATATCTGTTATCAAAATCTAGTTAATGCAATCCAAACATATCAAATATATTGCTTGCACTCAGATGTTTACATTGTTATACGCTGCACTTTTGTATTAAGAGTACAACAGTTGTACATGTTTTGTGAATTCTTTTTTCATTATAATAGATCAAAGTGATATACACACAGAGACACATATAGATGGGTGGATTCTACTTACCTTTACTACCGGTTCGCAACGGGATCGCGCATGATGACATCCAGGGCAGTGGGCGGGGCCTCCTGCCAGTTTTACTACCGGTTCTTGTGAACCAGTCTGAACCAAGGGCAACCCACCACTGATATATGTGTGTGTGTGTGCATATAGATAGATAGATAGATAGATAGATAGATAGATAGATAGATAGAGATAGATATAGATATAGATATAGATATAGATATAGATATAGATATAGATATAGATGATATAGATATACACACATACACACACACATCCTATCCATCTCCCAATTTTAGCCCCATATAAAATATCCTGTATGATAATTTGAACTAAAAGATAACAATTGGCCCAAATTCACTCAGTTTTCTTTTATGGAGAAAAGTGAACAAGAACCTGGATGCCCTGAATATTCTATCCTACCTTGTGATTTGTTTATTTCTCATTTAGTCCCAGTACTTTATTTCTTATAATCATGAAATGATTTACAATTCTATAGGTATTAAGCTAGCAGTAGACTATGTATGCTTAGTAGAGGGGAAAAAAAGAAAGATATGAATCAAATATCTAAATGAATCCACATATCCATTTTCTATATTTTCAAGAGAATAAACTGTATTAAATTCTATGAAATTTGGAAGAATTACAGTGCAGGAAAATGGGAATCAAGGAGCCAAAACTTATTTAAGGAATAAAATGAGTCATTTGTGATAGTTATGAATGGCTACTTTTCATCAGTTTCCTAAGTAACCTTCTTGAACCTATAATTCCTTGTTTGAGGATGACTGATAGTTGTACAGTAGCTATAGAATGAGTCAATTGATTCATTGTGATAGATGGAATGCTTCTTGGAAAACATTATTTTCCTTGTCAGACTTGAAAGCTGTATTGTCAAACTATTATAGTTGTTCTATGATAAAAACCAGACAGAATCCACCTCTTTATTATAAACACAAGTAATGGTTGAAAACATCAAAGCTATGGGAAATTTTATATCAAAATATATCGTATTCTTTTTACTGTCTCCATCTTCCCTTAAACATTAGCAGAATCTAAAATGGGCTGAGAATCAGTGTTTCCACCAGATAATTGACAGTCAAGCTGAAACTAAGTTAATCAAATAAAAATAGCAAATGGAGAAAAACATTTTACTCAAACTCCCTTAAACCCCCAAAGTTAAATTAACCAGACTTAATCCACATATCAAAGGAGAAGGTATAGAAGTACAAATAGAGTTAATTAAAATAGTGCAGGGGTCAGCAACCTGCGGCTCTCGGGCCGCATGTGGCTCTTTCACCCCTCTGCTGTGGCTCCGTCACTCAAAATATGCGTCACAACCGCCAATGTGCGACACCCGCCGGCACGCAATTTATTGAGCTTTTCAACCCCAGGTAGGCCAACAATGGATAAATCCAAGAAAAGAAAAGTTTAAAAAGAAAACAGAACGTTTAATTCAACTACATATGCTAGTTTTGTGGCCGCTCAATAAATAGTCAGGCACAGGAAGGGTTTTGTGGTTTCTTTTCTGTGGGAAATGAGTCCAAATTTCTCTTTGAGTGTTTAAGGTTGCAGATCCCTGTCCTAGTGGAACTGCATGTGTATAAGAACACCTGAGAATCAGCATGTACACACTTCCACACCTAGCATACGCTCCCCTATAAAACAATGTCTCTGTAATCCATTTTTTTTTGCAGCTGCCCTTATAAGCAATCTCCTTTGTTTTTAGGAATAAGTAATTCTCCTTTCCTCATGGCTTTCTGGATTTTTTTTTTTATTCTTGTGCAGTTTCAGCCCCAAATTATTATTTCTGATAAGGCAGAGTTTTTGTTCTAAGAATTAGAGATGTTATGTACAGCAGTTGGAGATGATAAAAACAAAATTTTGAAAGTGGACTAAATTAATTGGAATCAGCTTTTTGGGATTTTGATACTTTGGAGATGTTCTTTGAAAAGTTAGGTGATAGAAAAGCACCTTACAACCCGAAAAAAACCTTTTAATTTTCCTTGAAATTAATTGCTTCTTGACAACCTATTAACAAGCAGACACCTTGGATTAACCAGTGTGCCACTCCCTACTGTCGACATGGCTGCAGATGATGTCTGACAATTCCCCTGCCCAGTGTTTCTCAGCATCAAGATTACCGTATTTTTCGGAGTGTAAGATGCACCTTTCCCCCCCAAATGGGGGTGAAAATTTAGGTGCGTCTTATACATTGAATGTAGCCCTGTCCACCCACTGGCCCCCATCCTTTGGCCTCCCCCTCACAGTAGTTATCTCCTTGCAAGCAAACAGCAAGAAAAAACAGCTCTTTTCAGCTTCAGCACAACCTAATTAGCACAAGTTGATTAGATCGGCCTCCTGGCTCTCAGCTGATTTGCTCTCAGCTGTTTTGTGCAGGGCTCTGCTGCTTGCTGCAAAGAGGTAAATTGCTAGAGCAGATTTTTCCCCCCTTGTGCTAATCAAGTTATGCTGAAAATGAAAATGAAAGTAAAGCAGGCTGTTTGCTGTTTGCTGCAACGAGGCAAAATTGCTCAGGGGCAGAGACAGAGGGAGATTTCTTTTTCTTCTTTTCCTCACAAAAAAAGGTAGGTGCGTCTTATACTCCAAAAAATATGGTATTTTCAGTAATATTTTTGAATCTTCCGTGACTTTTGAAAGCATTATCAGAAACTAAGATGAGATAGTCATATTTACAGCCACTGCTCTGTCTGGAAGTTTATTTGTTTGTGTTCAGAAAAAATACAGATAGTCCTTGACTTACAACCCAAATGGAGCCCAAAATTTTTGTGGTTAAGTGAGACATTTATTAAGTGAATTTTGCCCCATTTTTAATTGATTTTTATTTATTTATTTATTAGTTTGTCAAACATGTACAAGATAGCAGGTATACATGCCATGGACATGAACAAAGGAAATGAATACAAATAAATGGGGACAGTAGGACAGGGACGGTAGCCACACTGGTGCACTTATGCACGCCCCCTTTATGGACCTCTTAGGAATGGGGTGAGGTCCATGGTAGACAGTTTAAGGTTGAAGCTGTGAGGGTTTGGGGATGTAACAATGGAGTCGGGTAGAACATTCCAGGCATTGACCACTCTGTTGCTGAAGTCGTATTTTTTGCAGTCGAATTTGGAGCAGTTTACTTTGAATTTGTATCGATTGTTTGCCTGTGTATTATTGAGGTTGAAGCTGAAGAAGTCATTGACAGGTAAGACGTTGTGGCAGACAATTTTATGTACTATGTTTAGATCAGACCGCAGGTGGCACAGTTCCAAATTGCCAAGCCCAAAATTTCAAGTCTGGTGGCATAAGGAATTCTATTGTGAGTAGAGGAATGGAGTACTCTTCTTGTGAAATATCTGTGGACCTGCTCAATCATATTAATGTCCAATATACAGGCAGACGAGCTGTATTCAAGAATTGGTCTGGCAAAGGTTTTGTATGTCCTAGTTAACAATACAATGTTACCAGAGAAGATTTTATGACCTTTCTTGCCATAGTTGTTAAGCAAATTATTGCAGTTGTTAAGGTAGCCACACGGTTGTAAAGTGAATCTGGCTTCCCCATTGAATTTGCTTGCCAAAGAGGAATCACATGACCCTGGGACACAGCAACCATCATAAATATGAGCCAGTTGCCAAGCATCTGAATTTTGATCAGATGATCATAGGGATGCTACAAAGGTTGTGAATGTGAAAAATGGTCATAAGTCATTTTTTTCAGTGCCGTTGTAACTTTGAATGGTCACTAAATGAATTGTTGTACGTTGAGCACTATCTGTAAACATTAAAACTAATGGTGTGTATATGTGTGTGTCAGACAGACAGACTGAGAGAGAGAGAGAGAGAGAGAGAGAGAGAGAGAGAGAGAGAGAGAGAGAGAGAGAGAGAGAGAGAGAGAGTTACAGGAATACTTGGGGTGTAGAGATTATCCTCACCAGGTTCCCTCATACAAATGGATGATTTGTGATTGTGAACAAATGTCATGGCAGACACTTTATAAGTGTACACATGTCCTATCTCCTCATAGATGCTTGTTTTCTAAAGGCACCCATGTCATTTTCTCAAGTTTTCAATTTATCCTGCAAAATTTCTAAATCAGGAAATATTTTTTTTCCTCTTCTATTCTTCATTGATTGCCATTTTAAGTACACTTACTTAAAAGTAACACATACTGAAATCTTCTGTGGTTAATTCTGTGTTTATTCATTTAATTTGCATATTAAAATATATAGTGCTAACTTAAGCTTTTCTCTTTCTTTGTGTTTTCTACTTTCAACTAAAAGTAGAAAGTAAGTGTGAAGACTTGTTGTGAAGGAAATAGTTGCACTGAAAGTAAATCACCAGTGCATGAATGCTCAATTAAAAGACTTATTTAACCAGATAAATTTATGCCATCTGTGAAATTTCTAAATTCTGTTCTTGTAATATTCAAGCACAGTCATGTTTTATTGTGCATTTATCCCATGTGGCATACAATACCCAGAGTCCACCAAGTCAATGAGATCATCTCAAGTTTGATACAGCATATGGACAAAGAGTGAAAGTTAATGACTAAATGACCCAAAATAAACACATCAAACATGGGAAATTTAGAATAGAAAATGGTTGCTTACTATAACAATAAAAATATCCCGAACAGGAAAAGAAATGGTAAATGTTGAGGTTACTGAATTATGTATAAGTTAAATATCCTGAAAGGACATGATTAAAAAAACCTGTTTCTCATATAGCAGTATTCAAAGTAGGTTGTTTGTTCCATTATGGATGATATAAGGGGGGGGAAAAAGCTGGATCCAGTTCAGAGATTCAGTGGCAATTTAATACAGATACTTGTTTGCATCTGGATTTCAAGTTAGACGACACCTTATTCACAACTGATGGAAAAACCGATAATGGCTCAACCTTAATCCACATTTGTGATTCCAATTTTCTGAACCATTTGCATCAACTATTATTGATTGATGGTCTGCTGCTCATTTTCTGAATACAGCCTAGCTCTCAGCCACAGACTAGGATGTCTGCTGATTTTATAAAACTTATGGTTTGGATAAAATGAAAGCACTACTGCACTATTTTCATCAATACTATTGATCTTTATTTATTTTATTTTATTTTATTTATTTGTCAAGCATATATAAGATAACAGGTAAAAGTATAAACATAATTTGAACGCATGAAAAGAGTAAGTAAAAAGGAATATTAGGACAGGGACGGTAGGCACGCTGGTGCACTTATGCACGCCCCTTACAGACCTCTTAGGAATGGGGTGAGGTCAATAGTAGACAGTTTAAGGTTAAAGTTTTGGGGGTTTGGGGAAGAAACTACAGAGTCAGGTAGTGCATTCCAGGCATTGACTCTGTTACTGAAGTCATATTTTCTGCAATCGAGTTTAGAACGGTTTACCTTGAGTTTGTATCTATTATTTGCTCGTGTATTGTTGTGGTTGAAGCTGAAGTAGTCCCTGACAGGTAGGATATTGTGGCTAATTTATTTACTAATTTATTTGTAACAAACCTACAGACTTGCTTCCTTGCAGTAACTGACATCGATAAATTATCAGTAAAACACAGCCAAAGCACTACTGCTATAATTCAAACATTAAAAAAAGGTAATTTTAATAGGAATACTGACATCACTTTCAAAAAGAAAATCCACTTAGGGTAGTTTGTAACCCTGAAATCCCTTGAAATTAATAAGAATGAAATACTAATAAAACCAATAGTTTATCAAATCAGGAATTATACACTTGATTGATTATGTGCCATTGACTCTTGGCAACTACACATATAAAATTTGGTCCATGAGGAGCTATTTCCAACCTCATCCTTTAGGTCAGGGATGTCAAACTCAAGGTGTGCAGGCCAGATTCAACCCATGGGGTGCTTAGATCTGGCCTGCGAGGGAGTAAACAGAAAAGGACTGGCGGTGCCTCTGTCAGAGAAAACGGAGCTCGGGAGGGCTGTGTGTGGCCCTCCTGAGCTCTGTTTTCACTGGCCGAGGGCTGTAGGAGGCCATTGCGGCATTAAACGGAGCCCAGGGAAGCTGTACATGCCCCTTAAGCTATATTTGTGCTGGCAGACGGCTAGCAAAACAAACTAAAAGCAAAACCGCCACTCCCACCCTAGCCACATCCACCCAGCCCCTGAGGTCAAACACAATCCTGATGCAGCCCTCAATGAAATCGAGTTTGACACCAGTGGTGGGTTTCAAAAATTTTTACTACTGGTTCTGTGGGTGTGGTTTGGTGGGCGTGGCATAGCTTGGTGGGTGTGGCTTGGTGGGCATGGCAGGGGAAGGATACTGTAAAATCTCCATTCAATCCCCAATCCAGGAGAAGGTTACTGCAAAATCTCAATTTTCTCCCGATCAGCTGGGACTTGGGAGGCAGAGAATAGATGGGGTGGAGCCAGTCAGAATTTTTACTACCGGTTCTCCAAACTACTCAAACTTTCCACTACCGGTTCTCCAGAATTGGTCAGAACCTGTTGAAACCCACATCTTTTTAACACCCCTGCTTTAGATCTTCCAAGGGCCACCCATTGCTACTGCAACTGAGTCCACCCACTTTGCTGCTGGTCGTCTTGTTTCTTTTCTTTTTCTGTTACATTTAGAATTAATCACTAAGGTCATATCAATAGTGAATAATATAATTTGTTCCCTAATAATTTAATTAAAAAGTTATCCTGTGAAGGGTCCCCAAAAGCTAGGGTAGTCCCCCAAAACTAGGGCAATTTGCATCCAATGCAATATGAAAAATAAATCTTAACCTATCTCCTGTCTTCTGCATACCATATTAGCAGTCTGAGAAATTGCAGTAAGCAAACAACGGAAACAATTTGCCTTGATGAGGTGTTTGCGAATCATGAAACAATTCTTCTCATGCTTCCTTGCTGGAAATGCACAGATGTACAAATCCATTTTTTTCAGGAAAGTGAAGAGGTTGGCGCAGTGGTGGGTTGCCCCTGGTTCGGACTGGTTCTATAGAACTGGTAGTAAAACTGGCAGGAGGCTCCACCCACCGACCCCAACATCATCAGGAAGTGTGCGGCCCCGTTGTGAACTGGTAGTAAAGGTAAGTAGAACCCACCTCTGGGTTGGTGGCTCTGCTCTCTGGAAGTAGGGATCTACAAGGCTTTCAATACCAATTTGAAAGAGTATTTTGTACATAATCTTAAGTGACTACTCCAAGGATTTTTCAAACCGTGTCCACAGAATGCTAAGTTTCTGCAAGGACTTGAAAGAGAAAAACTAAGAGCAAAAAGAAAGGTTTGCTTGAATGCAGCCAAATTTCTATCATGATAGTTTTATGTCTTAATCTTTCATTTTTTTTTCTTTTTAACCCAGGAATCCCCAACCCCAGGCCACAGATTGGCACTGATCCATGGCATGCCAGGAACTGGACTGTGTAAGCAAGCGAAGCCCCCTTCACACACGCAGGAGATCCAGGCAATGTGTGAAACCACATTCCCCATTTTCTGTGGAAAAAACGTCCTCTATGGAACTGGTCTTTGGTACCCAAAAGGTCTGGGGCCACTGTTTTAATTAACAGGTTCTGTGGCCTGAAAATGTTCAGAAATCACTGATGTATAGATGTATATTGTCCATTTATAAAAATATAATCCATTGGTTAGGTTACATCCATTATGGTTATAATGGATGTAACCTAATGGTTATAAACCATTGGTTAGGTTAGGTTACAATGTGCAAAAGGTGCACATTTATAGATGGTTCCCTCCTTCAATTTTTCACCATCTAACAACCTTATGAGGCAGGTTTATCTGAAATCAGCTGTTATTAATCTATAGCCACTCATGTGAGGTTGTATGATTGATCCTGGACTAGGCTCTGGGCTTTTTTGGATCAAGTTTAGGTATACTTATTGTCCAACACAATTCCTATCTTTAAGTTTCATCTTACCTTCAAGAGCCCAAAGCAGGGGTGAAATGCTCCTGGATCGGACCGGATTGCCCAGTCCGGTAGCGATCTTGGCCATTGGTTCGGCGATCCAGTAGTGATGGCAGAGCAAAGCTCTGCCCAGCCACCTGGGTGTCATTACTTCCTGGTTTTAACCAGGAAGTAATGTGTTTTTTTACCTTCTGCACATACGCAGATGGCTTTGTGCATGCACAGAAGGTCTGCATGTGCACGTGACATGTGTGGCGCGTGTGCTTCCAAACTGGTAAGGAAGGTAAGTAGATTTATTTCTGGCCCAAAGTAGCTCCACCTCCTCCCTAATGATAACCTTGACGTGTAGGTTGAGAT
The DNA here is from genome assembly GCF_029215685.1 of Pituophis catenifer annectens. NCBI lineage: Eukaryota > Metazoa > Chordata > Lepidosauria > Squamata > Colubridae > Pituophis > Pituophis catenifer. Next base: position 60,514,641 of record NW_027256888.1, read on the forward strand.
GAGAAGAAAAGACCAGCTCAAAATTACTCACTAAGCTTCCATGATTAAAATATCACCTTGACCTTTATGTCTCCCTCATGCCACTCCAGTTAATCAACAAGATGATATTCCTTTTGAGTCAAACTCAACTCCTGATGACTTTGGTCTTTGCAGTTTTCTCAGCAACATTGCTGAGAAAACATTATCATTGCTTTCTTCTGCTTTCCAATCTTGTTTCCAGCCCTGGAGTTTTCTGATAGTTTTCTGGTCAAGGTCTGGTCCTGCTGTGTTTTTTTTTGAGATTATTCAAGGTCAGCAATAGGATATACCAATTCATGGGAATTCACCCGTGGATCAAAAATATATCAAGTCCAATTTGCAGTTATGATAAGCTATACTTTAATGATAAGCTATACTTTAAGATTTTTTGAAGATTCATCTAATGTGGATATATACAATATCTTCCATATCAAGCATGTCTTGTTATTAGAAAAAGCAAAATTAAACTATCTCCCACAAAAGCAAAATTAAACGATCTCCCACAATGGGTTAACAAAAAGAAACCCTTTTATATTCCTCATATATAGAAATATATTCAGAAAAAACATGAAGAGAAAAGGACACATCTTTATTCAAAGTTCTATCATTATTGCAAATATTGTATATAATGTGTAAGTCTAAAAATACAAAAATGAGAAATATAAAGAAATATAAAATTAGTGATGGACTGTGGAACTCCCTTTCCTCATAATGAAAGAATATTTCTTCTCCATAATGAGAATTAATCTAATATTTTTTTATGGAGATCTCATTTAAATACTGTTCAGTAATGCTTTGGTATAAAGGAAAATGTTTTGAGTAAATCAGAGATCTGTATTTAATGAAAGGCACATATGCCATGTTTCAATTCTATTTAACTCATAGACAGCCACTGATACATAACACAAGTTGTACTGAGCTAAAAGTGTCTTTGCATGAAAAAAAACAAGACAAAACTGACTTTAGTATGTTACTTGCCATTTAGGAAACTACAGTTTATTATCTTAAGTGGCCTCCCCACATATTCTTTTGTCTTTTGTCTTGTTATGCTTAGGGGACATTGCTATTCAGCTTGAAAAGAGTTATACTTAACAATTCCTCTTGAGGCCGTTGGTTTTAGCCTACTGACTCTTGCTTCCAATGGCTGATTTATGTTTTTTTAATCACTGTGTACATTTCTTTATTTATATACCAAAATAGGTAGCTAGAAATATCACACTGAACTCCAAATAGATAAACTATTTCTTAATGTACAGTAACTTTAACAGCAACTTGATACCCTCCAGATGTGTCAGATGTCAACTTCCATAATCCCAAACCAAGAATTACAATTCAAATTGTTTGGAATTACAAGATTTTCTTTTGACGGTGTTTAAAACTGGCACCATCTGCCTATGGGGAATGAGGTTGAAAACCAAACTATTGCTGGTGGGAAAGTGCTACTGCTTTCTGCAGAATTGATTTGGTTGAGGAACACATGGTCTCTCTGCCTTGACTTGTGTTTCTGAGATGTTTGTAGGCAACTGTCATACAAAGATCAGAGCAGAGCAGCAGCTGGACTTCTCTGCGATATGAATGAGAAAATAGTCCATCTGACAGTAGCATTTTCCTCCTGTATTATTTTCATCATTAGTCTGACTTGAGGGAAGTACAAAGAATACATTTTCTTTAGTCCAGAAGATAGGAAGCAGGATCTTATAATGAGCAGGATCTGATTCTCTTGGTGTCAGTACTGTTTACAGCAGAGGAGTATGGATAATCTGAGGCACAACTGCAAGCAGGCTAACATTCAATGTCAGTTAGTATGTTCCTGAACAAGCATCAAATTATTTTTATTCTATCTACTATAATTTCATATAAAATGTTGCCTCCACAGCAGTTGTTACTGGTAGAACTACAAACAAGAACATCCTTCTGGTTACATGAATGACATGACTTTCCAGATGTCTTACAAGGTTTGCACAAAGGAATCACAAATGTGACACTATAAAAAGTGACTGGCTATAAAAAGTCCAAATTGCACAGATCCACATGTGCAAGGGAACAGATTTGATATTCGGATGTACCACATCCAAGAATCAACATCAGAATGGGTAGTTAGAGTTACTATTTTTAAGTATGTGTTATAGGTAGTCCTTGACTTACAATCACAATTGAGCCCAAAATTACTGTTGTTAAGCGAGGCATTTGTTAAGTGAGTTTTGCCCCATTTCACAACCTTTCTTGCCATAGATATTAAGTGAATCACTGCAGTTGATAAGTTAGTAACATGGTTGTTAAGTGAATCTGGCTTCCCTATTGATTTTGCATGTCAGAAGGTTGCAAAAGGGGTAATCACATGACCTTGGGACAAAGCAACGGTCATAAGTATGAACCAATTGCCAAGCTTCTGAATTTTGATCAAATGAGCATGCTACAAAGATCATAAGTGTGACAAATGGTCATCAGTCATTTTTTTCAGTGCCATTGTAACTTTGAACAGTCACTAAATGAACTATTGTAAATCAAGGACTACCTGTATTCACTTGTTTGTCTCCTTACTCTCTCATTGTTTTGCTGTTGTTAATTTTCTTGTTTGAGCTTTGGAAAGTGAAAATGATGTAAAAGCATTTATGCTTTTTTGGAACATTTTCTCTGGAATTCATTGACTGCCGTGCTGGAGTCAGAACTGTTATGTAAGGTCCTTTTGTTTTCCTATAATCTTGATGCCCATTGCAAAGCTTTCCTGAAGGGGCCAAGAAAGCAGCACCAGAGAAACTGGTGTAAAAACCCCCTCCTCACAAGTGAGGGTAGGTTGAACAAATATTTTACTGCAGAATCTAATCTGGGTTGGTTACCAGGACTAAAGGTTTTGTCTTCTGAGCTTTCAGTCTTATGCTGGAGCCGCTGTTCAAGGAACTTCTCTCTAGCAGAGCGTGTGCTGTTTTGGGTGGTATTTATAGTGCCTGTTGTATGTGGCTTTTTAGATGTTGATTGGGGTGTGGTGATGGCTGGATTTTAAGTTGTTGGCTATCGTTTGCTTGTTCATCCCAGCCTCACCTTCTAAATACTTGATAGGCTGGTGGCAAATCAGCACTCCTGTTAACTGATGAGGGACCTGTTTCCCAGACTTCAATCACTTCCCTGTTTTTGTGTTTGTTCATCCAACAATCTTATTAGCTGCAAAACTGAATGTGTGTTCATTGCAATGTAAATATTTTACTAGAAGCTGCCTTGAGACAATTCCATTTTTACACCAGCCAAGGCATTTCTTGGTCTGAAATTGTTGTTGTTATTGTTTAATAATAATAATAATAATAATAATAATAATAATAATAATAATAATAATAATAATAATAATGTCCCGATTGTAATTGGAGCCCTTGGAGCAATACCCAAAGGGCTACCCCGCTATTTAGAAATTCTAAATTTGCCAGACTTGAACATTTTGACTCTACAAAAAACCACCTTACTCGGAACAGCTTATATCCTCCGACGATACCTTAACAGTTCCTAGGTCCTTGGTTAGGACTCGAGCTGCTGAGCTATTAACCAGCCTCAAAGGCTGTGAATCTCACTAAAGATTAAATAATAATAATAATAATAATAATAATAATAATAATAATAATAATAATAATAAACAACTTTATTGTCATTGTATGTGTGTACAATGACCATTTAACCATTTAATCATGTCGAATTCTTTGCGACTTTATAGTGCTGTCTATGCTACCCTGCCAAGCACAGCTTCTTTCAATTATTGGATGTTCAACTTTGTATCAGATTTGAGCTTATCAACCAGCGTGCTCTTTGCTTGCCCCCTCTTCTCTTTCCACTAACCATTCCTAGCACCTTCTCCAATGGAGTTGCATGCATACCATGGCCAAAGTAAATCAGATGTAGTCTTATGATTTAAGCTTCTAGTGATGTGTCTGGTTTTATACAATTTAACATCTCTCTGTTAGTTACTGTGCGGGTCCATTGTATACACAATAATTTATGCCAACTCTACAGTTCAAAGGCATCAATTCTTCTATGATCAGCCATTCTTAGTGCCCAACTTTCACACCCATACATCAATCTAGGGAAGACTAGCCTGCTTTTGTATTTATATCAATATCTCTGGTTTTCCAAATATTATTCATGTTAACCATTGCAGTGCAGCCTAAGGTTATCCTGCATTTGAATTCAGGAATAAAACTGCCATCATGGACAATTTTTATATCCAAGAAAGATAAATTCTTGAACTAATTCAATTTCCTCCTTGTTGGTTTTAAATGTCTCATGTCCATCTGCAGCTGTTGTTTTCCTGATGTTAAGACTCAATCCTACTTTTTCATTTTTGTCCTTGATTTTCCAGATCATTTTTTCTAGGTCTGCCTTATTTCCAGCCAACAGTGTTGCTTCATTTGCCTACCTCAAATTATTTATAGTTCTTCTCCCAATCTTCACTCCAACATCAGCTGTTTCCGTGACTGAAATACCAAGGCAATATTTTGGGGCAGACAAAGATGGATTCAATGAATGGGAGAATTCTTGAGAAAATGTCCTTGTGCGTGTACATCCCAGAATGCTATCATGTTGGTTAATATTAATAAGTAGTTTCCTTTCCTTATGATTAAACTTCTTTTGTTCATTGCTGGACATGCTGGCCTCAATAATTCCTTATGAATAAAGCTAAATGGAGTATATCTGACGTTATATTTTTTGATAAATAATCTGTCATAGAGCTTTGTAAATCCATTTCTCTCAAATGGACCCCATCAGGAATTAAACACGCTTGGAGGATTGGGGAAAAAAAAGATAAAAAGAACTCAGTGTGTGTAACTTGGCTGAACAATGTCTGCCTGGTGTGGAGTCGTGTGGGAGCACAAGAACTTCATATTTTAAGCATGTAAATGTCAGTGAATGAAGAGAGATATTTAAGTTTAAGTACTTTAGGAACAGAAACAGAGGGAACCTGACCTTTTCTTCCATATCTTTACTATTTATTTTAGAAAATAATATTTATTCCACTGTGAATTATTTCAATGAGGGTCAGATTTAGGTTATACCTAAAGTTGTCCAAGATGGAATCCAAGTCAAATCATATTTTTCCTAAAGCAGAAACAGATTACTTAGCTTGTTGAAAACTAAATCTAACTTGAAATCTTAACCAGGTTCTAGTGGTTACTTAAGATGAATTAAACTATTTGAATATGTTGAATAGATTTTTTTTTAAGTGAAACTTTGTTTTCTTGTAAGGGTCACTTGCTTATTAACTATAAGGTAGGAAGAAAATAGTCTTCCCAAGTTGTTTGTATGTTAATGTGCATTAAATGTTCATAAGCCGATTTGATGAATAAACATTTCATATGATAAATTTACAGGTAGTCCTTGTTTAGAAACTGCGTTTAGAATAGAATAGAATAGAATAGAATAGAATAGAATAGAATAGAATAGAATAGAATAGAATAGAATAGAATAGAATAGAATAGAATTCTTTATTGGCTAAGTGTGATTGGACACACAAGGAATTTGTCTTTGGTGCATAAGCTCTCAGTGCACATAAAAAGACAAGATACATTCATCAAGAATCATAAAGAAGATTAAATGTTAAAGTAGGACTTTTCGTATAGTTTTAAAGTGGAGAAGTTATTCTATAATGTTATAGTATAATGTCTTTTTTTTTTTTCCTTTCTTTTCTCTTTTCTGAAATGTATGGATAAAGGGGGATGTCATAATATTAATAATATTTTTAGTAAGTAAAGGTCAATATTTAGAGGAGGGAGTAAGTAATCTGTTATGAATAGGGTTTTTTTTTGTTATGAAGAAGTCACAGGGGGGGATGGGTGGGGAGGGGGGGTTAGGGAGGGGGAGGGAGAGGGGGAAAAAAAAGGGGGAAAATTTGTATTTGAAAACTTTTTCAATAAAAAAAAAGAAAGAATCATAAAGTACAACACTTAATGGTAGTCATAGGGTACAAATAAGCAATCAAATCATACTAGGAAACAATCAATATCAAAATAAATCGTAAGGATACAAGCAGCAAAGTTACAGTCATGTAGTCATAAGTCATAAGTGGAAGGAGATGGGTGATAGGAGCGATGAGGACTAATAGTAATAGTAATGCAGTATATTTAGTTACAACAGTAACAAACAAAAAAAACACCCCTTGCATATACCACCTTCACAGGTTTATGAAAGAAGGAAAAGCTGAAATAAGATCATAAGCACAGCTATGGTTTAATTTAGAAACTGCTTCATTTAATGACAGGTTGCCAGTCCCAATTGTGGTTTACAACAAGTATGCATAGGAGATCTTAATTGTATACCTGAAATAGATCATATCTCAGGAAGCAAAAGGTTAAATAACTGGGAAAGGGAAACCAATGTTCTTGGTTAAGCTGTTAAGCAAGATGTAGTTAAGAATAAACAATTCCAAGACCCCTGCTGGAGTTTCTTCCTGGAATGCTCTTTCTTTTTCAATATATTTATTTATTCTGTTATCACCAAAGATAAAATACAAAAGAAAAAGAAAAGCAGGCTAACAAACACACAATACTAACAACAAAAGGAAAAAAAATGTGTACAAAAAAGAAAAAACCCAAATATCAAATACAGCTAAGAAAAATCCACCCTAGCTGAATTCTGAAAGATGCATCAAAAATCTAATATATTCTCCTTTCCTTACATAATGAGTCTACAAATAATTATAAACTTTCTTATCTATATTTAACAAAAATTCTATATTATATAAGCAAATATCCCTGGTGTGGAAATCTCTTTGTCTAATAATCAAATTGACCCAACATCTGTTTACATATATATGTAAAAAAAGAAAACAGTCTACAGGTACAACTAATCTTCAAATCCCTCTGTTACAACTAAGATACAACTAATCTTCAAATCCCTCTGTTAAGCTTCTGTCATTGTATTTAACATGTAGAAAATTCACAAATGGTTTCCGGTCTCTTATAAACTTGTCTACTCCATTGTCTCTAATCAAAGCAGTTAGTTTTTCCATCTCTATTAATTCAGTCAATTTTAAAATCCACTCTTCGACAGTCAGCGTCCCCAATTTCTTCCAATGCTTAGCATATTCAATCCTGATTGTGGTCACCATCAAGAAGAAATAACGTCCCAAACTGTTTTTCGATTGGTTTATCCATAATGCCTAGAAGTAAAGTTTCAGGTTTCATTAATATTTGTATTTTGAATATTTTCTGCATTGTCAATATTATATTTATCCAATTTGATTTACCATACCTGCAGTACTTGTTGCCAGTCTATTTGGACTAAATACCAATGGAAGATCATGTTATAAATTTTTTCTTTCGTACTGTAATTCAAAGTGAATGTTAAATAGTTGGTCCATACATTCTCCCACTGGTCTGCATTATATTGCTAGAATGCCTTTCTTTAAATTAATTCAGACTGGATTTCCAGGATGAAATGCCTTCAAAAGAGAAATTATCCTCTGAAAGGCTTTTCCCAGGAACTTGATGACATTTTGTTAAAGGAGTCTCACCATAGCATAGATAAGAGCCAATTTGGTGTAGTGGTTAAGGCCCCAGCCCAGAAGTCAAGAGACTGTGAGTTCTAGTCCTGCCTTTAGTACAAATACCAGCCACTTTCTTTCAGTTCTAGGAAAGAGGCAATCCTCTACCCGCAATAAAATACCTTATGCCACCAGACTCCAAATTTTGGGCTTAGACAACTTAGAACCACGCCGAATTCAGTCTGACCTAAGCATAATACATAAAATTATCTGCCACAACGTCCTACCTGTCAATGACTACTTCAGCTTCAACCACAACAATACACGAGCAAATAATAGCTACAAACTCAAGGTAAACAGTTCCAAGCTTGATTGCAGAAAATATGACATCAGTATCAGAGTGGTCAATGCCTGGAATGCATTACCTGACTCTGTGGTTTCTTCCCCAAATCCCCAAAACTTTAACCTTAGATTGTCTACTGTAGACCTCACCCCATTCCTAAGATGTCTGTAAGGGGCGTGCATAAGCGCACCAGCATGCCTACCATTCCTATCCTAATGTTTTCTTTTATTTGTATCCTTTTCATGTATTTATAATTATGTTACACTTGTATCTGCCATAAAATACATGCTTGATGAAATAAATAAATAAAATAAAATAAATAAATAAAATAAAAGCAAAGAGCACGCTGGCTTGATAACCTCAAATCTGATACAAAGTTGAATATCCAACAATTGAAAGAAGCTGTGCTTGACGGGGTAGCATGGAGAGCCCTTGCCTACTGTCTACTGTTGACCTCGCCCCATTCCTAAGAGGTCTGTAAGGGGCGTGCATAAGTGCACCAGCGTGCCTACCGTCCCTGTCCTAATATTCCTTTTTACTCTTACTCTTTTCATGTATTCAAATTATGTTTATACTTTTACCTGTTATCTTATATATGCTTGACAAAATAAATAAATAAATAAATAAATAAATAAATAAATAAATAAATAAATAAATAAATAAATGAATGAATGAATGAATGAATGAATGAATGAATGAATGAATAAATAAATAAATAAATAAATAAATAAATAAATAAATAAATAAATAAATAAATAATATACTTATGATTTTTTTTCTCCTTAGTGTTTTCGCACAGCTGCTTTTGCAGATAAACCAAGTGTGAAATTTTGGACTTGTCCATGTGGTTGCCAGGAGACAACGCTGACTAGAAGGCCAACAGAAAAGAAAAATAGCACAGGTAAGAGTGGGAGTGGTGGTTCTGGTGGAGATGGCAGCAATGTCTAGAAGCAGTTGCTCTTATGATGATGACTGTTTTTGTAGGAAATGCTGCAAAGAGAGAGAGAGAGAGAGAGAGAGAGAGAGAGAGAGAGAGAGAGAGGGAGGGAGGGAGGGAGGGAGAGAGAGAGGGAGAGAGAGATGTGAAAATCCATTTGGAAGGTGCCCAACAGGAGCAGGTTCTCTCTTTGCCTCCAGAGCTCTGTAATAAGCCCAATTCTTTGCATTGGAAGCACAAGCAGCCACCATTTTAGCAGAGGGGAGTCCTGCTGCTACCACTATGGACCTCTGCTGCAGAATCTAGTGATTAGTCCAATGGTTGTACAAAAACAATAGGCACCCCCATTATTTTGAAAAGGGAGAGGGAACTGGAAAGTAAGAAGAACAATTTTTTTAATTAAAAAGAAAACCAAGGCCTTTGATAAAAAAAATAAAATAACATGAGGTCATATGAGTTTCTGAGCTCCCCCTTTTCACATGGAAGATTTAAACAGGCATATGGTCATCTTTTTATGGAACCGACCAGTCATAACAGAGACACTTCCTTTAAAGTCGTCTGCACATTTTCCATTTTCTCCTCGAATGTTAATCCCCATAGAATGCTGGGTATGTTTTAAGGTAAATCTAAATAGACCCAGCTAATGTTTTACACATGTAACTGGGAAAGAATATGTTCTCTAGACATTCCTGTCACACATGGGAATGGGGAGATTGTGGAAACTCAAGTTGCTTTATAGTGGGGGCAACATGGAAAGAACTTTTCCAACAAAAAGAAGGTTGCCAGAAGAAATTGCATATAACAAAATCATCCTGTTCTTAGCATTCTCCTGAACCATCTTATTTCGTTGAGAGGGCTGCAATGGTTGAGGTTATAATAGAGTGAAGACCATCATTACCATTTCACACATATCTATTTTCTGGCCTTTCTAACCAATATGGTCCTTTTCCTGCACCAGCATACCACCACATTGTCCAAGGAATATTTTCTCGATCTATGTAGTTTGTAGGTGGTCTGGCCATTGCCTATTAAAGTCTACATTTCATATAACCTTCATAAGGGCTTAGTCTCACGAGCCTTGCCAAATCTGAACCTGGCTTGGAATTCTGGAAAATAAAAACTAATACCAAGCATTGCTTTCTGAATTCTCATTTAGCACTTTTTGGAGATGTTTAATGCTAAGCTCTTTCTTACAGGGAGCTTTTACTCTTTTCCGTGCAGTAGGCCTCAAATGGGACCATGTCCAGAACAAGCAGAAGGAGTAAACTTCCCTGACATGTTAAACTGCTATTCATCTTCTGTCAAGGGGCTAAATTGTTTGAAAAATATGGTGTTGCATATGTTCCTCTCTTATTTACTATGGGAAGAAACTGGTCTTGTTTCTTTTTTCTCCCTTAACTTTTTCAGTGAATACAAAATATATGAGCATCCCGTTACCTTGACAATAGCTAATACTTTCCAAATGCTAAATAAATGTAATTTATGTAGGTTTACTAATTATGATATCAAAACTGAAAGCTGATACTTTTTTGGGGTGGGTGGGTTTCCAGAATATTGTTGTTGGTGAAGTCAAATGAATAAAAATTGACATGAGGTGTTAGTATCTCAGCGGTACAATCTTGGAGTTATACAACAGAGCCAGCCACAGACTTCTTGGGGTCCTGCTTGCAGGGGAAAATGAGGTGGACTAATATTTCCTATTTGTTTATTATTCTTTTGGGAGGTCAATTTCTCCCTACTGAATTACTGAGGAAAATAAGTCATTACACTATTTTAAGGGCTTCTTAAAAGTATAATGCTCCCAGCATTTAAAGATGGAATGGCAAATCTATCAAGAGATTTTTGGGTTGAAAACATAGGACTCCAAAAATGATGGTTTCTCCTTGCCTATGGGTCTCGCTGGGACTCTCTGCTGTTGGGATCATAAGATCATGGTCCTGTTTATTTTCATAGTAAGAGGTTTTAAGCTGCTTGTCTACATCTCCTACCATTTTGCTTGGAGAAGATCCCAGAAGTGTGACAGCCAGCATCAGAGAGCAGGGAGATCAAAAGACATCCTGCACATACTCAGCACTGTGTTACTTCACTACTTTAATAGTTCCATTGCTATGCCCTAAGTCTAAATTCTATTTTGCCAGGATTAAAATGTTAAGGTAAAGGTTCCCCTCACACATATGTGCTAGTCGTTCCCAACTCTAGGGGGTGGTGCTCAACTCCGTTTCAAAGCCAAAGAGCCAGTGCTGTCTGAAGACATCTCCGTGGTCATGTGACCAGCATGACTAAATGCCATAGGTGCATGGAACATTGTTACCTTCCCACCAAAGCTGGTCCCTATTTTTCTACTTGCATTTTTTACGTGCTTTCGAACTGCTAGGTTGGCAGAAGCTGGGACAAGTAATGGGAGCTCACCTCATTATGCAGTACTAGGGATTCCAACCGCTGAACTGCTGAGCTTTTGATCAACAAGCTCAGCGTCTTAGCCACTGAGCCACCGCATCCCTGTTATTAAACATTAAAATGTTACGTTTAGTTATTTGTGGATGAGGATAATAAACAGACAAAGAGAGTATCCTCTCTTATGTTTAAGTAACAAGTGTCATGCTTTTACCCTCACTCAATTTTCATAAGCAGAACCCAGTAAGTATTCATAAACTACCACACTCATTTTCGTATGTATTCACCTTCATGTCTGAAACGGCAAACTTGAATGATCAGAAGAAATTTCAGGCACATAGACAGGAACAACTGTCTCCTTTGGTAACTTGCATAATTGATACCAACTTCTTTTGTTTTCTAGTTTGATTTAAGAACTTAAAAGGTTTTTTAAAGAATTTAGAATGCTAATAATATTATATCGCTTCAGGGAATCTGAGAAACCATATGTGCTTTTATGAGTCCTCTTCTGTCGTATCACTATTGCAGCCAGAATAGGAGTCAGACATGCTGCCCCTTTACGGTCACAGTGACCTGGCATTTCCATTTATGGATGTTGTTCCATAATCAACAGAATCAACCCAATATAGGCTTTATTTATATTATTTTAGATTTTTTTAATTCCACTTTTATTATCTTTATAATAAATAACTGAAAGTGGTGAACATATCTAATACTCTTTCCTCCTCTTGTTTTCCCCAGAATAGCAATCCTGTGAGATAAGCTGAGCTAAGAGAGAGTGATTAGCTCAAGGTCATCCAGATGGCTTTCATAGCTAAGTTGGGACTACAATTCATAGTCTCTTGGTTTCTAGCTTGGTGCCTTAAACACCAGGCTGAACTGGCTTTCCAATGGCATTTCACTGGTACCTTTCAGTCTATCCGCCGAAATCTTTGTAAACAACTTGTAGTCATTATTCAATAACTGTATTGGCCTATAGTGACATTTCATTTGTCACTATGTTTCAGGAAGTTGGTCTAGAACAGGGGTCTGCAATCTTAAACACTCAAAGAGCCATTTGGACCCATTTCCCACACAAAAGAAAACACCGGCAGCCACAAAACTTCCTGTGCCTGACTATTTCTTGAGCGGCCACAAAACTAGCATATGTAGCTGAATGAAAGATTCTGTATTCTTCTGAAACTTTTCTTGGATTTACCCATGGTTGGCCTACCGGGGATTGAAAAGCTCAATAAATCGTATGCTGGTGGGTGTTGCACATTGGTAGTTGTCCAATGTGTCACAGGGAGCCGCAGCAGAGGGATGAAAGAGCCACATGCGGCTCCAGAGCCACAGGTTGCTGACCCCTGGTCTAGAAAATCTCCTAGGTCCCTTTAACCCTATGATTCTATGATAGGCAAACTTTTCATGCACCTTTTTAACTCTATTTCCAATCCCTAAACCCCAAAAGAATATAGCTTTGTGACATGGTGATCCAAGTGGAAAGTGTTGCAATTCTTTTTAAACATCACACAAGCTTTATATTTTGCTTATAGCAGACTGTTGTTTTGTTCAGTTAGTGGCATCTTCCCTTGTCCGAAATTCTACTCTTAAGCTAATGAAGGAGCTTCTGGTTCATCCAAGATCAACTCTTGATATCAATAATATTTAAATCCAGCCAAGAGAAGAAATTGACCTTCCTTCCATACTGACAAAGAATGCCATTAAGATAACACAACCACAATGAGGAGTGTAGCACAAATCACTCTGTGCCAAAGGCTGCAAATAAATTATTTATCATTTAAGGGGAATCAATTAGCATGCGTGAGGACTCGATGCTTAAACATCTTAATTGAAGCAACATTCAGTATGGCTGAGCTTTACATATTACATCAAACCCAGAGGCTACCGCTGTCCCTAATTAAGGAAGCACAACCTATCAGCGCCAAAACTCATTGTGTTTACCAATTTGTTTGTAATTGCGGAGACAATTACATCAGCAGAACTGATAGGTTTTAGGCTTTCAGAATAAAGGAGCATCTTCTGAAATGGGTCCGAACACCCTTGAGTAATCCAACAACAAAGCAAATCATTGCCATAAAATGCCTTGTTTGGCCATTGCGAGACACTTACTATCTACGGGTCACCAGGTGGATCAAAACTCTGCATTTAAAGTTCTACTATGCCATCGGAACTCTCATTTCCTGCGGTTTGCTGAGGCAGTTGCCATTAACCCTTTGAAGCCCCCATTGTGCATGCAGAAATGGCTTTATGTCAATCTATAATGCTCCCGTGGGCATAAGGCTTGCCATTGGTTGCTTTCCTGCATATGTTATAGGCTTAATTAATGCTCTTGCTAGATCTGATATTTGAGGCTGATTTTAACCGTGTTATTGTAATGTAGGTACTGATGAGTCAATACGAAATGCTTGCATCTACCTCAGTTTGTCTTTTGACTGTATTCTTTAAATAATTTATCATCATAAAGGCTTTTGTTGTTAGAAAATGTTTTATAGCTATAAGTTAGACAGGGGTAAACTATTAACTTGTCCATCTTAAAGTCCTGTTTCAGTTTCTTTTTATGTTTAAGATTCACAATAATGGTAAGTAGTATGCAACTATAGTTAATAACTATATAAAAATAAATAAAATATTGACTATTTTCTGGGGCTAAAGTAATCTCCTTTTTGGAGAGCATTCAGAAGAAGCTGTGTCTTGTCATTTAACTTTTGGTGACCCACTTAAAAACACGTTCCCTTCATGTACTCAGAAGATTCAGCCATTTTAGTATACGCAGCTCTTCCGAAGCTGATTAATGGCAGATGGCAGATGGATCGGATTCAAGATTATGTCCCGGAAGAGCGACTTCTCCTTTTTATATCATGTAATTTTATATGAATAAAAGTAACATTAAAAAAATATAAAACAGAAAGTTCAGAAAAAAAGATAAAAGATAAAAGAAAGAGGGCAGAAAGAACAAAGAAAAGAAAAAAATATTAGAACAAAGAAGCGGCTTCTGATCTTTACAATAGTTAAAAACATGCTGATTTTCTACTCTCCCCCTTTAAAATTTCATTTCATATTTCCCCTTTCCTATATGCAACCCTTTTTAATTAACAAAAGCAAAATCCATCAGGTCATTTTTAACCATTTTCAGCAAAAAGTCCATTAAAAAGTCCACAGGCAATCTTCTAATAGATATTTCTTTGAGCAGAATTTAGCTGTAGTTAAGGTCAAACAAGGGATACAGTGGCTCAGTGGCTAAGATACTGAGCTTGTTGATTGAAAGGTTGGTAATTCAGCGGTTTGAATCTCTAGTGCCGCATAACGGAGTGAGCTCCCATTACTTGTCCCAGCTTCTGACAACCTAGAAGGCAGAAAGCACGGAGAAAATGCAAGTAGAAAAATAGGGTCTACCTTTGGTGGGAAGGTAACAGCGTTCCACGCGTCTTTGGTGTTTAGTCATGCTGGCCACATGACCACAGAGACATCTTTGGACAGCGCTGACTCTTTGGCTTTGAAACGGAATTAAGCACCACCCCCTAGAGTCAGGAATGACTAGCCCATATGTGCGAAGGGAACCTTTACCTTTACCTTAAGGTCAAATCTATTGCAGTGTATTGCCCCAGCAAGCCATTGCCTTTAAATAAGAAGACTCTTACAATCCAGAGAAGATGTAAGAAACAAAGCAAAATACCAATAAAGCAAAATATGAGTATTTCAAAGTATAGAAATCATACTTGCCTGATCTTTTCTTTGCACAAAGGATTTTAGCATTCTTGCCTGTAATTTTCTATTTTAGGAATAGTATTTTCTTAGCCATGTATAATAAACTACAGCTTGCTTAGTGCTTTAGTTTCTGCATCATTCCTCTAGAAAAAGTGTTGAAAGTAAGTGGATTTCTTCTGTGACATTCCCACACCCATGGGAATAATCCTGCAAATGGACTCCTGTTACCCATTTTCCCCCCTATCTCTTTTTGCAAGATGAAATAATCCCTATCACCAAATGTGGAGGAAGTAGGAAGAAAGATGGTTGTCATTCCTTCCAATCCCATTTGCAGCAAAAATATCCAGGGGGAACTTTCATTTCACATCAGATATATTTATTACATGGGAATCAAAGTCCTACTGTATTGATTATTTGCATATTTTCTTAAATGAGATAGGAATGCAGTCTTCAGTCTTTCTAAAAGGTCCTCCCGAGCTCTGTTTTTGCTGACAGACGGTTGCAGGAGGCCGTTGTAGCAAAAAACGGACCTCAGGAGCCCTTTTCACTGGCAGAGGCACCATGGGCTGGTCCTTCGCTGTTTCCAAGGTGGCCCTGCGGGCCAGATCTAAACACCCCTTGGGCCAGATCTGGCCCCCGGGCCTTGAGTTTGATACACCTGCCCTGTGCTATGTACACATTTGTACTAGTTATATCCTTTTTCTCTTTTTTCTTGTTTATGATTAAAATCCTGATAAAAGCTTGATTCATTTGCATCAAGATTCTATTTTCTTATGGGGTCCTCAAGAGTAATATCTTCTCACTAGCCAGTCAACCTTTTTTTAGCTATATGAATCAGAAACACAAATAAAAATGTTCACACAACATTATTTTATGTAGTTATTGAATGTGTCTTTTGTACAAATGGTTAAGTGAGTGTACATAATGACCAATTCTTGAATACAGCTCATCTGTCTGGAACCCGCACTGCATATCGGACATTAATACAATTGAACATGTCCAGAAATATTTCACAAGAAGAGTCGTCCACTCTGCTCACAACAAAATACCTTATGCCACCAGACTTGAAACTCTGTGTAGAAAATATAGAACTATGCCACCTTCGGTATGATCTAAGCATTTTATGAATCATAAAATGCTACAATGTCCTACCTGTCAATTACTACTTCAGCTTCAACCACAACAATACGCAAGCAAACAATAGATACAAACTTAAGGTAAATTGCACCAAATTCGATTGCAGAAAATATGACTTCAGCAACAGAGTGGTCAATGCCTGGAATGTACTACCTGACTCTGTGGTTTCATCCCAAAACCCCCAAAACTTTAACCTAAGACTGTCTACTGTTGACCTCACCCCATTCCTGAGAGGTCTGTAAGGGGTGTGCATAAGTGCCCCAATGTGCCTACCGTCCCTGTCCTAATGTTTCTTCTATTTGTATCTATTTGATGTATCCAATCCATGCTTATACTTATTACCAAATACATTCTTGATAAATAAATAAATAAAAATGCTTCCTTCTCCTATTTGTTCTCTCAATAACAACCCAGGGAGGTAGATTGGATTAACAGAGGGTGACTGGTGCAAAGTTGTATAAGACTGTGAATGAACTGGACCTGACTCTGTCTGTTTCTAGTCCAATTTCTTAACTCTTACACTGTGATGGCTGTTAGTGACCCAGAAGCTCACACTAAACAATAAAGAATGGGCATTTTTGTTTCAGACTATCTTGGTCAAATCCTTGAAGGACGTCTGGCAGTGGGGCCTGTGTGTTCTGAGGAGGATGAGAGCTATGCTCCTCATTAGAGGAGCCAGACAAAGAATGCCTCTAACCTAAACTACTTGATGATGTGTAATTTATAGAACTTCACACCAAATCTGTTATTGCCCAGATCACCAAGGACTGCACTAGGTGTTGTAGTTCCTGAACATCTGGTACAAATGTGTCACAGAACTCAGGACTGTTGGCCGGGCAGCCAGGGCCAGCAGCTGTATGACTACTGGAAGAAAAATTGGCTTGTTCTTCCAATGTATTATAAGCCTGGGATGTTATGTGACAGATACTTAATGTCAACTTGCAAAGCTTTCAAGTTGCCATGAGCAGAACGGAGGGAGAACTGATAGAGCTGATTGACTTCACACTTGTCTGTTTAAATTCTAAATTCTAAAGAAGAAACAGGTAGCAGAAAATTTAAAAGATACCAAGAACTGGTTGGACCACAAAATAGATAAAGTAGTAGAAAATGAAGAAGTGCTCTGGAATTTTAGAATTTAAACAGGTAAGTACCTGCCACATAACATCACCCTAGACTTAACAATTGTTGATAAGAGAAACAAAAAAAGTATGGATAGTGGACGTTAAATATCCGAAGACAGCAGAATATAAGAAAAAGAACTGGAGAAAATCACAACATACCAAAATCTGCAGGTAGAAGTAGAATCACTGTGGCAAAATAAAGCAAAATTAGTACCAATAGCAACTGATACTTGGCTGCAATCCCATCCCATTGGCACTGACAAAACGTCCATCTGTAATTGCAAAAGGCAGATTTACTTGGAACACTTTACTTCCTGCAATGATACTTTTAACATCATGAAACATCTTCCTGTCCCAGGTTCTTGCAAAGGACTTGATAGAATAGAATAGAATAGAATTTTTTATTGGCCAAGTGTGATTGGACACAGAAGGAATTTGTCTTGGTGCATATGTTCTCAGTGTACATAAAAGAAAAGATACATTCGTCAAGAATCATAAGGTACAACACTTAATGATAGTCATAGGGTACAAATAAGCAATCAAGAAACAATATCAATATAAATTGTAAGGATACAAGCAACAAAATTACAGTCGTACAGTCATAAGTGGAAGGAGATGGGTGGTGGGAACAATGAGAAGATTAAGATTAATAGCAGTGCAGACTTAGTTAACAGTTTGACAGTGTTGAGGGAATTATTTGTTTAAGAGTGATGGCGTTCAGGAAAAAAATGTTCTTGTGTCTAGTTGTTCTGGTGTGCAGTGCTCTATAGCGTTGTTTTGAGGGTAGGAGTTGAAACAGTTTATGTCCAGGATGCGAGAGGTCTGTAAATATTTTCACAGCCCTCTTTTTGCAGTATACAGGTTCTCAATGGAAGGCAGGTTGGTAGCAATTTTTTGGATAGGTGGATAGAAATGCCAAAACCAGTCTAAACATCTAGCTGACTATGTGATCAACCATAATTTTTTAAAAAGGGATATAATAACTGTATATAATTTACATTTACATTTATAATTTAATTTACATTTTATAAACCTATATCTTATTGTCCCTGCTACAGTTTGCGACACAGTAATTTTCCACAGGCTCGGTTTTAGAGAAAGATGTAAATTTTGTTCTTTCACTCAAAAGGAATAGCC
Organism: Pituophis catenifer annectens; assembly: GCF_029215685.1. Taxonomy (NCBI): domain Eukaryota; kingdom Metazoa; phylum Chordata; class Lepidosauria; order Squamata; family Colubridae; genus Pituophis; species Pituophis catenifer. The sequence continues at coordinate 60,532,895 of NW_027256888.1, forward strand.
TTTTATTTGTAGTTCAACTTAGTCCTACACAATCACAGATGTCTGATGGTGGGGATATTACATTAAGGCCATTAAACAGTTGGAGAGAGTACAAGACAATATCAGCATGCTTGGTTTATTAGAGTTGCCAAGGTATCTGAGAAAGCTAGATGGTTTATGAATATCCATTGCATCCATTGTTTTGTCCAGAAAAATCATTCGGAAAACTGCACTAGAGATAGGTCACGCCTGACAATACATTTCGTTAGTTATTTAAAAGGTATCCTAAGAGAAATAGCACAATTAATCGAAAACAGATGGGCCGAGCCACATGTCTGACCGCAGAAAACTCTAAGGAGCAAAGCAATATTAAGTCAGGTGTCTGACACTTTGTGACTTGTTTTCCTCAGTAGAAAAAGGGAGGAACACCTGGAAAGGATGAGTGATGGGTGGTAGTGGTAGTGAGCTAACATTTTTATAGTCATGAAAAATGTTTTTTCAACCTATGTTGAATGTAGTATATTTAGTTCTTTGTAAACTAATTTTTTAAAAATAAAAAAGCAGAGACATCACCCTGCCAACGAAAGTGTGTATAGTCAAGGCTATGGTTTTCCCAGTTGCAATGTATGGCTGTGAAAGTTGGACCATAGGAAAGGATGAGTGCCAAAGAATTGAGGCCTTTGAAGTATGGTGCTGGAGAAGACTCCCTTGAGAGTCCCTTGGACTGCAAGGCGATTAAACCGGTCAGTCCTAGAGGAGATTTATTTATTTATTTTATTTATTTTATTAGGTTTATATGCTGCCCTATCTCCAACGGACTCAGGGCAGCTCACAACAATAAAAGGAGATCAACCCTGACTGCTCTTTAGAAGGCCAGATCCTGAAGATGAAACTCAAATACTTTGGCCTAATGCTGAGAACAATTGAGGGCAAAAGAAGAATGGGACAACAGAGAATGAGGTGGCTGGATGGAGTCACTGAAGCAGTCGGTGGGAGCTTAAATGGACTCCAGAGGATGGTAAAGAACAGGAAGACCTGGAGGAACATTGTCCATGGGGTTGCAATGGGTTGGAGACGACTTCGCAGCTAACAACAACAAAAAACAAATTTTAGAATATTGATATTTATTCTTTCATAGGAACATAACTCGAGTTATCTTCCTTTCCTATAGAAGATCATGCTTATGTGAACTGAGCTTATAGCACATTGTAACTAGAGGTAGTCCTCGATTGACGACCATAATTGAGCCCAAAATTTATGTTGTTAAGTGAGAATTTTTTAAGTGAGCGTCAACCCTGAAGCTGGCCTAACTGTGGCCATTTTCTGTTTTATAGCTTTCTTCTAAGGTTTTTCCCTGCCTGGCTTCAGGTGAACTTCAGCCTGGAACTAAGGGGCCAGAGAAGGGGGTGTAGAGATAGTTGGGGTTGTTGTAGCCAAAATAAAATTCTTTCCCTTGGGAATCAAAGACGTTTCTGCAGGTGATTGAGCAGAGAAGACTGAAGATGCCCAGCAACTGGACTGTATACTGATTGGGCCATGTCACTGGTGACTTTGGGGGGAAGTGGCAAAGTTTTACTTTTAATTGGGTGGGAAACCGGTGGGAACCCAGAGCCAGTTTTCCACCGAGTGTGCCAATATGATATGTCCTAATGTTCTTTGAGGAATTTGCCTGCCTCAGAATTTTTATTCTTGGGGATGTGTTACTTGGAACCTTGACAGAGAGTTTTGTCCCATTTTGCAACTTTTCTCATCACCTTTGTTAAGTGAATCACTGCAGTTGATAAATTAGTAACCTGGTTGTTAAGTGAATCTGGCTTCCCATTGACTTTGCTTGTCAGAAGTTCGCAAAAGGTGATCACATGACCTCGGGACACTGCAACCGTCATAAATGTGAATCAGTTCCCAGGTGTATGAATTTTGATCACCTTATCATGGGAACGCTGCAACGGTTGTAACGGGGAAAAAGGGTCATAAGTCACTTTTTTCAGTGCAGTTTTAACTTTGAATGGTCACTAAATGAACTGTTGTAAGTTGAGGACTACGCTAGCCTAGAAACCAGGTGACTGTGATTTCTAGTGGCACCATAGGCATGAAAGCTGGCTGGGCGACTTTGGGCCAGTTACTCTCTCTCAGCCCAACCCACCTCACAGCGTTATTGTTGTGGGGAAAATAGGAGCGGAAAGAGGATTAATTATGTTGACTACCTTGGGTTATTTATAAAACAATAAAGGCAGAATAAATGTGAGAGCTCAGAGCTCCTTAGCTGTTACTGCTATAAATTGAGGATATAATTTCTGACCATTTTTTTCTGAATAAGGTGAAAACTTTGATGTGGGCGCTAAAAGAGCTGATCACTATCCAGTAAGAAAAGCTGTTCCATTTTGTTCCCAACCTCATTCTTATCAGTATATATGGTTAGTCCTAGCCAGTGGTGGGTTGCCCCCGGTTCGCATCAGTTCTATAGAACTGGTAGTAAAACCGGCGAGAGGCTCCACCCACCGACCCCGATGTCACCAAAATCCTTCTGCGCTTGCACAGAAGAGCATGCGCGCGGCCCCCTTGCAAACCAGTAGTAAAGGTAAGTAGAACCCACCCCTGGTCCTAGCCCACATTGCAGAATTTTTTCCCCAATCCTCTTCAAATATACAGTATACTGTATCCATTGACTGCAAGATTTAGGGCAACTGAAGCTTAGAAATCATATGCATTTCTGGCAATATTCTGGGGCCACAAAACCCCTGACCAGTTTTGATGAGATGACTTTTGAGGCAGGAAACTCACCAAAAACACAATATAAACCCTATCACAGTTTTAATTAGAGCCTTCTTAAGGCATTTATTGAATCTGTGAAAGCTTAAAGAGAGCAGAGCTCTAACCCTTCTTGTGCTTCAGGCTTAAATGGGAGCTATCATAGGCCTGGCTAGGTGGCTCAGTGGCTAAGACACTGAGCTTGTCAATCAGAAAGGTCAGCAGTTTGGCGGTTCGAATCCCTGGTATAGGTCTCCTGCGTGAGCATGGGCTTGGACTAGATGTCCTCCAAGGTCCCTTCCAACTTTGTTACTGTTACCTATTGCACTGCTCTGTACGGGTCTCTGTGCAATCTGGAACCTTAATGATGCCTGGTCCTCTTGTCTGAAGAAGATAATTTCTGACTGAATTGCATAAATGCATAAAGTGCTCTTTTTCACTTACCTCACCATGAATGATTTTGGGTCAGGTTATTATATCTGGGAATAATTGGTTAGGTATTAAAATAAGTTTGCTTTAGAAAAGTTTTCCTCAAACTGGTACCCAAAAGATTAGACTAGAGCAGGAAATCTGGGAACACCAGGTTGAGAAGATATATTTCTAGTAGAAGTACGCATACTCACAAATTATCAATAACTTTTTTCTGATATATTATCAAAGCGCACATACAGCTTCATATATATAAATGCAATCTCTCTGGGTGATTTTTAAAAAAATTACTGAATTTTTTTAAAAAAATCTGGAGAAATACTAAGAAATCTTACTGATTTAAACCTATTTTGAATCCATACACTTTTTCCCCAAAGAGTCCAAAGTTCATATTTGGCCTATGAAATATATTTCTGAACATTTATTTGAGAAGATCTAATGTCAGGAAATATGGGATCTATTATATATATATTATATACCCTGTTTTTCCCAAAATAAGACATCCCCTGATAATAAGCCGGATCGGGCTTTTGAGCGCATGGCTGTGATCTCCGGAACTTAAAACATATTATCCATTGCTAACGTCTTGAGAGTGTAAAAACTACCATTGAAGAGATTTTCGCCTTTATGCATCATCAATCAATTTGGCCATAGCGCGCGTGATAGGTCCATCCGCCCACTTCCCATCTATAATTAGGTCTGTCATTTTTGCTTCAGACATGTTGATTGATGGAGGCTTAACTTCTGTTACTTCTTCCCCTATTGCGCACCGCTATCGCGCAATGGCCAAATGATGCATAAAGGCGAGTATCTCTTCAATGGTAGTTTTTACACTCTGATGATGTTAGCACTGGATAATATGTTTTAAGTTCTGGAGATCGTGATGTCTGTCTCTTTTTTTATAACTACACCTGGAACTCATATTTTTAGGATAGTTTGCAAAGTATGTATGTATGTATGTATGTATGTATGTATGTATGTATGTAGAAGTTTTACTTGTGGAAAATTATTTTTAACCTGCTCTGAGCTACCACTAGTCCTGCAGCAATAAAATGGTTGTCACCCAATCTCACATTAAGAGGAAAAAAACGTTCTTACATTGCCCATGTATTATGTTTATTTATCTGATTGGCAACAAATGATTTCAAGTTCACTAGGGAAAACTGTGGGATCATAGCTCACAAAGCCAAATCTTAGTCCACAAATATCACATGAGGTCATGCTCTTATTTGTCGGTATTGGAAATCAGAAACTTTTAGGAAAGTACTGCACATTACTTAATTACTTCTTTACCAGGAGTTCTTGCTCTTATTATCTGGCAAACCTGCCCTACAGGGACATAAATATTTTCAACTACAGTTGTATAAGCTTATTGATTCAAAGTGTCAAGATAATTGCTCTTCGGTAATCCTTAATTCCAATCCCACTCCCTAGGGATTTTTATAGTTGATCAACAAAATTTACCAAGGAAAGCTGGATGTTATCTACATCTATTTTTTTTTCTAGTTCCAAAATATTTTTATTTTTAATTACATAAAATACAAAGAAGAGAAGAAAAAAATAGGAAATTAAGGGAAGGAAAAGGAGTGGGGAAAAGGGGGTGTGAGATACAAGAGGAAAGAAAAAAAGAAAGAAAAGGGGGCATTGACTTCCAACTTTTCTTAGCACAGTATAAGTTAAACACACTCCAACCTCAACTTTTTGCTTTTATACATTAATATATAACTAGCCATTCCTATAACATCAAATCTTTCTAATCAACAAAACCAAAGTTTCATTTTTTTCACACGCACAAACCCGAGAAGTGTTATCCAAATGAGAACATATTTTCCTCTGAATAAAATAATCAATTTAACCATTCCTGCTTTATGTTCTTGCTATGGAAATAATGTATATTTCTATCTGCATCTAGCAGTCTTTGTGAACTGTTCCCATTTTTGTTTACAAAATTCATTTGTATTCTTTCAAATTCTTTGACCTTACTGAAAAAAAGAGGGAGGAGGGAAGGCTTTTCTCTTTCATCCCCTTTTTTTATCCTTCAAAGGATAAAAAACACTTTTTTAAAAAATCAAAACTTTCTGATACATCTTTTTCTTTGACTTCTTAACATAAAAGCTCTAAACTTCAATATTACGTTTAAATCCCTCCCTCCAAACTGCCCTTTGGAGGGAGGGATCTATATCCTATTTTTAACTGGTTCTTTAAAAAAAAAATGACAGAGAACCAAAAAGTACCTAAAGATAAAAATACATGCATTGTGAAAGAAAAGAAGAAAATCACATAGAAAGTGTGTTTTAATTTAAAAAAAAAAGCTAAAAATTCAAGAAAAGTAAAAGGAGAAAGATATCAGTTTAGCCATAAATAGTTACAATTCTCTATACACTTATCTAATGCAATCATTATTCAAGTACATATATTTCTTTCTTTCTTTTTTAAATAATTTTTATTAATATATTCTATACACCAATACACAAATAAAATATACAATCCTGCCACCATGGTATAATGTGATTACATTGTCCATAAATATAAAGTCATTCCGTTATACATACATATTTGCCATCATATATATACATCATCATATAGCTATTCTACCCCACCTTTTCTGGACCCAATCGTACCATACTTTCCAACTGTTATAAAATTCTTAATCTTTTTTACCATTGATCAATCTAGTTAATCTATCTGATTCCGCACACTCATTAATTTTATATATTATTTTCAAATCTATCGGTAAGTATTGATTTTTCCACTCCTGCGCATACGCTAATCTTGCTGTAGTAATAATGTGAATCAACAAGAACCATATATCTGATTTAACATTCAAAGGTTTTGCCCCCAATAGGAAAATCTCGGGCCTTAATTCCAATTAATCTGTGTAATTTCCAAAATCCATTGCCGTATTTTTTTCCAATATTTAACCGCCTGCGGGCAGGTCCACCATTGGTGAAAATAACTTCCATTACTGTAACCACACTTCCAACAGCAGGCATATATTTCTAATGCATTTATATAACTATCATATATTTTAACCTACTCATTTTGCATAAATGGGTCCATATTTCATTATATTTGTACATACAAAGTCTACATCTATAGTAGATGTATGTATGCCTTTTGAAAAAGCACTTTTGAGACAACCATGATCTCTGTATAAATTAAAAGTCAATGGGAAGATGTTAGGATAGGTTGCTGGAAAAGAAGTTGTACCAGTGTGGGTTTCTACCGGTTCACCCCGGTTTGGGTGTACCGGTAGTGGCGGTGGCGGGAGGCTCCACCTACCCACCTGGAAGTCATCACGGACGCTCTGTGCATGCGCAGAAGTGCCATGCACAAGCAAAGTGAGCGCATACACGCACATGCTCACAGTTCCGAACTGATAGTGAAGGTAAGTGAAAACCACTACTGAATTGTACCCTGTTTGCACCTTTTCTCATAACGCTAAGCAGCATGTTGGACTCCGAAAAGCAATTTTCAAGTAGTCCAAATTTGTGACCTTTAGTTCCCACAAATGTCTTCAGATACCAGAGTTTCACAATATCTTTAACCATCAGAATAAGGAGATTCTCAGATCCTCCTAGTAAGTCTGTTCAAGCTGTTATATTTTCCTTCATTATTCATTATTATTTCCAAATGAATGGATCATTCTTACATAACTTTTGGTTAAGGTGATCATTAACAATGCCCTAAATGGTTAACACAGGTGAATTTTTGCTCAAACATGGATGCTGTTATACTGTTTCCATATTTTATCGGAAGATAGTCCATATATCTGAAGACAGTGTCATTTCAATATATTTAACTAATAATTTGGGCAAACTGTAAAGCATTAGAAAATGTTATAAAATATGCATATCATTTTTTTTTGTCTCAGTAAGAAACAGTTTCAAATGTCTTAGAAGTTGCTATCTGGATTTATGAAACTGTTTTACATTGTGGAAAAAATATACTTTCATATTAAAAGGTGCATACTACATTTTCATGTGTAAAAAGGAATATTTTCAACTCAGAAATCTGGTTCTGATCTGCAAAACTTGAGGAAATTGAGAGAAAATAAGACCAAAAGGGGAAAAAAAAATTAAAACATGAACTATTTTTTCTTGGGTCAACAAGATATATTGGTTACATTGACTTTTTTTGTTTAAGAAAACAACCTCTTGTATCCATGACAACCAAGAGTCTTAAGGAAGAATAGAAGAATATTTTAGAACACCTTACAGGGTATTTTTCTACCATAGGGAAATCTCCCAAAACATCCAAACGGTTACATTTGTTATGGAACAAAACATAAATATGTTTAATGTTCAGTTTGTAGACTTGTTCTGACTTTATCAAACTCTTCATTACATCAGTGCTTATTGTTTAGGGTAATGGAGTTAGGATTTTAATGGCTGCTACTTTGCATGATATATCTAAAAAAAGTGTGTTGTTAAGTTCTGGAAAATGAGATAGCATGAAATAGAATTTGATATATGTGTCTACCCTACAAATAAATTATTATGACAATTTCTAGTTGGCAGTTAGGAAAGCATGCCTGATATATGCAAGCTGATCAACTGCACCCAACATGTAATCTTCAAACTACATCTACATGGAACAAAACATGCAGTGGTATATCTTAAGGTTTGGTCTTGGGTTCAGGATTCTTCAACATCTCCATAAATGATTTAGATGGGGGGTTGGTTATAAAGTGAACTCAAATTTGTAGATGACACCCAACCGGTGGAAACAGCCAACACTTTAGAAGATAGACTCAAAATACAGAAGGATCTTGAACCGATTTGAACACTGGATCCTATCCAACAAAATGCAATTCAGTGGTGAGAAAAGTGAGGTCTTACACTTAGGCAAGAAAAAACCCCCCAAATGAATGGGTACAGAATAGGTGATACCTGGCTCAACAGTAGTAGCTGTGAGATAGACCTAGGTGTTGTAGTGGACCACCACTTAAGTATAAGCCAAAAATGTGCTGCAGCTGCCAAAAAAGCCAATGCAATCATAGGCTATGTCAACACAGGTATAGTATGTTGGCAATGAGAAGTGATAGTATTGCTTTACACTCCACTGCTGAGATCACACTTGGAATACTGTATCCAGTTCTGGTCACCATGATATAAAAAAACTGTTGAGACCTTAGAAAGTGTGCAGAGAAGACCAACAAAGATGATAATGAGGGTCTGGAGGGAGCCTATCGAAGAGAAGAATTAAGGGGAACATGATAATTGTCTTCTAGTACTTGAGGGGCTGTCGCAAGGAAATTAAATTACTTTCTAAGCAGGACAAGAAGTAATGAGTAGAAGCTTGTTAAAAAGAAATCTAACCTAGAAGTAAGGAGAAATTTTCTAACAGGGAAAACATTTAACCAATGAAATAGTTTCCTGTGGGTGCTCCACAGGGGTGGGTTCTACTTACCTTTACTACTGGTTTGCAATGGGGCCGTGTGCACACTCTTCTGTGCATTTACAGAAGCATTTTCATGACATCAGGGTCAGTGGGTGGAGCCTCCCACTGGTTTTACTACTGGTTCTATAGATCTGGTGTGAACCGGGGGCAACCCACCACTGGTGCTCCATCACTGGAGGTTTTCAAAAATAGACTGGACCACCATTTGACAAGGATGCCTTGAGTGGTGGGTTGGACTAGAAAAGCTCAAGATCCCTTCCAGCCCTGTGATTCCTTATAGAAATAAAAACAATGTTTTTTGATGCATTAAGGACCAATAAATTGATGACGTTTATGTATACTTAACATTACTTTTATGTAAAAAAAACCCATATTTTTGTTCATAACTTGAGGCCACCAAGTTATTAATAAACTGACTTAATGGACAAAGTTCATATCGTGTCTATGAAGTGAACAGAAACAATTTTCAGCTGACATCTTGTTGGAGTTCCTTTCCATGGAGGTTGCATCCAACCCTTACTGTGAAAGACAATTGAAATGACTTTATTTAAACTAGCTTTAGAGGATGATGAACATAGTGGAAATGATACAGAATAATAAGCCCCTTTGAAGCAAATCTAACTTACAATAAGTTGGATAAAGACAGTTTTATTGCTCTGCCTGCAGAGCAGGAAGAATATATTGTGTTAGATGATAATGGTAAATAGAGTAACACTACTGAATAATATAAAATATAAAAAGGTTGAAAATAGTTTACATTAGAAGGTGCCCACTGGAAGTAAACTTTACCTGATAGGTTTACATGGCAACTAAGAAGTCATAGAGAAAGAACAAAAGACTCCTATAGCATCAAAATAGAATTCTTGTTTATATAACCAGATGTATTCTTTCCTGCATATATTCTTTTACATCTGTATGCATTCTGTATTTTCCATTATGGATTAATTGTTGGACACTAGTTTCCAAGAATATTATTTCATTGAATTTTCAGAAACCTCATTTGGTGCCCACCTATTTTCTTATCCACCAATGTGAATTGGTGAATTGTGAATAAGATCCTATCCAGTATTTAAAAAAAAATTGCTTTAATTTATACAAGGGTGTCAAACTCAACTTCATTGAGGGCTGCATCACGGTTGTGTTTGATCTTGGAGGCCGGGTGGGTGTGGCCAGGGTGGGAGTGGCCAGCTCAACATCACTCATGTTGGGGGGGGGGTGAGTGGGCTGTGGTGGCTCGATTGCTCTGCCAGAGAAAACGGAGCTCGGGAGGGCCACCCGTGGCCCTCCTAAACTCTGTTTTCTCTAGCAGAGAGTTGCAGGAGGCTGTTGCATCCGAAAATGGACCAGTCCATCTCTGTTTCCAGGGTGGCCCAGCAGGTCCAATCTAAGCACTCACGGACCAGATCTGGCCCACGGGCCTTGAGTTTGACACCCTTGCTATAGGTCCTACTATGTTTGCTGTGGGTTATATGAGGAAAATGTTAATGCAGGCTTTGAATCTTTCTTCTTTTAGCTGAATTGTTGTCTATTGCAATTTTTAAAAATCATTTTAGTTCTTTGCAGATGGAAAAACCCAAGTTGAAAAAGCAAGATGAGTTCAATGTATAAACATAATATAACTGATATAATTTCATTGAGGAAATTAACCCCTGCTGAGCAGTGATAGGCACTGCAAGGACTTGCTAAAAAGAATGATCAGATCTGAATGATTTAACATCTTTGTTCTGCTAAACCGTGGGAAAAAGGCTAAGAATGACCTTGAGGTTAGTATTTCACATGCTTCTATCTCTATTTGAATAAGAGAAGGCAATTGCTTCCATTATTAAATAGAGTTCAGCTGTAAGCACTGATATTTATTCATACTTACACAATGGAAGTATTCACCAGACTTGCTAGAAAAAATGTGCCACAATTTTGGGGGCAGCTGAATAAAGCTATTGTGTAAATGTGTGCACAAAATATTTTTTTAAAAAATACTTCTTTAAGTAATGAGCAGTTGTTTACCAAATGTCCTTTAGTGTTCTTTATAAGCCCACAGAAATGTTGAAAAAAATTGTCTAAAGGGGGTTGGGAGTTATCTATTTGTCCATTTATCTCTCTAACATTTCCATAGTAGAGTGGAATCAACTTTGATCTATGGGGGAAAGCTGGCAAAAGAAATATCAAATATGGCCAGATCTAGCCAGAGGCTGCAGGGAGAAAAATCCACCAAAAAAATTTCAGAATAACCCTCTCACATGTCCAAGTTCCTTCTCAAAGGGATACAATAGCTTAGAATGCTGCTGACTGCTCCATTCTAACCTGTTCTCCTTCCTGGTCATGTGACTCAGAGTGCAGAATCTGAAGCCCATCCTTTGCTTATTAATACAAAAATGCATAAGCAAAAATATTCAAAGAGGCAACACAAAAAGAGAACATAAATGCACAAACACCCATCCACCAGGAATGCACAGACTCTGATAAGTTCCTGAGCAGACAGTATGTCAACTCGCAAAGCATCCCTGGCCTGTTCTCGAGTTGCCATAGGCAAGGGGGATGGAAAAACTGCAAAGCAGCATGACAGCCAAAAACAAAAGCACATTCCAGCCATATCTCTCTCAAGGCTGTCTCCCAGGGTTACCCACAGCAGCCGGAGGGGAGTGATCTCTACAACCTGTAAAATTGCTCTGTTGGCAAATGTGACTAATGACACAACCTGGGGGGAAGGGGGAAACAGGGTCAAGATTGGGTCATAAATTATGTGGGGTCAAAGTTGGCTTCACTTGAAATGTGCCGACATGAAGCTCGTAATAAATAACTGGATTTCTTTTGAAGTTTGGCTCGAGGCTCATGATTTAATTTGGGCATCAGTCAGAACCCTGACACAGTACACATAGATACAAACTCATAATGCAGAAGAAAGTGCAAAGGCCTCCTATGGGCACTGCAAGTGAACAGGTTGGAAATCATTTTAAAGACCATATTTTGCAGCTTTGTTACTCTTTCCATATAATATGTTGAAATAAGTTGTGCAGAGAGACTTCTGATTCTGTCCATATTTCTGCCAATAGGTCTGTTGATCAGAACTGTTCAGTTTGAAAATGTTTGGATAGGGTTTGGATGGAAACTATGAAGAATTTTTAAAAAGTAAATCCAGAAAAATGTTCTTTATAGGAGGAGCAGTTGAACAGGCTCAGAATGCTACCAATGATCCATTTTTAGTCTTGTGACTCAGAAAATAACTGCTTTTAAAGAGTCAGAAAACATTTCATAATCTGGGACCTGCACACTTTCTATCTTGTTCTATCTGATTTCTTAGCTTCGGTGGTGGGTTTCAACATTTTTTACTACTGGTTCTGTGGGTGTGGCTTTGTGGGCATGGCATGGCTTGATGGGTGTGACTTGGTGGGCGTGGCAGGGGAAGGATCCTGTAAAATCTCCATTCCCACCCCACTCCAGGGGAAGGTTACTGCAAAATCCCCATTTCCTCCCAATCATCTGGGACTTGGGAGGCAGAGAATAGATGGGGGTGAGGCCAGTCAGAATTTTTACTACCGGTGCTCTGAACTACTCAAAATTTCCTCTACTGGTTCTCCAGAACTGGTCAGAACCTGCTGAAACCCACCTCTGCTTAGCTTCTATTCTCATAGATGCTACTTTGAAGCAATGAAGGTTACTTTCTGTTTTTTCTCTCATTTTAAAATTTAAATTTTTAAAAATCAAGCAGCATTACAGTAAAATCAATCTATTCTAGATTATATATAGATACAGGTTTACCTGAACATACTTTTTATTAAAAGCGGTAGATAGGTAATACAAACATACTGTACAATACATACAGTTTTTCCCCGAAAATAAGACCCTGTCTTATATTTTTTTGAACCCTGAAATAAGCGCTTGGCCTTATTGCCATACATTCAAAAGCCCGATTGGGCTTATTATCAGGGGATGTCTTATTTTGGGGGAAACAGGGTACATACATACATAATACATACATACATACATACATACATACTAGTTCTTAGATTGAGGCTAGTCTTAAAACCACCTGCTTTAGACTTTTTTGCATGTAATGAAAATTACCGATGAAAGTTTATGAAAAAAAAGATATTTATATTATCAATCCTTCAATTATTAGCTCCTGCATTTCAATAGGCTATATCGTGATGGAGAAAGTGATTAACTTAAACTTGGCAGTTAAACTTCTCCACCTTAAAAACCATTACCTGAATCTGCTATTCTACCTAATTGAATGCATGTTACTATATTATGGAGGTATTTCTTTACTACATTGAAGATTACAGTCTTATAAACACTGACTTTAGGATAATTTGATAGACTTCAAACAGACATGCCTTGGATTATGTTTCATTTTCCCTACTTACTTTTAATAGTTAAAGATAATTCTTCCATAGAATTATCATGCATGCTCTTTCTATTCTTGTTAATGCTTTTAAATTTTATAGTTGTTTTGATACAATTCGTTTAATTCCAAACATTACATATTGATGGGCTAACATACTATCATTAGATTTTTCCCCCCTGTTCTAAACCTATGATTACTATGACCCTGATCAAAGACAAGGAAGAATGTGATTGCAACTGGACTTTGCTTGTTGTTTTGCCAAAGGATCTGCAAATCACTTTTGTATTATGTTAGCAAAAAAAGTATTAATAGTACACTGATCCTTTATCTGAACGTGTTAAGCTTTTTCCGTGACACAAGCCCACTTCTAATGAAAGAGAGGGATTATTTGAATAGCTGGGATGTGCTTTGTGATGCTTATTCAAAACAAGAAGTTTTTATAGAAGATGTGGACATAGGAGATGAGATGTTCATTTAGGGATGTAATGTCCTAGGACAAGCTTAGTGTTAAATTCCCTATTATGGAAGTCATCAGAACACTGATGCCATTTACTTTAATGAAATTAGAAGTTTAACTTTTAAACTTCTCAATTTTTTTAAAAAAAGTATAAAATACAAAAGCAAAGGAAACAGTGTGAAAAAGAAAGGGAAACGGTTGAAGAAAGAACACAAAACTACGGAGTACAAACAAAAAAAGCTATAGAAAAAAGATAACTTCCACGAAAAACCAATGACTCATAGAACTAGAATAAACCAAATAATACAATAGAAGAACAAATAGTACTTCTATCATCATAAACAAATCTCATCATCAAAATCCAAGTTTAAAATCTCATTTCTTTCAATTTTAAACAAAACTCCAGGAATGGTTTCCAAGTAGAAATGAAGTTTAGCATCTTTTTAAAAATCAAACAATCAATTTCACCATGTCTCCCAACTCCATTAATTTCACAATCCGTTCGTCCATTGTGGGTATATTAGTGTGAATTTTGTATATTTGCACATACAAACGTCTTCCATTTTTTTCAGTCTGCTTGTCCATAAAACTTAAAATAAAAGCCTCTAGCTTCAATTGTACAACCAGTTTAAGACTTCTCTGAATTAAAATACATATTTGATTCCAAAGTCTTAGCTTTCTTAGGGCATCCACTAGAGATGTTAAAAATAATGCCTTATTTTTGTTTACATTTCAACATATATTTTACATACCCTTATAGTTCTTCGACAATTTAGCAGATGTTAAATGACAATGGCACATCCTCTTATAAAATTCTCTTTCAAGTTATAATTCAATGTAAATTTCAATCTTTTACTCCACATATTCTTCCAATGATTAAGTATTATGTTGTAACTAAAGGTTCTTGACCTTTTGTTCATATAGTCTTTAACATATTCATTGTCCACGTTAACTGTCAAAATAATTTATATATTTTAGCAACCATATGTTCATCATTAGTACATAAATCTGACTCAAAATCAGATGAAGAGCACTATTCAATTCAGCAGAAATTCACAGAGCAGCCATTGCCTATCAATTTCTTCTAAATATTTTGGAACTAGCTCTACTAGTTGATATAAAAAGAATGACATATACGTTTTAAAGAACACATTGGATTTCATCCAGAAATATTAGTTATTAGTTAATTATCAAAATTCTACTTGATTGAACGTATTGAACAAGTCATTATATATTTCTGATATACTGGCTGAAATTAGCAAAAGTCCACCAATGCAAAAGAACTACTATCAGGATTAGTAGTATAGCTTGGAATGGATTAATTGATTAGAGAAGTCAGGAACAGATCATTCAAAGAAACTCTTCCTTAATGTCATAAAAAAGATTGGAAGACTGGAAAATCCCATTTCTAGTCTAGATATTATATGTGAAAGAATGAGGGTGAGGACAGCCCCTCCCTAATAGTTTGCAGAGTATATTGTACATGCAGATAGTAAAGTCCTCAGTAGGGCAAGATTTTGTTTATAGGCATAGAATAATAAAGAACTCAGCTTGAAATAATTGCCATGTGTCATTCTTGGTTTTGGGCCTGATAGAAGCCTTCTCCAGTACCAAAGCTCAAATAAGACAATTTTACTCCTGTTTAGTTTTTTCTTATTCCAACTTTCACAACTGTAGATAGCAATGGGAAACACGATAGTGTGGAATCTGCACTTAACTGTCAAGGTGATGAGCTTGGTTTTCCATATATGATTCATGCTCAGTGGTGATATTCAGCTGGTTCAGGCAAACTGGTAGTAGCGACCTGTGGGTGGGTGGGTAGGTGGGCCCGCCCAGGTGCTATGCTGTCCTATTTATCAGATATATATTGATGGCCATGCTCATTTGGTTCTATGAGGAAATTATTTGGTCAATACAGCTTCAGGTTTAAAAGGTTGTTTTATTATTTACAAATATATACATGCATACGATAATGAACAGGGTGTCCTGTTGCATTTTTACCCTAACTGTATGACTCAGATGTTGAGAGGAGAGAGAAGTTCACGTGTTGTCTTGCTGAGAGATAGATGAGAGAGAGAGAGAGAGAGAGAGAGAGAGAGAGAGAGAGAAAGGGGAAGATATCCAAGTGGTTTCTAGGTAAGAGTCGAATAAGAGAGTTCATTGGCTGATATAGTCACATACGATGTCTGTAAAGACTTTACCCCTTCTAGTCTCTGGTGCATCATATGCAGGCAATATCTGACACTATTTAGCCACCTTTTCTAAGCTGCCTGCGTGCGTGCAAGTCACGTGTGTGAGCAAAGCGCAGGCACAGAAGGCTGCACGCAAACACACTCACATTTTCAGTGTGTGGCGAACTGGTGATAAAATTATGTGAAACCCACCACTGTTCATGCTCATCAAGCCAGTGCAATTAGACATTTTACTTCTGAATTCTCTCATGCATATGATCTCTTCACCATTTTCACCACTTATATTAATATTTCCATTTCTTTCAGTGCTCACGAGTTTGGTTCCTCTGATGTTCAGCAAGAACCCAGATTTCTCACTTTCTTCTTTAATTGTTTTGAGCAGATATTTCAGACCTTCTTTGTTTTCTGAGAGGAGAGTTGTTCATAAGCATTGAAGATTGTTGCTCTTCCTTCCTCCATTATTTATTGATTCATTATCAGTTCAGCATCAGTGGTGAAATTCAAATTTTTTTACTACCGGTTCTGTGGGCGTGGCGTTGTGGGCATGGTGTGGCTTTGTGGGTGTGGCTTTGTGGACGTGGCAGGGAAGGATACTGCAAAATCTCCATTTCCACTCCACTCCAGGGGAAGGATACTGAAAAATCCCCATTCCCACCCCACTCTAGGGCCAGCCAGAGGTGGTATTTATTGGTTCTCCGAACTACTCAAAATTTCCGCTACCAGTTCTCTAGAACCTGTCAGAACTTGCTGGATTTCACCCCTGGTTCAGCATACAGGGTTGAATAAGAAAGGTAAAAAAACCCAATCTTGCCACACTCCTTTCTCTATCTTGAACCAAGCAAAGTTTCCATATGGTGTTTGCACAGTGTTTTCCTATTTGTGTAAAATGACTGCACCAACTTGACTAAATGAGTTGGCATTCCCAGGTTTTCTAGGGCTCTCCACAGCTTGCGACGATCAACACAAAATAAGGCTTTCTTGTAGTCAACAAAGCAGATGTAGATGTTCTTTTGATATCCTTGAAATTTGTCCATGATCCAACATAGATTTGCAAAATAGTCATGAGTGCCACAATCTCTTCTGAAGCCATCTCGAACATCTGGAATTCCCTTTTGATGGTCGGCACCAGATGTTATTGTATGATCCTAAGGAGAATCTTGCTAGTGTGAGCGATGAGGGCACTTGAAGCAATCTTTGGAGTCATCCATTTTGGCAATGGAATGAACACAGCTCATTCCCAATCTGTGGCCATGTGCTTGTTTCCCAAATTTTCTAGCACAATTCTGTGATGGTGGTGGGTGATACACTCAGAAATTCTGTGGGGATGGTATCAACACAACATCTTGTGGTTTGGAAGTTGGCTCATTGCCTATGTGACTTCTTCCTGAAGGATGCTTGGTCCTATTTCTGCTTCCTTCTCTTATTATCCTGGGCCTCCTTGTTGCTGGCTTACCTCTGTATATTCTTTCCATCTGTTCTTGACACTTTGTTGGTCAGACAGTTCTTTGCTTGTTTTTGATGATGCTTTTGTGAGCAGAAAATGGTATTCGAATCCTTTGGACTTGTGCAAATGCATTCTTGGTGTTGCCCTTCATGCAGTCCTCCTCTAGGTGTTTGCCATACTGGTTCCAGTAAACTTCATTGCTGCTTGCTGCTCCTATAGATTCTGTAGTTTGCCCCTAATTCTGAAATTAAAAATCCTTTAAAGTTATATAAATCCTGCCTGCTTCCTTGTTAGCTCCTTGTGGTAAGGACCTTGACAAATGTAGAATGAACGTGACAGTGTTTATAGATGAGAACAACTTACCATGAAGTTTCGGCATTGGTGGCAGCTTATGATTTTCTTAACATGTGGCAAGGCTATGCATGCTTTCTAAAATTATTCCACAGAATTGTGTCAGACTTTATACAAGTACAGGATCCCTTTACTAGTCATTAAAGCAGTCATTAAATCTTTTTTCAGGTTTCCATGCCTGCCAGAAGAAAGCGGCTATTGCGTCAATGAGTCAAATTACTCTTAATCCAGTGACATCCTTCTTCAAAGTCTCACATCCTTAATTAATTACAAAAAAATTAGTCGGTTTTTGTGAGGATTAAAGCACTTTTTCACAATTATATCTGGTCCTAAAATATAGCTCCACTCATAGTTGTCAGATGTAAAGTTGAAAGCCGGTAAAAATGTTTAAATTGCACAGAAAGGTAAGAATTGGGAGGAAAAAAACCCATAGTATTTCATAGTCTTAGAAAAGGACAAAATATCAAGTTGTCAAACCACTTAAATACACTGAATGGAAAATGGTTATAGTACATTGGTTGGAATTTGAACAATAGAACATGCTTCTATTATTCAGGGTCAAGATGTTGAACCTTCTGTTTTGTGAAGCTAAGTTCTGTGTTTGTGAAGACAATAAGGCACTGGGAGCAACACTGTCTAATTTCTTATGTCATGTTGCATGTTCTTCATTCTGTGTCTAGTTACTTTCTTGAGTTGAAACTTGGCCTTGCCTCCATATCAGAGGTAGGTTTCAGCAAGTTCTGACCAGTTCTGGAGAACCGGTAGTGGAAATTTTGAGTAGTTCGGAGAACCAGTAGTAAAAATTCTGACTGGCCCCGCCCCATCTCTTCTCTGCCTCCCAAGTCCCAGCTGATCGGGAGGAAATGGGGATTTTGCAGTAACTTTCCCCTGCCATGCCCACCAAGCCACGCCCACCAAGCCACACTACACCCACCAAGCCATGCCCACAGAACCGGTAGTAAAAATTTTTGAATCCCACCACTGCTCCATATGGATTCACATGAGATTCTGCTGATTAAAGTAGTGGCTATGGTAGCCTTCTTGGAAGTTAATCCCCTCAGAAGAAAAACTAGCTTTAGGCCTGAATTACTTTAGCTTTTCAACTTAGATTTACATGACATCAAGCCATAAGAGAACCACCCCAGAGATAACTCAGTTCTTGACTCGGACCTGCAGAATGGTACTAGTAAATCTCTTATTACTGCAACTGTAGTCTCTGTAATAAATGTTTCTCCTTACTTTCTTATTTCTACTCTCCACAAAAAGACATACTCATTATCCAGAGTCTGCTTTGCCATAGATAGCACTGGAGGAGAAGTTTATTAACACACTATCATAAAATCAACTTGTTCAAGCTTTTGTGTATATCATTGTATTGTCCTTTCTATCATGATGGAACTCAGAATTATTAATGGCCGCTTAACCTCCCACTTAGGTTTGTCTGATGAAGAGAACATTCTATATTTGTTAGCAGTAGAGGCATTTGCAGGATTGGATGCTTTCATCAAAAGATGAAAAGAGCATCATACTATTGTGATGCATGCTTTGGCCCTTCCATACATGTGTGCCATTTCACAGTGCACGTATAAAGGAGCAGAGTAGTGTTGCAACAGCTCAAACATTGCTTTCATCATTTGCCACCTCCACCACTGGCCCCTCCATAATTGTCTCTGTTTAGCAGAGTGGTCTACAGAAATATCCAGGAGAGTTGCCAATTTTGTGTGATTATGATTAGCATGAGAAGACTTTGGATTTAACATTGGCAATGCTTACTCACTGATTTATTTCTGCCTGAACGATCTGTAATTCTATAAATTTATACCTTTGTTTTTATCTGAGTGTATTGTAACGTATTTGATATTTTGGTCTCATCATAAATAAAGTTTAACTAAGTAGCCCCTCATCTAAAGAAAATTAAGATTACTTGGTGGTTGGGAATAAATGTATGCAAAAAAAGCATATATACCATCAAAGAGTAACTTTCTGAGATTCTGATTATCTTCCCCTTCATGATGACCATCAAAAATAAATTCAGAGTGAATTGCTGAAGTATGGAAATAAAATTAATTAGAACATTATCACCACAACCACTACCTCAACTTATATTTACATCCTTATAAGGTGTTCAAAAAATCTACGTCTCTTCTCCCTCTACTTATGTATACAAAAAGGGCAAGGACAAGCATTGATGAATTGTCTGGGTCTAAAGCAAAGGTGGGAAATCCATGGCACATCATGTGGTTTTCAGCATTCAATTTGTGATAATTTTTTAAAAATGAAATTTGATAATGAATTAGCCACAATTCAGTGGCAATGTTTGAAGATCTTTCATTTTTTAAAAAATGAAGTAATAACAACAGCAGCAGCAGTTGTATTTCAAAGTTTTCCTATTTTTATTACCATCTTTAAAATCTCCCAATCTGGCAAAATACAATGCCAAATAAGGATTTTTAGTACTTTTTGAAATTTAGTAGAGAGATCAGGTTAGGAAGGCAGTTTGCTACCCAGAGCTTCTCATTTCCTTTCCTTCCCTTTTCCCAACTCCATAAATACTAAAAAAAGATGGGGGAAAAACCCAGCACGTTCCTTGTAATGACATCAAGGGACATCATATCACATCATAGGATGATTTCTGGGTAGGACTACCAGATTGATGCTGCAAAAATCCAGATGAACAGTAGAGGGCAGAAAACTTTAACTTTGTCCTCTAGTAGCCATTCAGCTTTTTGCAGGCTGGATCTGATACTCCTGTGTCTTCTGTCTCTCTGAAAGGTTAGCCTCTGCTTGCTCAAAAGCCATTCATCCTAGGTGAGAGTTAGGGTTTTCCTTTTGTAAAAAATGGAGAGAGTTAAAGCCAGTGGTGGGATTCAAATTTTTTTTACTACCGGTTCTGTGGGCGTGGCTTGGTGGGCGTGGTATGGCTTGGTGGGCATGGCTTAGTGGGTGTGGCAGGGGAAGGTTACTGCAAAATCCCCATTTCCTCCCAATCAGCTGGGACTCGGGAGGCAGAGAATAGATGTGGTGGGGCCAGTCAGAGGTGGTATTTACCAGTTCTCCGAACTACTGAAAATTTCCGCTACCGGTTGTCCAGAACTGGTCAGAACCTGCTGAATACCACCTCTGGTTAAAGCAGAAGAGCATATGTGTAGTTCTAAGTTAGGACATAAAGAGTTCTTGGTGCTCTTTGAACATGGCTGTTTGCTTGAAGACATTTCATTACCTGACTATGTAACATTTTCAGTGTGAGTGAGTGTGGGGTTAGCTCCCTGACCATGTAGCGTATATAAAATATGTACTATATATACATTCTTGAGGGACTGCAGTTTACAGTTTGGATGATAAAGAAAGCTTTGATAAAGAAAGCTTTCTCCCTTAATCCATTTTTTGCCCTTTGATTAAAGGGCAAAAGAAAGCTTTTTATGAGCAGTGCCTTCTGAAACAGTGCCAATGGACTCAATGAGGAAATATTATTTAATCAGTTAGTGATATGTAGCCATTTGATAAGCTTAGTTGGGATTTGGATTCAGAATAATAAAGCGCTTCAACGCATTCAAATAATCTCTGTGGATTCTGCATGCAAGCATGCCTGTAAGTCTCTTAGGTCAGTGGTGGGTTGCTATCATTTCACCCTGGATTGGGCAAACCAGTAGCGGCGATGGGGGAACTCCACCCACCTGCCCAGATGTATCTGTGCGTGCACAGAAGCTTCTGGACATGCGCAGAAGCGTCACACGCGTGTGCCCACGAGCAAACTGGTAGCGAACAAAATTGAACCCCACTGCTGTCTTAGGTGCTTCCAAAAGATTGTCACATCTCAGGCGTCCCCGCACAAAAGTTTCCCATCTTTATCCATTTGTGACTCTGTTAAAGGGGACAGAGAAACCCATTTTCATTTTGGTTTTGCTTTCTCAGAAGAGAAGGATCCAAGGCAGAGAAGCTGATTAGAAGGTCTGGTTTAGATCGCTGTGTAAGCAGGAAATGATGAATCTTGGCAAAGCACCAGAAGCCAAAACAAAGCAGCAAGAAAGTTGATGCTGATGCATAAGAAAGACAAGGCAGGAGAAGGAAAGCAGCTGGAAAAAGCTGGAGAAAAAGGATCTAAAATAGGAAAGTGTGGATACATTTCAATATAACCCGAGAAATTGGTTATGACTGGAGCTTCTTCCAAACAGTGCTTATTTTCTTCTTAATTATCCAAAGAAGAACAAACAATGTTTGTTTCATGAAAAATATAAGAGGAAACATTTTTGCGTTGGTGTTTCATGTTAATAAGACAGAAGACAGAGTGGGTTTTATATATTTTTAATGTCTGTCTTTTCCTGAGTCCCAGTGGAAATGAGATCTATTGATCAGCTCCAGCAATGGCATACATTTCTTTTTCCATTTTCAAACATGTTTAGGAGGGAAGGAAGTATGGTAGGAATGACATTAAGCTTCCCCTTTTTTCCCCTGCCTCCTATCTTACAGAATTATTTACTGCAAATCGTTCCACATTTGAACCAAAAATAGGAATTTAGTGAGGTCACAACTCTTGAGACTGGAACCTGATATCCAAAGTTGAAGATTCTAATAATTTTCTGGGTTCTCTCATGCCACCTATGAGATAATAGAATTGCACTTACCTTTGTTACTGAAGTTCGGAGCTTTCCTATATGCTGGTAGTAGGTTGCTGGGAATACAGGTAGTCCTCAACGTAGGACCATAATTGAGCCCCAAAATTTCTGCAGCTAAGCAAGACAGTTGTTAAGTGAATTTTGCCCCACAATTGTTAAGCAAATTCACTGTTAAGTGAATCTGACTTCCCCATTGAGTTTACTTGTCAGAAGGTTGCAAAAGGAAATCACATGACTTTAGGATATTGCAATCATCATAAAGAGTCAGTTGTTAAGCAACTGATTTTTAATCACTTCACTATGGGGATGCTGTAATGGTTGTAAGTATGAAAAATGGTTGTAAGTCTCTTTTTCCAGTGCCGTTGTAACTTTGAACAGTCACTAAATGAACTGTTGCAAGTCTAGGACCAGGGGTGATGCTCCCGGTTCGGACCGGATCACCCGATCCAGTAGCGATGGTGGTGGGTGGTTCGGAGAACTGGTAGCAAAAATCCCTGCCCCCCCCATGCCCAGCTGAGCCATGCGATCATCAGAGGATTTTTTTTTTCTACAACCTCTTCGGCTGAAAAAATGCTTTTAAAAGTAAAAAAAAAAAAAGCCTCTGATGATCGCGCGGCTCAGCTGGGATCGCCAGAGGCTTCTAAAAGCATTTTTTTCTGCAACCTCTTCTGATGAAGAGATTGTAGGAAAAAAATGCCTTTAAAAGCCTCTGGCGATCCCAGCTGAGTTGCCTGATCAGCAGAGGCTTCTAAAAGCATTTTTTTCCTGCAATCTCTTCGGCAGAAGAGGTTGTAGAAAAAAAATTGCCTTTAAAAGCCTCTGGCGATCCGAGATGAGTTGCCTGATCAGCAGAGGCTTCTAAAAGCATTTTTTTCTGTAACCTCTTAAGATTGTAGAAAAAATGCTTTTAAAAGTTAAAAAAAAAAGTTGGCCAAGCCCACCCAATCACACTATCCCCCCCCAAGCCACGCCCACAGAACCGGTAGTAACAAATTTTACATTTCACCACTGTCTAGGACTACCTGTAATCCAAAGAGTAACTTTTCAAGAGGATGATTAGCAATGTTTTTATATACACAGATAATAATTGATAAAGCCAAAATATCACACGCAACATATGGCTATGTCTTGTCTTTACTCTTACTTTTATAAACATAATTAGCTATATATATCAGGAACATTCTGCTGGGGTTTCCACTCTTCTGTTTGAGGCTGATCACTATAGAGATAACCCTATGAAACCTCAAGGAGAGCCAAAAATGAGACTTCAGTATTGTAACTATAATTTGCTTCTTATGCTTTCAACTCCAGATTCCATTGCTTTTCCAACTGTTGAATTCAAGGGTCTCATTTCAAAATTCAGCTTCATTTGGGATTATCTGTGCCCGAATATCCCCAGGCCACAACATTCTTTAGAATAATATACAATTTTGCCAGTGTCCTTATTTCTATAGGCAATGCCCTACAAAACCAGAATGGATTACAACACCCCCCCCCCCCCCGTTTTTCATTGTTGAAGAACAAAACTTGTTAATACATTTTCCAAATGGTAGGTCAGCGCAAAAGGATAACACAATCATTACAAAAGAATAAAATGATAATCACTATTTTTGGAAGGCAGAAAATAAATTAGACATGATGAGAGAACAAAGAACAGAAGTATAAAAAACACTCAGAACTAGTAAGCTGATAAGCACAACTGCTTGGAGGCAACCATCCAGCAAAAATGAACAAGTATTGGGGAGGGGGGGGGGGAACTCTGTAGTATCCCTAGGGTAGGGGAACAAGTTAAACAGTCCAATTTCCAGAAAAACAATCTCATAATTTAGTAAACTTTTATGGCATGGACTGACAAACCATCTCCTCAGCTAAGGTAGGCCAGAGGTACACTTTGAAATTATTTCCTTTTCCTCCTCTTCTCATCCCTGCTATTATTGGATGTCAAGTTGATCTTGAAGTGGTTTTGTGCTTGAATTTATGTTAAGACAGGTATTTGCTGTTGAAATTTGAATTTGGAGTTGTATTTGATATGGACTGGGGGAATCTTAATGTGCTATTTCTTCCAGATATATATATATTTATAATTACTACTTGTCAGATGTGAGTTCATAAGTGCATGAATATCTCTGAGACAGATGACACTACCAAATGTAAAAACCCGATGAAGAAGTCTGCTAGTACGTACGGCAAGTTGGCCAGAATAAGTGGATCTGCCATCACATGCTGCTTGCAATATGAATTAACTCAATATGACATGAAAGCATGTGGAGGGGTGGCACCGAGGGAGACTTTTGGAAAAAGCTATCGTAATTTTTGCTTTCAGCCAACAACAACAAAAAAAAAGGTTACTCTTAAAAAAAAAAACAGTATGAAAAAGTGAGACCTGGAGTGGGATGGGACTTCAGAAGAAACACATTGGAAAAATATATTTTGAAATATGGAAAGCTTAGTTTGTGTTTGTGCTAATGTATGAATTGGTTTGATGCCAAAACAATGTATTCAATGGTCTCGAGTGAAAATCAACAGTATTTCAGGTCCCTCTAGCAGGCTGAAAAATTACGAATTTCTTGCTAAGGTAACCCAACTAGGATTTGGTTTGTCAAGATATTTTAGATAAACCATATTTCACGGTTTCTATAAAACACTCAGCTAAGAAGATTCTACTACTTTTGTTTTTATTGGCTATGATGTTTCTACCAAAATACAGTCAAAGAATAAACTCAAACAGCTGGTCAGAATCCATTTACGTGCATAAAACAGCACCTGCTACCAACTGTATTGTTTAGAAAATGTTTTCTTTGTTTTTTTAAAAAAAATATGGATTAAGTATAGAAAGGCAAACAATTTCTGAACTTTTTCTTTAGACTCAGAAAGGCATAGTCCATTCTCCAGGGTGTACAGTTGTGCCTCTAGGAGAAGAGATCAGAATTTAAATATGTCATTTCTTTACCATTCTAATCCATATACAATTCTAAGATTAACATAAAAAAATCCTGTGACATTCATATAGAGATCTATCTCTCATTGTTTTGAAAGTTAAAAGTGAGATCTTAAATAATAATAATTGGTCGCACAGATGTTCTGACTGGATTTGGCATTTTTATCTACCTATTGGGTCCTTCCCAAGAAGTTGGTATAAGCAGACGTGGATGTTTTATGGTGTTAAAGGTATGTGACAAGATGTAAACTCTTCCAGTAAAGCTGCCTTTTGTAATTGATTAAAGGTGATTTTGTCAATGTCAGCGGTGTTCAAGAGATGGTCTAGTTGTTTTATTATATTTATATTATTGTTTTTATTTGTTAAGTTTGTTTTATAACATTCTATCTTTTTTGTAATTGTATTGTGTGCTACCCTTTTCTCCATTATATTCGTATTTTAATGTTGCAATTCTAAATACTGTTTCTAGACTGGATAGCACATTCCATTGATCATCAAGGCTAAATTGATATGATACTTTAAACTTAAACATGATTAATAAAATAGAACATAAAATTTAAATGGTATTTAGTATCAATACCATTTAGTATCATTTAGTATCAATTAATTGTATCACTTAGTTAAGACAACAGGCTATAAGAAAAGCTGAGTTCCTGTAATATGTTGAATTATAAATTGCTTTGTCTTAGCTTAGCATATTGAGAGATGGGACAACCACAAACTGATGCTCATAAAAAGTGAAGGGACTTTGATCACACAGTCTTTGCTTTTTGGACTCCTCCACAAAATGCTTCCCTTGCAAGAACTGATCACTAAAACTTAATTCTGAGACAAAATGTAGAAAAGATACTGTTTGTTTTTGGGGGACTAGTCATAAATTTGAGGGAAATATACTGTATATGATATTTTCACTTCAAGAAAGGTAAACTACTATCTAAAACATTTTCTTTGGGAAAGGACTTTATTTCTAACATCCACATCTTGGTAGTTGTAGAGCACATTAAGCATTCAAGATTCTCTTTCAAAACAGGTTGAGAAAATAGTCTTGAACTCATGAGCCAGATAGTTAACATGATACTAGTATTATTTTATTTTATTTTATTTTATTTTATTTTATTTTATTTTATTTTATTTTATTTTATTTTATTTTATTTTATTTTATTTTATTTTATTTTATTTTATTTTATTTTATTATTTTATTTTATTTTATTATTTTACTTTATTTTATTTTATTTAGTTTGTCAAACATGTACAAGATAAGAGGTATAAGTATAAACATGGACAATAACACAGGAAATGAGTACAAATAAATGGGGACAGTAGGATAGGGACAGTAGGCACGCTAGTGCGCTTATGCACACCCCCTTTATGGACCTCTTAGGAATGGGGTGAAGTCCACGGTAGACAGTTTAAGGATGAAGCTGTGGGGGTTTGAGGATGTAACAACAGAGTCAGGTAGAGCATTCCAGGCATTGACCACTCTGTTGCTGAAGTCGTATTTTCTGCAATCGAGTTTGGAGCGGTTTACCTTGAGTTTGTATCTATTGTTTGCCTGTGTATTATTGAGGTTGAAGCTGAAGTAATCATTGATGGGTAAGATGTTGTAGCAGACAATTTTGTGTACTATGCTTAGGTCAGACCTTAGGCGGCATAGTTCCAGGTTTTCCAAACCCAAAATTTTGAGCCTGGTGGCATAAGGGATTCTATTGTGAGCAGAGAAGTGGAGTACTCTTCTCGTGAAATACCTCTGGACTCGCTCAATTGTATTAATGTTCGATATACAGTGTGGATTCCAGGCAGACGAGCTGTATTCGAGAATTGGTCCGGCAAAGGTTTTGGATGCCCTAGTTTGCAGTACAATGTTACCGGAGAAGAAGCTTCGCAAAATTAGCTTAACAACTCTTAATGCCTTTTTGGCAATGCTGTTACAGTGGGCTCTGGCGCCTAGATTGTTTGAGATGAGTACTCCTAGGTCCTTGACAGAGTGAGGGTCATCTACAAGGTCGTATCCATCGAGCTTGTATTTGGTGTTCTGATTTTTGTTGCCAATGTGTAAGATAGAGCATTTGTTAGTTGAGATTTGGAGTTGCTAATTGTGCGACCATTCTGACACCTAGTCACATATGAAACATATTATATATATATATATATATATATATATATATATATATATATATATATATATATATATATATATATATATAATAGTCACATATGACACATAGTACTGCATCTTGCTTAAGCAAGTAAATCAATTCTGGGTTTTTCTGCAGAAAAAGTAGCAAAATTGAATTCTGAAATCCTAATCCACAGTTGCCAATTATTTCAGATTAAGATGACCTTCTGAAAGTGAACTACTGAAAATCTCAGAAGATGACCAATCATGGAGATTTGCAGGGAAGAATGCAGATGTAGAGTAGATGCAACGTTTTAGCCACGAAAATAACAGAATTACTTTTAATTTAATTTAGTTTAGTTTTAAAACATTTGTTTAACTTTGCAGGATTTTGTGACCTGTTTGGGGGATATCTAGTGTTTTACCACTGATGCCTGACCTAAATAATCTGGAGTCAGGAGGTTTGTTTGTTTATTTAAATTATTTATTTATTTTAAAATTTATTTATTTATTTCCACAAAGCCACATTATATCCATAGAAGCAGTAGAATAAAATTTTTTGAGTGAATCCACTGATAGCAAAAAAGTTGAACAAGATTAAACATGAGCATAATATTAGAAAAAGGAAACAGAAAAAACAGCAATAAGTAAGATCCATAAGTCTAAAGCAAAATTCACATGTTGAAAATATGATTTTACAAGAGAGAAGAATCACTGACCACTCAAGTTGAGAATCAGCGGTATCAGTGGTGCTAGGTTTTAATAAAAATGTATCTGCTTTATGAAGAGCCATTGACTGATGGTAGTGTTTTATTTAGTGTGCATAGGATTCCAAATTCCAGTTTCAGTAAAAAAAAAAAAAAAAGATTTTAAAGAGCATAACTCCAGAATTCTGGACCAGTGACTAGACTGATTATATGGACAGTTTTTCAAAAGTTCAATATAGTATGGGTTTTCTTACAGAATTTGGCTGTATATAACTGAAAACCAAGTAGTATGTTTTTAAAACACGTTCAGGTCTCTAGATAAAAGCAGGATTTATGGTTAGGATCTTACTGTATCAGTCATAGACTCCCGTGTGGCTACCATATACACTCATGAAAAAAATGCAGGCATTTGAAGAAGTCACTGACAGGACCAAGAAACGTGGCCACCCTGAATGCAAAGAACCTTTTCAGCTTCAGCTCTGCAGCACTCCCTCAGAAAACAAATTTTATTGTAGAACAGCATTGTAATTTCTTCTAGCATCTAATGCCTTGAAAATTAACAGAGTGTGACAAAAGCTATTTCTAACAAAAGCATCGCTAGGATGATCTCCACAGATCATAGGAATATAATGGTAGTAGTGTCTGTGGGCTGGAAGACTGTTTTACTTATGTAAACTCAGCTATGTCTTCCTGTGGATGAGAAGAAGGGGGGGAAATGCAATGATCTCATATAAAGCATAGATAAACATTTGTATGTAGTTGTTGCTGTACTTTATTGTGTTTGCTTATCTAGTACAGATCAGTGGGATATCCTCATTAATGAGTATTGTTCTGTGGAATTTAACACAGAGTTTTGCTTGAGATACACTGCAGTTTCACATCTATGAAATAACCTTCAAATGTCATCACATTTTCCACTCAGTCATGGTACATTCTGACTATCTGCTTGCTAACCTATTCTTCCACAGGATGGTAATTGAAAGTGATTTATTGATTGCACCTCACTGTTGATTTTAATCTTTAGGGTTGAGCTCTATGACAGTAGAATCTAACTGCTTCCAAAAATGCTCTGTTCTCAGATCCAGGTGAAATGATGCCAGTTCCCAAAAAGCATCCCTGGGATTTAACGGCTTTGTATGAGACCCTTAAACTGCACCTTTTAGCAGCAGCTGCATTTGCAATATTTAGCAGTCGCCCCAATTATCTTTGCTACTTGTGCCAAGCTTAAATAAAACTTCCCTGGTGTTTCTTCTGAAGCATTTCCATGCTAGATAAGGTCAAGGCCAACGTGTGTTCCATGGATACTGGTATAACTAATCTTTCTGGCTTTTTAAAAAATTTGTTTGGCAAAAGATCATTTTCCACCAGGATCTGAATCCTAGATAAGGGCATGTCCTCATTCATTTGATCTTAGTTTCAACATTCAGTTCCTTTCATCCTAAAATCCATGGGAATCTTTGCCTTCTCCTGAATGCAAAAAGGTGAGCCTGGTTTATCTGTTGCATTATAAATAGCTACTTTCCAAATGATGTAATTGGAATATTATTCTGTCTATATCAGGGAGGGAAGGCAAAATAGAGCTATTGCCCTTTTGCTTTCACAAATCCTTCCAATTATATTGATCAGAAGTCAGTATGTGCTTTTTCAAAGCGAGTCACTCAATCTGGTCGAGTGTTGCGAATGGAGATGGAACAGCCTTGATTTTGATCTTCAGTGTTGCAGCCTTAAATAACACATTTTTGGATCGTAAGACCCAGCAGGATGGCAAAACTAAATAGGAATTGCAGCTGCAGGGTGAAGAATCTTCCTGAAAGATTAATAATGTTGCCAGATAGATTTTCAAACAGTTTGAAGTGGGGAAGAAAAAGAAATACAGTTGTGGGCTGGAAATAAATCTGGCTTCCTTGCAGAACGCACCAGACATTATGGCACATGAACAAAGACCACATTTTCACTCATAAAAATTGTCCCTTATTTCTTATGGTTTGATTGGATCTCTGTTTCAGTGTAGCCTGGGACGGGCCATTTGCAGACCTCTTGAACATTCAAAACTCTGATGAGTGGTTTGTGCTAGTTTTCCAAAGCAAAGATGAAGAATGATCTGTGAAGAAATGGGAGGTGTGTGTTGAAAGGTGTATATATAATTAAAATTGTAAGCACTTTGATAGCAGAATTTCAGAGATAACATATTACACCGAGTGCGGAGTTGGCATAAGTGATAAGAATGATGGTCTCTCCATAACATGTTAGGCAGATTAAATATTTTTTTTTATTGAAAAAGTTTTTCAAATACAGATTTTTCCCCCTTTTCCCCCCCTCTTCCCTAACCCCCCCCCTCCCCTCCCTCCCCCTGTGGCTTCTCCAGAATAAAACCCAAATTAATAACAGATTATATAATACTTTACCATCCTTTTTACTCCACCCCCCATATGCTGACCCTTTCTTACTAACAATATTATTATATCCCCCTTATACTATACATTTCAAAGCAACATTCAGCTGTAAAATTATATAATAAATCCTAATTTGGCAATTTCAACTCATAATCTATCCATTTCCTCCTCCCCCATACATATATCTCTTAATTCAAATCTTTTACGTATATTAATATAACATAACATCCCTTTTCCTAAAGTAAACAATCAGTAAGCTAGCCTATCTCCACCCACTTTCCTGCAGGTCTACCATACATAATATTTTCAATATCTTTGTTCTTCTGCCCACACCACTAAAAATATTTCCATATATAGATAAAATCCTCAAATGACTTTAAGCTTGTAATCCATATGGTATCTTCTGTAATGTCTTTCAACTGGATTGTTAATTCCATCACCCATGTTAGGTTAACATCAAATTCTAGTTCCAACAGTATGTTCAGTATCTTCAATTACCATCTGCCCCCATCAATAATAAATGTTTTCGTATATTAAAAAAACCACCCGAGTGACTTTATATTTATATTCCATATAGTGTCTTCTGTAATATCTTTCATCTAGATTATTAATTCCAACCACCGTATTAGGGTAACAACCAGATCTTCTGCATGCCCCAGTCCCATAGTTCTCTTGCCTTATAGCTCAGCATAAACATAATCCATTTGTCAAAGAGTCCAAAATAGAAAGTTCCAATCCACTCAGTTAAAGGCCATCTTCCACATCCCAAAAACACAGCACTGCAGAGATCTGTCACTCTCCTCAAAATAGTATAAACCAATACTTTGCCTCAGCTATATTTTCATGTTTTTAATAGTGTCTTAAGTAACTGGCATTACACTGTTGTTTAGTCTAAAAATTTTTATTTTTGTAGGACCTGCTTCTTCTTTTCTTAACTTTTTGTGGCTTAGATCTCCACCCTGGTTGCCTTTCTAGGAGTTGTATATCAACTGATTGATTTCCATGCTGGTCTGTAACTTGATAAGTCATCACATTAGAATCCAAAGCCGCCTCTCTTGTATTTATAGGTAATCCAACTATAACCTCTGAAGGAGAATCCATAAGCGGTTTGTCCACAAAAGCCTCTGTAACTTGTTGTTTTTCCATTACCTCCGCCTCCATCTGCTTAGCCTGGGTTTCAATCTCTTGTTGATTTTGCTTTTCTTTATTCCCCTCATATATTATACATGGAGATGTTGAATCCATTTTAAGAACCTTATAATGAAATTCTTCCGCTTTTTCAACAGTATTTAGTTGATATCTTTCTCCTTGATGTCTCAATATTATTCCAACTGGAGCATCCCACCTAAATGGGATGTATTGTTTCTTTAGCTCAGTCACCAAAAAACCAAAATCCTTTCTATCTTTTAACATCTTGGGCGGCAGCTCTTTAAATATCCAAATCTTCCTTCCATACATTTCAAGAGTGGAATTAAAAGACTTTTGCACAATATCATTTCTTATTCCTTTATCGGTAAAGTAAATTACCACATCTCTAGGCAACTGCCTTTGCTTTGCCACCCAAGAATTTGTTCTGTAGGCCTTATCAATCTTACAGGATACCTCTTCAGGACTAACCTTTAAAATCCCAGCCGACATCTTTCTCAAATCTTCTCTTTTATCTTCCTGTATTCCCCTAATTCTGACCGCAAATTCCATAAATCTGAATTGCATCATTATGACTTCATTTTCAATCCTTTGTTTTATATTATCTGCATTGTAAGTCTTGTAGTCACTTCCTTTATTTTTGACTCTACTTCTGAGCTATTTTCTTGAAACATTGTTAAATCATTTTCAATTCTTTGTATTTTATTATCCAAGTTATGAATCTTATAATCAACTTCCTTCATATTAGACTCTATTTCTGAATTAAACTTTTCATCCATCTTTATCATTGCGTCTAAGAAACATCATATGTTGCTTGAATTTATCATACTTTTGTTGAACCAACTCTTTAATTTCCTGTCTAAATTTTTCAAGGTTCTGGTTCACAATCTCATCATGTCTTGCCATCTCCTCCAATACAAATTGCGTTAGATCTTTGAAGCCATTCCTCTGCATCTGCAAACTCAAAGCTTGTTCATGTGGTTTATAAATGGGGGAGCCCCCCCCCACAGCTTGGTTGTCTGGCTTTGTGAGTTTTAACGCCATCCTGCCACACAAGCAGATTTTTTCCCCTTTTTTTCCCCTTAAAAGAAAAAAATTTCTCTCCAAACAATATCAATATCAAGTCTCTAAGAAGGAAGAAGCATGAAATAAGAATTTTTCTCTTCACTTCTAGCCAGCACTGTTATCTCAGTTACTTTGTAACATATTAAACTAGTCAAACGGAAGGACTTTCGCTTTCAGCTCTTCTCAAGCCTCAGTCAGTCGCCATTTTAAACTTTCTTTCCCCCCCCCTTCCACTCTTCTTTGCTTTTAAAATCAGTCTTAGGGTTGTTAGAAGTACTTGCAATTTAGGGTCCCAGGTCCGGATTTCATCCTGCTTATTCAGAAAGTCTGTTAGTTTTCGTTAGTTGGTCTGGTCCTATCGCCTGGCTCTGCAAAGCGCAGAGTTCTCCCAAAGCCCGGAGCAGCGGCGAGGAAAATGGGGAGCCTCATCCTGCTTCCTCCCCAGAGATAAAAAAGAACTCTGGGGACTTCGCAGAGGGCTCTACCTGCCCTCGCCGGCTCTGTCTCACGTTTCCTTATGGAAACGGAGTTTTTCGAGCCGCCTTTCAGCTATAAAGGCGGCTCTTTATGGGTGATGGGGCTGGCAGTCTCAAAGGACCGTCTGGCAGCGACGGAAGCCAGACCGGAAGCCAGGCAGATTAAATATTAATGCTATCTCTGTCTCTGTCTCTTTCTCTATATCAATCAATCAATCAATCAATCAATCAATCAATCAACCAATCAGATATTTATCGATTATCCATCCATCCAAAAGTCTAGGCATAGGCAGGCAGCCACCCTGCCTGACAATCTTCAGCCTTCTTATCTTTGGAAACATGTACATAGGTGTTAATGCAGGGGTGAAATCCAGCAGGTTCTGGAGGACCGGTAGTGGAAATTTTTTTTTTTTTATTGAAAAAGTTTTAAAAACAAACATATTTTCCCCACAACCCCCCACAACCCCCCACAACCCCCCCTCCCCCTCCCTGACTTCCCAGAGCAGAACACAAGGTATTTCTATTGATCTTTAACAATAATCTAAATTGCATAACCAATCATTAAACTAACATCCCTATAAAAAAAAATTCTTAACCCCCCATATATAAAATCCTATTTCTTAAACATAATAGTTCTAATGTCACTTATATAACGCTTATACAAATAAAATAAATCATTCATAAGCTATTTGATATTTTTTGGTCTGATACTTATTTTGTATATAATCAATCCATCTTCTCCAGTCCTGTATGTACCTTTCTTGTGTGTGATCCTTCAGATATGCTGAAATTTTAGCCATTTCAGCTAAATTAGTTACTTTCAATATCCAGTCATCAATAGTAGGCAAAAAGTCCTTCTTCCAGTATTGTGCTACCAACAATCTTGCTGCTGTTATCAAGTTCAAAATCAATTTAGTCTCTGCAACTGTACAGTCCGTAGTTATACCCAGTAAGAACAACTGTGGAGTAAATTTCAGTCTCTTTTTAAGAATATTCTGCATCACCCACCAAATCTTTATCCAAAATGCTTTGATTTTTCTACAAGTCCACCATATATGATAATAAGTTGCATCATCACAGTCACATCTCCAACATTTAGCTTGCACATTAGAATACATACATGATAATTTTTTAGGATCTAAATGCCATCTATAAAACATTTTATAAAAATTTTCTCTTAAATTTTGTGCTTGTGTAAATTTCACATTTCTAATCCAAATCTTTTCCCAAGTTTCCATCATTACTGGCTCTTGAAAATTTTGTGCCCATTTAATCATACAGTCTTTAACCAATTCTGTCTCAGAATCTATTTCCAATAAAGCATTATACAACCTTTTAATATGCATTTGTTTTTGATCTCTAATTTGTTTTACCAAATTCTCCTCATTTTGCACAAAGCCAATTTTTTGATCTTCCTTCCATCTAGCTTGAAGTTGACCATACTGAAACCATGTATAAATTATACCTTCTTCTCTCAGTATATCTAAAGATTTCAAATACATTACCCCCCTTTCCAAAATAAGAAGCTCTTTATAGGTAATCACCTCCTGTTTTTGTTCTATACTTATATTTTCTATTGCATGTCTAGGATTTGCCCATAAAG
Organism: Pituophis catenifer annectens; assembly: GCF_029215685.1. Taxonomy (NCBI): domain Eukaryota; kingdom Metazoa; phylum Chordata; class Lepidosauria; order Squamata; family Colubridae; genus Pituophis; species Pituophis catenifer. The sequence goes on from NW_027256888.1 coordinate 60,567,300, forward strand.
GTATCTTATAATTTAACTTATATTGATATTTTTTCCAAACCCTTAACAAAGCATTTCTTAATATATGAACCTTAAATACTTTATCCACTTTTTTGTCATATAACAAATAGGCATGCCATCCATATAACAAATCATAACCTTCTAAATTCAAAATTCTCCCCTCAGTTAAATTAAACCAATCACTGATTTGTGATAAAACCGCTGCTTCATAATATAATCTTAAATTAGGCATTTTAAGACCCCCTCTTTCACGTGTATCTTGTATAATTTTCATTTTTATTCTGGGTTTTTTCCCAGCCCAAATAAAAGTATTAACACCTTTCTGCCATTCTCTCAGATTTTCATCTTTCTTAAGCACAGGTATCATTTGGAACAGAAATAAAAATCTAGGTAAAACATTCATTTTAATTGCTGCAATTCTTCCCAATAAAGACAACTGTAATTTTTTCCAATTTTCCATATCCTTCTGTACCTTCTGCCAAAGTACCTCATAATTGTTTTTGTATAATTTTGTATTTGAAGCTGCTATGTATACCCCTAGATATTTAACCTTTTTAACTATTTCAAAATCTGTTAATCTTGCTAATTTGTCTCTTTCAAATATAGTCATATTTTTAACTATCATCTTTGTCTTATGTGAATTAACTTTAAATCCTGATACTTTCCCATATTGATTAATTATATCCAATATGTATGGAGCCGACTCTATAGGTTGAGATAAGGTAATAACCAAATCATCTGCAAAGGCTCTTAATCTGTAATCTTGTTGTCTAATTACAATACCCTTCAATTTTTGTGAATCACGTATCTTATTCAGTAATACCTCCAAAGTCAAAATAAATAATAGTGGGGACAGAGGACACCCCTGTCTTGTTCCTTTCTCAATTTTAAAAGCCTCTGTTAAACCTCCATTAACTATGATTTGTGCTGATTGCTGCTGGTATATCGCTCTAATTGATTGTGTAAAATATTCCCCAAAGTGCATTTTCTCTATTATTTTAAACAAAAATTGCCAGTTCAAACGATCAAATGCCTTCTCTGCATCCAAAAATATAAACGCTGCAGGGACTTGATTATTTTTTTCCAAATATTCCAATAAGTTTACAATTTGTCTAACATTATATCTCATTTGTCTACCTTTTATAAACCCTGATTGATCATTGTGAATTATTTGTTGCATAACTGGCATTAGTCTATTAGCTAATATTTTAGCAAAAATCTTATAATCAGTATTCAGAAGTGAAATTGGCCTGAAATTCTCCGGTTTAATGGAATTTCGGTCCTCCTTTGGAATTAGTGAAACAAAGGCTGTTTTCCAAGAAGGTGGTACTCCTCCTCCTAATTGTATTTTATTAAATAAAATTTTTAGTGGTTCTAACATTTCGGATTGTAAATGTTTATAATAAACAGCTGTTAGTCCATCTGTTCCCGGAGCCTTACCTATTTTTAATTGTTTAATTGCTCCAACAATTTCCTCAGAAGTTATTGGTTGATTCAATCTATCTCTCTGTTCCAACGTTAATTCAGGAATCTCCATCTTTAGATATCTATCAATATCAACATCTTGAATTGCATCTTTAGCATATAATTTTGTATAAAACTCCAAAAAAGCCTTTTTTATTAAATTCTGTTGATAAATCTCTTTACCTCTAAATTCTATTTTATCTATAATACGTGATTTCTGTTTTTTCCTCATCGTGTAAGCCAACCATCTCCCAGGTTTATTAGCATTACAAAATGTGTTATGTCTGGCATATTGTATGCTAGTTGCTACTTGCCCCGCCATTAACATATTAAATTGCTCTCTTAAAATATTAATCATATCTTTTGCCTTTTTATCTCCCGGATTAATTATAAGCAATTGTTCTTTCTTTTTAATTTCCTCCTCTATCTCTTTCCGTCTATTTTGTTGTTTTAATCTATGTTTATTATTCAAAAAGATTAATGTTCCTCTCATATAAGCCTTACACGCATCCCATACCATCTCCATCGAAGTTCCTTTGTTCATATTATTAATAAAAAATTCTTTCATTTGTTTTTTAAGCTCACACAAATTGTCTTCATATCTGAATAAATTCTCATTTAGCCTCCAAGACCTCCTTTCCCCTCTCTCCTGCTCTAGTTCCACCCAAACCGAGCTATGATCAGTTAAAGTTCTTGGACATATCTTCGTACTCTTCACCCTAGAAAAAAGATCGTTTGTAGTTAATATAAAATCAATCCTCGAAAAAGATTGGTGCCTATCTGAGAAAAAAGTAAAATCGCTCTCCAATACGTTCCTTTCTCTCCAAATGTCTCTAAGCTCCATATCCTCCAAAATATCAAAAAAAGATTTAGGCAACTTAGCACGCATGGAGATCTTGGAAAGACTTTTTTTATCTTTCTGGGTATCTAATACCCCATTCCAATCACCCATTAAAAATAAGGATCTATAGTCCCATTGTAGTATTTTGGTATGTAAAAGTTTGTAAAATTTATCTTGTTGTTGATTAGGTGCATATACTCCAATTACAAGCAGCTTCCCACTCTGTGTTGTTAATTCAATTGCAATATATCTACCTTGAGTATCAGCCTCAATTAAATTGGCCACTAAGCCTCTTTTAACATATATTACTAGGCCATTTTTCTTTTCTGGTGCTGATGCCACAAAATGTGTACCTAATTTCGAATTTATCAAGTACTTTTGATCTGAAGATTTAATATGCGTTTCTTGCAAACAAATAACATCGTTCTGAAATTGCTTCAAATAATGAAATATTTTCTTTCTTTTTTGTGGAGAATTTAAACCGTTAACATTCCAAGATAGAAATTTATTTGCCATCTCTGGGCGTTCCAAGCTTCGAGAGCATCAGCTGAACCTCCTCCGCCATTTTAGACTTCGGCCTAGCTCCTCCCACTGCTTGCGTTTTTTGGGCTTGTTGAGTTGGATCTTGAGGCTGTTGTGCCATATGTTGTTTATAGGTAGCCCTTGTCAGTCGTTGATCTTTTGGCAGCTGAATCATCGTTAATGACTCCAAGGTTGGTGGTGGACCCCCAGTCAGTAATGGATCTTCTTCCAGAATAGCTCCTCCAGCTAATACTTGAGCATAGGTTTGTGGTTGCCCTCCATCTTTCTCTTGTTGAGTAATTTCCAATTGCTTTCTAGCACCCCCTGGTGAGGGTGGCCTTCCAGCCTTTAAAACATTGGCATAAAAATCTTTTGCTTTTCCAACTGTGTTTAAACGATGTCTTTGCCCAGCGTATGGCACTATTATCCCAAATGGGACATCCCATCTGTACTGAATTTGCTGGTTTCTTAGTTCATTCACCAAAAAGCCAAACTGCTTTCTATCTCTTAACATTTTAGGAGGAAGCTCTTTCAGGACCACCAGCTCTTGTCCTTCCACTTTAATCTTATTTCTATAAGACGCTTGCAAAATGTCATTTCTAACTCTCCTTGTTGTAAAATAGATCACCACATCTCTTGGTAGCTGCTTTTGTTTTGCCAACCAGGAATTGACCCTGTAAATTTTGTCCATTTGAATTGCCACATCTTCTGGCCTTTCTGGAATCAGCTCTGCTAAAGCATTGGAGCAAACATCTTTTAAATTTTCACCACTCTTTTCTTTCAAACCTCTCAGCCTCAGGGCAAATTCCATTGACCTGTACTGTAACATAACCATCTCGTCATCCACTTTCTCTGTCTTTATCATAACCTCTCCCAGTTTAGTTGCAATCTCCAAATTAGCATCATCAATTTCCCGCACTCTCTCCTCAATCTTTAACATGTGAGTAGCCAATCCTGAAACTGCATAAACAATGTCATCTCTTATTTCATCATGTTTTTCCTCCACCACACTTGTAAGTTTCTTTAACTCCTCTGAAAATCCTTTCATCATTTCTGTCTGATTATTCAGGGCACCCATTATAAATTCTTTAAGGTCTTGTGACTGTGTATCAGCCGGAAGTTGTTGTTTTTGAGTCACTACAGGGGAACCTCCTCCCCCTTTAGAAGTTGGTGGCTTTAGTTGTTTAGCAGCCATTTTATTTAAAGAAAAGTTTTCCTTTTACAGCCAGAAAATCTTGTAAACAGTCTTAGAAAGTATATTCCAAAGTTTTTCCAAAATAAACAATCCTCTCTTCAAACTATACTCAAAACCCAATAGTTTTCTCTTCAGGCAGAGGGCTATTAACAAGCAGTTTCCTTTTAACTTTCACTTTCCCTTCCGCCCATAACAAAGGCTTCTTCCCAGCCTCCAGCTCCAGAGAGCTCCGTTTGCAACAATGTATTCACAGAGTTAAGTTCTGTTTCTCTTAAAAAGCTTGCACTCTTGCTTCCGCTCTGTCTGCCTTGTTGAAAATCATTAAAACTCACTGTTTGCCGGCAGAATTGGATGCAGACGTCTTGCTCTGAAGACAGAGGCACCAGCGATCCGGAGCGATGGGAGGGGTGAACTGAGGAGCTCTCACCCTCCGAGTCCCTGGAATTAATCCAGTGACTTTCGGGGAGCTCTACCCACCCCCTCCGGCTCTCCTCTCCTTCTTTGCCCGAAGGAGAGTTTTTTCAAACCGCCGGACAGCTGTTTAGCGCTGTCAGGGCGGTTTTAACAGATCGGGTGGCTGGCGGTCTATGGAGACCGTCCTCGACGTCTGCGGAGCCACCGGAAGTCCCGGTAGTGGAAATTTTGAGCAGTTCAGAGAACCAACAAATAGCACCTGTGGCTGGCCCCAGAGTGGGGTGGGAATGGGGATTTTTCAATATCCTTCCCCCAGGAGTGGGGAGGGAATGGGGATTTTGCAGTATCCTTCCCCTGGAGTGGAGTGGGAATGGGGATTTTGCAGTATCCTTCCCCTGCCATGACCACCAAGCCACATCCACCAAGCCACACCATGCCCACCAAGCCATGCCCACAGAACCGGTAGTAAAAAAAATTGGATTTCACCACTGTATTACTGGAAAAATGATAGGAAGAGGAAATTAATCAGCTCTAGTCCTTGTTCTATACACTGAAATTCCATGAATCCCAGTCAGTTCATTATACATTTAACTATCCATAATATATACATTTATTTATTTAGGAGATTTATATTTCCGCCTATTCGCACATGGCAACTCAAGGCGGCTTACAAAAATATAAAAACATTGTATAATAACAATTAAACTAATAAAAAATCATATATAATAAAATAATAAAATAAAATGACCCCCCCAGCCCCTGCCCTGGCGATAACACATCATACGAGCTATTTAATGGGCTCCATCCTGCTCCGCGTTCCCCAGGCCCGCTGGCAGAACCAGGTCTTGCCTTCTGGAAGAGTGTTGGATGGGGGTCATTCTAATCTCTGGGGGAATGATGAGAGAGAGAGGGAGGGAGCCACCATGGAGAAGGCCCCGCTTCTGGGTCCCACGAGGTGTAACTCCCTAGGAGATGGGACCCACAACATTCCTTGTCTTCCCACTCTAAGGGGTCGGGTAAATGTGACCGGCAAGAGACGGTCCCTCAGATAACCTGATCCCAAATCATGTTACACGTGTACAACTGTTGCTAAGTGTACAAGATGTTACACTCAACAACAGCATTCAAAATTTAATCACAGAGACATAATTAAAAAGTTCAGTGGCAGTTAGCAGTACCAGACACTATTCCAGTAGGTCTTGTAAATAATGTTTTTACAATAATAGTTCATTAATGACCAAGTCAGCAGTGTGATGTGGCTTTAAAAAGCTAAATTCGCATTTAGGCTGCATCAACAGAAGTATCATTTTTGAACTGCAGTTAATAATGCTTCCACTTTATTCTATGTTGATCAAATAATTCCTCACATTTTGTGCTTAATTTTGGTCACAGTAATTTAAGAAGGGGTCAGGGCAACCAGAATAGATTCAGAGAAGACTAGCAAAAATTATTAGGTGACTAGAAACTAAGTCTTAGGAAGACATACGGAAGGAGTTGGAAATATCTGGATTTGAGGAAAGACTGAAATAAGACAAAATCACCCTCTTCAAAGCCTAAGGAGATGCAGAAAGTCAAGTAGGCGGGAAGACATTAAGTGAAAAAAAAATGATTTAAGCTTCATAAATATGTTAGGACTGGAACACAGATCTCATCAGTCTTATTCCAACACTTTAATTACATCATTTCTCCATATTTCTTTCAGAGTTGCATTCCATTCCAAGAAGTTCTGTTTTCTTATCATGTCCCTCTATTTCTTTCTCTGATGCTGAAACCTGCCATTTTGTTTTATTTGTTTGTTTTTATAGTATTTAATGAAAACCATAAGCACATGTTTTAAGTTACTCTGGAAACAGGAAATGACATTAAGATATGATTAAGATGTATTATTTAAAGGACTGTCTATGATTAATAATATCCAGTCACTTTGAACAAGAAGCTAAGAAGAGCAGAAGCAATAACTGTGTGCCTTTTAATTAAATGAAAGTAGCTATAAAATAATTGTTTTAATTGCGGCTTCCAGGTCATACTTAGCAAACAAATGATGTAGTAGAATATTACATTTTAAAATAGCCAAAAATAAACTTGGATTAGGAAGACTTTGCAATGCTTTATTGTGAAGGGGTAATAATCTTGAAAGAAATGGTGGATCACCCCTTTTTTTGAGCCATCCAGGTTAAAAAAAACTATTGTCTAGTCTGCAAATGTAAAGCAAGCACTTTAAAGAGGCTCTATTACTTATTTATTTTTCAGTTTTTGTAAGGCATTCAACCCAAAAAACTCCTTATGGGTTTCAACACAGTATATTTATATACTATATGTAAAAAAGAATACATCCAAATGATAAAAAACAACAATATCAACCCCCCCCCAAAAAAAAACCTCTTAGCTGAATTTGAAAACTCAACAACATGAAATCACCTTTGAACATCTTCTAAAAAACCACCAGGGAAGCTAGATTTTTTTCAGTCAGGGTTAAGACCTGCTCATGAGGCAGAAGCCTGGAGAGGATTTCATCAGAATCTGATGTCAGGAATATGCCCCCTCTTGGCATTTCAGTTTTTTCACGGCTGCCCTCTTTTTTTTCCTTATTACAATCCTGTCATCCCTTGCTTTGAAGTGGAGTTGGGACGACTGAATGGAGCTGAGCGTTTACTGGCCAGATACCCTTCCTGACTCCTATATGGAGTTCACAGCAGACCAGTGGTGGGATTCAACATTTTTTACTACCGGTTCTGTGAGGGTGGCTTGGTGGGCGTGACATGGCATGGCTTAGTGGGAGTGGCTTGGCAGGCATTGCAGGGGAAGGATACTGTAAAATCTCCATTCCCACCCCACTCCAGGGGAAAGATAATGTAAAAACTCCATTTCATCCCCACTCCAGGGGAAGGATACTGGGAATTCTCCAATCAGCTGGGACTCGGGATGCAGACAATAAATGGGGGCGGGGCCAGTCAGAGGTGGTATTTACCAGTTCTCTGAACTACTCAAAATTTCTGCACTGGTTCTCCAGAACTGGTCAGAACCTGCTGAATACCACTTCTGCAGCAGACATTTTTTTCTTTGCGCCCTGAAAGAGAAACATCTGTCACTGTCTAGGATTTAATTCTCAACCTTCTGAGTGGGAAGCGAGTGTCTTCACCTCTAGGCCACCGCTCTCATGTCTAATCCTTCGCGCTGCTCAGTTTTCTCACTGCTTTTAATTCCACAAATTATGGTATTTCTCTGAATTGATTGCGAAGATTGGGATTTGGGGTCACTGTACTGCAGTAGTTCCATTTATACTTGATTCGGTGTTTATAGTCAATGATTCTAAAACAGCTCATTGGTTGCCTGAAGAATGTAAATATCTGGAAACAAGCTGAAGTGGAATCAAGCTAGACTTACTTTTGTCTAGATGTAACCCGTGGACTTCAATACTAGATAACTTTATTGGATGCATGGATAAGTTTGCTATTACAGGACTTTAAATATATAGAAGTTAAGGTGGTGGAAGGAAGGAAGTGAATGGGGCTGTGTAATAATAGAGATAGAAAGATCTCACAGAAGAGAATGGGACTGAGCATTTCTTTATGGAGCAAATGGGCTAAGGGTTTATTGTTCTAGACTAGGGGTCAGCAACCTGTGGCTCTGGAGCCGCATGTGACTCTTTCATCCCTCTGCTGCGGCTCCCTGTTGCTGGTCAGCTCCACAATTGATAGGGCTTTCGGTTAGGACAGATAGAGGGAAAAAGATGCCGAGCAAGGAGGAGACTGTATGATGGGGGAACCGGACTTCTGGTCAGCAGAGGAAAAAGGATGCCGTGCTAGGAGGAGACTATGATGGGGGAACCAGACTTCCAGTCGACTCCAGAATTGAATCAGGGTTTCCTGTTAGGACCTTTGTGACTCTTTGAGTGTTTAAGGTTGCCAACCCCTGTCCTAGACACATCATCTTTAAGCTCAAAGCAACAGTGGTACCACAGAGAAATGTCGCCACCCCAATGCAATAAGAGATAATTAAAATGCAAGACAATAAAAAAATTGGAGTTCATTTCAGGAGGCTTCAACGGGGACAGTAATTTCTGTTTAATTGAATTGGGTTTGGGATACAGATAAATGTGTCATTTTCACTTCAAAAATAAATTGAGGTGTCCAATCAATTAATTAATCCCAAATAGATCCAGATGTGTTGGAATAAATTAACTCCTCTGATCTATAAAAAAGCCCCATCCTATCATGCAAACTACTTATCTGAGTGTTAACCAGTCGTGAAATTCAGCCGGTTCTATCCAGCTTGGGCAAACCGGTAGCACCCGTGGCAGGAGGCTCCGCCCACCTGCCCGGACATCATCACATCCCATTTTTTACCCTCTACGCATGCCAAGAAGGCTCTGCGCATGCGTGGAGGAGGTGCACGCACTCACATTTCCGAATCGGTAGCGAAGGTAAGTAAATTTCACCCCTGGCGTTAACTATCCTTTCTGATGTCTGTGTTATAAATAAAAGGATAAAACTGAACTCCTCTACCCAACTGTTTTTAGAAGGAAAGGGTAGTGACATATAAGGAGCCAGCAGGCAGAAAAAAGGAGAAGGAAGAGGAAGGGTAGGGTGGGGGGTTTTGGGGATGGGAGAATGGCTGCACTCCAACTTTCTCCCTTCTAATTCTGATCCTAGAACTTAATTTTCATAAATGTATAAATGAAAGATGAAAACCGTATGTTTCTGTCGTTATTTTCTTTATTACATTAATGTTAACCCAGGAGATCAAGGAAATACCATGCCAAAGATACTAGGATTTATTCCATGCCCACTCCCACCCCAAAACCTTAATGGGCCAACATCAAAAGCTAACATTAGCTAGGCTTAGCTAGTTGCAAATAGAGGATTTTAGTTAGTGTTTATGTATTACACAGCTATAGTTTTATGAATTACATTTTTGTTTCATGTGAAAGCACAAATATATCTGCACACACACACACACACACACACACACACACACACACACATATTCATACATAGACATCATATCCCTATATGGTACTTTGAATAAAAGCAATGATAGACATCTACTGTTTAATATATCCTTCTTAACTGATTTACATACCTCAATCCTTCTTTTGTCTTAATTTTTTTGACAGCATTTTTTTATCCATTGCTGATGTTTTGTATTTCATTTTAGAATAATTTTATGCAGAAAGTATCATTTTACAGTTCTGTCATATGTTTTATATTGTAAGGCACTTTTTATTTATTAAAGTAGAGAACATGGGATATTTTTAGGGTAAGAACAACAAAAATTTGATTATCGTTTTTAAATCAAGAAATTATATTTGAATATATTTTATGTATTACTCAAATCTGGATACCTGCCCAAGGTATTCTGAATAAAGAATGATTTTTTTCCCCTGGAAACTTTCATCTGTAACTTCCTGTCATGTATTCCAACTAATTAACAGGCAGTAATATATTAACTAGATAGATTGATTGTTGCCATCAAGTCATTTTCAATGCCTTGACTAAATAATTAGATGTTCAATCCCGCAGTCTCCCCAAAAGTAACCCATCTCTTGTCACTTGAAACTTGAAGACTCAAGACAGCCCACCCCTTCCACCACTCAGGCTCGGAGCTGTAAGCCGCCTCCAGAAAGCATTGCGATGGAGAGTAGCGGCTGGGGTCAACCCTAGCTTTGCTGTTCATTGCAGCAAGGAATTGACCAGCAGAATCTCTGTGCTGTGCCAGATTGGCGAGGACACCTCTTCATTAAAGCAGGCTCAGCCAGTCGCAGGTCTCCTCCTTCCTGCTGGGCATGTGTCAGCGGGTCATATCTGGTCCACAGGCTGTTGTTTGAGGACCCCTGCTCTAAAAGAATGTAAGTGACCAGCTGTCTGCAAGGAGTATAAGTCTTTCCATTCCCCACCATCCAGTCAGAGCTGAAAAAGCTTCTTGGATGAGAAGTGAAATGTCTTCAAAGAAAAACAGTTGCCTGTTGATAAAGCAGTACCTCAAAGGTAGTTTTAGCGTTCATGGCATCGGTTTCTTGTCCATACTATTTTGAAGGGCTGGCACTTTTACTATGGGTAGTCCTTGACTTATGGCCACAACTGAGCCCAAAATTTCTGTTGCTAAGTGAGACATCTGTTAGGTGATTTTTGCTGCTTTTTACAACTTTTCTTGCCAGAGCTAACTGCAGTTGTTAATTTAGTAACATAGTTGTTAAATGAATCTGGCTTTCCCATTGACTTTGCTCGTCAGAAAGTCACAAAAGGTGATCACATGATCCCCGGACATTGCAATATACTTGTTGAGAACTTCAAATAAGTGACAGATTAGATTAGCTGATTTTAACAATATTTGAATTAAATCTCACTCCTTTTTTATTTTCATATATGATCTGTTTTGTTTTGTTTTGTTTTGTTTTGTTTTGTTTTGTTTTGTTTTGTTTTGTTTTGTTTTGTTTTGTTTTGTTTTGTTTTGTTTAAGAATGACTAGGGATCTCAAATGCAGGGAATGGTTCAAGACTGTCTGGTGGTCTAAGAAGTCCAATTGTCCAATTGTAGCAATGTTAATCTTCACCAGAAATGGGTCTGTTATAAAACTAACAAGTCTTAATTACTCATCAGAAAAGGCAATCCCCAAAGACATTGCATTAGATTAGAAACTCATTTGCCTCCTACTTGACGTGATTCCTGAAATTAAGTTAAGCTTGGAAGGATCAAAGAAACCTGAGGGAGATCTGGTAGACAGTTTCATTCCAGCAAAATAAAATCCCTTTTTACCCTCCCTACTTAACAGAGGTTGGTCAGGCTCCTTTGGGGCGTGTTAGGAATTTGCTTTAAATTAAGACCCATGAATCTTGAATTTTATAGCATTAAGTTTTGAGCTAAAGTGTTTTTAATTGAAATACAGAATGACCACATGTAGCTGTTCACTTATAAATGTCTCCTAAAATATCCTTGGATGGTTTATCTCAGGGCTGTCAAACTCCTGGCCCACGGGCCAGATTCATCATGCGCTGGCCATACCCACCCCCATTTTAGCAAAGGGGGAAAAAGTCCTGATATGTCATGTGATGCCGCTGTGTAATGATGTGAATTTGGCACCCCCGGTTTATCTAAACAGCAAAACAAATAAAAGTAATCTTTTCCTCAAGAAATAAATTTCCCCTGAGGTTCCCTGTTGGGTGGGCAATGATCAATGGTGAGACTAGCTAAGATTTTCAAAGATTGGTATTTCTGTCTGTTCAGCTTGAGTGCAACAGTCCATTCAATGATATCCTGTGAGTTAGATGTTCCTAAACTTTTTGCCAACATTCCTCCTTTTAGTGTAATCTGAATGTAGCAGAGGGGAGGAGACAGAGGGAGTGCAAGAGAAGGAAGGAGGGGCTTGACTGGAGGAAAGGGGAGGGGAAGAGGGGGCTGGGAGAGAGGAGGTGAGACTTGGGGAAAAGGAGGGATAAAGGAATAGGATAGAAGAGGCTTCTGTGGGGCAAGCCTGAGGGAGAGAAGGGGATAGGATAGGAGGGGCTTCTGTGGGGCAAGCCTGAGGGAGAAAAGGGGATAGAGTAGGAGAAGCTTCTGTGGGCCAAGCCTGAGGGAGAGAAGGGGATAGGATAGGAGAGGCTTCTGTGGAGCAAACAGAGGAATCCATGAAGAAGCAGAGACGGTGGAAGGAGAGCTGTGGTGGGTTGTCCCCAGTTCGCACCGGTTCTATAGAACCGGTAGTAAAACCGGCAGGAAGCTCCGCCCACCAACCCCGACGTCATCAGAATGCTTCTGCGCATGCGCAGAAGTGCACATGCGTGTGGCCCCGTTGAGAACCAGTAGTAAAGGTAAGTAGAAGTCACTGCTGAAGGAGAGCTCAGCAGCCAATTCAAGACAGAGAGAGGGGGGGGGAAGAGAATGAAAGGAAGGAAGAAGGGTCGACCAGCTATGCAAATACCTCTCATCATATGACCCACCAGCTGGGAAAAGACTGACCATCACCCCACCATGTGACCTGCCTGCTGAAAGGAGACTGACCATTATGGCACTACAGGATCCAGACCACTAGAGGTGCCTGAGCAAGGAACCAGTGTAGATCGGTGGCCAGGAGAATCCGGACTCCAGCGGCCCTTACGGGCGTAGTGCTACATGAACATTACAAACCTCCTTGAAAAGTCCAAACACTAAATTGAAGTGAGCAATAAAAACATTTTTTTTTTGTTAAAGGAAAGGTGGATTTATTGACACAGTGCAATGAAAAGGTCCTTCTCATCTTCACTGTATTCATCCCCTCCCCAAGAGAAATATAGCTCAGAGTTTGGGAAATCCTGTTGTAGATGGACGCTTCTACCATTAAGTCCCCTAATTAGAGCATGTGACTATATGATTTTTTAAGAATGATTTTTACAACTTTTAAAGAGCACCTACTACAGGTAGTCCTCAATTTATGGCCACAATTAAGCTCAAAATTTTGGTTGCTACCTCAAACATTTGTTAAGTGATTTTACCCATTTATGCCCTTTCTTGCCACAGTTGTTAACTGAATCACTACAATTGTTAAAGTTAGTAACTTGGTAGTTAAGTGAATCTGGCTTCCCCATGGACCTGGTTTATTAGAAGGTCACAAAAGGGAATCACATGGGCCCCAGAACATATCATAAATATGATTCAGATGCAAAGTGTCCAGATTCTGATCACATGGCCATGGGAATGCTTCAATGGTTATAAGTGTGAAAAACAGTTGTAAGTCACTTTTTTCAGTGCCATTCTAACTTTGAACCATCACTAAATGAACTGTTGTAAATTGATGACTACCTGTAATCTGGTCAGTAGATGTAAACAGAGGCTGAAGCAATTCAGCCCAAGACTTTTGTCCATCTACATCTACTTAAGAAACATACTTAAACCAGGGTTGAAATCCAGCAGGTTCTGACAGGTTCTGAAGAACCGGTAGCGGAAATTTTGAGTAGTTTGGAGAACCAGCGAATGCTACCTCTGTCTGGTCCCAGAGTGGGGTGGGAATGGAGATTTTGCAATATCCTTCCCCCAGGAGTGGGGAGGGAATGGTGATTTTACAGTATCTTACCCCTGGAGTGAGTTGGAAATGGAGATTTTGCAGTATCCTCCCCCTGCCATGCCCACCAAGCCACACCACGCCCACCAAGCCACGCCCACAGAATCGGTAGGGAAAAATTTTGGATTCCACCACTGATTTAAACTAACCCACTAACCCTAAATTAAAACCTAAATAAAAGAGCCTTGGTAGTACAGTGGTCTAAGGCACCCTGTTATTAAGCTGGTTATTAAGACCAGCTGCCTGCAATTACTGCAGGTTCGAATCTCGCCAAGGCTCAAGGTTGACTCAGCCTTCCATCCTTTCTAAGGTAGGTAAATTGAGGACCCAGTTGTGGGGGCAATAAGCTGACTTTGTATAAATATACAAAAAAAGGATGAAGGCTATTGCTTAACGCATTGTAAGCTGCCCTGAGTCTCTGGAGAAGGGCGGCATATAAATCAAATCAAAAATTTAAAAAAAAAAAAGGTTTAATTAAGCTGCACTTGATTCCAAAGTTGAATGCAATGGCTGTGTTTCAGCCTTTAGGCATAAAGCCGTTCTGGTATCATTACTGTGGAAATTGATTGTATTTTGCATACATCTTATAGTTGTGTTTGAGACAGTCCAGCAGACTAATCTGATTAAGGGCCTGCAACCAATTCTGATCCAAACAATGGACTGATACTGTCTGTAAGCTGTGGTTCTTGGCTTTCCCCCCCGACAAATGCCTCCTCCTATTTTCATCCCAGGCTAGATATTCAGGTTCTTTCTTAAAAAGCACATTTATATCAGCCTGTAAAAAATGGCAAAGAGTTTCATTTGTGTGGGTTCTGAGTTCAACAGAGCTCAATATATTTTTGACCACTTTACTGATACTGATGTTCCATGAGGGACACTTCAGTGGCAGAAGAAGATATCTAAGGAAGTTGAAGTGGGTTGTTTTTGCATCTTTTGGAAGTGGTATTTGCAATTCCTTTCAAACATTGAATCACAAACTCAATGTGACACCTGGTCACATTGCCCCTGCTCCACATTGTTTCATGTCATTTGATATAATAGGAAAGTATTGCCATAATGAATTCCAGAGAAACAAAAGAATTGTCATTGTGTGTTAGAAAAAAATTTAGGGGGGATGATAGAGATTAATGGGTAGCATAGTGCCAGAATCTCACAAAGTTTACAATCAGATGTATTGAATGTGAAAAGGGATTAAGTCAGAGAAATCTTGACAACTGGATACTTTCATTTTAGCTTACCATTTATCTCTCAGTTTACTAGGATGAAGTTAATTCTCTTGTTAATAATTATTTAATGGACAGTGGAGGCAGTGGTGAAATGTAAATTTTGTTACTACCGATTCTGTGAGCATGGCTTGGTAGGGGGGGTTATGTGACTGGGTGGGCGTGGCCACCTTTTTTTTTTTTTAACCTTTAAAATCATTTTTTCTACAACCTCTTCGGCTGAAGAGGTTGTAAAAAATGCTTTTAAAAGCCTCTGACGATCAGGCAACTCAGCTGGGATCGTCAGAGGCTTTTAAAAGCATTTTTTCTACAACCTTTTCAGCCAAAAAGGTTGTAGAAAAAAATGCTTTTAAAAGCCTCTGACGATTCCAGCTGAGCCGCACGATCATCAGAGGCTTTTTTGTTTACTTTTAAAAGCATTTTTTCTGCCGAAGAGGTTGTAGAAAAAATGCTTTTAAAAATTAAAAAAAAAGCCTCTGATGATTGCGCGGCTCAGCTGGGCATGGGGGAGGGGGACGCAGGGATTTTTGCTACCGGTTCTCTGAACCACCCGCCTCCATCACTACCGGATCGGGTGATCCAGTCCGAACCGGGAGCATTTCACCCCTGGATGGAGGTAGACAAATGGTTGTAAATTGAGGGATTAGCTGTCTTTTTTGGATAATCTATACTAAAGAATTTAAAATCTACTTCTTCTTCTTGTTAGTTGTGAAGTCATGTCCGACCCATCATGACCCCATGGACAACATTTCTCCAGGCCTTTCTTCAAATTATATTTGAGGTTTTTTTGCAGCCACATCATTGTCTTGGTTCCAATTTAGCTCTTAGCTCACACTGCTTTAACAAGGATTTTTTTTTAAAAAAAAAAAACCTACCATCACAAACCAGATATCCCTGGTAATGATGCATTTGATTTTATGTCCCTAAGAAAAGAACTGCCGTCTAGAACACAATTATAATTTGTTTTCTAATCAGCATGCTATTGTTTTATTAGCTGTATACAGATTATTACATATCAAAGGGAGGCCTAGAGCTCATAGGTTTCTGGTTTCTAGGCCAGCACCTTAACTATTTACAGCAAACATCTACAGTATTTGTACAATCTTAAGGAAGTTACTGCATCTAATCAAACATGTGATTTGTTGTTGTTAGTTGAAAAGTTGTGTCTGACCCATTGCAACCCCATGGACAACATTCCTCCAGGCCTTCCTGTCCTCTGCCATCCTCTAGAGTCCATTTAAGATCACGCTGACTGCTTCAGTGATTCCATCCAGCCACCTTGTTCTCTGTTGTCCCCTTTTTCTTTCGCCCTCAATCTTTCCCAGCATTAGGCTCTTCTCCAGTGAGTCCTTCCTTCTCATTAGGTGGCCAAAGTATTTGAGTTTCATCTTCAGGATCTGGCCTTCTAGAGAGCAGTCAGGGTTGATCTCCTCTAGGACTGACCGGTTTGATCGCCTTGCAGTCCAAGGGACTCACAGGAGTCTTCTCCAGCACCATAATTCAGAGGCCTCAATTCTTTGGCTCTCAGCCTTTCTTATCGTCCAACTTTCACAGCCATACATTGCAACTGGGAAAACCATAGCCTTGACTATACACACTTTTGTTTGTAGGGTGATGTCTCTGCTTTTTAGAATGCTGTCTAGATGTGCCATAGCTTTCCTCCCCAGTAGCAAGCGTCTTTTAATTTCTTGGCTGTAGTCCCCATCTGCAGTGATCTTGGAGCCAGGAAAATAAAATCTGTCACAACCTCCATTTCTTCCCCCATCTATTTGCCAGGAATTGAGAGGGCCGGATGGCATGATCTTAGTTTTCCTAATGTTGAGTTTTAGCCAATTTTTGCACTCTCCTTCTTCACCCGCATCAAGAAGCGTTTTAGTTCCTCTTCACTTTCTGCCATTAGAGTGGTATTATCTGCATATCTGAGGTTATTGATATTTTTCCCGGCAATCTTAATTCTTAAAATCTATCAACGATATTTTGGGATTGGCATGTGAACCTAAAAATCTTTAATGTTATTTATTTTGTATATGTATATGTGTGTGTGTGTGTGTGTGTGTGTGTGTGTGTGTGTATTTAATGCAATATCCAGTGAAATTATAGAATAAGCAATCATCCTATTTTAGGTAAAGAGAAGACTACTTATATGTAGAAACCTGATCCACAACTCAGTTATATCACTGCCTCATAATTCTGAATCTTAAGGCTTGCATTAAGTCCATAACATTATGGACTTAATAGCATTACATCAGGTCAGTCAGTTTTATTTATAAGACAAGAGATTGAAAAAAAATTAAATGTGAAAACTAGATTTTCCTGTAAAGACCATAATAGCATTGCTATGTATTTCAACAATTCCTGGTCTTTTCTGAATATAATGTAGCTGCTATTTCCCCATAGTTAAGATCCTAATTTATGCAGCAGTGCCAGAAAAATAATTAAATCCACTCTGTTTTCAAGTGATGCAAGGCATAGAGGAGTCTGGATTTAGTTCCAAAATGAATTGGGAAATCTGAAGAATATTCCTCAATTTAATTTAGGCTCCAGAGTCAAACCTAGGATGGATATGGATTCATATATACATTAATCCATTCTTCCAAAGTAAATATTTTTCTATTTATTGAAACATCTTAAGACATGTAAATTCTTTTGTCCCTAATACTCAACTGTAATAGAACTGCTATAGCCACATCCTTTAAAATGGATTTGTGGGGAATGAAAGTGGTAAAATCAGAGGTATTTGCTCATAGGAATTGAACCATATATAAAGGTTGAACTATTTATGTTTCTATGTGTCCCATTAATCAGCTGTTTGCCTTTGTGAATTTTTTTTTAATGGGTAAGAAGGTTCAGGTTAGAATTGATCCTGCTGAAAATAAATCTTATTTATATTATAATAAATTCAGGATTAAAAGTGTAAGGCTCTTTTGATTCTACATAAATATCATATATATTTAGTGTCTACATTGCTCTTTATAATTGAAAGAAATTGTGAGCCGTATGATCTTAAGACCAATATGATTACCATAATAACTAATAAGAATATCCAATAAATCATGTTTTGCCCTTTATATTGGAGAAAGATCTAATTCTGCTTCATTATTGATGATGAAGTTAATATGAGACAAAGTATATGAAAGAGACTGGTATGTACAACAGGATTTTTGGCTGTGAGGATAACAGATACCATTACTATAATATTGCAAGTTCAGCAGTGCTGTCTCACGATTTGTCCCAAAGGTGCTTTTTCAGGAGGCAACTGGAGTTTCTTGTTTTTTCTTTTGAAGATGTTTCGCTTCTCATCCAAGAAGCTTCTTCAGGTCTGACAGGATAGTAGGGAATGGAAGCATTTATATTCCTTGCAGACAGCTCATAATTTGCATCCTTTTAGCGGGTCATTGAAGCACTTGGAGGTTTACCTGTGTCCTCAGGGTCACTTCCATAAATCCTTCCATTCCCCACTATCCTGTAGGCCAAAAGTAGTATAAATCAGTGGTTTGGTATGAATAAAAGACACAATCAGGAATAATCAATATGCCCAAGATTACATTACCTCACTGTCTGTGGTAACGGTTTGCATGATGGTGACATTCTAAAAGAGAACAAGCTCTGTTTTGACAAGATGCAATCTTGCCTTTGCCTCCCACAAAACTTTATGCCGATTCCTTCTGTATCCCTCCATTCTCTGGGGAAAGTTGAGTTCACACACATGTTGCTGGACAAGAGGCAAAGATAATCTGCCGCACACATGTAGAACAGATGCTTATAAAGGGGGGAAACGGGTTCAGTTGCTGCATTACTCATTTCCGCTGCCTTGCTGTCCAGGCAAGTGTTGACCCACATGGAACTGGTCTTTGAGATTTTTCCATCTCAGAAGAAGACAGACGGCCCACCCAAGAGATCATCACAGTAAATACTTCTGTACCACAAACTGTTTACTGTTGGGTACCACCTGCTTTTCTGAAGAGAAAGCTTATTAGAAAGGGAAAAAATATCTTAAAAGCATTGAGCAAACAGAAGAGGAGGAATCATTGCAGCATTTGCAAGTTACTATTATGTTGTTTTGAGAAGTCACTCAGCTTGGCCCTTTGGGAGTAATAGATCCAGCGGCAGCTTTTCCTAATAGATAGGAACACAGCTGTTAAATCAACCAAAGCTGACAAAAGTTGATAACTGATACTGCTTTCATCTCAAAAGCAACAGAGCCAGGATGATCTTAAGAAACTATGGCTGCAGTCTTTCAGAAAAAAGAAAAATGAAATGTTACCCAGAATGGGTCACATGCACCCCTCTTAATCAGAAGATTTTCCACATCTTCCACACTGTCCTGAAGTACCCATATGAATTAAAAAAAATTTAGGGCATCTCCTTGCCCTATTGTGAGGATGGTCCACTAGTCAACATGGCCCCAATCTACATCTTATCATTTATCCTATCAGCAGAGATAACACGAGCATGACTTTAAGTGTCCCAAACTGGAAATGTGCTTTCCCTCTCATCCCTCCTCTGGCCATTGCATGCAGACAATCTAGGTTGTGTTGATGTATATGGAAAAATAGTTCAGATGAGTTTTCTACTAGCAAACCTGTGGCTCCAGTTGATTCCACTTGTTTCCTGTGAGATCATCAATTCAATCCTTTATCTGTACCTGTACATCTATTGTTTATATGATAGGAATTCCCTTCCCACTGAACACTGCATCAAGAAAAGCCTAGAAGCTTACTTCTTCATTTCCAGTTATGTATTAGAATAATTTATAGCAACCACACCAGGGGTGGGGTCTGCTTACCTTTACTACCAGTTTGCAATAGGATTGCACGTGCGCACACTTCTGCCCGTGCACAGAAGTTTCTGCACATGCGTAGATCGTACCTTATGATGTCCAGGCAGGTGGGCGGAGCCTCCCAGCGCTTTTATTACCGGTTCTGAAGAACCGGATAGAACTGGGAGCAACCCACCACTGACCCACATCTATCTCACATTGACTCTCTTTTCTACTTTCCAGTTCTTATATAGGATTTATTCGAAGGTGGCATAAATCCAGGTGTCCTCTGGATGACAACCAAGAGGTATTCTTTGCTGATACCTGATGGTTCCTAGAATGAAAACATTCAAGCTGTATGAAGAACATTGCAGCATAGAATCTTGCCAGCTATATGGTAAGTCATGATATGGAGTAGCAGTGTTCAAAGCAACGTGGCTTCATTCCAGTTCTACAATGAGAGGAGCCATGATAAAGTAAGGCTGTAAGGATGTGACCTTGATCATTCTTATTCATTTTAGTATTTCCTTGTTAGACGTTCCCATTGCCTCTTTAGAACTAAATTAGTGAAAAGAAGATCTGAATATCATCTTCAAAAGACTTCCTTCTGCAGCTTCATGGACATGTAGAACAGCATAGATATGGAGCTCTAAGATACAATACAAACAGCAACATGGAGCTCTAAGATACAATACTTGATAGGTGAAAGATGGTACGTTCCCAATAGTTATTGTTTTAGGTTGTCCTTCCAGGAAGGATTGGAAACAGAATAACACTTCATTCTTTCCTTTACTGGCCAATTATTTTAAATTAATAAAATGTCAATGATCTCAAAATCCACTTATAAAGCCTTGAAAAATATAGTCATTCATATTCCCTTAACTACAGTACATCATAGTATAAATCATCCATCAAAATGACCAAGCCACTGCCATTCCAAAATTAATTTGAGAAGATCTAGACAGTCAATAACATAGAAGACTATGAGGAAGTAATCTTTCAACTTTTCAAAATGAATGAATGTCCTACAAGTTCTACTTGCAGGGCGGTATTGAGGACATTCTTGTCCAGCCATAATATGATTTGAAGGCAAAAGAACAAGATATTGAAACTGCCCATCAAAGGTTACCATCTGAAAAGTGGACACATGGTCTCCTAGTCATTGTTGGTATTGCAATTGTAAATTACTTCTAATTGTTGATTTATGTGGCCGCATGAAGCAGTTAGCATGCCATTTTTGACACATGCATATCATGATTGTAGGGAATACTGCAGTAGTTAAATAGGAATATTACACACACACACACACACACACACACACACACACACACACACACTTTGAAAGCTCAGACATTACTCAATGTTCCAGTTGATAATGTCCGAAGAAAAATACTGAAAAGTTGGTTGAGTCAGGGTGTTAAAATGGCTTATTCATTCTTCCTCCTCCATTTCTTTCTGAATAACATCTTTCCTTCTCATGTTTAATTGAGCAATCATAGGGAAGGCCACATAGGGGGATTATCTCTAGACAGAAGGAAACAAAGAGACTAGTTCACAGTGTTTCTAGTTATCCAAGACATGTTGTGCCTGCACAAATGAACATTCCCTGATAATAAAAAACTGTTGGGGGATTGACATTTTAGTACTTCTCCCTATCAAAGAAAGGCATTTCCTTTTCAACAGCAATTTTAGGAAATGGGGGGGGGGGAAGGTAGACCATGACAGCAGACATCTCATTTCCTGAACTGGGAGCTCTCTAGTTCAGGCCCAGAGTTCAGAAAGCTTTGAGTCTGATTCAAAAGTACATACGTTGGTTTGGCAATTTCATTTTCAAGCATTCTGTAGGAGTGTACTATTGCTGTAATTATATTAATGACTGTATTTTTGATCAAGGGTCTTCATATCATCTTATATGTGACTCCACTTTTCCATCTGCTTTCCTGAGTTTAGCTCCAGCATAAAATCATTCTGCATGCAAGAAATCAGTGGCAGGTTTCGGCAGGAAAAATATGGAGAATGTAAATCTAATTTCCATGTAAATGCCAGTGATGATTTTCTAATGCCAGCGTGCTGATTTACTATGTCGCAAAGTGGATTTCAAAGCATTCTGGAAGTTTCTTGGGGATAAGAAATCAGTTTCAACACTTGGCAAGCTTATGCACCTTATTTTGATGGCAGGGTCTTTTTGTATGAAGGAAGACTCAGGTTTTCATGCTTTTCCAATTAAGTACAAACTACCTTGAATGCTTCTGTAAGGATTCCTGAAATTAGCTTTGCTTCAACATAGCCAAAGGATGTCTGTGTCAGTGTGTCCCATCTTGCATTATATTTCCCTCTTTCCAATACTTTGCAGCTTCTCTGGATTTCTATATTCAATCCCTAGGGAACACAACACCAGAGAACTGTTCCTGCGGAACATTTTCAAACCTAGGAGTGTGTATAGCCAGAAGGTTTATAGACTAAGGGAGGAATAGGTAACAGAAGCAACATCAAAATCTTTTGTCCTTCCATAATAAAAAGAAAAGTTTTTTAAAAAATCTCCCCAAAGAAGTTGGACATAAACAAAAGTATCTTTCATGAGTGCGAAGTAAATGGATGTTGCTGACTTGAAGTGTGGGAATCTTCTGTATGCATGTGACCACCAATAGATGAGTTTTAAGAACTTTTGTCTACTTGACATAATACTTGGATTTAAGGAAGTATTTGAATGCAGTCAGAAAATAAGTTAGGTAAAAGAAGAGAAACAGATGGAATGGGGTAGATGGGAGGGGGTGGGGAGAAGAAAGAAGAAGGAGAAGGAGAAGAAGGAGGAGGAAAAGGAGGAGAAGGAGGAAGATGACGACTATGAAGGGAGAAACTGAACAAGGTAGATGAATGCTACCCAATAAGTCTTTGTGGTAAACGTATTTGGATTCCTGTCCTACCTCAATCTTGTAGCGCCATTTCCACTACAGTTTAGAAAAACTATGGGCTATTTAGAAGAGGTGAGAACCAATTAGATAGTAATTACCTGTGTCAATTTTTTTTGGGGGGGGGGTATTTTTGTTTCAGCCTTCCAAATTACAATGACAAATAAATATTGCCAGTGAAACATAAATGCTTGCATTATTTAGTGCAATGTTTTTCAACCTTGGGGACTTTAAGATGTGTGGACTTCAACGTCCAGAATAGTCCGGCTAGCATGCTGAGGAAGAGAAACACCGAATTAATGAGTAGAAGAATTCTACCCGAATCCTATAGTATTAGGGTTGGTAACTTTTTTGGTGGTTAAGAGCTAAAAAGCAGTGGGAGAGGCTGAGTAACATATGTAATCATGCTGGTTTTAATAGATGGAGGGCTTTATGTTTTGCTTTAGTTGGTTTGGAGGCTTCCATCAAAATTTACAGCTGTTCCTCACTTCAGAACGGTAGGACACTGAATCTTTGGTTTTCAGCAGATATGGTCAGAGGCCCAAAATTGGAGTCTTGGGGGCAGGGGTGAAATTTAAACATTTCCCCTACTGGTTCTGTGGGAGTGGCTTAATTGGTGGGCATGGCTTGGTGGTCAGGTGACCTGGTGGGCGTGGCTTGGTGGTCAGGTGACCCGGTGGCTTTGGCCAATAATAATATATAATAAAAATAATAAACAAAGTACACAAAACAATAAGAGGTACCAAAAACCAATTTTCACACTTTACACACAAACAACACAACACAACTGACTCATACACAATGTAAAAGCAGCTGTACCTCACCCAAAATGGCCCCTGCAACAAGCAGGAATCTCAGACAGCTAGAAAAAGCTCAAAAAGCAACTTTCACACTTTACACACACAAAATGCCACATACAGCTTTGTGAGATTTTGTGTGTTTGTGCACAAACATTTTATTATTTTATTTTATTTTATTTTATTTTATTTTATTTTATTTTATTTTATTTTATTTTATTTTATTTTATTTTATTTTATTTTATTTTATTTTATTTTATTTTATTTATTTTATTTTATTTTATTTTATTTTATTTTATTTTATTTTATTTTATTTTATTTTATTATTTTATTTTATTTATATTTTTAGATAAAAGCAGCTAAATTTAAAACTTCCTTAACTTTAAATTGCTGTCTAAAAAAAAAACCTCCTAAAAAGCCCAATTCACTATTTTTTAAAGCTCCCCCCCCAACAACCACCCCCAGTTACTTGTCAAATTGAAGGCACAAGGCAGGCAGATTGAGTTACTCACCAATTGGATTGATTGCAGGCAGGAAGATTGAGTTGCTAGCTGATGCAATTGATTGCAGCAGGCAAAGCAAGGCTAGAAAAGCGAGCGAGCCCCAAAGAAGCAGCAAGCTGCCAAGTGGGCAAGTGGGGACCGGGCGATTGGGTGGGTATGGGCAGGGGTGGGGGTGGGGGCAGAGATTTTTGCTACCAGTTTTCCGAACTACCCACCGCCATTGCTAACAGATCGGCCAATCCGGTCCGAACTGGGAGCGTTTCACCCCTGCTTGGGGGCCAAATATGGACTTTGACCAATGATAGCTTTCCGGAGAAAACAAATTCTCATTTAGATTACATCATGCATACGGAAGTCCACCAAGACAGACTGGCTTGTCTTTCTCACAACTCTCTGTGCAAAGTTATTCCATTAGTTTCTGCCTACCAGATGTGTGTTGGCTACTTTCTCGTCAACCCTATGTATTGAATTATAATGCATCTAGGATGTGTTTATGTCAGTAATGCCAATAACTATCCATATTTGGGGGTTTTTAAACAGTAAAAAGTTCAAAGCTCTTCTTTAATGAAATATTTAACTACCCTTTTTCTTAATGCAATATATGGGTGTTATGCAATTAATGGCAAAAAAATGATACATCTTACAAAAGCGGACAATAAGAGCTGGAGGATATGCAGTGGCTTTGCTTTCATCTTCTGCTTTTAAATTGATACTTTTAGTTATTTCTTCTATTCTTATTCTTTTTATTCTTTGATTTGATTTTAATCATACTTATAAGGACATCATAGGAATTTATTTGGTATTTGAATTGTATACACGTTGCCATGCCTGCAATTTATTAAATTTCAAATGAAGTAGTATTGAACAGATACATACCATCTAGAAAGAAATACTCCAATGATTTATAATATAGTGCCAATCAAAGATAAAGCTTTTGAAGATTTTTATGCAAGCGAAAATAAGTATTATTAGATATATTAAGGCTGCCAGACTCCAAAAAGATTCCAAAAATACTCCAAAATGCTGATGCATAGTCTGTAATAATTTATATGTTAACCTGCTGAGAGAATGTAATTAACCACAGAATAAATAAATCTTGTGTGTATGAGATAAAATATATTCAAGTAGTTTAAATGTTTTCTTTGAAAAGGAAACTTCTATACAAAATATCTGGGTAGGACTCTTTCATGCTCCAAGTCCTACAGTAAATGATAAAAATAATGTGTGTGAATTGTGTGAATGACTGTGAATGGCCAAGAGTCATCAAATAATGGCAAGATATAAATACAAACAATCAGTCTATTGGTTGATCAATCAATCAATCAATCAATCAATCAATCAATCAATCAATCAATCACTCAATTAAAAGCCCAGTTCCATTGGGAGATTCAAGGCTTGACTAATGTGGTACTTCTTTTCATTCAATTTTAATAGTGCTTTTTTTCTAACCCAAACTAGAAATCAAAGGTATTGGGAGTTCACACAATCAGCAATGTATTTGGCCTCTGAGGTCTTGATTTAATTTTAATCAAATAGAGGTAAAACATAAAGAGGCCATTTGCAGTATCCTAACTTTGCAAAGTTAAGGCCTCAGGAGAGCATCTCAGGGGAAAAGATTTTGATATTTTGCCCTCCAAGGACGCAACAGGGCTCTGACATTTGAAAAAGAAAATCTGGTATTGTATTCTCTGAGCAGCGGATCATTTCAGTGCTGGAAAAGCTTCAACTCAAAATCTCAAAAAGAGGATGTAGAAGAGGTATCCAAGGGCGATGGCATGTGTTTGTTTGTGTATTTCTGAATTTAAAAAAGTCAACATGGTGGGCGTTTGATAGAGCCGTTGTGACCCATTATCTTGACTTTTTGGACTTGTTTTCAGATGCCCCTGGGGCACGGTACATTTGATTATTGGTCAGAGAGCATTTTCCCCCTCTAAAGTTCTTGCTTCTGCTGAATATGGCAAAGAAGTAAGTAGGTAGGAGGGGTGAAATCCATCAGGTTCTGACAGGTTCTGGAGAACCGGTAGCGTAAATTTTAAGTAGTTCAGAGAACCTGCAAATACCACCTCTGGCTGGCCCCAGGAGTGGGGAGGGAATGGGGATTTTGCAGTATCCTTCCCTTGCCATGGCCACCAAGCCACACCACACCCACCAAGCCACGCCCACAGAACCGGTAGTAAACAAATTTGGATTTCACCACTGGTAGGTAGATAAATAAATAGGAAGGTAGGTAAGTAGGTAGGTAGATGGATAGGTGGGATGGAGGGAGAGAAGGAAGGAAGGAAGGAAGGAAGGAAGGAAGGAAGGAAGGAAGGAAGGAAGGAAGGAAGGAAGGAAGAATATTTTAACTTAATATATTGATTTTCTGTTAAATAGTCGAGCAGATGTTTCTCGTTATCTTCCCTGAGAAAGTTCAGTAAGCGCTGGGATCCCTTATGAAGGAGAGGCCTCTGATAAGAGCAAAAATCAATGTCTGATCTATTGTTACCAAATAGAAGTGGCAGGTTATGGTGCTTCCATTGGTGCTTATGTTTCCTGGAGCGTTTTCAAAATAGGAGCAATATCACTTTTCATATTCAGAAACTAAAGCAAGAAAGCTTTTGCCAGTACGATAGGGCCAAACTCCAAAGAAGTGTCACAAAATGTAGAAAAATACTCTTGCAAGACTTTTAACATTTACAGTAGCGGGCATAGAATTACTTCCTTTTAATCCTGAAAAATCCCTTAGAGCCTTCAGCCACACTACCTTATCACTCTTTGTATCATTTCATTATATCAGCCCAAATCCTTTGGACTCCCCAATTATCTCCATTGGATCCTTGGGACTATATAGCGGTACTTTTGGAGATGTAGAAACTAGGTCACGGTAATCATCCAAGACTCCCCACACATCACACACACAAACATTAGCCACACTACTGTTTAATGGAAGTTCAAAGCTCTCACAAATGACAATAATAAAAGAATTATTTTAAAAGGCTTTCTCCACTTTCAGATATTCATTTCTCCTTTCAGACTTCCTGGAACCTACTCGAAGGACTTTGATTGCGGAACATATGCTGTCTGCTCTGGCTTCCAAATTGTGATTACCAGTGGTGGGTTCCTCCCGGTTCGGTCCGGTTCGGCCGAGCCGGTAGCGGTGACAATATGACGTCACCAAACCAGTTCTCCCCCCCCCCGCTCCCCTCCCCACCCACGTTATTCTTACCTTTTATTTGGTCCCACCCCCAATTTATTGCTGCCTCCTGAGTCCCAGCTGATGACTAGAGGGAAAAAAACTGTTTAAACTCTTGCCGTGGGGCTTCAAAGGGTCGTCCTACAGCTGATCATTGTTAAAAGCAAACAAATGAATCAGGTCGTAAGTGCGAGGACCTTCCAGAAATGACTCTGACCAGCTAGCCATGCCCACCTAGTCACATGACCTCCAAGCCATACCCACAAAATAAGCCACGCCCACAGAACCGGTAGTAAAATAATTTAGAACCCACCCCTGGTGATTATTCTTTAAAGTTCACTGAAGACAACGAGAAATTTCAGTTTTTTGACAGCTACGGATGAAGTGATTGGACACTCACTTAAATATGAGTCAGCAGTGTGCAGCAGCAGCCAGAAAAGCCAATGCAATCCTAGGTTGCATTAACAGAGGAATAGAATCAAGATTATATGACATATTAGTCCCACTTTATAAAGCGTTACTAAGACCACAGTTAGAATACTGCGTTCAGTTTTGGTCACCATATTATAAGAGCAGATGTTGAAACTCTGGAAAGAGTGTAGAAAAAAGCAACAAAGATGATTAGGGGGCTGGAGGCTAAAACATATGAAGAACGGTCGCAGGAATTGGGTATGTCTAGCCTAGTGAAAAGAAGGACTAGAGGTGACATGATAGCAGTGTTCCAATATTTGAGGGACTGCCACAAAGAAGAGAGGATCAATTTATTTTCCAAAGCACCAGAAGGCAAGACAAGAAACAATGGGTGGAAATTAATCAAGGAGAGAAGCAACCTAGAACTAAGAAGAAATTTCCTAAAGTGAGGACAATTAATCAGTGGAATGGTTTGCCTTCAGGTATTGTGTGTGCTCAATTACTGGAGGCTTTTAAGAAGAGATTGATCAGCTACTTGTCTGGAATGGTATACGGTCTCCTAGTTGAGCAGGGGGTTGGACTACAAGACCTCCAAGGTCCCTTCCAATTCTCTTATTCTGAAGCCAGGGGCAGAATGGATAAATGCTAGCTTTAAAACAAGCATGAAAAGCTCTACAGACTCAATATGGTCAAGACATCGATGTTCTTAGAGCAGACACACTGGAATTAATTTGATTTGGATGAAGGTCTGTCTTCTTTACAGACAAAAGTTTGCTTGTATTATGTATGTGGAATTGTTCAGGTGTGCACCTACAGACACAGGCATGATTCCTTCCCTGCCAATGTACAAGTTTTGCAATGTTCTTTCAACTTAGATTAGAAAGAATTGTGGTGGTACAGTGCAGTCTAGAGGATTCATACAGCCCTAACCCCATTCATCTATTATGCTGAATTAAGAGCTTCTTTTATTTATTTATTTTTGCAGTGTTATAATAGGAGTGCTCTGAAACACTGAATCCCCTGTGAAGGGATGAAGAGGGGGAGGATAGTGAAGAGGAGGAGTGTTGAGGACAGACCTGAAATGAGATTCTGAGGGCAGAAGGAAGCTTCAAAGATTGTTAATCACAGCTCAAAATAAATGGGACTGGGTTTTTTTATGCAATGCCTGTGTCTTGTGCCTACTGGTAAACTATAGCATTTTTCTATAAAGTTTTTCCTCCATGTGTTTTCAACCTAGAAAAAACTTCTAAAAGTACACACAATAAAAATCCTGAACTATGTATATATGCAGAAGCTTTGGCTATTGAAATGAATGGAGCCAGGTAGCCCCTTTGCTCTTGAGGGAGGGGGTTGTGTTGCCTTTGCAAAAATCCACTGGATTTAGTTCTAAAGGGAGGGACTGGGGATGTTAGGAAATGTATGAAAAACAAAACGAAATTCCTGCCTTTTCATACTGTCACTTCGTTAATAAAAGTAATTGGAACAAAATCCAACAAATAGAGAGAATTTCAAATGAATTTGTTTCTGATTTAATGCGTTTACGCCTTTGTAATCAATTGAAAGTGTAATCCCATTTAAACTGCAATTCCATTGGTGGGTTCTTTGGAGTGAGGTTGATTAAGTACACTGGAACTTGTTTCTTTGTATATGTATATAAATTTTGGCTAAGCAGCTTCAGAATATGCGATTAATTTGAGGTAGCATTTGGATGAGAGGGATATGACTAGGCAAAAATGCAGTCCATTCTTACTATCTTTAGAGACTCAGTGAGTTCTACCATTCCAAAAATGCTGGCAATCTGAAGAAGGTGGATTGAATCAGGTTTCCCAGTAGAGATGCATAAATATATCACTGTATGCATCCTTAAGCCAATGGTCATAAATAAAAAGTTGCTCACTTAGGCAGCTGGCAATGAATTTAAAGTTTAGTTTCCATCTTTAAACAAGGGATGATTTTTGGATGCATTCATAAACTCACTGACAAGCCAAAGTCTTCGTTTTTTCCAAAGCACATTAATCCTTAATTCTCACACATACTTATGGATTGGTCTCATTTCCAGTCTCTTGTTTAAGGCTATATGCTCATGTTCTTTGTATGCGATAGCAGAACTATCCTTCATTCTTGTATATCTACAGGTGCGGCGGGAAGCATCATACTTAGCATAACAAGAAACAAATATTGTTGGCCAGGAAATGCTCCAGGCATCCATCTGCTGGCATTTTTCCCTACTAATTGAGGTTTGACTTTAGGAGCCCTGCAGAAACTACGCAATATGGTGTCTAGAGAGACACAATTCAGTTCATAATGAAAATATATGGGAATCAGATCAATGGGTTTTTAATGTAGGTCAATGAGATTGCCACTTATATATCACTGTTTTGTCTCACAAGCAAATGCATTACTTAAAATAGTTTTAATTATGGTTGAAGGTTGCAATGTAGTATGAGTGAATTAGATAATGAAATAACAATAGCTCACTTTAGTCCAGAGTCTAAATAAGTGGGCAATAGGTGAGACAACAATGTGACATGTCATCTTGTAGAATCCCTAGAAATGAAGTCATGAAATGTTTTTTTAAAAAAACAACAGAGTTATGACATTAGCTAAATTTCTGCCCCATTAAATTCTGGGAATTGAAGTCCATACTTGAAGTCTTAAAAATGGTAAGCCAAGAAACAGGGATCCATATTATTGATAGATTGTAGTAGATGTTGAACAACAGCCTGCTTAAAATTAGAAAGCAAGAGGTATGGTGAAGCAAGAATAAAGCAAGTTGAAGAACCACCAATAAATCTTGATGTTCCTCCAAAAGAAGAATGAAAAGAAAAAAGAAACAATATATATATATATATATATAGCACTAGAAAATCTATGATTTAAGCCTGTATATAAGTCAACGTAATGGAGATAACAAAGGTGTAAACTGTAAACATGAAGAAGCTTTTAGTCTTCCTCAAGCTTACTGGTGACTTCTAGGAGTTGTGGTCTCAGAACATCTGGAGGTTACCTGGTAGGGGAAAGCAACCTTAAGGCTCCTGCTTGTCTCCTGGCTTTCAGTGTTCCAGAAAAACGCCAACTCCAAGAAAAACTCTGAAGCAAGCATTTTTCAAAGTTCTATTTACTAGAATAGGTAAACTGGAAGCCATATTAGGCCAGAAGCTTCCATGCTGTCACTGGCTTCTTGTAGTGCTATATCTTCAAAACAGATTGGCCTCAATAGTTCTGCCAAGAAAAGGGATCTTCATATAGCGATCTGCCCAAGTAAGGAAAGCAAAGTAGGACACATGGCCAAAATAAAGGTCTTCCCAGTCCAGATGGTTGATCAATTCATGTAGACTTTTGAAATATTGTTACACTTTGTACACTTTATACAAGTCCTGAGGCTGTGGATAACAATGCATTCATATTAAATATTGATATAAATATGACATATGACATAAGCATTGCATTGTCATAAAGGTTAAATGTCACAGTGCAATCCTTATTTTTTTTTTAAAAGAGTAAGAAATACTTCATTGTGGTAAGTGCTCAGCTTTTTAGTTACTAAAGGGCATAAAACATGTTTAATAACTATATATATAAAGTCTATTTTAAAGATATCAAAAATTGCTAAAATATGTTACAAGACTAAATTAAAAAATATGTCTTTGGAGAGTGTTTTATGAATGGAAAGGGTGAGGCATAGCCAAAGGGGACAATCTTTGGGAATGTCACCTGAGAAGACTCTTTATTGCATTTCCAAATGTGGGGACCAATCTCTGTGTTTTAAGACTCTCAAGGACTCTTAACTTATCAAGGGTCACTTGATTTATCTCTCCACCAGATTCCCCTCCCATTATCCTGTTAGTCAATATGCTCGTACTTTGTACTTTTTTGCTGTTATATTTTGTGTTAAGTATTGAATAGACAAGCACAGGAACCAATCAGGAGCCAGTAGCTAGAGTGGGAAAATTAAGCACATGTCAGTGGCTGAAGCCACAGACAGCTCCGGGTTAAAAAGGGCTGCAGTGGTCTCTGCATTGTTTAAGCCTTCATAGATTATGTTTTACATTTTGTATTGAGAATGAAAAAGAAGATTATTAATGCAGGCTTTTCAAGGTAGGTGTAGACTTATACAATGACATCTATTGGTTTGAAGGAGACCCTCTGAAGCAGCGGTCACCAACTGGTGGTCCATAGACCACTGGTGGTCCGTGAAAAAATTTTGGTGGTCCATAGAAAAATTATTTGCATTTTTTTATAGTGCACTAAATACTATTTATCGTTTTTAAAAAATTGTATTAGTGGTCCGTGGGATTTAAAATTATGAATTTAGTGGTCCCTGAGGTCCAAAAGGTTGGTGACCCCTGCTCTGAAGGACTCAAACAGTTAAAATAGGTGGTCAATCTATTTTAGTCAACCTCCCACTGGGTGTCAGTGTTTACTTCACACAAATGAAAATGAATTAAAGCATACAATCTAAACATGGAGGGAGAGGGAGAAGAAGGGAGCGAGAGGGAGAAGAAGAGCATTCCAACTGAAGACTGAAATTGCATCTTCACTGGAAACAGTCATAGGGAAGTTTTAAAAAGTCAAGGTAGCTATAAAACTGTACAATTGTAGTCATCATCTTGAC
Organism: Pituophis catenifer annectens; assembly: GCF_029215685.1. Lineage (NCBI taxonomy): Eukaryota > Metazoa > Chordata > Lepidosauria > Squamata > Colubridae > Pituophis > Pituophis catenifer. The sequence goes on from NW_027256888.1 coordinate 60,599,158, forward strand.
TTTTGGGATAACGCCTTTCCACCCATATCTTGTGGATGTCCCTAATCTCAGCATAATTTAAGATTAACAGATTCTTCTTTCTGACCATGGACTATTCCGAATTCTGTACCTAAGCAGCAACTTTGTTTTTAAGACAAAAGAGTGCCAGTTGGAGATATATTAATTGTACCTTGCTTTCTGTAAGAATAATAAATATTACAGGATTGATATTTATATCAATTTCTTCATCAATTTATTTTTATCTATAGTGCAAATAGTTTAAGACTAGAAAGAAACATGGCACTCAAACAATGTGTTGGCAATGTCAGCTTCATCACTGTTGTGAATAATGTACTTTTAAAAATATTTTGGGACAAACATACAAAAAACACGCATTTAAAAAAAAGACTAACCAACCCTACTTTCTCATTTTTGTATTTAATTTTCAGCTTATTTTCAGTTGATCCACTTTTTTTTAAAAAAAAACTTTGTTAATGACCAAAATTAAAGAATATAAAATATAAAAATTCTTTCCTACCAAAGAATTCACAATATATTTAATTTTGACAAGTTTAATTTTCAAAAGAACTTGTTAAATATTATGGTAAAATTAAGTGGGAAGCTACTGGCATAGTAAATTTTACTATTGGCATAGTAAAAACAAAACAGTGATGGCTAATATTTCCATACATGCCCCTTTCATTACAAAGAAAGTAGTTATGATTTCAACCCAGAAAGAATTTAGTTTGAAAGCATGACCATATTTGTAAGAGGAAAGTTAGTTTGGATATTGGGAAGCAATCTAACATCTAAACAAATTGAAGGGAGTAACCTTAACCATAACCTTTCACATAACAGAATTTACAGGATGGAGGCCTTTGGGGCAGCCATTTTGTAAATGTTACACTCTCTAAATAATATATAACATGAGATTCTCTGAGATTATAAGTAAACACTATACAATGATTTGGACTAAATAAATATTTCTTAACTTCAGTAACTTTAAAATTGCAAAGTAGTTAAAGTTGAGAAACACTGGACTAGATGAACTCTAGGGTCTCTCTTAACTCTCTGATTCTAACTTAAGAAGCTTAAATTAATTAACTGAATTTAATTTCAACTTTTTTCTCGTGACAATGGGCTTTTTCATTTTTTAAAAAATAAATAAGTACCAATTTAGGAGAGAAGTTTGTTCAAGATGCTTGTAAGACAGGGCTATGGATATAAGAGAAATGTAGTTCAATCATATGACTCCTTTTGCATATGACTCCTTTTGCATACCTGTTCACATAGTTAAAATATATGCCCTATACCATATTTATTTAGCCACCAAACCTGCTATAATCAGTTTGTTGTGTACCTATTTGGGGATTTTATAATAATTGCAAGCAAACAAAAATTATGAGCTTTCCAGTAATGTCCCAGATTTCTTTTATGCTATACTCAAAAAAATAATTTGGAAATAAAAAATAATCAAATAGATTAAACGAAGTTTTTAAAATGTCAAAATAGCAATCTGAAATAGGATGACTAGATGGAACACATTTCTATATAATGAATTCTTAGTTTAGGAGTTCGCAATCATATTCTGTATGAGGGGTAAGGTTTTTATATGCTTTGCATATGTATAATAATCCCCTTCACATTAACAGTGATTTGATTTTCATGGACATCCTTCCCTATCTTCAACCCATTAAACTGGGGTATTAAAATTTTTCAGGACAACAGAGTTGGAAGTGACCTTGGAGGTCTTCTAGTCCAACCACCTGTTTGGTCAGAAAACCCTACACACTTCAGACAATTGGTTATCCAATCTCTTCTTAAAAACTTCCAGTGTTGGAGCATTCACAACTTCTGCAGGAAAGTTGTTCCACTGATTAACTGTTCTGTCAGGAAATTTCTCCTTAGTTCTAAGTTGCTCCTCTCCTTGATTAGTTTCCACCCATTGCTTCTTGTCCTGCCCTCAGGTGCTTTGGAGAATAGCTTGACTCCGTCTCTTTGTTGGCAGCCCCTGAGATATTGGAACACTGCTATCATGTCTCCCCTAGTCCTTCTTTTCATTAAACTATACATACCCAGTTCCTGCAACTGTTCTTCATATGTTTTAGCCTCAAGTCCCCTAATCATCTTTGTTGCTCTTCTCTGCACTCTTCCTAGAGTCTTCTACATTTCATTAGTGTAGTATGAAAGGCAATAAAATGAACGCAAAGAGATTTTTTTTCTTCAGTTCTGAGGATCTGAAGTGCACCATCCCCCTAGTTACTGAAAAAAAATGCAGGTATTTTAAAATATTCTATCTTCTATATGATTATTATGTCCCTTCTGGCAGAGAAAGCACATTTGTGAATTTCAAAAATGGAACAAAAATAGAGATGAGAGAGGGAGAAAAAGAGAGGCAGAAGATACGGACACTCAAACAGACACAAACCTCTTTTCATTAAATTAAGAAGTTTGCCTTAATCTGGATGTCTTCCATGGCAGTGGTAGGTTGCCCTTGGTTCAGACCAGTTCGCAAGAACCAGTAGTAAAACTGGCGGGAAGCTCCGCCCACTGATCCGGACATCATCGGAAGTGATCTGCGCCTAATTATACACATCATCACAGCCGCTAAATTGTCCTACGCTAAGTATTGGAAAGAGAAAGGTTGTCCAACTGAGCAACAGATAGTTAGTAAAATACTGGAATGCGCAGAAATGTGCAGGCTAACGCATGTGTTAAACGAGAACGAGGATTCAGAATTTTGCACGGTATGGGATCTGTGGTATAGGTGGTTGGAAAATAAATGCAAAAATTAATTATAAAATGGGGACAACGTTTAACTGTTCATTTAATTCATGTATTATGGTAAAACTTTAATTTATGATGTAATAAGCAAGATCTACCCTACGCTTCAATTGTAAAATATTTATGTAACCTATCAGATACCACTTATTTACACATATAGCATGATTACACATTGCCAAACCGAAAATGTTGAACTTTAATATATTATTTACTTAATAAAAAATGTAAAAAAAAAAAAAAAGAAGTGATCTGTGCATGTGCAGAAGAGTACACGGGCACGATGCGAACCGGTAGTAAATGTAAGTAGAACCCACCCCCGTTCCATGGGTGTGGACTTCAACATCCACAGATCTCAGCAATGGCCATGCTGACTTCGAATTCTAGAAGCAATTTATTTATTTGCTTATTTATTTATTAAGTTCACATATAGCTGAGGTTGTAGTCCCTTATGCAAGATTAGTAGCAGAAATTAATTGCAACCGTCCAAATGTAGAATTAAAACTGTTCACAAAGAGAAATATAAAATCAATAATGAGGACAACCATAGCCACCAAAACAATCAATCAAAAGAGCAGAACATCAAAAACTTTTCCAGAGTCTGTGCCAGCGAGACCACCAGGGAAAAGGCTGGTTTCCAGAGTTGCCAAGTTGGTGAAAGCTGACTTAGCTGTCTTTGGCTCCCTTTCTCCATACACATATACACACCCTGACACAAACCCTAAATCACATATTGTATCTATTTTATTTCACTTAAAAAAAAAAGAAAACCTTATGGGAAGAAGCCCTTTGCAATTGCTTAGTCTATGAATCATGCCAACATTTGGTTTGAGTTGCTTTTAGTTATTTGACAAAAACTAAGGAATAAAGGGAAAACTTTAAAATGTCTGACCCATTTTTCATCACTCAGTTGGTGTGAGTAATGGTGGGGCCCTTTATACAATATCCTATCTGCATGCTTTTCCATAAATGGCTCCCTCACTGCTAGGACAATGGTTTCCAAACACCAGTCAACCTCAGTAGGGAGATGAAAGCGTGGCTTTTCCTATAGAATCTGCATTCTTTGTGATTGGGAACTTTGTGGTCTATCTCCCAGTGCAGCTGGACCATTTCAATATTATCCCAGCTACCACTCAGGAGATGATACCATCATATTGCTAAGAGGATGCTTCTGTTGCACATATTTCTTGAAACTAACGCAGAAAGATAAAAATCATACAAAACAGATGCTGCCCCTGATGTCATTCATATGGCTCCCTTTATTCAACTTTATTTAACATTTTCCTTTGTTTGTGTCTATTCCAGAACAATTAGACTATTCCAGAACAATTAGACTGCTAGTACTGTATAAAGTGTTTCATTTTTATTTTCACTGTCCTTCAACTGTTCATAAGCACATTAGTCTATAACTGATTCTTATTTGCGGATGATAAAATGCCTATTTTTTTCTGAAAGAGTTGCCAGAAATAAGATTTGCCTCCATCAGTGCCTGCTTTCCAGAAGAGGAACTATTTCAGAGGGTTAATTAGATGATATGGTTTGTTAATTATGTTAGGATGCACTGTTACTGTAGGGAACTTTTTAAATTATTTATTATGTATAATCACCCTGGACAGTTTAATTTGATTTGAATTTGTTTAATTTTTAAATTGATTGTCATGGATGTTTGATTGCATTATATATGTCCCAAACTACTGGCAGCTTTTGTGAAACACAGACATATGGAGAACCAATCAATAAATAAAATGGGAGCATGGTTGGAGATGAAGATGGGAAGGAACTTTAGAAGACATAATTAGATTTCTTATTTTTAAAAAGTTGATTGATTTATTATTAACAGAATAAAATCCCTTATAGGCTTTTGTTTGTTTTAAAGATGCATGAATCCTTCTAGACAGATATAATTTTAAATTACGGAACATAGTAAAACAATGCCAACAATAATTTAAAAAACCCAAATAATAATAATGAAATGAAACTAAGTGTTATTTGTCATGAGGATTCTGAAGCAGTTTAAAAGATATATATATATCCTCTATCCTGGTCCTGTTAGACCTCTCAGCGGCTTTTGATACCATCAACTGGGGGTGGGGGGCACCGTTTTGTGGTGGTTCCCCTCCTACCTCTCTGACCGGTCGCAATCTGTGTTGACAGGGGGGCAGCGGTCGACCCCGAGGCACCTTGCTTGTGGGGTGCCCTTCTGTTCAACATTTATGTAAAGCCGCTGGGTGAGATCATCCGTAGCTTCGGGGTGGAGTTCCATCAGTACGCTGATGACACCCAGCTGTACATCTCCACCCCAGGCCACCCCAACGATGCCCTTGAAGTGATGTCCCAGTGCCTGGAGGCTGTGCGGGCCTGGATGGGGAGAAACAGGCTCCGACTCAACCCCTCCAAGACCGAGTGGCTGTGGCTTCTGGCATCCCGATATAGCCAGCTGATGCCATCGCTCGTAACTTGGGCGTCCTCCTGGACGCACGGCTGTCTTTAGAAGATCATTTGACGGCTGTGGCCAGGGGGGCTTTTTATCAGGTTCGCCTGATACGCCAGTTACGCCCCTTTCTAGATCGGGACTCCCTACGCACAGTCACTCAGGCACTCGTCACTTCCTGCCTGGACTACTGCAATGCTCTCTACATGGGGCTCCCCCTGGGGTGCACCCGGAAGCTCCAGCTGGTCCAGAACGCGGCCGCACGGAGGATTATGGGGGCAACGGGGCGCTCCCATGTGACACCTCTCCTGCGCGAGCTGCACTGGCTCCCAGTGGTCTTCTGGGTGCGCTTCAAGGTGTTGGTGATCACCTTTAAAGCGCTCCATGGCTTAGGGCCGGGGTATTTACGAGACCGCCTTCTGCCACCAATAGCCTCCCACCGGCCAGTACGCTTGCACAGAGTGGGCCTCCTCAGGGTGCCGTCCGCCAGACAATGTTGGCTGGCGACCCCCGGGGGAGAGCCTTCTCTGTGGCGGCACCCACCCTCTGGAACAACCTCCCCCCAGAGATACGTACAATAACAAACCTCCGGATTTTTTGTCGGGCCCTGAAAACTTATTTATTTCAACTAGCTGGGCTGGCTTGAGTTAAATTTTAAACTGATTTTAAATTGGGTTGTTTTTAAATTACGGCCAAAAATATTTAATCATTTTAAACTGTTTTTTAAATTTTGTATATTCTGTTTTTTTTTTACTCTGGCTGTTCACCGCCCTGAGTCCTATTGGAGAAGGGCGGTATAGAAATGGAAACAAATAAACAAATAAATAAATAAATAAAATAAATATATTCTTACTTCTTCAGTATATATACTATATATATATATATATATATATATATATTATATGTGTGTGTGTGTGTGTGTGTGTGTGTGTGTGTGTCTTTTTTTATATATTTATTTATATATAAAAAGATATATATATATATATATATATATATATATATATATATATATATATATATATATTTGACCTATTGCATTTTCTTCTATCTCTTTTAGTGATTGTTTTTAAATTTGTTTATCATGGCATTTTCAGCATAGCTATAAAGCATTTTTTTCTTTTAGCATTATTATTTTTTAATTATACTGTTACAGAGTCAATTGTGTGGTTACAGCTCAAACAATTTTTTAGTAATATTTGCTATAACACAGAACATTTCTGTTTATTTTTATTTATTTTATAGGAAATAGAAGAATTGTGAGTAACATATGAAGGTGCATTTTTATACAACTGCAAATACTAATACAAATAAAAAGATAAAAGAATAGAAAGAAAAACTAGAAAATGAAAAAAGAAGGGGGAAAAAAAGAACAAATATAGTAAAAAAAGGAATATATAAAAAAGGACTTTCAACCTTCATCCCAACAAGTATAAACAATTTTAGTAACTTATCACCTCATCTTATTTATTTATTTATTTATTTATTTATTTATTTATTTATTTATTTATTGGTTTGATTTATATGCCGCCCTTCTCTGGAGACTCAGGGCGGCTTACAATACGTTAAGCAATAGCCTTCATACTTTTGTATATACCTGCTTAGTAGGGCTTTCGGCCCCTCCGTAAGCGGTGTTCTTTTTTATACAAAGTCAGTTTAAAATATAACAAACAATCTCTTCTTCCTATAGTCCCATCTCTTATCTCTAACCAAATCCATAAAGCCTTTGGTGAGATGGGCAGCACACAAGATATGTAAGGTATAGGACGTGATAGTGGCAGGGCGGGTAGGCGGGGCCAGTCCAAGTCGGAACTACCGGTTTGCCTGAACCAATCCGAACCGGCAGCAGCCCACCACTATGTATATATATATGTATATGTACATACTGTGTATGTACATATGTATATATCTTCATTCAATCCTGGCATCAGCAAAAGTCTATTAAGAGATACCAGCAATAACAACATATCTATTTTAACCTTGAACAAACTCTCATTGTAACATTGTAAAGATTAAGATTGTAACGATCTTAATCTTTAGTCCATTTAAACAATGTCATAGAACTTGATTTTCTCCCCCATTTTTTTATTTGTCCCTTCCTTCTTAGGAGATTTTTTTAAAAAAAAAACTTTAGTAAGCCTCTTTTGTAAATCCAATATAGAAAATTATCCAAGTTACATCCTTGTTTTATTGCTTGGGTAGCTCTTGTCACTATTAAAACATCAACTGGTTTCATTTGTATGTCCATTATGACATGTTTTTCCATATCATTTTTGTAGTGTTTCATTTGTAAATCCACTTTTAACTCAACCTCTGTCTTGTCAAGTATAACACATATATGTTAGATTTTTTTTAATGCACTTTTTTCTTTTTTAATGTCTTTTTTTGTTTGTTTATATACTACTGTTTTCCGTTGTCTCCAGAGCTCTAAACAAGGAGGTCTCTTACAAGGAATAGTTGTCTGGAGCATTGCTCGCAATCTGAAATTACCCCCTATTCAGTGAGGATTTGAAGAACCAGTCTACTTGCCATCTCCTAATTCTGCCATGCTCATCCATCATTTCTTTCTCTGGAAGTCTGATGTTGCTTATTTAAACTCCTGAAATGATTTCAAATATCCATTTCTTATTCCAGGACTGCAAGTTGGCCTTTCCTGATTTAAAGATAATTTAAAATCTTTCAACCTTATACAATTTCTTCTTTATCCATTGTCGAGATAAATGTGTTGCCATGTTAACTCAACTTTATTTTTGTAAACTTGGAAATAAATTTACAATCTAAATTGGTATTCTAAATCAGTGAGGAACTGAATATAAAAGAACAGACTGAATCTTACTGAGATTGATAATTGAGAATAAGCCTGAACTTGGAGAAAGTGTAGAGCAGGTCATGCAACGAGTCACATTTTTTCAGAAGAATTCAGGTTTTCTGCTAGAGCAAGGGTGTCAAACTCAAGGCCCGTGGGCTGGATCCAGCCTGTGGGGTGCTTAGATCTGGCCCATGGGGAAGCCCTGGAAACAGTGAAGGACCGGCCTGTGATGGCTCTGCCAGAGAAAATGGAGCTCACAATAGCCTCCTGCAGCCTTTTGCCAGTGAAAAAGGAGCTTTGGGAGGCTGCGCACAATCCACCCGAGCTCCATTTTCACTGCCAGAGGGCTGCAGGAGGCTGTCACAGCTGAAAACGGAGCGTCAATGAGTGACATTGAGCTGGCCATGCTTACCCCAACCACGCCCATCCCAGTCATGTGTCCCCTTGGCCCCTTGAGATCAAACACAACCCTGATGCGGCCCTCAATGAAATTGATTTTGACATCTCTGTGCTAGAGGATATCGATGTTGTTGCTCAATCTATATTTTACCTTCTGCAGCCATGGTCCAGCTATGGTTTTTTTGTCAGCTGGTGTAACTTGATCTTAATTCAGACCTGAATTAAAAAAATTAAAAATGAATTAAAAAATAAAAAATAAATGTCTGCCCATGTATCACAAGTTCTGCATATTTAAATATGCCTTCAATATCACGATGTGTTCAGAAAAAAGCCAAAATTGTTAGCATCAGTCTGATCCTCTTTGTTCCCCCACTGCAGCCCCAGATATTACTGAATAACAATTCTAATGCTGAATGATTCATCCCAGTTTATTATTTTTGGCTGAATAAAGCATTTTTTTTTAGAAATACAACTAAATAATAACTTTATAGGGAAATGATGAGAGTCAGCATGCAAGTGATCATAAATTCATGGGTATAAAGAATAAACACAGAATCTTTGTCTCCATCAGCCCTAACTGCTAGGGCTGATGGAGACAAAGATTTTATGTTTTCATAATACTTTTAATTTACCTGGAAACAAGAAGCTTTACAGATTTACCATTGTGTACTTTTCACAATGAGAGATTTGGTTGAGTGTTGAGTACAGTACTTCTAATACTACTCTGAGCATTTTTAGAAAACATTTCCTATCTTTAACCCATGCTGTTATTGAGTCTGCTTTGTGAAAGGCAGTCAGTATAACCTTTCCTCTAGCCTACTATCCTTTCTCAACATGTCATTGTATTAGTATCATTAATATCTATTTGTGGAATGTGGATTCTGAGGGGATGTGGATTCTGTTCAAAACCTGTTTGGGGAGAGTACAAATACAAGAAGACTCGAAGAAGATGGAATTCTGATCTCTCCAGGAGGCAGGTGTGGAATTTTATTTGTACCACTTTTCATTCTGTCAATCCTATCCCATCTGCTAGCATTTTGTCACCCAATATTAAATCATTTGTTCCTAACCACAGGCCAGCTGGAATATTTTTTTGAGTGACCTCGGGGGTGAAATAGTATCGGAAAGATGAAATCAGCAATAGAGTTTGTTTTGTTCCCGGGGAGTTAGAAAAGACAGTCAGAGAAGGTATTGTTCAAAGGAACTGCTTGAAATTGTTTGGAAATGTTTAGCTTCTGCTGCTGCTAATACTAGCTGCTAACATTCAAAACAATTGCATTTGAAATGTAGGTAGAACAAAGTTTTTCTGCCTTTTAATTGGTATTAAATAGATATGTAGGTTTGTTTGTTGTGTCCATACAAGCCAAGTAAAGAGAACGCAGATTATTTACAAATAATTATTTTTTACCAAATCTTTAATTAGGCTTTATTGTTAAAGCTACACAATGGGTGAACTATAGAAATGTAATATTTGTATTCAGATTATTTTGAAACTGTAAATATTTAAACTAAAATTTTAAAGCAAATAATTCTGATTGGAAGGTCCCTGTGACAGCATCAAAAGGATTCATCCATCCATAATCTCAACAGCTGTTTATATTTATGTTTATAATAAGTACATAGTTAAAAAAAACAAGAAGAGCACAAGAAAGTTTTGGTAGCTTTTTTATAAAGCAAAACACTCTGATATTCAGAAGCATAAGCAGGTATAGCAAGGGAATGAAAATATAGAATATAGAATAACAGAGTTGGAAGGGACCTTGGAGGTCTTCTAGTCCAACCCCCTGCCCAGGCAGGAAACGCTACACCACTTCAGACAAATGGTTATCCAACATCTTAAAAATTTCCAGTGTTGGAGCATTCACAATTTCTGCAGGCAAGTTGTTCCACTAATTAATTGTTCTAACTGTCAGGAAATTTCTCCTTAGTTCTAAGTTGCTTCTCTCCTTGATTAGTTTCTACCCATTGCTTCTTGTCCTACCGTCAGGTGCTTTGGAGAATAGTTTGACTCCCTCTTCTTTGTGGCAGCCCTTGAGATATTGGAACACTGCTATTATGTCTTTCTTCTCATTCTTCTCCTTCTTTTCATTAAACTAGCCATACCCAGAGTCTGCAACCGTTCTTCATATGTTTTAGCCTCCAGGCCCCTAAAGTTGCCTCTTCCTTCCAATCTTGCTTCACCCAGTCTATTGTGCAGAAGACACTTTGGCTTCTGCTACTCAGATATGGTTCTTGCTTCCTCATTGAAATGTTTTATTAAGAATAAGCAGTCTGGATTTTTCCTGTGACAAATGAACTGGGCAAGTGAGAAGAAGAAATAGCCATTGAAAGGGAGAATGGTTCAGAAACTGAGCATGTAGCATCCTTTACTTATTTTGTATATGTTAGAAAATTTAGATGGCTGCCCATCTTACATATTGAATTCTGAGTGCCTAACACCAATCAACAGCAACAACAATATATTAAAATCAAGCACCCACACAAATTAAAATAAGCATAATACAATAATTAAAACTCTGTATATCAAAGCCAGCTATACAAACCATGGGGCTAATCTAACACTTTGAGCCAGTACTTGGAGAAAAGCTAGATCTTCACAGCCTCCTGGAGGCCTGAGAGGATCTGGAAAACCAGGACAATCTTTGTCAATTTTTATCTTAATCTACTCTGACTAAAATTACAGAATCATATGGAAGAAAAAGGCATTTACAACATCAGCTTCAAAATTGTTCAGTATAAGAATCCAAAAATAGAAAATATCTATTCAGCTTCTGGTGTAAAACAATCAGCAAAAATGAAACCACTACCAGAAAGGTAATTTGTTCCAGTCTCGAATTGCTCTTATTCTTCAAGGTCGTGCCTCCAAACATTCAATAGGAACCTGCCTTCCTGAAACTAAAACCCATTATTCCCTGCCCTGCACTTTTGGATGATATAAAACAGGTCTTGATCTTCTTTTGACAGCCCTTCAAAAATGTTAAAATCATTATCATATCCCCTCCCATAGTCGTTTCTTCAGCTAAACATATACAACTTCTTCTTGAAGGACTTAATTCCCAGTCCTGTTCTCATTTTTTTTTTTTTTGCTCTTCCTTGGAGTTCTTCCAGTTTGTCTGAGAAGGAATTTCAATTGATCATTTATCTAAAATGTGCATTAAGGTCTACTTGATTTTCAATTACAATTTTATAGGTGATCATTATGCAACTTTTTTGATTTGAGGGCTGCACTTGGCACTTGAGTGACCTGCCGGTTCTATGCTAAAAGGAACCAAACTAGCTTTCATGTAGCTTAACTCAATTCTATATTAAATCACTAAGATTAAGAGATTGATATAGTTAATTACAAATTAAGACTTCACCTGTCTATCACAGTAAAAAATAGAAGGACAGCAAGCATGAATATGGGCAAGAAGAGTGATGCTAACTGGCTGAGTACCAGAGAAGTTAGAGTAAGAAATCAAAAAAATCAGAATTGAGAGGAGACAAAAAAGAAGTAGTTTACCAAGAACCGTCTGATAACAAAATTTAGAGAAGATGTAATGGTATGTTGATAACCTTGGAAGACCAGGAGAGAGGTGCTGCCTAGGGAATGGCCTAATGATGCATAGCCCACAGCTACGTAGTGGACAGAGCAAGAATCTCAGGAAGGACCCTGCCTCATATAAGGGATTGTAAAAATGATGGTGGGAGAATTGTACTTTCAGATTCATAAAATTCTGTTAATGTAATTTTACAGTAAAGTAGAACTACATTATCTGGTCATATTTCCTGTCTCATTACCTGGTAAGGCTGGCAGAAGCTCAAGGAATCTCAATTGGGACTCTCCTAGTTTCTTATTTTGATATATATATATATATATATATATATATATATATATATATATATATATATATATATATATGCCCTTCTCCGGAGACTCAGGGCGGCTTACAATGCGTTAAGCAATAGCCTTCATTCTTTTGTATATTTTATACAAAGTCAGCTTATTGCCCCCACAAACTGGGTCCTCATTTCACCTACCTTAGAAAGGATGGAAGGCTGAGTCAACCTTGAGCCTTGGAGAGATTCGAACCAGCAGAAATTGCAGGCAGCTGTGTTAATAACAGGGTGCACTAAACCACTGTACTATCAAGGCTATTTAAGAATTCTTTCAACTATACTAACATGGCAAGAGGCACAAGATATCAGTTTTCCTATGTTAGTCCTAGTGCTAACATAGCAAAAATGACAACTACATAATTTATGGGCAGCACTGACATGATCAGAATTGAAATCTGGTGAAATAGAGAGAAGCAGTGTGATGCAGATTTATCTGAAATAAAACACAAAAACAAGACTAAGGGAAGGCATGTTAGAAGAGCACAAATATACTAACTTGAAAGAAATCTTTTCTTCAGGATGTTATGGCAATAGCACTATTTAAAAGTGTTATGCACTAGAATTTCTTTGCTCCTCTGGACAACTGACCGTTGTGGTGTAACAAATTTTGACTCTTTTGAACATACAAGATGACTTTACTCTGCTGGCTTCGGAAAAGTGTATGCAGCAAAATAAGTGAATATGTGGTTTAGGAGAACTATGCATAGTTACAGCTTTATCTAATAAAGATATTGTCTGGATATAATTTGAACAATACAATTTGCGCATTTGTGATTTTAGTCTCCCAATATTCTGTCCTATAAAGCAAGGCACATTTGAACCCAAACTTTAGAGTATGCCAGCCACCTTGACTTAGAATATTGTGCAAACACAATAATCTAATTATCATATGATGATGATGATGATGATGATGATGATGATGATGATAATAATAATGATGTGCTGAGAGCCAGTTTGGTCTAGTGGTTAAGCCACCAGGTTAGAAATGAGGAAAGTGTGAGTTCTAGGTCTGCCTTAGGCATGAAAGCCAGCTGGGTAACTTTGGCCCAGTCACTCATCATTCTTCTCAGCCCACCTCATAGGGTGTGGCTGTGGGAAAAATAGGAGGAAAAAGAAGTATTCATTGCCTTAAATTTACTTATGAAGTAATAGAGGCAGGATTTAAAAATTAATAAGTAATAATAATCATGATAATAGTTTGGGTTGTATAGATACATACTGTATTGTCCTAGTGGTATTTTTTTTTAAAAAAAGTGAACAAAATCCTGTTTCTATCAAGGCAAAGTGGGCACATTTCTGTGACAGGGAAATAGCAGTACTGAAGCATGAATAAAATAAAACAGATTCAGCTTTATTTTCTGGAGCTTGTCCTTATTGTAAATGTCAATGGCTCCTTGCCCAGTTTAACTTCTGAACTACTTCTCAGAGTTCTTCCTGAGACAGTCACTGACGTCAATAATATATTTAATTAGAAGTAGAAAAGAGCAAAGAATTAAAAATGACTGTTAATAGTTTTTCTGTCAACCAGTAGTAAAAGTCTTGCCTGAAACTCTATAGTTAGGTAAGTGAATGAATTATCATTAATAATTGCCATTTATTTGTTGCTGGATATGTGGTTTAGTTGTGACCTAATAATTGGTGTTATTTATAAACACAAATCTAGTCTTACCATTTTATTACTGATCAGCTCCAGCTGAGTCTAAACCTCAGGTTAGTCAATTTGGTGCCCAAGGAAACAAAAATGGACATGTGTAAATGTTTGGACCAACTGGAATTCCACACCCTAGTCGCCCCTACCAAAAAAAGCTTAAGAGAATTGTTTAGCAACAAAGCATGCATACCTGCCTAGAAAAAAAAAGATAAAACAATCTGGGTGATAAACATTTTAGATGATTAAACCGGTATCATAATTTACCGGTTATATAATTAGATTATATAATTTCTTCAGGTTTTTCCTGAGTAAATGACTAGCTATATCTATCATGGCATGAATGTAACAATATGATCTCAAAATTATAAAAATGCTGCTCACTATTGCTCACTTGGATTAATACAAATGTTCAATCATGAATTCATGAATGTTCAATCTAGAGTCTTCATAGTTGGCCAAAGCTAAGTAGGCTTTAGTTCAGCTCCTTGATAATGGCAACAGATGAAAGTTCAGAATGGCAGGAAATTTAACATTGTGTGTGTGTGTGTGTGTGTGTGTATGTGTATGTGTGTGTGTGTGTGTGTGTGTGTGTGTATGTTGTAGCTTTTATGAGTTCAGTTACTAAGGACTTGCAGCAATCTACCTATACATAGGATTAAAAACATTCTTGTCCATTAGTAGCTGATTATAATTGACATCCATTAAATGCACTACAAAATGGTGGTAGATTACTCTTTAGTGCCCCAATTTCTGATCATCAGTACCATGATTTCATGGCTCTTTGTAAAATGATAGGAATGGAGTGAGCCATATATCTGTCATTATAAGATTTTTTTTCTCAGAAAAAAATATTTAATTGTGTTCCATGAGTATGTTGTTGTTGTTGTTGTTGTTAGTTGCAAAGTTGTGTCTGACCCATCACAACCCCATGGACAATGTTCCTCCAGGTCTTCCTGTCCTCTACCATCCTCTGGAGTCCATTTAAGCTCATGCCTACTGCTTCGGTGACTCCATCCAGCCACCTCATTCTCTGTCATCCCCGTCTTCTTTTGTCCTCAATCTTTCCCAGCATTAGGCTCTTCTCCAGTGAGTCCTTCCTTCTCATTAGGTGGCGAAAGTATTTGAGTTTCATCTTCAGGATCTGGCCTTCTAAAGAGCAGTCAGGGTTGATCTCCTCTATGTTCTGACCTAGGCTTTCTGAGTCAATAAAACACATGAGTAGTCCCAAAAACCTCTTTAATTTCAATGATTGTGAATTCTGTTCATTCCAGATGAGTCCCAAATAGTTGTAAAGAGTCCTTCAGGATAAGGCTGATAATCACCCACCTTTATCTCCCTTGACACGCTGCCAAAGACCTAATTGGCAAAGCCACATGGAGTCTAGAATCAAACAGAGCTTCAGGCTTTAAACTGCACAGAATTAACACCATTGCTTCCTGCAAAGGCCCACGTGCCTTTGTTCCTCTTTTAAGTCTTATGGGAGGGGCCAATCATCTCCAAGCCCTACTCTCCAGTCGTCCCTTTTGTTTTAACTGTTCTTGCCTTCTGGCAGCTCTGTGCATGCGTGCACTGGGAACAGGATCCCCCTGTTCCTCTGCCTCACTGAGGTCCGACTCTGGAGGCTCCGGAGGCAGCATGTACCTCCCAGATGGAGCTTGCTCTGCCTCTGACACAGAGCCCTCATCCGAGCCTTCCCCAGACTCCAGGAGTGCCCCATGTTCCTCCCCAGCCTCTCACTGTCTGACTCTGCTGCCAGCTCTGCAGGCCGCTGGTGGACCACAACACTCTAGGACTGACCGGTTTGATCATCTTGCAGTCCAAGGGACTAGCAGGAGTCTTCTCCAGCACCATAATTCAAAGGCCTCAATTCTTGGCGCTCAGTCTTTCTTATGGTCCAACTTTCACAGTCATACACTGCAACTGGGAAAACCATAGCCTTGACTATACACACTTTTGTTGGCAGGGTGATGTCTCTGCTTTTTAGTATGCTGTCTAGATTTGCCATAGCTTTTCTTCCCAGGAGCAAGCGTCTTTTAATTTCTTGGCTGCAGTCCCCATCTGCGGTGATCTTGGAGCCCAGGAAAATAAAATGTGTCACTACCTCCATTTCTTCCCCATCTATTTGCCAAGAATTGAGAGGGCCAGATGGTATGATCTTAGTTTTCTTAATGTTGAGTTTCAAACCAACTTTTGCACTCTCCTTCTTCACCTCCATCAAGAATATATACTCCGTGAGTATATAGCATAGTAATCCATTTCAGTTATGGAATTAATAGGAGCCTACCAATTCTAGATATACTGGTATGGACTAGACTGGATTCCTATTGGATGTGGCTTTGTTTCAAACCTGTTATAGTCATGCATGAACACATACATTGAGAATTTATATGAGAATCAAGAGTTACTGTCGGGGCTCCTGAAAATAACTATTATTTTCAGTCCTGCATCAGTTTTTGGCTGTCTGAATTTGGTTTGTTTCTGAAGCTACGGAAGTTCTTTCAAAGTTCTACAAGTTATGGATGTTTCTTTAGTTTTATTTCACTGTTTAGCTATCTGTCATCCAGAAGTGCAATGTTTACTTAAACACTACAAGTTCAGTGTAGCAAATTAACAAGCCCTGTCGTAAATTAGAAGCTTTGGCCTTAACTGGTTGTGTTGAATGTTATAATTGAAAACAGCTCCACAAATGTTTTGCTCTTTGGGACCAGATTTGCAGAAATATCTGTTTTAAAAACATCACTGTCCCCAAAGAAATAGTAGATGTGTACTACATTAAACCATAAGATGTATTTCCAAAATATATTATTATTAGACAAAGGCAAGAAATGATGTAAAGCTTGACGTACTTGAAAACAAAATTCGAGATTTGTTACTCTGAATTCTCTTTGGATTTTTGAGAAATAGGGCAACCTGATTATGTGATTAAACAATTAATTATTGAAAATGATAAGCATGTTCTGTATACTGAACTGTACTATTCAGTACTCTATAGTACTGTTCTAAGGAGAGAACTTCATACTTGAACACATATTATGGTCTAGTTAGTTAGCATCTATAGAGTAGCATAGAATACACTTTACTAGATTCTCTAAATGGGAATCCTTGTGAAGTATCAGATTTTATTATTAGAAATATATAAATTGGTTGAATGTAATAACTAGTTTTATTTGCATTAGAATGTATGACACCCAGGTGCCACAATGTTCATGCATTGATATGTATATGTAAAACAAAATAAAAAACTTGAAACAAAAAAAAAGATTTCCTAAAAGCATAGTCAAAATTCCTCTATCTTCTGGTTCAAGAGAATTTCCCAAATGATTACAGAAAGTTCTTATAACATTTTTAAAGAGAAACAGAGATGGCTTACATTTGTAGTTACCCCTAATCATTCTGATGAAAAATGAAAGGAAGATTATCATTCTTTCTCACCTCATCAGCTAACCATAATCTTCAATTGCTAAATTTCCAGTGCTGCTTCTCATCTTTGGTGAAAGAGTCACAATCTTTTGGGGCATTCCAGTAAACAGTTTCTCTCTGTGCTGGATTACTGTTAATAAAATAACTATTCCCCTGAAGTGTGCTTGTTTGTTTGTTTGTTTGTTTGTGTGACTCCGGGTGGCTTACAATAAAATAGATAAAACCAATAGCAGCTATACTTCATAAATAACCATTCACAAACTTGGAAGTCCAAGCCTGGACACCATGAGATGAGAATATACCCTTCTATCATTTAATATTTGGTTTAGTATCAAGTATCTAGATGTTTTTCTCTTGCCATCCCATAATACATTTCTAATAAATAATTTAATTTGAAGTTGATGTTTTGAGCTTCAGTTTTTGAAATTCTTTGGCATAGAGAGTCTTCTTTTCTTTCCTGGTGGACTGCATGGGTTCAACTTACACACATATACTCCAGAGAAATAAAAAGAAAATATTTCTTCAAGTGATGAAGATACTGCCTGGTCCCTGTGTCTCCTATGTAGATTCCTTGGAGATCCAGAGAATCTCCCTTTCTCAAGACCAGACTAGAAGAAATTGTTGGCAAAAGCCTCCTAAGCAGATGGAAAGATACCAAATACCAAGTGCTCTGCCTTTCAAAAAAGTTGTGGCACAGTTACTGAAATGCTTAATTGTAATCAATGCACCACATTAATGAGGCCTACTGAGAGCGCTCCATAATAGCTTATTAAGACACTCATTGTGGTCACAACTGAGTGGTACACAATATGGCTCATATTCATATACAATGAATATTAGCTTTGATGGGTTATATAGCCATTCCATTGAAACATCTGTATTTGTAATGCAATGGCTTTGAGGGCTACTCTAGGTTTGGAAGAGATAGCCCTATAGAGCTATATTTTCTCAAAGTATAATGAAAGCCTCTGCAGATTGTGCACACAGTTGCCTTTTGATCATGTCCATTCTTACCATGCACATAAAGTACCGCTGGACTATTAGGGTTGGTTATCTAGTGAGCTGTGCTGAAATTGAAATCCTGCCTCTACGATCACTGCAAGTACAGTAATTAAGAAAGCAAACTGGGAACTTATAGCAAACTGTAATGACTTTCAATGACTACACTAGATTGGCACATGCTTGACTGTATGCAGGCCTTCTATCCATTTATGAGTTCTGCTTCTACATAATGATTAAGACAGCTTTCTTCAACTTGGATGCCCTCCAAATGAACTCTGAGAATTCTCCAGCCAGTATGATCATTGTTGAGAGTTCTGGAAGTTGAGGTCCAGACATCTGGAAGATGCCCAGGTTTGGGAAGACTGGATTAAAATTTCATAACTATTTAATTCAG
Organism: Pituophis catenifer annectens; assembly: GCF_029215685.1. Lineage (NCBI taxonomy): Eukaryota > Metazoa > Chordata > Lepidosauria > Squamata > Colubridae > Pituophis > Pituophis catenifer. Next base: position 60,617,900 of record NW_027256888.1, read on the forward strand.
GGGCAGTAAGCCTGGTGCCCTCCAGATGTTTTGGATTTCAACTAATCAACCCTAGCAGCATGGCCAATGGCAAGGCTTTATTGATGTTGTAGTTTGAAACATCTGGAGGGCACTAGATTGCCTGCCCTTCATCCAATTAACATGATTAAATCATCAAATGTGGCTCACTGCAGGACAATATGGAGTGATTTACAGTTACTTCCACACATAGCAAATATCAGATGTAGGCAGCTCAATATCACTACAAGCTAATATATAATGTCATCTTTAAATATTGTGCATATTTCATTTCAAATTCCCTTCCACAGGGTGAGATCAGGCATTTGCCAGGATAGATCAAAGCCATGTTTTTAGTATTTTAGCCTAGTGTTTTAGGTGGCAGTTCTTACATTTAAGTGAAAGATGTATGACATAACTTTACCTTTAAGGCATAATTCTGACTAATATCTCAATTGGGAGGAAAGGAGGATTAGCAATGACATTTAGCAAACATTTACAGTACAACCAAGAGCCAATTGCATATGATACCCTTATTTCAATGGTACTTCATCTAACTAGTTGAAAAGTTCATGCTGATGCACAAGAAGTAACTGGTAGTAACATAGAAGAACAGATATTAAAGAATAATGATTTAAAAAATTGCTCACCTGTAAAATCTGATGAATGTTTTGAATGCAAATTTACAGGTTATATGACTAACTGTGAACAAAATACAGTTATGAAGCGTATATAAAATTATACAACTGTTCTTTATGACTGAGTATTCTCTAATTAAATTTCCCTGAGGGTATCCGCTCATACCGTTTGACCAGAGAGATGAGCATGTTCCAGGCCCTCTCCCTTAAATGCTGCCATCTAGTGGGATCAAGGCAGCATATTTCTTGGTAATGACCCCTATCCTTTGCTCTGAGATTTGGCAGGACCCTACACCCTAGCCTTCCGAAAGGCCTTGGAAAAACTACTGCTGAAATACATATCAATCAATCAATCAGGATATTTTATATATTGATTGATTAAATTTATATGCTGCCTATCTCCCTGATAAAGTGACTCTGGGCACTTAAAATATTGATATTTAATATCAATAGCAAATGAAATATTAGTCATTGCTTAATAGTCACCACAACTACTTTATATTTTAGTTATTTTTAATATATTATTTTTATTTACTGTTCCCGTGTTTTTTTCAAATACATTTTTCAACACTTTATTCATTTGTTATTCTTTTTAGTTTCCTTCCTTCCTTCCTTCCTTCCTTCCTTCCTTCCTTCCTTCCTTCCTTATTGTTGTGACCTAGGCTCACTTAGTCATTACAGGACACAATTAGTCTCAAACAAAAATATTTTATTATAACAGCTGAGAATGACTTCATTCCCAGCTTAGTCCAAATTAATTCCAAAACAAGCCCTTCTTTGGGCTTATCACAAACCTTTATCTTCTTTGGCACCCTGCCAAAGGCCTTTCTTGGCAAAGCCCCACAAAGTTCAGAAACAAGAGATGCCAACTGGAAAACAAATTTAGCAACGTTGCTTTCCTACAAAGAACCCAAGAGCCTTTGCTGCTCTTTTAAACCTTATGCGAGGGGCCAATCATCTCCTGGCCTAACTCCCGAGTTGTCCTTTTTGCTTTAGCTGCTCTTGCCTTCTGGCAGCTCTGTGCATGCGTGCACTAGGAACAGGCTCCTCCTGTTCCTCTGCCTCTCTGCTGTCCGACTCTGGAGGCTCCGGAGTCCGCACATCACTCCCAGATGACCCTGGCCCCATCTCTGTCTTCGATGCAGAGCCCTCGTCCGGGCCTTCTCCAGACTCCAGGACTGGCCCATAGTCCTCCCCAGCCTCCTCACTGTCTGACTACTCTGCTAGCTCCATGGGCTGCTGGTGGACCACAACACTTATTTCAGATACTCTTCATATCTTTGGTCAACTGCGGTTCGCATATAATTTTTTTTAATAAGGTAAAGTAGGGGTGGGCAACTGTGGCCCTTTTACAACCTGTGGACTTCAACTCCCAGAATTCCTGAGACAGCTTGGCTGGGAGTTGAAGTCCACAGGTTGTAAAAGGCCACAGTTGCCCACCCCTGAGGTAAAGTATAGATTTGGTAACACATGCCACAATCTCTGCTAATGATGTTAGTCAGTTTAGGCATAATTTGAACAACATGCTCCAAGTGCAATGAAATTTTAATTTTAATCCAAACAGGAACATGAGGGAAGAGGAGTAAAAATGAGAAAAGGCCAAAGATATCTCCAATAATGGTTGAGGAAGGCAGGGAACGGAACAGAAGGCATTGGGAAGATTATAGAGTTGGTTTTATATGCCTTGCTGGGAGATGCTCAGGAAGGAAAGAATGAAGAGGGCAAGGCTACTTTACATGCCAGGATTATCCTATTTGCCTTATTAAAATCATTCCAGAATCCATTCAAATCCCAGAGTAATCAGTGTTCTGGGTTTTGTTTCAGTTGCTCTGTAACTGATCTGAAAATGTTTAGCAAAATTTCTGGAATGCAATAGGTTGATCTGGATTTGAAATAAAACATATTTTCTGTTTTGTGAACATCCCTAGTCAATACTTTAGAATTACAATTGTAATTGTATTACAATATTGTATTACAAGCGTAAGCCACACAGAAATGCGATATAGGTTTCTGTTGATTCCATTTTCCTTACCACTGGGAACAGTTCCTGTCAAAGCGCATTATTCTCCTTAATGGCTATGAGGGAATCTTCTGTTGTCCCAGTCTGGTGTTCGATACACGTTATCATTTTTTCTAAACTTTCCCATTGTCTGCCACCCAGTGGTTTCTGCATCGAAGAGAATGCTTCAAAATTTGCTATAGGTGAATTAATGCAGAGAAAAAACAACACATAGATGTCTGAATTTTTGAGAAGCACATTTATCATATAAATTCTGTTGTACCATTTTTGTCAATACATTCTAGAAAATGTTAACTAACAGTCAGCATTGCAGAAATGTTTTTTACTAAGTCATTTTGTTCTTACAAAATGTACCAATGTAATCATTTGTTCCATAAGGCCGATGCCAAGTGCACAGCTTTGAATATCTGACTTCATTTTCCCACAATTTTGCTGCCAACAACTTCATCTTCTCATTTGAACTATTTTCCAAGATGGCACAAGTATAACTTTCTTGGGTGGTAACTATTGTTAGATGTTTCTGGATAGTGCATTAAGCTTAGCTATTAGTGCTAACTTTTAAAGGAAGTTTTTAATGTTGGCACATAAAGCTGGTTTGAAGTGCTATGTTCTAGTTCTGGGGGTATCAAACATTTTCACAGTAGCAGAAACTCCTTTTTCAGAATCTTTTCCCACCATCTTTTGATCCTGATTTTCTATGGTTTTCTTTTGCTCTTATCTCAAGCTCCTTCACCTGTGGAATCTGATTTTCTCTCTTATGGAATGCCAGATTCTAGCCTGAATTTTCCAGATCTTTGTTGTTCTACAGCTAATGTTCTACAGCTAGTTCATTAGATTGGAAGAATAGAAGCTATTCTTTGCAGCAAAGATAATATACAGCAGTCTTGGATTTGGGGCTTATAAACCACACACCCTCTCCTCTTTATAACCCTTTTGGATTTTATATTCATAACCCTTTTGGGGTTTTTTTAATCATATACATAGAAATGGATAGAAAATTTGTTTTCACTTTCTTGGAACATGGAGAATCCTTCTCCAGTCCTCAATGGAGTTGGAAGACTCATTTGAATTTTTGTATCTGATGGATAGGACTATGCACATAAGATTCCTGTTTTAGTCAGGGGGTTGGACTAGAAGACCTCCAAGGTCCCTTCCAGCTGTATGATTCTACAATTATGTGATGATTTTATGATGAAAATCATAAAATGAAGAAAAACTTCATTTCTCCCCCAAATGCTACCTCATAGGAGCATTTTCTTCTTTCACTGAAGATGGCTGCTTTGCACATCTACAGTGGCTCTTAAGACTCAGTTGAATGGGAAAATAAGTATGGTAAGGCTGCCTGGTAAAATATAAGCATATTAAAAGTCTAACCAGGTACTGTTAACATCACCTTCTCTTTCTCTGATCATTTGATTTCCTATTTTCCTTCAGGGAAATCCTTCAAGGGATTAAGGGAAGCTGCAAAAAACAGAAAGTGTCCAAGTTGGCATTAATATGTCCAGGCTCTAGAGCAGAAATGGGGAAGTATGGTCCCTTTATGACTTGTGGACTTCAACTCCCAGAATGGATGGCTCAGGAATTCTGGGAGTTGAAGTCCACAAGTCATCCAAAGGCCATAGTTCCCCACCCCTGCTCTAAAAGATTCTAAAAATATGCAAATAAGTTCTTCCTCCTCTCTGTCTCCCTTTTTCTCTACTGCGCCTGCTGCCCCTTTTCTTTGCTGTCACATCTTTTGTTTTTGTTTCTTGTTTTTGTTCTGAGAAACAATATGTTTCCTATTGGTACTCACCAATATCTCTACATTTATAACAGAAAAAAAATTCATACCAGAAACATGCAATTTTAATTATCTACACCATAGTCTCGCACCAGAGGTACTCCTTCAGTTTACTTCATAGTAAAACAAGCTCAGATGTAGCTCCTGAATGCAGATCATGCAATTGCCTGGAGTGTCATTCTGGAAACAGTCACAGCTACACAGAAGGCTATTTTATTCAGAGACACAACTTTGTATCTTTGAATCTAAAGCACAATATATTTATTTATTTATTTGTTTGTTTGAATTTCTATACCGCCCTTCTCCTTTCGGACTAGTATAGGCCTAATAAGCACTTTACTATTATTTATGCTATTCCTACTCTGAAGAAACTGTAGCAAGGCAGTGAATGGCTCAGCTATAGAATTTCAAAAAATGTGTCAGACAACTTAACAAGTACCAAGCAGATAAACTATTCCTATAAAAATGACCAGCAATGCAGGAGAAAATATCTTCCTGCATCATTAGTTTTGTTTGTGCAGTGGAGAGGGAAAAAAAATCACATTTCCCCCTCTCATGTTTTCAGTAATTTTTCATGAAAGGGACTGTGTTTTCATACATTTCCTTTAAATTCAATAAATTCTTTTATGGCAGGGCATGATATCCTTTCACATTTAATGACAAGATGGTCAAATGGCATCTTTGTTCACAGTACATTTATGGAGAGCAGCTGTACAAACCTGAGAGAAAATGTAGCTGCTATAAAGAATTAAAGGCCAAGTTAATATCCTTTTGCCTTTGAATCCAAAACACTGTTCAGGCGTACTAATTCTTTTGATATAACTCATCCTGAAGTCTCCCTCACTAGAGAAAAACTGATTAAAGAAGACTGACAGAGAAAAATTAATTGTGTCTATTATAGAACATGTCCCTTATGCTTATCAATACCAGTCTGATTGAAGACACTCAATAAATGAAAAACATGCTTGCTATGTTGTGATGCGAATTAAAATGTCATCCTTTGTGACTTCAAAGATAACAATCTATTCCCACCCCACAAAAGACTTCTTAGAAAGCAGAAGTGATATATTAGGCAGCCATTTTCTTGCTTCAGAGGCCAAAACTATGGCATATAACATGGCTGCTATAAAAAAAGGCTTCTCTGCTTCTGATCTTTTGTTCACAAGTCAGTTTCAAATGACTTGTGATCCTTTTGCCATTAAGGGTGGGGATTCAACAACCTGAATGAAATTTTCACCCAGCCTAATAACCACACACAGATTTCTTGGGCCTCCCTTGGTGCTATGAATAAATTGGAAGTCTTCAATTAAACATAATTTTGGAATCAATAAACTATCAAAGCCAGTTTTTGAAGCAGTTGAAGATATAAAAACCTAATTTGAAATGTTTGTTATATATCTGGTAACTATTAAAACTGTAAAAAGCTTGAAAGATTAATTCAGTTTAAAGGATATTTGATGGAATCACTCCTTTATTGAACTAAATCCTTGAATATAATCTCCAGGGTGATCTTGATGCTTTCAGTTTGCTTTGGATTAATATGGCATTTTATATATGGAAGGAGGAGGGAGGGTGAGAGAGTCCTGAGAAATGTTATGGGCTCTTTGATAACCAGTGTGATCATCATTTCCCAAATTTCACCTCCTGAAGGAGAGTTGCTTGGTCCTTGTTTCTCATTCTTCTGCTAGAATTTGTTTAGGCAGATTATTTTGTAAATTGAGAGAGAAAGAACAACATTAAGATTGATTCTGATGCAGAAATTAAAATCCAGTTTGCCATTTCTTGTATGAAATTATACTTTTGCAACCAACCCATACTTTTTCTATCCATATTTCTATAACCTCTTGTGCAATTCTTAAGTTATTTCAACCTTCTTTTAATTTCTCTTTTTATCATCATTCCTTTAGAATTATTTATTTTATTTCTGTTACTTGTTTGTCTTTGTCTTATTTTGTTATTTTGTTTCTCCAGATGTATCTAGACTAGGTGCTTTTTAGCCCTGTATTCCAAGGATGTTTATTGAATATGAGGCCATTTATTTGGAGACTGTTTTAGAGCTAGGCTTCCACTGTATCTTGTTATCTCTGAAGGACATGTAGATCAGGGGTGTTACACTCAAGGTCCATGGGCCAGATCCGGCCTGCAGGGTGCTTAAATCCAGCCCACAGGGCCGGGCTGGAAATATCAAAGACTGGCCTGTAGTACCTCTGCCAGCCAAAAATGGCCCATTTTCGGCTGGCAGAGTGCTGCAGGAAGCCATGGAAGATGGAAACGAGGTGCGGGGGAGCCATGTGTGCCCCCCCCATGCCCGTTTTGGCCAGCAGAATGCTGCAGGAGGTGTCCTTCCTGTCTCCCCCTCGCCCCCCCCCACTGCCGGCCCGTGGAGAACTACAATGCTGATCCGGCCCTCAAAGAAATCCAGTTTGATACCCCTGATGTAGATTATTTAAAATCATCTGTGTCCAAATATCAAAATAAATATTTAAAACTGTAAAATGAATAATCAGTATACAAAAAGAACAATGGATTTCTAGCAATTGCCAGACTATATTTAAGAATGCATATGTGCACATGTGTCTATCTACCAACCTACCTATGAATAACCACTTACTTTGAATAACATTGAATAAATAGAGTAAAGGACAACTGCTTTGAAAACAACTCTGGAAAAATTAGATCACAAAAATATCAGAGTTCAATAACGCTAGCAGAAGCACTGGATAAAGGGAGAACTTGTGTTCTCTTTTCAGAACTTGAACATGTGTGGCAGAGTGCGGTTAGAGCTTTTAAGAAAAACAGAGAAGTGTTTCCAAGTAATCTTTCTTTCATAAAAGACAGTCACATGACATTGATTCTGAAGAAACCCAGACATGATGGGGTCAAACTACATGTGATATTCAGCTGCATGTAGTTTCCAGCTTCAACTCATGTTAATGCACTTTCTCCCTCCATCTCTCTCTCTCCCTTTTTCTCCAAAATGCATTTGCAAAGGCTTCAATCTGGAAAAAGAAGTAAATGCACTGACTGACTGTCTGTCTATCTATGGAGAGAGAGTCAGTCTATCTATGGAGTGGGGGGAGAAATAGATTTGAATAACAGAATATATATAAGATGATGAAGGGAGGAGGTTAATAAAACTGCCTAACATTCAGGCAGCCCAAGTTCAAATCCAAGTAACGGTATGGCTAGCTGATGGTCTTCCAGTCCAACCACCTGCTCATGCAGGAAACCCTTCACCATTTCAGACAAATGGTTCTCCAGTCTCTTCTTAAAAACTTCCTGTGTTGGAGCACCCATAACTTCTGGAGGCAAGTCATTCTGCTGATTGTTGGGTTTTTTTTTTTGTTTTTTGTTTTGCTTTGTTTTATTCTGACCATTTTTCTTTGATCTAATTTTTCTTTAAAAATATTTTTTCCAAATAACATTTCCTTCTCTCACTCAAATATAAAAAGTATATTGGCACCCATTGTCTTCTCTTGGTTCAGAATATGGAGCTATCAAACGGGTCAATTTCTTTTTTTACTGAAAACTATCAAACTCGTCATTCTGGAAAGCCATGAAACACTTGGAAGAATTATTGCTAGAAAACTGCCAGTACCATTGGATGTTTTGTTCAGAAGAATAAAAAAATGTTTCAGAATTCCCCAGAACATTTTATTTCCAGAATGAATCTTTTGCACATACTTGTTTTCCTACCATTCTCATCTTTTTCTGAGCCATTGACTATAGTGGAAAGAAATGAAAAGACACAAAACTATTGTCCACACTGGATACAGTGAGAAGTAGTAATGGGGGTCTGATGTGAAAAAGGAAAAATAACAGAAGGAGAACTTTTATTTTCCTGTGTCAGGATGAAAAAAAAAATAAAAACTGTTTCCTCAATTTATACTTCTGGAGATCTTCCATGGAGATCTTCAAGGAAAAGGAAGGATAGGAAACTTCTGCAGGTTTTTGGAGATGTTCAGCGTAGAGTTTGGGAACCTCACACTACTGACACATTCATGACTCTTTATTCACACATATGGTGATGCTGAGCTTTAAAGGAAGCCTGTGCATTACCATTAATCTGGCTTCTGGTAAATAAACTAACAGTGATTCTTACAGTGACAAATCAGCAAAAAGGCAAATAGGAATATTCCATACCCTGAGCCTAAGAGGTCTGTAAGGGGGCGTGCATAACTGTGCCAGTGTGCCCATTGTCCCTGTCCTAATATTCCTTTTTACTTACTCTTTTCATGTATTCAAATTATGTTTATACTTTTACCTGTAATCTTATATATGCTTGACAAATAAACTTATGATTATAAGGAAACTCTAGTTCAACAATGCCAATAATATCTAGCTCAGATACTGTTAGATATATATGTCAGTTTTAATAGTTAATCAGTAATTCACATATTAAAATACACATTTGTTAGTTTATTTATTCAATTTTTACAGCCGCCATCTCAGTCAATGACTCAGGGCAGCTTACAATTTTACTGTGACCTATATATCATAAACTTAATGTTCATTATGTCAGGTTACTCATGATTTCAAAGTTAGCTTAGTGCTTCATAGCTTTTTTGCTATAATTCCTGTGATCCCAGGAAAACAGCCAGTTTCTAATCCAATTTTAGGGCCCAAAGAGGGAAGAGGAGAATTTTTAGATGGTGCCAGTGACACTTAATGCAAATATTCAAACAGCCATAAATAAGAAGATTGCAAAAAGATGTTCTTAGAGATAGTGCCAACATCAGACAGCCAACAGAGCAAATGAATGCAATAAGTTTGACACAAGAGCTACTCAATCATGATTCACCAATCAAGGAAAAGGAAGGATAGGAAACTTCTGCATGTTTTTGGAGATGTTCGGCGTAGAATCTGAGAACCTCACACTTCTGACACGTTCATCACTCTTTATTCACACATATGGTGATGCTGAACCTTAAAGGAAGCCTCTGCATTACCATTAATCTGGCTTCTGGTAAATAAACTAACAGTGATTCTTACAGTTTAATCCCTTTGCTGTGGTCCATGGAGGCAGGGTCAATCTAACCAACTTTTATTGGTTCAGTAATAAATGTGTGGTTTTCCCCAATCATGCTGAGCTATAAACAAGAAAACCACATTGAGGCTTACCACTTCACTTTTAACATGGTGCTTGGGACTTCCACCTCTTCAATTCCTGACCTAAAGGGATTTAGTGAAATTCTTCCCGATATATTCGGAAAGCACCAGATTGTGGAAGAGCAGCAAAATGCAATGTCTTACCTTAGTCTTCCTCTCTCACACACCAGGAAATTTGATTCTTCAGACTAAATATTTTTCCAAGAATTATGCCTACTTGGAAATCAACTAAAATATACATAATGAAGATAACATGACTTATTTTTAAAATTATTTTAAAGGCTTCCTTAGGGAAAGGGATGTTGGCTGAAATTGCCAGTTCTCTGGCTTGCCGGATCAGGAAAAAAATGCCATAACGACTATTGGAATTGTACTTTATTGCTGTGGAGTAATATGACAGGATATTGAAAGAGTGACAAATCTTCTCTTTCCTTTTGTCGGAGAGAGCAAAGCAATCTTGAATTCAGTTGCTCTCCTTCTTCTCTTTCAGGGCTAAACTGCAATTTACATAATGGCTATTGAATATCTTCTTCAAGGCCATCTGTGTACAGAATGAGCAGGAACATTTTCAAAGGTGAAATAACAATGTTAGTTTAGTTCATTCATAAATTGTTTCAAAAATACAGCTATGTAGGGGGTTCTTTCTCTTTAAATTCTACTTTTGAAAGTACTTTTTTTAAACAATGGGAATATTCTATACCTGGCTGATAACCACAGCATTTTTTTTTCAAATGAAAAGAAGGTTTGAATAACTGAACCTAAGAAATGCCTTACAAGTGCCATGATTTGTGGATAATCGTGGATAATCATAATCATAGGTTGGAAAAGTCAAGGTTGCCTGGTTCTCATATAATACTAAACTGCAATAATGATTTACAAACTACAATTTAGTAACTACAACTTCATAAGTTATGTTAAATTACTTACTTAAATTAGCAACAATACTGTGGTTTGGACTGAATTATGTTGCCATTAAAAAAATTTAAATTCCTTAAAACATCATTACAAAACATCCCATATCAGCATATTGGACAGAAATGGATGAATAGAAAAGACATTATAAAACTTCATAAAACAATTGTGAACCATTATTTTAAAAGTTGCTAGACATTAACTGTTTCATTCTAGAAAAACCTTCCCACATGTAATTTATCCCTAAGGCAGTTAAATCCTCTAGAAATGACAAGATAAAGCTGTACCTCTGCAGACATGCAATCTCTTGGGATAGCACGATGAACAAACTGTTTCCACAATGCATTATTTATTTCTTCTAGTGGTTCCCTAAGGACCAAACTCCACCCAAGAAGAGTGCTTCTTCTAACAACTCCTTGCTTCTTGAAACCTACTGCATTCTGCTGTAAATTTGGCCAGAAGGACTTCAGAAGAAGCAAATTCAGATATTTTTTTTTCCTGGCTAGGTCTCATATATTCTACATTCAGTGGTTCTGTCTTTCTCTTATTCCCCTAATACTTCCATTGAATACCATTGTATTTAAACTTCTTAATAATTTGTAACTGTGAACAATGCTTGGTAAATTCAGTATCTCTAAGCTCATTTGCCTATAAAGGAGAAAGGAAAAATGCTATAATAGACATACCAAAATTTGTTTTTTTGTTTTTTAAAAAACAACTTTAAAATATGAATCGATAGAAAAAAGATACCTTTGTTAATGGTAATAGTAGTTTTACTAATGACTACTACAAAATACTTTCTTCAGAGTAACCTCAGTTAGAATTACTATTACTCAGAAAGTACTATTCACTTAGTACTTTATAAATCTTAAAACTGCATTTTCAAAAACTTTTAACATGAAGTCCAGTTGGATACTCTTCAAGAGTCCCTTGGGAGTTGGGCGGCATAGAAATGTGATAAATTAAATTAAATTAAATTAAATTAAGTTCCTGAATAGTCCAACAGTATTAAAAGATCTTTGCTATTTTCATACATTTATATAAATGTACATGAATCAATTTGGACTTGTACTGGAATATCAAGCTGTCAAGAAAAATATTTCCTGATCCTATAATTTCATGTACTTTTATTGAATTAACTTCAGATCTTCAGGGCGCAAATGCTGTCCTCTATAGTTGAGCTATGGAACCAGATGATACCTGGGCCACTATCTAGATTTTTAGATAATATTCTACTGACAATTTGTGGGTCAAGATATATACCAGAGGCCAAGATCTTGACTGAATTTAGAAAGCTAAATAGAGTTAGTGCTTGCTTGATTGGTACAAATTAATATCCATGTAGTGCTTAGATGGAAAAAAAATTAGGGTTTCAGATTAGTCTGGGAATTCGAAAAACATACTGGAAGATGGTGAGAGCAAATCACGAAACCCATCAGGAACTGGTTGTATGGGAGCCAGAAGTTACCTTCGTGTACAACAAAGCAATAAATGTAAACAAGAGATGAAATTTTAAATGTTAGCTCAGAGTTCTCTGAGGAGCATTAAAAAGATATAGATTTAAATTTTGTTCAATAAAAAATTACCTTTAGGTACCTTCCTTATTGAGAAATTAGTTTACAGTAGCATGGGAAACTTGAGTCTAGGAAACTTGTATTTTCTGCTGGAAATGTGATGTTTGACATGTAAAAGAAATGCACATGGAAAACAAATGTTCAAAGCCCAGACATATGCAATACTGATTATTATCATATTGGAATAGTCATCTACAGTTTGTTTGTTTTAGGGGGAAGGTACAGGGATTCAGTCACATGTTATTGTTGCATAGGGAAGCCAGAGCAGAATAAATTCAATATGTCTAAAATTGAGTGAAAACCACACTAGCCAACAATAACAGCAGAAAAAAATTAAAAATGAACTGGGGAAGCAGGAGAATGGAACAAATGGCTTTGCAAGTACACCTTAATTGTGACTTCATAATTAGGGCACCGAGGTTCTAAAGGAAAAACATCCATATAAATACAAAGGTTGAAGTCGGGGTGGGCTGCTGAGGTTTCACAGGGATTCGGGAGAACCTCTAGCTAAGATTCTGTGCAGTTCAGAGAACCCCCAAATCCCCCTCCTGGTTGGCCCTGCCCCACCCACTCCTCCCCTCCCTTCCCAGGAGTCCCCATATGGCCCATTTGGATGTAGGTAAGTGCAGGGTGCGTGCAGAGGCTCGGGGAGGGCAAAAATGGGCCTACCAGAAGTTTGGGAAGGCCTGCCTCCAGAGGACCTCCGGAGCCTAGGGAGGCTGTTTTTGCCCTCCCAGAGGCTCAAGGAAAGCCTCCGGAGCCCAGGGAGGGAAAAAACGCCCCCACGCCATGGTGCAGGAGACCGACTAGGCCATGCCCACCATGGCCATGTTCACCCAGCAAACGGGCAGAGAACCCCTTACTAACATTTTTGAAGCCCATCCCTGGTTGGAGTGTAGTGTATAAAGCTTCTATTTTAATATTAATAAAAATTGTATTCTGCCTGACTCCCAACAGCTTGCAATAACAAAAACAAGAAAAGTACAATAATAACCAAACAGTAATAATATTTCTTTGCAGAGATGGCATTTGCTATCTGTTGCTGTCTTCTCAATTCTGACTTTATGTAGGTTGTCCCCCATTGGTCATTTAACAATCATTCAACGTTATGATGGATTCACAACTTGTACAGCACATCCGGCAATCATAAAGCCATCTGGCCTACAGTCATGTGTTCACAATCTGGATGTATGGCAGCCTGCTTGCACCTACAACCTGCGATTGAGTGATTGCCATTTGCAATCTTTTCTGCTGGCTTCCCCAGAAAATCAATGGGGAAACAGAAAAAGATGTGATTTGCTGCTGCCTGCTGAGAGGATCCCTCTCATCTCTGGGGCTTGCTGAAAGAGCTGCCTGCCACTCTCTGTGGAGGAGATATTCCCTTCTGGTGGAGAAATTGTTTGAGAGCAACAGGGTTGTCTGCCAGGAGGGAATTTCAGGTCTGTGTGGATCTGAGTTCATCTCCCCAGAGGGGAACTTTCTAGCCTGATAAAGAATTTCCGATCCTCTCCGTCTACTGGGGGGGGGGGCTTTATTGGGCTGAAAAAACAAAGTTAAATTACTGAAGATTTAGCTGCATTCCTGCAGTTGAATGAAGGATTTTCCCCAAGTGAGAGATTTCCTCTTTTCTCCATCCTTTGAAGGGGAATTGGACTGCAGGGATTGAAGTAAAATTAAAGCAGGAGATATCTTTCATTGAGCTGCAGGAATGAAGCTGGAATCTTCAGGATTTTTATCTCTGTTCCTGCAGCCAATCTAATGATTTCCCTTTCAGTGGACAGATGGAACAGAAATTCTTCATTGGACTGCAGTCATAGATCTCAAATCTTGAAGATGTTAGTTCTGTTCTTGCAGCCTGATGAGGGATTTCCCTCCCCTCCCAGAGCCACCCCAAGACAGTCACATTTCTTAACTGAGGGTACATCTGCTTAACAACCAAGGAGATCACTGAATGACCACAACTGGAAGTTCCAGGACTGCTGTCATTGAGCAAAGTGATCATGTGGGTTTCTTGCTTAACAACTACTTTGCACAGTGAGCCCAATTGTGATAATAGGTTGAGGACTTCCTGTATGCATTTGTTCTTAATGCTTAGCTTTATGCAGAGAGAATTAGCCCCTGTCTTTTTCTTCAACTTTTCTGCCTTAGACATTGCCTAAGTCTTGTTATCCACTTTGCCTGCTAGATTTTTTTTTTTTTTGTACTGGCCATGTAATACTTGGCCTTATTATGTCTATTTTTTTACTCTTCATTTGGTCTTCCTCATAAGCCAATTTCCTCTCTATGGTATTCAGTAAGCCTTTATGGTGTACTAGCTTCAGTGTGCCTAAATCACTGTCCTTCAGATATTCTTCCAATGCCCTTTTTCCATCTACAAATGTTTACCATTTGAATAGAATACCATTCTAGATTGAATTGAAAATGGAAACAACAAAGGAATGGAAAAGGAGAGAGGAGTAGAGAGAGGGAAGGAGGGGAGAAGGGAGGAAAGGAGAGAGAGGGATATAAGAGAGGGAAAAGGAGAGGAAGTAAAGGGAAGGGAAAGAAGAGTAGGAGAGAGGGTTAGAAAGGGAGGAAGAAGAGAGAAGTGGGGGAATGGGAGAGGAAGTAGAAAAGGGAAGGAGAGGAGGAATGAGGAAAGTAAAAAGAGATAGAAGAAGGAAGAGAAGGGAAGAGGAAGAGGAAAGGTTGTGGTAAAATAAAGGAGAGGAAATGGTAAAAGAGCAGTCCCGAACAATGACATTGTCATTAATTTTCTGGTCTTCCAGGGCTTTTAGTTCAGTGGACTACCTAATTAACTGCTGCAAGATCGTACAGACTGACTACAAACAACAGCATGACAAAGTAGCAACAATGGTGCATTTGAATATCAAGAAGAAATACCATTTGCCTGCAAGCAATAACTGGTGAGACTATAAAACAGAAAAAGTAACAGAAAATAAAGAAGCTAAGAACTCTGGTACTTCATAATTCAAACAAGCACCTGCCACATAGCTCACCCCAGAATTAATTGTTGATAAGAAAAAAAAAGTCTGGATAGTAGATGTTGCAGTAATGGAGACAGTAGAAGAGAAGAGAAAGAAATAGAGAAAATCAGAAAATAAAAAGAACAGCAAATAGAAGTAGAATGACTATATCAAAAGAAAAGAAAAATAGTACAAATAGGCACTATTATAATAGGCAACTTGTAATAGGCATCTTGTGTGCAATCCCAAAACATCTGGAGGACCACTTGAACACCATTAAAGGAAAAGGTTGCCCTCACACATATGTGCTAGTTGTTCCCGATTCTAGGGGGCGGTGTTCATCTCCGTTTCAAAGCTGAAGAGTCAGTGCTGTCCGTAGACATCTCCATGGTCATGTGGCTGGCATGACTAAATGCCAAAGGCACACAGAACGCTGTTACCTTCCCACCAAAGGTGGTCCCTATTTTTCTACTTGCATTTTTTACGTGCTTTCGAACTGCTAGGTTGGCAGAAGCTGGGACAAGTAATGGGAGCTCACCCTATTACACAGTACTAGGGATTCGAACCGCTGAACTGCTGACCTTTTGATCGACAAGCTCAGCGTCTTAGCCACCGAGCCACTGCATCCCTTTGAACACCATTTGCATTGACCAAATCATGATCCTCATTTGCAAAAGATAGCTTTACTTGGAGCAGCTTACATCTTGTGACAATACCTTTAACACCACCAGACAACAGAATCTGTGTATCTCAGGTCATTGGGAAGAACTTGATAGGCAGATAAAAATACCAAATGCAAACTAATCATTTGACCTACTGTGCAACTTGTCATAATAACAATTTTGCAAAGATTGTGCAAAGAAGCAGAAGAAACAATAAAACATAAAAACTCACAATCTGATTATAAAGAACAATGTAACCATCACAAAAGGATTCACTTGGAAT